>NC_059102.1:75102658-75741158 GCF_020740685.1 Jaculus jaculus | reverse complement strand
ATGTCTTCATAGAGGCAGGAGTTGCGGTTTACCCTGGTCTTCTTTGCCCTTCAGAAATTTAAACCAAGTGGCCTTTATATTTTGTATTTTATACCTGTATGTTTGAGGCCATGGATTAAAACCATTCCAGAGGAGTAAATTTTCTTCTTTCCCTTGTTTTCAATTGATTTCCCCCTCTCATATCTAATTTTGGCTTTGCTAGCAAATATCATTTCCATCTCTGCACTCAGTACCAGACACAGCTGATTTTGGGGAAAAAATGTGAACTATATAAGAAAAATAAGAATGAAAATGGGAAGAATGTACAAACAAAAGACAACATCTTAAAGTAAAATCTTGACTTTTTCTTTCTTTCTTTTCTTTGTTTTTTTTTTTTTTTGAAACCAGAGAGGGTTAAAGAAGAATCATCATTTTTAGTGTGATACAGATGTAATTCTTTATTTAGTTATTATTTATGAGAGAGAAAAAAAGCAGAGAGAGAGTGTAAGAGAGAGACAAAATGAGAGAACTGTTGTGCCACAACCTCCAACCACTGCAAATAAACTCCAGATGAATGCACCACTTTGTGCATCTGGTTTACATAGGTCCTGGGAAATCGAACCTAGGTTCTTTGGCTTGGCAGACAAGCACCTTAACTGTTAAAGCCATCTCTCCAGCTCAGGATGCAATACTTCTAAAAAGAAATGTCTTAAAGGGTTGATTAGGTCAGTAAAGTGAACATTTACTATGTTTTGCACTATCATACAACAAAAGATGTTTGTCCTCAAGTTAAAGGCTAATTGCCCTTTAGCTGAGTATTTGTAAGTAGGATGTTAAAGGCTAGACTAATTCATCTGAGCTAATTGTAACACTTTTGTTTTGATAACTCATCGAATCACTAAGTGCAAACATTCTGATTTCTGCAAACCCATACTTTTAAACTTTTATGTATTCTTTGAGGATAGAAGATTGGTACTGAAGAATAAATGCAGCTACAGTTTATATAAAAAGAAATTTGGGGGAGGATCAATTTAACTAAATTACTTTCAGTGCTAAAGACTTTAAAAAAAACATCCCTAGGAAGATACAATGCCATAAAATAAATAACATGTTTCAAGTGTCAAATATCTTAAGTTTCTAGAAATGCTCACTTCTTTAAGGCCTTCGTCACTGAATACCATGAAGACCTTCATTGCCTTCAATAGTCTCTTGTGTCATTTGCCATCATCTCTACTCCCCACTCTTTTTTTTTTTTTAATAATACTTGGACTTTATTTTTCTTTTTACTACCTTACAGACATAGCATGGAATCTAGAATTTGTAAGAAAGCTGTCAACAAATTTCATGCTATTATGAAAGAAGAACTCATCAGAATGGTAAGATATGTTTGTTGGTCTCAATTTAAGTTTGGATAGCACACTGGTCTTAGAAATTCATGCACATACTGACACTGGCAATAAATATATGAGAACTACTCACAATTCTCATGATATACTCCCCACTCTTATTCTCCCACTGAACTGCCTTCTGTCACTGTAGTTTACATTCTGAGTTGTTTATATAAATTAAGATATTACATATATGTGCTTTTTCTAAAGCTTATAATACCTGGAGAAATCCCTCCTGTGCCATCCCTGTTGCTGCATGTGTCATTACAGCATATCACTACCTTCATGTATTGTTTGATGTGCCTGTGGGTTGTTTCCAGGCTTTGGAGTTTTCCCAGTTTCTGCTATGGGTAATGTTAGCCTCATCTCCAGGGAAAATAGCTAGTGTTTTGATTTCACAGTGAGGGAGAATTTTGCTGCTTCTTAAGCTGGAGCTGGTAGTGACTCGTGAATGGAAGAAGCCCAGATTATAGCATCATAATCTTCTACTTTTCTTCCCTTCCCTGAGGTTCAGTCTTCCTTAAAAATGCATCTAAGCATGATCTATCCCTAACAACTTGGAATGCTTGTCTCCTCAATTTTTTCTAGTTTTTTAGTTTTTATCACTCCTCTTTGGGAAGAAGCTTTGCTAAGTATTCTACCTTTGTGACTGTTCCTTTATTTTTAATCAGCTTAAACATTTTTCCTGAAAAATTGCATAAGGAACAAAATCCTTCCTTTTCATAAAAATCCATCTAATAATGGAAATAAAATGAGTACTTCTAACTAAAATATGTAATAAATACAATGTCATGCCTACATATAGAAGTGCTGATTCTAGAGACGTGTGGGACTGGAGAATCTCATAACTTCTAGAAAGAAATTAGAAAAAGCATTAAGTTAGGGGATAGCATTCCAATGAGTTTTAACAGACTGACAACATTTTAGTAGCTGTTGAAAGACTGAACATAGCATAGTAGGAGTTGATATTCTAACCTGAAATCTCTCTCTCTTTCCTTTCTGAAGTACATAACCACAGAAATAAATAATAAAATAATAAAGTTGATAATATTAAAGCATCATTCATTTCTTTCTATGTTATATCTCCAGATCTTTCACCTTCCTTTCTACACCATTTTAAATTTAAAATGAAATGAGTCCATCTCCAGTTAAATAAATACAAAGGGAATATTTCTAGACTTGGGCTCTTTTGACACAAATGAATATTTGGACAGTTGATAACACCAGCGATGACAAATGGATTAGCACTTGAATAAGCTTAGTTAAACCATTATGAAACTATAGGTCATAATTTATTTACCAGTCAGCCTAGGCAAGGCTTTGCTATGGCAACAAATAATCCCTCACAACCACCAGAGTTTTACCACATGGAAGCCAGTGTCTCACAAGAAATCCAATGCTCTTCTAAATATCTTTCCTCTGTCGAAGAGTTTTCTCTCTGCCTACACATGATTGGAGTGGGGAAAGAAGGAGCTGTGAAAGACATCTTAATATTAGGTTTTAACATGACATACCTCATTTTTCCCTCATCCATTGGACAAAATTCAGTAACAAATAGGTTCAACAGTGGCTATTAAATTGTGTGCTTTGAGTTATTAAGGAAAATATAAACTATGGTAATGAATTCTTAGTGAGTCTCAATCACAAGTTTTCTCATCTGTTATGCATACAGTATGCAAGACAGTGACAACATCTGACTTCTTCAATTTTTATAGCAGAGCTTCAGTGAGAGACTCTGACCTCATGCTGACATTGGAGAAGATTAAGATTTGTTTACACTTTAGTAATTGTGTTCATTTTTAATCTTGTTGTCATGCTGTCTGTCAAGTTAAAAGAATGAATTACTTTTATTTTTCTAAAAATTCTTTCCAATTTTCTCAAAAAGTAGTGGAACAATATAGAAGTAGAAAAATTATTAATTAACTTATAAAAATGTGACATAATTGAGATTGCCAACATTTCTGTTTATAAATACCAACTTTTTAATTAATTAGAAATGATATTAGACAAATCATTTATACCACTTATTACATCCATACCTTTATTTCTCAATTTAACAGGAGTGATAATTATCACCAACTCATTAGAATGTTATTTAAAACCAATATCAGAGTACATTTGTACCATATTAGAGTACATCTAAACTGTTTAAAAATAAACAAGGTGAGACTGAGCACAAGCAGGCAAGAGGGAGCAGACAGATCTACAGAATTCATGAGACAAGTGTGTTGATTCAGGAAGAAATCAGTGTTTGGGTTTAAGAACTTGGCAATAATGCCAGATAGAATAGGTAGAGCTAGAAGCCTATAGAGGCAAGGGGGAAACTGGAGGGGAACCGAAATTAAAAAAAAAAAAAAAAAAAAAAAAAAGGAGGAGGGAAGAGATGGGATACTGTACGTAATTATATGTGTTTAGAAAGCAACTTTTAAAAAGAAAATAATTATTTTCATTTCAGAAGAATTTTAGATATACAGAAAGGTTATAAAGACAGGGCATAGAATTTTTCGCTATACCCTTTGTCCATTTTCCACCAGTGAGAACATCTTACATAACCATAGTACAACTGTCCATATACCTTTGTGTATTGTCTGAAATTTATCCACTGCAATTAACTAACAACTCCAGACATAGTGGAAACTATGCCATTCTAATAATTGGCAATTAAGCATAGTTTTAGGTAGGTAAAAGAAGTTTAAACTGTGATTTCTGTCTCCATGTGACCTTCAGTTAACTTATGGTTCTCTGACTCAGTTTCCAAAAATATATCTTGACTCAGAGTAATCATATAAACCCTTCTAGGCCCTCAGTATAGCAAATATATATGTCCAGATGAGCTCATGGTATAGAAATGATTCCTTATCCTTCCTGTGAATTTCTTTTAGAGGTAGCAGGCTGAGAAGATTGAATAGGATTGGGGGACAGGGGAAAGAAGTATTCCTTTTAAAAACAGAAGACCCTACAAAATGCACACACTTTGAATTTCCCACATAATAGATAATTAGCAGCAACATCATAACAGAACAGTTGAGCAGTCCTCCCCCTTGACATAAATTTTCCATCACTTGGGAGGCAACTGACCCAGTCATTTTTCTCACTAAACCTCAACTGCCATCTTCACAAAGTAAAGGAAATTGTTTTGTTATTATCTGAATTTCCTGCTAGCTCAGAGAATCTGGTTCCAAGGCATTCCCAATTTCCAGTATAGTATCATTTTATGAGGAGGAGAGAAAAAGAGAAGTAGAGAGAGAGTCACTGACCCCCTCTGTTAATGATAGGCTACATATCAGCTTTGAATATTGTGTTGTTTGCAGTCATCCTGAGATAGGAAGAAACTGAAAGGAATAGGGAATGTGAAGTGGTCACAGTGACTGGGTATTTAGTGGGCTAGAGAAGAGGGGTGAGGGTTGACTTTTGGAATAGCTTTAGGTTTATAGAAAGGTTATAAAGATAGCACACAATGTTCTTATACTGCTTCTTTCAGCCTCTGGGACAATCCCACACAATAAAGAATTTTCTTGTCCAGCTATCAAACAAACACTTAAGGATTTTGCTCAGAGTTATATTTGGGGCATATTCACAAGACAGACACAAAGAATTCACTAATAGCTTTGCTAGCAATGAGTCTCTCACATAGGGCTGGGTTTTCAGTGGAATACTAATTGTCAGAAATTCCGTATCTTCTTGAGCATGGTTCTTCATGAGCAGGAAAGGAAACAAACTTCTGGGAACTGTAAATCACAATAATATAAATAACACTGGCCAGAAATACATACAAACATCCCTTGAATGGTTTCCTTTCTCCTGTGTTCATCACTGCTGTAGCAGAAATAATTAAACAATGGTGTTGTTAAGTTTCTTAATGCGATATCTATTACAAATCATGCACTTAAATTAATTAAATTCTTAGGAATAAATATCACCAAATATCATAAAATGCTTCTCACCATTTTACATAATTTGTCTCTATATCTTGTGTCTCAAAAGGGCCCTAAAGTTTTTACAAGGGACAGGAGTTCAATGCTTCAGCACATGTCCTTTACAAAATGTTGGAAAATCACTATTTAATTTGACAACTAAACTATATAAACAGACCCTGATTCATTCTCCGAGAGCACAATTAATCTTTGTTCTTTTCTTTAAAGACAGGAAAAGACCTGCTGTAATCTACAAAAGAGTTTTGCCAATACTAAGGCTTGATTAATGTAGAAATCTGTCTTCATTGGTTAAGTTCATGGTATGTGGAGTTATAGAGATGGGGGAACTTTTGAAGTATAAATTAAAACTCTATTTCCTTTG
Organism: Jaculus jaculus; assembly: GCF_020740685.1. Taxonomy (NCBI): domain Eukaryota; kingdom Metazoa; phylum Chordata; class Mammalia; order Rodentia; family Dipodidae; genus Jaculus; species Jaculus jaculus. The sequence goes on along the minus strand of NC_059102.1, from coordinate 75,735,495 downwards.
TTATCATAGGTTTTGCAAATGTAAAGCTGCTTCCAACTCCCGGAAATCTAACTGTTTTCTAGCTGGTGCTACAAAAAGTTAGACTGGACTTTTTTTTCTTATAATGTACAACAAACTGATATTCTCAACCCTTTTGCCATTAAAATCTTAGAAACAGAGTGAATTTTGTTTGACATACATTAGCTTTATAGGAAAAATGAGGCTATCATCTTTTGTATTTTCATGACCATGTGCAAACTCTGCAACAGAAGACAGAGCTCATTCAGAATCTCTACAACATTATATTAAAAAGAGAAATTTGTATAATTAAATAGAACTGAAGCTATGCTTTTTAAATTATTGAGTTTTTTGCTAACGTATTGATTTTATGGCTGTAGTTATGGCTTAATGGTTACAGCACTTGCCTACAAAGCTTAAGGACCCAGGTTCAACTCCCCAGAACTGACATAAGCCAGATGCACAAGGTGACACATGCATCTGGAGTTCATTTGCAGTGGTTGAAGACCCTAGTGCCCCCCTCTCTTTCATAAGAAATAAAGTTATTAATTTTACATTCCAGATGTAATGAATTTGCATTTTAATCCTGAACATTAAGCACCATTACAGCAGGAACATCTTTTAAGTTTAAAGCATAGATGAAGGGCCAGTTCCTACACTATTAATTTCTTCAAAGGACAGACTGCATACCTATCTTTGATGAATTCTAATCCTTCAAAGATTACACTGTTATGTAAAGTAGTGATCAGTAATGATCTATAATGCACAAAAGGATGCCATGTACTCCCTATCAAAGATAATATCCAAGCAAAAAGGAAAGAAAAATTAGTAGTATTTTAATATTTTGACTATACTTATCATGTTGTGACATCGTATTGTTAACTGGAAATATACTGCTATCAAGCACTCACATTGCCAGAGTAAAACTCAAAGAGCAGATTGACTAATTCTTTTGCTTTATGGATAAGAGTTAAGATCTGGTGAGTTTGTGACTTGACCAAGATCAATAAAATGGCAGAAGAAGGCTGGGAAGATTGCACAGCAGTTAACTCTCTTGCTTGTATAGACTGCTGACCTGGACTCAGTTTACCAGCACCCATCTGAAGACAGATACAAAAAGTGACACAAGCATCTGGCACTTATTATCACTGGCAAGAGGTCATGGCACACATGTATACTTGCATGCATGCATGTGAACACCAACAAATGAAACATTTTTTAAGTGACAGAGGACCTCGGTCATAAAAAGTGCCACTTTCAGAAAGATTTTCTTTATTTTAGGGGGCTATTATTTTAATACCTTCACCAGGAAACAGTGATAAGAGTTAATATCAGTAAAAAGTTCTCTTTCAGTTGATTTTTCTGTGGGCCCTTAAGACAATGTAGAGGACAAATTTCAATTTCTGTCTTATTCCTACTGTATGTGTTGCCACTGAGTTGAAGTATTCTATGAGAAATAAAAAATATTTTTATGCTATGATAACACTCCAAGATTTTTTTTCACACATTTATATGTTCCAAAGTCTCATATACAAGATTCAAGATTTAACAAACCTTTTTCTGATTATCAAAAGTTCATGGCTTACAAGTCTGATATTCCTATATATTTTGACTCAAAATCAAACACACAGTAAGTGATGGCATATATTGCACAGTGTTAACTAGGAGAGAAATTGTTTGCTGTGTTAAGATATCTTATCAAAGTGTCTATAATCTATTTATTAGCACCAGGTTTGTCTTTTCTAGTGGTTCATGTGTCTTACAAATTTATGGTCATATTTTGGAGCCCTACCTATAAGAGTGGCTGGCAGAATATGCAAGAAAGACATTGATTTTAGAGTATAGTTATTATCTTGATATAATTCAGACATAGGAACCTTTTCAACTGCCATCCCCATGGCATTGCATGACCTTTTTGACCATAACTATCAATGTGATGATTTCTAGCTGTCTTCTCTGCTTGATATGAGTACACAGGTGGCAGTATGATGCATAAAACAGTTGGGGCACAGGTTCAAGTGTCAGTCGCACGATTTGAGCCAGGGTAAGCAAGGGAGTTGAGTAATCATGACAGTACCACAAAAGCTGTGAGTCAGTCCCATGGCCCTATGGCAAGGAGTGAGGATCCAAGTTATCATCCTAGAGAAGCTGTCCTGTCCTTGTAATAGATGCTGTAGTTGGTCCACCTGAATCTGAGGTGCTGACAAACAAGATATCTAGGTGAGAAAAGAGAAGATGGTAGACAGTGAAGTCCAGAAGCCTTACACAAAGACTACAAATTAGCATACAAAGTAAAACAGTTGGCAAACAGGAAGGCTGAATATCTCCCATATGCGGGGGGGGGGGGGGGGGGGGGGGGCATCCACTGTTTCAGGCACAGAAGCACTCAATGTCCAAAGGTGACCTATGGCTCATTATAATACTAAAGGCACATCCCTAGGTGAAGAGTGAAGATGCTAAGAAGCTCTATGGAAAGCTTCATGTAACTAAAAAGCATTTTCAGGAAAGCCCAGTATAAGTAAATTAGCCAAAAAGTTTGTGTTAAGCAAATGAATCAAAAGCTTTCATTATGGGCTGGAGCGATGTCTTAGCGGTTAAGCGCTTGCCTGAGAAGCCTAAGGACCCTGGTTCGAGGCTCGGTTCCCCAGGTCCCACGTTAGCCAGATGCACAAGGGGGCGCATGCATCTGGAGTTTGTTTGCAGAGGCTGGAAGCCCTGGTGCGCCCATTCTCTCTCTCTCCCTCTATCTGTCTTTCTCTCTGTGTCTGTTGCTCTCAAATAAATAAAAAAAAAAATTTTTTAAAAAAAAAGCTTTCATTATGTGACATAAAACCCAGCTCTTTGAGCAAGAGGGCCATTGAGAAGCTGACCTTTTTTCTGTGCCCTTAGAAATGTATTCTTCCCTCATTTTATTTTTAAACATTTTGTTAATTTTATTTAGTGTGTGTGTGTGTGTGTGTGTGTGTGCTTGTGTGCGTGTATGTGTGTGTGTAAGAGAGAATACATGCATGTGCCACAGCAAGCCTATGTGGGGCTTCACCTTTTCACCTAGTTTTGAGAACGGATTTCTCTACCAGGAGCTTCAGGGAAGTTTTGTTTTCTCTGATTCCAGTCTCACCAGTAATATGCTGGGAATATAGAAACTTGATTTTTTTTCCTCCATGAGATATGGGGAATATGTAATTTGGTAGTCAGGCTTGAGTGGCAAGTGCTTCATCCAGAATGTCATCTTCCCAGCTCTCAGAAGTATATTCTTTCTCAAAAAAAATGCCTGGTTCTTCTTACCTATGTTAAATTTCTAGTTCTGAAACACATGAAACTGAGGTGCCTTCCTCTGTAACTTTGAAATCCACTGATATCATAGGGAGGCACATATCTCCAGGGTTATGTGGCCTAAGAATGTTGTGTAATTTATATTACTCTTGATCATAGCCATTTTCTCAACTTACTCTAGAGCAGTGAATCATTACCTAAATTTTTTTATTTTATGTTGTTAGCCTACTATTCAGTATTTTTTTTTCCTTGGAGGTAGTGCTCAAAAATAGTGATACAGGAATTTGGGGGTTCCTTGTATACCAAGGCACTGACAGTTTGGGGTGGTCCCAGACTTCTGTCCTATGAATTTGAAGAACAAGTCTATAGACCAGAAGGTAAGGTTCAGAAAGATTTTTATTATATCTTAAAACTTTAGGAGGAAGAAAAGAAGGGTGGCTTAAGCCTGATATTTATGATCTGTATTAAAGTATGTTGAGCTAGATTTTCTTCTACAGATCCAAGAACAATTCCTGCATTTATCCAGGAGATAGCTATTCACTTTGGGGTCCATCATCCCAAATCTGCTTAGCCAATGTCTGTCTTCTAGCAACAGTAATCTCTTACAAACTAAAATCTTGTGGAACATCCTACTATGGATGAATTCCCTAGAGGAAACTAACTTTTTTTCATGATGTGGATCATTTTATAATGGTATAGGAAATGCAAAACACAGCACAATAAGCTCACTTCTTCAGTACAGCAAGTCAGCCTTCCCAAGCACAGCCTTACTTGAGCAACACTTTGGCATCTGCTCTCCCTTCTACCCTAGGCCATGCCCACATACACACCCAGAGGACGTACATACTTGTCCCCTTTGTTTCCTTCTCAAATTTAGTTAAATGTTTCATCTTCTTGAGGCCATCTTTTTATATTTATTATGGACATATTTAGTATGGATACATCATGCATTGGCACCATCCTTTTCCTCATCCCTGCCCCATTCCTTGGGGGGACCCTCCTCAGTGAGATTTCAGGTATTGCCAATGGGGCTGTGGGTTGTAACTTTGATATGGGTCTTCTTGTCATTATTGTCTACTATTTATAAAATTATGTTATTTACCTAAGGAATTTTGTTTTATTAATTCATAATAGTATGCATTAGTTAGAACCACAATTTAAAAAGAATGAAATTTGTGATATAGTGTCTACAACACATGGGTAGCTATGCTCCATGCTTAGTGTTGTGTCATGGCAGAATAGGGACTCAGAGAGTTATCAAAGATCAGCATATGAAAAATCCACATGGCAGAAAATTGGTAAACCTTGTCCACCTGGGCTACATGCAACAGAGCATATACAAAAAAACAAAGCCCTAGATTGGGCTGGAGAGATGGCATAGCAGTTAAGCACTTTCCTGTGAAGCCTAAGGACCCCAGTTTGAGGCTCAATTCCCCAGGACCCACGTTAGCCAGATGCACAAGAGGCACACACATCTGGAGTTCGTTTGCAGTGGCTTGGAAGCCCTGGTGCGCCCATTCTCTCTCTCTCTATCTGCCTCTTTCTCTGTCGCTCTCAAATAAATAAATAAAAATAACAAAGGAAGTTAAAAAAAAGTCCTAGATATACAAATGCCAAGAAGGTAAATTCTATAAAGGTTAGGAGACTTGTGGCCCAGCACATTAGCATGTATGAACTCTCCCAGCTCACTAGTTCATTACCACTCTTGGGAGTGCCTTCCTTTCTTTTTCTTAATAAACTGTTTCATTTCTCTACAATGTAAGCCTGGTACAATTTTTAGCCCTAGAACACAGACGATGGAAATCTAAGTGAATGCCTGCAGGACTCAAACCTGCATGTATAACAGTATCCTCCACAGGGTAGAGCTGGGGTAATGCTAGAGTGGTAATTACTGTGCTGTTCTTTTCACTTGCTGCACACAGAAGGGTTTGGATAGCTGAAATTCTGCCTGGCCATTTTTATGAGTTATTTAAAGCATTTCTTCTGCACACTTGAGAACAATGAAGATGTGAGAGTGCCAAGCACTTGCTGAAGTTGACTAAGGATGAAGTCTCATCTTGGAGTCCTCCTTATAGCTTTTTATCAACACAACACTCTCTTGAGGAAATTGAGTGAACATTATAGATTGTTTTACTTTGCCTTTTTAAGAATTTTCTTAAAGATTATGTTTGATCGCACTCTTTTCTAATTTTGGAGAAAAGTATTTTAAAAATCCTCTTGCTTCCCTAGAGTAGATGAAAGATAATCTCTTTCTCTCCCTCTCCTTTCTCTCTCTTTCTCTCTGTCTCTCCTTCCTTTTCTCCCTCTCTCATTTTCCCCACTCCATGTTGTTGGGATATCCCATGATAATGAAGAATAAAAAAGCAGAGGAAAAAACCTCAAGACAGTAAGCTTGGAAGAAGCAGTCATTTGTAGTCAAAATCTGAAAATATTCATAGCCATGTATTTCTCCATGATAGTCTCTGTTAGGACTGTTCTTCTCATGGTAGTTCCTACATGATCCCTTTACCTGTGTGCTTAAGAAATGTTTTCACATGGCTCTGCTTCTGTTTACATGTTATCCTTTACTGTTGACCATCTTTATCTAGCTAATAACAGATGTTTACCTTCTTGCAGGGAATGTGTCTCTAAGGACTATTATGAAGTTCCTTTTTGGTATAGAAGAGAATCTCTGACATCTTTAGCCCTGGGTGAATACTCAGCCCTGTTTTTAATTCATTCTTTCTTTCTGCCTGTTTCCGTCTCTGTCTTCTCTGATATATGCCACTGCACATGCCTTTTAATTAATCTCAAACAACATTCAAAAAAGGTTTGCATGCCACTAATTATTTTGAATAAGGGCTTTTCTTTCCTGTTTGAATGTTGAATCATCTATCTGTCAATATGTGCAGAGAATGTGTCTATAATTATTGTAAATATAATATTTTGCTAAGTGTGAATTTAGAATATGGTCAGTTTTGTTGACTGAATTCTTTGTTTTCCTTTTCCCTCTAACAGCTCAAAAACATCAATTGTCCTACTTTGTATGTTTTCAAAAGGACAGCCACAAATATGATTGTGAAAATAACGATGTTGTGCTTGAAATTTTTTATCTTGCGTTGACTTCCACATCAAAACTGTAAAGTAGGGAAGACAAAGGATGCTTCCACAGCTGCTGCCAACACAAACCTCCTTCATATTAGGATCCTTCTCTTCCTCTTCCAGCAACATCAGTAAGTATTGTGCGATAGCGTTTGAAAAGTCAGTCTTTCAGCCGAGCAATCAAGTCCAGTTTAGCCTTTGTTCTGTAATTAAAGTTTGTTTCTGTGAGAAAAGTAGAGTAATACCCCCGCAGACAAAGATAAACCACTGTGCTACTTGTAACATAGAACTACCCTTTCAACATGTACCCACTGATGCTTGCTATCATTTTGCATTCTTGAGGTAACGATAAGATTTCTGGAATACAATAGTGGGTCCTTTAATAGTATTAAAATCATGTGTCTTTTAAGAACTTATATTTAAACAATCAGCATTACAAATGAGAAGCCATTTCCTCAGAATTAAAACATTCACTCCTGTAGTAAGAAGGCAGGCTCAGGAGACTCAGTCGGTAGACACAACTGGGAAAACTTAAACTTACAAGGTCATGAGACCCCTCCCCAAAGTTATAAAAGCAGAAAACAATTACTGGGAGATAAACTCCCCCAACCAGCAGAGCTGCCTGCAGTCCTGTGCAGTAAATTCCAAAGATGCCACTTCTGTGAGTCCACCTATGCTGGGGTGGGCTTTTCAGTAACACAGCTTCTGACTTCTTTTAGCTTCTGGCTGGTGGCCTTGGCCATCATCCTCTCCCTCAAAGCTGTATGTGATAAACTTAGCTTCCTTCTTCCTGAATCTCAGACTCCTCTTGTGGCCAATGGACATACCTTCCTTTATTTTCTGGAAAAGAGGAAAATACTAACATCACCAACCCCATCAACCCAGAAAAGCAGCCACTCTCCTTTCTAATACTAATACATGATTCTTCTGTACAATATCTCTCCCTTCTATTTTGTTATGAATAAAATCAAAGTATATATTAAGACAATTTCCTAAACCAAAGTACATGTTGTATCTAAAGACATGTTGATCCAAAATTATTCAAATGTTATATTTAAATAGCACTACTTTGACAAGGTGGTGAAGTCCTTTATTCTCAGCTCTTGAGTCCTGAATAGTACCTTTTAATAATTGCTCTACTTCCTTGATTAAGAAAAATGCTGAACAAGGGGGCACATGCATCTGAAGTTTGTTTATAGTGGCTGAAGGCCCTGGCATGCCAATTCTCTCTCTCTCTCTCTCTCTCTCTCTCTCTCTCTCTCTCTCTCTCTCTTTCAAATAAATAAATAAATAAAATATATTCAAAAAAAGAAAAGAAAAATAAAGGAATGATATGAAAGAGGTCTGTTTCGTTCAGGACCAAGTTGTAATAGCATTCTACACTGGCACTGATGGAGGGTGCTCACTATCACTCATACCCTCTTCTACCTCTAACCTCCATGGAACTTCCTCCTCATTACCTGCCCTGAAGGGAGATCCATCAACTGCATTATCCAGCCTCTCCTATAAGAACTTATTGTCCCTATGGTCAGCATGAAAATATTACAGAAGAGAAATTGACTTTAATCTCTTATCATTAACAAAAGGCTGAAATATTAGGTCTGGAAGGGCTCCCAATATGGAGTGACCAAGGACTACTGTGCTCCTCTCTTGTGAGTCATCCCTGGCAGCTTGTGATTTTTGCCAAATAAAGCTTTCATCTTTGCCTCAGGAAAAAATAAAAAGGAAAAGAAAAGAAAAATGCCGAGAGATGGCCATGGTGGCACACACTTTTAATCCCAGCAGTCAGGAGGAAGAAGGAAGATTGCTGTGAGTTCAAGGCCAGTCTGCCACTGCAGAGTGAGATTCTATTTTAAAAAAAGAAAAAAGAAAAGAAAAAAGAAAAACCAAGAACATAGGTGATGATTCAGTCAGTAAAGCACTGATGCATAAGTGTGAATATTACTGGTTTTGAGCATGATGGAACCATTCAAGCCAGTGACTCTAGATTTAGTTGTTTTGTAATTTGCAAAGATTGAGAAATATAGATATGACAGAAGGGTAAGTTAAGATAGATTTTTATTTTACAGGAAAGGTAGTAAAGCAGAAAGTTCCCAATTTTGAAGGAGTCCTAAGCAGGTAGTCCATGGTGACATCCATCAGGGTTTCTTACAACCTTAGTGATGTCATTTAGGCATTGAGATTTAGGGATGAGTTTTGCTGGATAAGCTTGAAAATATATAGGAGACCTTGATTCATTGATAGAAGAGATAGAAGAGCACAGATTCAGAATAGATATGCCAGCAGGAAAAAAAAATTCCAGATAAATTCCTATGAGGAGGAAATGGGAAGAAAAACAGAACTGCTCCTGATTGCCATATTGATGAAGCATTTAGGTTCAGACTGAAATTTTATTCTAGTTTTCCTGGGCCACAAATGTATTCTTTAGGATCTGTGTCCCTAACTACCTACAAAATAAGGTTACATTGCACCTAATATCTCTTATGAGGACCTGAGTTCACATCTCCAGAACCCATGTAAATACTAAGTGCAATATTGTTTGCTTATAATCCTGAGGAGACGGAGAGACGTAAATGATCTCAGGGGCAACCTAAATAGCTGGACTGCCAAAACTGGTGAGCTCTGAGCTCAATGAGTGATCCTGACTGGATAAATAAGGTAGAGGAGGATAAAGAAAGACATGCAACCTCGACCTCTGGCCTCCATACACATGCTTACACACATATGTGCATGCCTTCACACATGTTTGCCCATGCACATATGAACACACATATACATGCAGCAAGAAGAAGGAAGGAAGAAAGGAAGAGAGGGAGGGAAGGAATGAGTTTATACACTCCAGAAGTTGCAGCCCCAAGACTTCAATACTTCATTTCTTTAGCCCAGAACTCTCTAACAGGCACATAACATAAACCATAAATGCAATCCACAAATATAATTTGAAATTTTCTCCTGAACATTGTAGAAAAAGAAAAATAAATAAGATTTAACATAGCCCAAATCACATCTTTTATAACATATCTAATGTTAAAAAGTATAATTAATGATCACTTTTCTACTGTAAAATACAGTTTTTGAAAATCAGTGTGTGTGTGGAACACTTATGGCTCACTTACCTGCACTTCAAGCACGCAGCACACATAGAAGGTGAGTGGTTCCTGTGCAGGACAGCACAGCTCTAGCTTACCGGTGCACCACCCTTTCCTCTATAAGAGACTGAAAGATGAGCACACAGCTGGCCATATATTACAGTGAACTGATTTTCATGAGAAGCCCAAAAGATAACAGTTTCTAGTGAAAAATTGGTTCAGAGTGGACAGAACTGATCAGTAACTCCTATTTTCTGCTGTTCTCCCTCGCCTATCCTTCTGTATCACCTAGAGAGTAAATAGAGGGTCAAGGTTGTTGTTGCACTGACATATGAGATGCCTGCTTCTGGTGAGCTGTTTCTAGTATACCATGCCAGCCTATAATCAGCATGCCTGGAGCTTTCCCACTCCCCTGACTGCTTTTCATTCTTTGCCAAATATAAATGGTGGCAGCAGACCACATGCCTTAGCAAATTTAAACAGCCTTTTTATGCTGCCATTTGGGTATTTTTAGGCCATTTCCACATTTCTTATGCTTTGCCTTTATTGATGAAAAACATTATGTTCCATAGGGAGAGACTGGAGAAGGTGAAGGAGATGCCATTGAACCTATGGCAGGATAGGATAGGGCCAGCTAAATTTACCTATAAACCTATTCAATAAGCTTTGAATTTGTTCTAATAGTTTATTTACTTACTTGCAAGAGGAGAGAAAAAGGAAAATCTCCAAGAGAAGGACTCTTGTATATTTGGGCTCAGAGGACAGGGGCATTCCAGCCAGAGAAGAAAGAAAAACTTGGTATTTTGGGGTTTTCATAATCCATTCCCCACTCTGTAGCCTGTGCCTGAAGGCACATTTTAAAACTTTCTGAGAAAATTGGCCGGCAGTTGAAAGTTTTAGGAACAGGCATGATGTCTTCCCAAAATGTAGGATTAGCACTCTAGTTTTGGCTACAGCTAAAGTGGATAGAAAGCTCAAAGAAAAAGCCAGTTCTGTGGCTCCTCATCAGCAAAGTAATATGTGTAAATGTTACCATGAATGTCTAGAGAATGTTTGCAAGCCCAGAAATGTAAATGTTATTTTAAAGATTCTAATTAAAGAGAAATTTAATTAAGGCAAATAGAAAAAAAAAAAGGATGTTTTTCAGAGCAAACTAAAAATGTGTCTGGGGCACAGCAGTATGGAGTGAGTAGGACAGATCACTGCTTCCCAGCTGCTCCCAGTTCCCTGGTCCAGGTTCCCTTCACTGGTGGGTGTATGGGCAGATGTGATGGTATGGAGTGATTAGGCCAGATCCCTGTTCCCTGACTCCTCCCAGTTCTCTTGACTCAGCAGGTCTAATTTTGCCTTGCTTAGGGATACCTGGTTCCTATGTGGGCTGTAGAATCAGGCCTTTTGCTCTGGTATCCTGCCTGGCCACTAGACACCAACATCCATGTTCACCTGAGTCAGAGGTTTCATGGGCCAAAGGACAAAAACTCGATTCCTCCTCAATAAAATAAAAAGTCTCCCTAAAATAGGTAGAATAAAATTTTCCAAACCGCTCCAAAGTGAGATCCATCCAGATACAAGAGGCCCACAGAACACCAAACAGACAGTACCAAAGAAGAAACTCTCCAAGGCACATCATATTTAAAACCTGTAACAATGAAAACAAAGAGAGAGTATTAAAAGCAACAACATAGAAACAGCTCACAACATACAAAGGCAATCTTATTAGAATTATGTCAGATTTATCAATGGAAACCCTGAAAGCCAGAAGGGCCTATAGTGAAACAGTTCAAAGTCTAAAACCTATGGCTTCCACACAAACTACTTTACCCAGCAAAAGTGTCCCTCATAATAGATTGTGAAAGGAAAACTTAACATGAAAAAAGTGAACTCTATGATTATATGAACACAAAGCCAAATCTACAGAGAATACTTGAGGGAATACTCTGCACTAAACAGTCAAACAACCAATCTTAATAGCCAACAGGGAGATCACAGTAACCAAAATAGACCAAGCTCAACATAGTGAAAAATAGAAAAAAGCACCAACCCCCCCCCCCAAAACACCTCATTATTGCAGGGATTAATTCAAACCTAATAACCTTAAATATTAATGGTCTTATCTGGCCCATTAAAAGATACAAGCTATCACTGTGGATCAAAAAACTGGAAGCTTCTGTCTGCTGTCTTCAAGAAACTCACATCACCACTAAAGATAGACACCTTCTCAGGGTGAAAGAATGGAAAATGATATTCCAAGCAAATGGAAATAAAATAGTAAGTGTTGCTATATTAATATCTGATAAAATAGATTTCAAACAAAAAGTAATCAAAATGGACAAAGAAGGCCACTTATTACTCATCAAAGGAATGATCCAAAATGAGCACATCACAATCATAAATATCTATGTGCCAAACATAAGTGCACCACAGTTTGTAAAATAAAATCTATTTGATAATAAGACAGAAATAAACAACAACACCATCATAGTTGGGATCTTCAATACTCCATCATCATCAATACACAGATCATCCAAGAGGAAAATCAACAGGGAAATAATAGAGCTCAACAATATAATAGGTCAACTAGACCTAATGGATATCTACAGAACTTTCCACCCCAACTCTACAGGATACCCATTTTTCTCAGCAGCCCATGGAACCTTCTCCAAAGTTGACCATATGTTAGGCCATAATCATAAAGGCTGCCCCAATAAAGTCAGGAAGATTGAATTAACTTCCTGTATCATGTCAGATCACAATACTTTAGCTAGAAATTAACAAGAGACACATCAAGAACTCCACCAGCTCATGAAGACTAGATAACACATTATTCAAACAAGGAATGGGTCATGAAAGAAATAAAAAATGACATTATAAAATTCCTAGAATTGAATGATAATCAAAATACAACATACCAAAACTTATAGGACAAAATGAGGCGGTCCTAAGAGGGAAATTCAGAGCACTAATCGCCTTCATTACAAAGACAGAAAGATCCCAAATTAATAACCTAACTGTCTACATAAAGGCACTGGACAAAAAAGAAGATCCAATCCAAAGAGCTCCAGATGGAAAGAAATAATGAAGATTAGAGAAGAAATTAATGAAGTAGAAACTAAAAATCAATTTTAAAAAAACAATGAAATGAAGACCTGGTTCTCTGAAAATAAACAAAATTGACAAACCTTTGACCAATTTAATCAAGCAAAAAAAGAGAAGTCTCAAATTAACAAAATTAGAAATGAAAATGGTAAAATCATAACAGACATCAATGAAATTGGAGGAATAATCAGGGCATACATCCAAATCCTCTACTCCACAAAATTGAATAATCTGGAAGAAATGGATGAATTCCTACCAAACTACCAAAACTAAACCTAGAGCAGATTAATCTAATGAACAAACCTATCACATCCCTGGAGATTGAAAAGGTAATTAAAAACCTGCCCCAAAAGAAAAGTCTTCTTAGCTGAATTCCATAAACCTTCATTGAAGAACTGAAACTAATTTTTTCAAACTGCTTCACATAATCAGAATCCTCCCTAACTCCTTTTATGAAGTTTAAATCACCCTAATACCAAAACCAGACAGAGATGCAAAAACAATGATCTCAAAATTCATATGGAATGGCTATAGGTCTTGGATATCAAAAAAAAAAAAAAACCTCTGGAGGTATCTCCATATCCAATCTAAAGCTACACTACAAAGCCATAGTAGCAAAAACAGCATGGTACTGACATAAAAACAGAAATATTGACCAACAGAACAGAATTGAAGACCCAGACCCTTAGGTTAAATAGCTACAACTACTTGAATCTTTGAGAAAGGTGCCAATATGTAGACAGGAGAAAAGTCAGAATTTTCAAAGAATGGTGTTGGACAAATTGGATGATTATATGTAGAAAAATGAAATGAGACCCACTCATTTCTCCATACATAAAAATCAAGTCCAAATGGATTAAAGACCTCAATATAAGACCTGTAACTGTTCAAGTACTGGAAGAAAAAATAGGAGGTATTGTCCATGATATAGAACTCATAAAAGACTTCAAGAACAAAACCACAGTAGCCCAGAAAATTAAACAAGAACCAATCAATGGGATTGCATGAAGCTACAAAGATTTTGCACAAACATACCATAAGCCATGCCAATGGTAGAAAATATTCATCAGCTATACCACTGACAGAAGCCTACAAAGAACTCCAAAAGCTAAACAATAATTCAAAAAAAAAAAAAATCAATCAACCCCAAAAGTGTTGCAAGGAACTGAATAGGGAGTTCTCAGAGGAAGAATTACAAATGGCTAACCATCATGGAAATGTAAATTAAAACAACTATGAGATGCCACCTTACCCCAGTAAGGATAGCAAACATCAAAAAATCAAATGAAAATAAGTGTTGGTTAGGATGTGGAGAAATATTAACCCCCATTCACTCTTGCTGGGAATGTAAGCTGGTCCAACCATTATGGTGACTAATGAAAAGGATAAATATAGAGTTACCAACAGACCCAGTTATTCTCTTACCGGGCATTTTCCCTAAAAACTCCATATCTCAGTTCTGAGATATTTGATCAGCCATGTTTATCACTGCTCAATGCATAATAGCTAAGAACTAGAATCAACCCAGGTACCCATCATTAGATGAATGGGTAACCAAGATGTGGTATATCTACACAATGGAATTCTACTCAGCAGAAAGGAAAAAAATAACACAATGAAATCTACAGAAAAGTTGTCAAACATGGAGCAGATCATACTAAATGAACTTACACAATCACAGAAAGACAATCATCTCATGGTCACACTCACCTGCAGTTCCTAACCTGGACCAGCCTGAGTTGCTGACATACCTGAATGATATCTCAAGGCTTGGACAAATAAGGACAGTAGGGCTTGGGGGAAAGGGAAGGGTATGGGCAGACACAAAACTGAACCCAAAATGAACTGGTACCATAGAATTCTGTATCCTGGTAGTTAGACTAAAAGGCTGAACCCTCAGCAGGACATTAGGGGGTGCACATAAATAGAAGGGCTCTGGAGAGGGTGAGATGAAGTCTAACTTTAAATTTCTCCTGTTTCTCTTTTTATCTATCTTTTTCTTTTCTCTTTTCCCTTGGCACTGGCCTGTATTTCCCTGTACCAGGATGCAGTTTACAACCACAAGAAGCTGTTGATGGGAGAGCCCTACATGGTCTCCCAAAACAAACAAGATATACTTCTGTCAGACCATCTGATTACCAACCAGAGGTTTATGGTAAGTCCCTACTGCTGAAGACACCATACATTGTCAGCACAGGCCATGGGGATATCTGGTTGTAATCTGGAAGAGAACCAGTCCCCCAGATAGCCCATTTAGTGCTGGAAGGTGCTACATGAGTTACTGGGAAAAGTGACCAACATCAGTCTGAGCAACTCAAAGTCTAAGCTACTCAGAAGCAAACAACCTGACATGATGCTCACAAAAGTGCAATAGTGGCACACAGTCATGGTGGGTAACCAACTGCTCTTGGATTGGCTAATGGATCCACTCAGTTGGAAGGAAATGATATCTGGAACTGAGAAACAAGTCAGAATCATATCTAGATAATGGTTTTGCTTTCCAATGTCAAGCTCCTACTAATCTTGGGCTGTAAGAGGGTCCATACTCTTTAAATTGTCTGTAATTTAATAATGGTTATCCCATTTAACTGGTATTGGCTTCACTCTCTGTTGGAGATTCTACTTCTTTTTTTCATCTGGAAGGGAGTGGGACCTGAGGAGATAAATGACTCAGTGCATTTAAGTCCAGCCCTAGCTGAAACCACATAGTAACGGGGGAAATGAGCAATAGTGCTACTATCTTGGTGAACCTGATACCAGGACAGGGTGAAGGAGATAGACACTGAGGTCACTCAACACCTACCAAACCAGAGAACCAGAGGCTCCTAAGAGGCTATTACTGAAGTAGACTTAAGTTACATCCAACATGGCTCAGGGAATTTTGTGGAAGAGGGGGTGAAAAGATTGTTAGAGCCACAAGTTGGAACATTATGCACAGATACAATGCCTCTCCCCCATAACTGACTGGTGCCCCCAGAATGCATGACCTACAATTTCCATGGGGTTGATTTGCAACCCCATTGAGGAGGGCCTCTTTGGAAAAGTGGCAGGGATGAGGGAAAGGATGGTACCGACATGTGTTGTTTATATACAAAGTACGTACATATCTAATAAAATCAATTTCAAAAAAAGTGTCCATTTCTTGTTTAAGAAATTAAAGAAAAATTTTCCCAAATACTTATTCTGTGATTAGAATTCCAATCCATTAAAGCTGATTTAAAATGACAATGAAATAGCCCAAATGAAAACTTTGATTTTGAAAATGGAGATTATATGCAAAAAAACTTGATTTTAGGAAAAATAAAATTTAATCCATTATTTATTCCTAGGCTAAGGATATCATGGGGAATAGAAAACATACTTTTTTGTTGTTGTTGTTTTTTTTGTTTTTTCAAGGTAGGGTCTCACTCTGATCCAGGCTGACCTGGAATTAACTCTGTCATCTCAGGGTGGCCTTGAACTCATGGCAATCCTCCTACCTCTGCCTCCTGAGTGCTGGGATTAAAGGTGTGTACCACCACACCCGGCTATTTTTAAGACCTTTATTATCATAGAGTCTAGGTTTCCCTACTAATATTACATACATAATAATCAGACCTGATGCATAAAGATCTTAAGAAATTTAAAAGGACCTACGTTCCTTCCCACAGTTCATCAATTCCCATAGAAACTAGTAACTAGAATCCTCCCACCCATTCTGTTTTAACATGTATATGAAATACACATTATTTCTTGGATTCTATTAAAAAAAAATCTTCCTTCTAACATAGTCCTGCTTTGAGATATCATTTCACGGTGAGAATGTGTCATTCCTGCCCTCTAAAAGATTTACAATGCAAATATCATACAGAATGGAAAATTACATCACTACAAGATGAGCTTTTTAGTTCACCATTTGTGAACTAAGAAACTTCACAAAATATTAATATAAATGTCATATCTCTGTTGGACAGGACACAGAGAAATGGTTTGATTTGGTCATAACTTACTTCATCTGTGAGCCTTGATGTCTGCTATCTTACCTGTGCAGCCAGGGTCTTATCTGGGATGTGAATTTCATTGGAAAGCTGGCTGTCTTGAAAAGGAGTGATGGGATAAGAAGAAAAACTAGACTCAGAGGACTAACAGTATTTTCACTCATGAACAGCTCAGATTAACTCATAAACAACAGGAACATTTTCATGATCAGCTGATGGCACTGCCTGCTGTCTACATTTCTTACCATTTAGCAGTAGTCTGCCCAGACCGTATCACTTGCTGACACCACAGTGTGATATCCCCATTGACTCTGCAGCCTAGTCCTTTTCTCAGTGTACCAAGTTTGATGTTTATTAGCAAGCCATGTAAATAATACAGATACTTCCTTTGCTTTTCTGTTTTAGACTTTTGACATTTCTGTACTATTTTATTAAAACATAAAGTGGCAACAAGACTATAAGAAGTCCCTTTCTACTCCTTGCACTCATATGCAATGCAAACTACAATTGCTCTGTTTCGATGGACATAGAACCAAAAGCTATATGCACCCTTCTCCATACTCCTTTATTGATCCTTGCAATACTATCTTTGAAGATTATAGGCTCAATTCTTTAGAATTATATTAAAAACTTTCAGAGGTTAGGTGTAGAAAAATATACCTATTTTATCATATTTTATTTTTTTTTTTGAGAGAGAATTGGTCAGCAGGTCCTCATCCACTACAATCATACTCCAAGCACTTGTACCACCTCATGGGCATGTGTGACCTTGCACTTGCCTCACCTTTGTGCATCAGGCTTACATAGGATCTGCAGAGTTGAACATGAATCCTTAGGATTTGCAGACACATGCCTTAACTGCTAAGCCACTTCTCCAGCCCTATTTTACCATATTTTCAAACAATGTACACATGTACACACACACACAGTTTTAATATTCCTAGTATTTTACTCCAAGTTTCTTTTATGTACTAACTGAAAATAATCCTCATAAAGCATTACATACCTTTAATAAGCATATTGATTATTCCTTATTGTTGCAGTCAGGTTCACATTGCTGGTAGAAATCACCCAACCAAGAACAGTTTGTGGAAAAAAAAAAGGTTTATTTTGGCTTACAGGCTTGAGGGGGAAGCTTCATTATTACAGTGAAAATGATGGCATCAGCAGAGGGCGGAAATCTCCCTCTGGCCAACATAAGGCAAACAACAGGAACAGGAAAGTGTGCCAAACAGTGGCATGGGGAAACTGGCTATAATACCTGTAAACCCGCCCCCAACAATACACTACCTCCAGGAGGCGTTTATTCCCAAATCTCCATCAGCTGGGATTCTAGCATTCAGAACACCTAAGTTTATGGGGGACACCTTAATCAGACCACCATACTTATTAAAGATGGAGGTTGTGCTGGCTTCACTATAGAGACAAATACCTAGACTAACAATTAAAAAGGAAGAAACACTGATAATCTTGGGTCTCATTTGTAGAAGATTTGATTCACAGTTGACTGGCTCTGTTGTTCCAAGACCATGGTGTACAGGAATTTGAGGTGTCTTTGAGAACATCAGAGCCTTATCTCAGCTTTTATTTAGGTGATAATTCAGTGCTAATGTCTGGGAAGCTCAACAGTCACACAAAACTCTCACTGAGGGAATGTTCTTCTTGTCTTATAAATTTGGATGCATAAAACCTTTCTTATAGGGATAGCTTAGAGTTTAGGAGAAGAAGAACTTAGAGCTTAAAAGAAGGAAAGGCAAACTTTTTTTTTTCTCAAGAGGAGGCAAGGGGGGGTTCCTAGATAATGGGAAGGCCCACTTAGAGACCCAGTTGTTTTTCTTTTTTTTAAATTTTTTATTTATTTATTTGAGAGCGACAGACACAGAGAGAAAGACAGATAGAGGAAGAGAAAGAGAATGGGCGCGCCAGGGCTTCCAGCCACTGCAAACGAACTCCAGATGCGTGCGCCCCCTTGTGCATCTGGCTAACGTGGGACCTGGGGAACCGAGCCTCGAACCGGGGTCCTTAGGCTTCACAGGCAAGCACTTAACCGCTAAGCCATCTCTCCAGCCACCCAGTTGCTTTTTAATGGAGCCCCCTGATTGAGGGGACAGAACTAGATAGTTAAGTACTGATACCAGATGTCTAGAAAGGACAAATCCTTTATGTTTCTTTCTTTCTCAGATAAGAAAGGCAAAAGACAAGAAATATTTATTCACCTCCTCATTGTGGTTTTAGGAGAAAGGAGATTAATAGTAATAATAACTATTATTATTATATTATATAATTATTATATGCAATAATTAATAGTAATAATAATTATATTATATAATAATTATATATTATATAACATGCTATTAATTTTATTTTTTATTATTATTAAAAGATTCTCCCTTTACAAACCCAAGCAGATTTTCTGCATTTCACCTATTCACTTTAAAGTTTCTGTTACCGTTAAGCTGCCCTAATTATGAAGCAGAACTTCATCAAAGCCAGAGTTTATGGCAGAGGCTACTCATATCATGGCACCCAGGAATCAGAGAGAGTGCAAGAAAAAGAGAGAAAGGAAGGAAAGAATAATATAAAGTGCCCAAGAACATGCTCCCAGTAACCTACTTTCTTCAGCAAGGCTCTACCTCTTGAAGTTCTAGGATTTCTCAAAATACTGTTACTAGCTGGGACTAAGCTTTCATCAGTGAGCATCTAGGGGAAATTTCTTATTCAAATTGTAACAGGGAGGCTGAGGCATAGCATCTTTAAATTACTGGTCCAGGACTTTGTAGCCAATAATTAACTGAGCCAAATTCAAGCCCAATAGTTTACTTCAGGCTCGGAATGTTTAATCACAAACCAGAGTGCTGTATTCTAAGTGTTGGACCTTTGTTTTCCTTATCTCTTTGTTTCCAGAGCCTAATATGAGGCTTGGGATATGGTAAGATTGAACAAATGTTTATTGACTATGGGATGCCATGGAAGGCAGAGCCTCAGTATTTGTGTTAGGTGTTCTAACAGGCTGATCCAGGCATCACCTTATCACACCAAACAGGGCTCTTCTTGCTTGTCAGTCTAGTCCTTTCTAGGATTATCAATAAAGCAAAGAAGGTAACAGCACAGTGGTGATATCTTAGGTTGCAGTAAGGTTTCCATGGCTGCCAGAAAACACTTTGTGATAGTTAAGGTGTTGTCAACTTCATCTGTTTAGTAATCCAAAGGTTGTTTCTAGGAAGGATCAACTAAAGGAAGAAGTCTTTCCCCCAGGGTAAGCCCTTCTCCCAGTGTGGGCAGCCCCACTCAGAGGGGTACTTGATATAAGGAAGCTCTGGGTAAAAAGAGTTCCTTCCTTCCTCTCTTCCACTTGGCTGCCAGAAGCTGTTCACTACCTTCCTGCATGGATTGAAGACCAGTGCAGCCTAAAGACCAGCATCAACTGAAGACCAGTGTGGATTGGAACCCAGCAGCTCCTAAGGAAGCCACCAGTCTTCCTGGCACCATTTGCAGTGCCGGGTCAGGACTTCTGAGGTATCTGGCCACAAGGACTGAGCAGCTACCAGGTTCGGTGATCCTCAGGCCTGCAACTGCTATTGGACTACTGTAAGCTGATCCAATAAATCCCCTTATTAAAATAATTTGTTCTAGCAGTTCTGTTCCTCTAGAGAACCCTGACTAATAGAGATTTTGGTACCAGGAGTGGTTCTAGAGAAACAGAATTGTAAGGATTGTTTTCTCTACAGCAACTTGTAGTGAGCAAAAGGTTTATTTTGGCTTACAGACCTGAGGGGATGTTCAACAATGTCAGGGAAAATGATGGCATGAGAAGAGGATGGATATCACCCCTGGCCAACATCAGGTTGACAAGAGGAATAGAACAGTGTGCCAAACACTGGCAAGGGGACAATGGCTATAACACCCATAAGCCTGCCCCAATAATACACTCCTTCCAGGATGCATTAATTCTCAAATCTCCATCAGCTGGGAGCCTGGCTTTCAGAACACCTGAGTTTATAGGGGACACCTGAATCAAACCACCACATTCTGCCCCTGCTCCCCATAAACTGATGATATTGATGATATAAACTGCAATGCATTCAGTCCAACTTTAAAAGTCCGTAGATTTTTTTTTTAAATCAAGCCTAATGATGTTCAAACATCCCCATACTCGAAGGTCTTTTAACTGATCCATAATACCAAAAAATCCCCTGAAAACTCATAATGGCACAGACTAAATATTCATAGTACAAAAGATTGTGTTGAGCACAAAAAAGAAATATTCAACTAATACAAGATTTAAAACATGATGATGATTGTATGATTTTGTATTTTTTAATTCATTTTAATCTACAGGCTGGAATCTAATTTTTAAATTTTATTGGAACTCACATTTTAAAAATAAATAAAAATATTTAATAATAATAATAATAGTAAACCTTTGACTAGTGTCTTCCAAGTAGTTTGATCAATAATTTCTAGGTGTTTTCAAAACACAGTCTCGAGTGTAAAGATTGGAAAACCCATGGTCTCACTTGTGTATATGAAGTATAAATCTGGTTTTGTTGTTTTGGATTCCTTTGGGTTTTGTTTTGTTTTGAAGATCAGATAGTGATCACTCTGAAAGGTTGAGGCCAAGAGTTTGTAACTATGGTATTTACTGGAAACTGTAGAACATTCAATAACTATTTTTAAAAAAGTTTCCAAAAAAAATAAAAAGATTTAAAACAACCAGGGCAAACATCACACTCTATAGCTCCAAGTCCAACAACTCTAGTCAGTGACAAATCTCCAAGTCCAATAAATCTAACCAGTAACAAGTCTCTGGAGTTCCAATTCTGCTCCTCAGCTAGGCTACTTACAGTCCTGGAAAACTTCATCCAGAGTTGGCAGCTTTCCTTAGTAGCCATCTCGTGATCCTGACATCTCCACTGGCTCTGTACTGCAACCCACAGTTCATCCTTATGGCCCCATGAGGTCTGTATGCAGGCATCTAGTGAGCCTGCTTCACACTGCCCATGACCTTTTACAAAACTCAAGACCACATTGCAACTCAATGACCCTTTCCTTCCTGCTTTTCTTATACTTCATAATACCAGGTTGAGTACCAATTTGTTAATCCAGGGGGCAATAAAGCAGACTTTGAAGAACAGGACACTTCTTGAGCATTCAGGCCCCTTAAAAAGAGAGTACATTCTTCCTGTTGCCCCAGTGCAGGTCAACTGGCCCAATCTCAAAGGTTATAATCTCTTATTTACAGCTGAACAGGCAGCAGTTTCAGCCTTAAGATTTCTTTCTGTGCCATAACCCTCTGCTTACACCAGTCCATTTCTATGCAAATCAACCCTACACAACTTTTCAGGACACAGCCATCATAGTAAGCCTCTCATACAAACTTCTTCTAGCCCATTGCAGACAAAGCTCATAAGCCAAACCTCACAGTCCTTAGTTCTTACTGCATTTGTTTCTTTTAACTCTGACCAGAATAGTACATCAAGCTGTACTTACAGCACTGCAAGACACCTTTTAGGCCAAGGTTTCAAATCCTTCCACATTCCTGTTGAAAATCAGCTTGAAAAGGCCAAAGCCACACAGTCAGGTATCTAGCAACAAATGACCCCACTCTTGGTAGCAACATTAATGTTGCAGTCAGGTTCTCATTGCTGGTACAAATCACCTGACCAACAGCAGCTCGTGGGGGAAAAAAAGTTTTATTTTGGGTTACAGGCTCAAGGAGGAAGCTTCATGATGGTAGGGAAAACGATCGCATAAGCAACAGGTAGACATCACCCCCTGGCCAACATCAGGTAAACAACAGGAACAAGAGAGTGTGCCAAACACTGGCATGGGGAAACTGGCTACAATATCCATAAGCCCATTCCCAATAATACACTGCTTCTGGGAGGCATTAATTTCCAAATCTCCATCAGCTGGAAACATAGCATTTAGCATACCTAAGTTTATGGGGGACACCTGAATCAAGCCACCACATCTCCTAATACATTCCTCACTCTGATAATTACCTCTGTTGCTCCCTTCTTCTGTACCTAAATCAAATGTGATACCTATATGTTTTAAACAAACAAATAACAGCAAATAAAACATATCTGTATTCTATGATAAACAGGCAGATTTAGTATGACCTTGTTTAGGTTGCTCAGCTTAACTCTGACTGAGGCATACTCTTTTGAGAATACTACTGCATAGTAGAATTAATAGAACACAATTTCAGTGCAATTTCAGCCCAAACTTAATCCTTACCAGTGGAGAAAGTCAGTGCCTTTTACATTTTCACATTAGTAACTCATCTAGGCATTGAAATGTTTCTTACCCACTTCAGTGTACTTACTTTAGAAGCTAATGGAAGTCTAAGACTATGTATGCATTCCATGTGTTCCTGGAACAGACTGAGTGCTAATAGCTTCAACATTAGAAAGACAATAATCCACTCCTGGAGCAGACATCCTGGTAGCCTAAAGGTCATAAACATACTTTGAAATTCCATCTCACCCAGTCACAGTTTATACAGATCAAGAAAATATAAGGAAAGGAGAACCCTCAATTCACTATTGGTGGGAGTACAAACTGTTGCACCTCCTATGGCAAACAGTGTGGGTGTTTTCTTAAGTGCTAAAAATTGTACTGCCCTGTTTCACAGCTATTCCACTATTGCGCATACAACCAAAAGACAATCATACCACAAAGATAATTCTATATCCGTATGCATTTCTGCTCTATTTCCATTAGTTAGGAAATAAAATCAGTCTAGATATTCATCAACAGATGAATGTATTATGAAGATGGGGGACATGATACACAATTGAAACTTATTCAAGTGTAAAGAAAATGAAATTTGCAGGAAAATTGATGAAACTAGAAAAGGTCAATTTAAATGAAGTGACTGAGGCCCAGAAAGCACCCACATTTTCTCTCCTGTGGGATCCTAGTTTTGAATTTTTAGATTTGTGTAGTTAAGTTAGAATAAGTGTCTTTAGAGGTTAGGAAGGAATCAAGGAGCCATGAGATTGTGGGGGAAAGGAGGCAGCAAGTAGGGAATGTGGGGTTCTAAACTATCTGTGATGTGAAAGTAAGGAATTTAAGGCTGGGAAATTAGAAGACTAGTAAAAAGAAACAATGAAAGAACAAGGAAAAGTATAGTTTAATGATTTCCCAACTTACTACCTTTGAAATTTTGAGCACTTGTCATTGAGCTTTAGTTTTGCTTTCATTTGAAAACTGGGAAGCTCTACATCACCTTCCTTCTCTGAACCTCGGCTTCCACACATGTAACTGAAAGGCTAGGGTCAAAGAAGTGGTTTTCAAGCTCCGAGGAAGGCATGGATGAGGATAAGGGTAAAAGTGTGTAGACTTCTGCCCTTCCATCTACCACACCCTTAAACTATAGCAGCTTCATTTTTATGGCTTCCATATATATATATATATATATATATATATATATATATATATATATATATATATGGCTATTATATGGGTGCATGTGTAAATATAAATACACATATGCATGAATATGTGTGTGTGAAACATGTATTATATGTAAATGCTTTATGTTATAGCATATATTTATATGTATATGTTATGTACTATAAAAACATATATTGTGTTATATGCATTAAAAGATTATTATTATGTATGCACTATATCTTCAGTAAAGTAACTCAATTGCCACACATGTGAAAGTGTCGATAACTTGTAGGCCACTGAGAAGATAAATGTGTAAGGTAGCACCAGCCATGAAGAGCATCTCTGTCTTAGCACTCACTTTTTTATAAGCCCTAAATTAAAGTAATGGAGGCAGAAATATGTGACAACTTTGTTCACTCCCATCTTCCCAGCACCTACAATTCTGCTGTCACTAAGCAGACACTTAATACATTTCACAAATATATGAACAGTCCCACTGGGCACTGTTTTATAGGTTAACATTTGGGGTAGAAATATGAGCAGTAGGCAGATCTGGATTATATGAGTATCAAGTATTTAAACACACAATAAAGGTTGGTTAGAATTACTATTAAGTTTCTTTTCTTATTTATTTGGTTATAGACAAGATTTAGTTTGAAGAAAAAGCATTTTCTCTTGTAATAAATTAAAACATTCAAAAATGAGTGGTCAAAGTTGCCTTCAAGGTTGGAACTTATTGGCTTTTATATGTGGGGAGCTAGGCATAAAGACTTCAACTGACAGTATCAAGTAGTAGGGGTTAAACTGGCTGAAACCTTTAGAAACTGGCAATAGAAAGAATGGTTTTGTTCTATGACAATGACTTCTCCCTCTTAAAGTATCTTGTTTATACTCCTGTGTTTACCACAGGAAGTGAAGAAGGGAGAAGGTGGCCTTGCCCTCAAGCAAGTTACCATAGATTGGAAAAGACAGGAAGTAACACGTGAATGGAAGACCAGAAAGCGTCCCCAGTAAATGAGAGAGAGCAGTGGCTAGGAGTTGATCAATGAAGGTTTAAGAAACAGGAAGTAGAGGAGAGCCTGAAGTGACAGAAAATCAACATGGAGTGAGTAAGTGGCAAGACTTGCTTTCTTGGGGCAAAGGACATAAACAGAGGCTGTGGCCAGGCGGATGGCTTAACAAAGATGTTATCAGAATGCTAGCACACTGAGGGCAAGTGAATGAGTTGACAAGAGTACCCAGGATCACTTTCCCTTACTCCAACGCTGAGCATTTTAATTGCAATATAATTTCTTAGAACCTGTGAGGCCGTGTAACTATTTGTCAACCTCCGTGCTGCAGTTATCATTTTATCTCACAAGGGTGTGTGTGTGTGGGGGGGGGATGTAAAGCCAAGATCCCCAGGGCAATTGTAACCCACCCACACAGCTCATCCGCGTGCATTGTGTTTCTAAGAGGATCACTTATTTTATAGCACAAGCAGGCTATAAGAGTTTTCTTAGAATCAATTTAAATTACTCTCAATCAGAAATATGTCACGCAACAGTCTTTCCTCCAAATGAGTATTTTACTCAGTGGCACACAGCCCATGTCATTAAGCCCAAAATTAAAGAACATGAAACAATTAACATTTTTCATTCCTTCTGGTTCTATTTTACTGAGCCTTCACTAGGGGGATGGGGAAACACTTAAGATTCTCAGGGATACATTTGTGTAATGTTATCTTTTTAACAATTTGGGTATTTCATCTTAATTCAAGAAATTGTGTACTAAACATGGTAGAAGAAAACTCCTTATCACTGCCTTTTTTTTTCCCCCAAAGCATAAACTATGATGAAATTGACATAATGGAGATTTATGTCTGTTGGGTTGGCAGTCATTTTGTATTTATTTGGTCTATCAAATCAGAGTCTCCCTTTCCAAGAATATGCGACTTGTTTTCTAAATAACTATGTGTGACCAAATCAGATATGGGTAAGATATTTCCATTACCCTTGTGAGGTCCTGGCATCCCTAGCTATTTTGAAAATGCTCTTTTTCTTTTTGTGAATGGGTGATGGTTAAACAGGCAATGTTGTTATTAAGTTTTCTACTAATAATGACAAAGGGAAATTTTAATGAAAGGAAATAAATTTTGTGTATAGACAAATTCAATTCTTGACAAGGAATTAAGATACAATAAATTCATAAAAATAGTTTTTTAATGCTATACAAACTCAAATTATAAAATGCCAAATTGGAGACTATTTATATTTCCATTCTATTTTCTAGAGCCTGTTTTTCATTTTATTATGAATAATCCTACCTTTCTGTTTGCAAGTAAAAAAAATAAGCATATGGCACACACCTATTTTTTTCATACAGCTTCATAAACACTATTAGGTCTAAATTTGTAAACAAAAATATGTATATCTATTAAGAGTTAAAATGTCAGCTAAGGTCCTGGTTTACAAGCTATAATTATAGCATTTTAAACATGTAAAAGGAAGTTTTTTTAGAGTGAATACAGCAAACAAGATTCTTTTAACAAGAAAAATCTGGAAAAGACACTCCTGTCACTTTCAAAGCCCTGGGCTTCTGGTTACTTTCAGGCTACCATGGATAAATCCTTCTCTGTCTCTCATTAAGGAACCTCAAGTCCCAGGTAGATAGGCTCAGGTGACAGAGATCATACCTTATGAATGCCTGTGCCCTGCTATGAAACTGTAGGTGAGGAAGGATCTTCCCTGCTGAGACTACATAAAGGAAAGAAAGATGTTGTGTCCTGACAGTACTGTGCCAGTGGTTATGAGTCCTCAAGTGAGAAGGATAGCTGTGTTCTCCAGTCTCCTCAGCTCACAAAGCCTAGCTAGCACCTCTTTTGTATGTCTTTATTTAAAAATAATGCATTATCAATATATTGATTTTTTTAAAAAAACATAACATTGAACATCTTTAGTCTTGCTATTTGTTGTGCTTTTCTGTAAACTTCTTGTCTCCAATTTTATATTTAAAAGATAAAATTGAGGCAGTTTTATCTTTAACTACAATGTCAATATTATATCTCAGAACTCTAAATAATTTAAATGTCTAACTTCCTTTTTCTAATTCAGAGCTCCATGAACACCATTTTCATTTCAAAAGAGACCAGAGTTGCTGCTCCTTGGTATCTGTAGGGTACTAACTCCATAACTACTCCTGTGTATACCAAAATCTGAGGGTGCACAAGTCCTGTCCATGTACGCATGGTATAGTGTTTGCGTATGATCTACATAATCCTTCTATATTTTAAATTAACATGGGACTACTTATAATACATAATCTAAGTGCTATGAAATCATTGTTATACCATATTGTTTAGGGAATAGTGACATGAAAAAAATGCACATATTCAGATTTTTTGTGTATATTTTTGATCTACAGTTGCATAGATGTGAAACCAAGCATATGTGTCCTCAGGAAGGCTAGTGTGGATGGCTATTTTTGGCACTTTGAATGGGTGTCTCCCAATATATTCAGGATTTTATCAAAGTTTGTAATTTATATCTACATCCACCTGGCTGGGTGAGGTGGATCCTAGGGTTCAGCCCTAAGGTGTGGGGGTGGATGTGGAATTCCAGTCTAACATATGCTAACATATGTAAAGTGCCTAAGCTTTTCCTGGATTTCCTAAGTGCCCTTGTCTGTGGTGCTGATGTTAGCTGGTGGTCTCTCTCTCTCTATTTCTCTCTCTGCTTGGACCTCTGAAAGTAAGCCAGCTTCTTCTGTCATTATGAAACTTCCTTTCTATATTCAATAAATTCCCTTCTTCCATAACTATGCCTGGTTTGGAAGTTCATCTTAGCAATCTGAGGCTGTCAGCTACACTCACTGGCCAGAGGCTATTACTTATCGGTCTACTTTCTCCCTGCATATTTCTATGCAGAGACTGGAAATGTGTATTTGGTTTCTGTGTTTTTTTTTTTTTTTTTTTTGCAGAGAGCAGTTTGTATGCAACCAACTTCCAGCTCATGATGTTTTATAGAATTCAGACACGGAAGCTCCTAGGAAAGTTTTTATTTTCTAAAATTATCAATGAAGTTGAAGCAGTGCTTCTCACTTTCCTTAACAATGAGCACAGAAGTAAATCTTAGAATTAAAGTGGAAGGTCAGTCTTTGGGGGAAAGTAGAGGCACTGAATATTAGTGTTGGCACCCTAGTGTGATGCTGTTTGGTCCAGCATAATCTACAGGCATGCACAGCCTTCTTACCATAGACTAAAATTATCCTTCTTGGTTTTGAGAACAATATCAGGTCACATATGTTTTCAATTTCTATCTTAATGGTTTCCATAATTCATATACATTCATAACTGGATATTTCATATAACAATACTCGTTCTGGGAAGAGTGTTGACTTAGGACTAGTACCATGAGGAGTGAGGTTCAGTATATACTTGCAAGAAGGAAAACAGTGTACACACATAATTTATGTAGTTGGCCAAGAACAGAGTTATGTTCCCCAGTGTATGAGAATCCAAGTTAGGATATAATTATTTTAGACTATATTTAACAAAAGAGAATAATTTTGTAAGAGATTTAATATTCCACATTGTAATCTATTGAATAATATGACAGGAATGGCTAGAGTATTTTTAAAAGCTACTACTTACTAAGAGAATAATGTTTATTATACATGACCTTGTATATAGTCATATCATTTTTCAGTGGCTGTGAGGTGGGTACACATAGATATGTTGGGGCATCTGAGCACAAAGAGTCTAAGTTGTGCTTGCTTTATCCTGACACTGATAGGTTTTGAGTGTAATAATTCTTCATTGGTGGGCACTGGGAATTTTTGGCCCATTTGAAGAAAAAAAAAAAACCAAAAACAGGCCTTGTGGCCATTTTGAAGCATTTCTGCCCTCTTCTTACCTAGAGAACCACCTAACTATATTTCTTCTGCAGCATCACCACCCTGAGGTATAAAACCTAAAAACCCACTGGGGTGGATGAACAAAATCCCACCTTGCTTCTGATTGAGAACTTCTGGACAAGAAGAATGGTTCAAAGTTACTAAGAATGTGAGAAAATGAAAATTAAGATCATCACCATCTGATTTCCATTTGTTTTTCCTTGGAGAACTTGAATTTATAGAGAGAGGTTATCTAGTTACTAAAATCACTTTAATTCACAGACAGGGCCAATCAGAGATGATTTTAAGCATGTATTTTCCAGATATAAAATCAAGTCATTCTCATGACATGAAGAGTCTGAATAATGCATTACCAATATCATCTTCCTATTCTTGCATTTCTTATAATATCTGCAACTGAGCCACTTACTCCAGATTCCAGGACCAAATTTGTTCCAAATTGGAGGAATTTAATCAACTATATGCCAGTAGAGTACAACTTCAATTTAGCCTTTGCTTATGTTGTATTGCAGTTCAGAACAAACCTTTATGACAGGGAAAAACAGTAGATATTGTAGGCTTTGAGGAACATATGGTCTCTGTCATAACTACTCAGCTCACCTTTGTAGTCAGCAATCAGCCATAGAAAGGACTTAGATAAACAGATAATAGCTCTGAAACTTTATTTATAAAACTAACTTTGACTTATTCATAGACCATGTTTGCCAGTGTCTACTCCAGCTTATTTGTTTAACATTGGTTTGCTTCTTTACCAAATCTTTCCATTCTAGTATTGCAGTTCATAGCTCAAAGGCACATTCTGGTGGCTCATAGAAATCAGTCAACTTATTCATAATCAATCTAAGGTTATGCCATTAATTTCTGTGTTTTATCTATTAACTCAGAATGCTTACTTCCTTCCCTAACTTGTGTGTGTGCGTGTGGGAGGTGAGTGTGTTGGGAAGTCCTGGGTTTGGAAGTTATCCATGGGACAGAGTAACTATCTAGTTCCATGCTTTCATCTGTCCACAGGTCGAATATTTCATCTCGTTTCTGCTTGTTGGCCTATAGCATACTTTGTTTTAATATAGGTTTTATTATATCTATGTTTTTGTTATTATTTGTTAAGGTAAGGTCAACAGATCAGGAGATAACTAGTTTTCAGTTGAAGGGTAATTTATTATATTCACAGCTTTTAAGAGGAAGGGGTGCATCAAGCTGGGTGGCCAGATGGCAAAGCCCCTGAGCTGATCTAGAGGCAGAGGCAAGAGGTGCTGAGGAGAGGAGACTCTACCATGGTTTCTATGGGAAGCAACAGCAAGGCAGATGAAGCAGGCTCAGGAAAGGATAGTTTGAATGATTTCCAGGGATCTGGTATGTAGGTACTGTCCCTAGCTATCTTGTACCTGGCCTTGAGTGCATTGGGTTACCCAGATTTTAAGAGTTTAGGGAGAGAGGTACTGGGGAGTTCAGGCTCTGGCTGGTTGTTTTACATTTGAAAGCCTCCAAGTCTAGAAACTAGAAATGTAGCCCAGTATAGTTTCAAGAATATGTGAGGGCTCTGGTGTAGCACTGAAGAAAAACTGAAAAGCTAGATGTTGTGATTCACTCCTGTAATTCCTAGCACCTGGAAAGATGAGGCAAGAGGACTGATAGATGGAGGCCAGAGTAGGGTTCACAAACAAACAAACAAACAAACAAAAAACCCATCTAGTAGGTAGATAATTTGTTCACAATCTCTAGGAATTTGCCAGTCCTGATGTGGTAGTCTTCCCAAGGTAAGAAAGGCCTCAAAAGCACCAGAATACAAAAACTAAACAACATGGTTATTACACTTTCTACTTCAAAGTGCAAGGCCTTGTAGCCCCTGCTGTCTGGGCTGTATCTGCACTGCTCTTTGGCCTGAGGATAAAATGCAGAGCATCAGCATATCACACCAGACATAAGAACTCCCTAAGGGGACATCCTACTTAGTTTGTCTAGAACTCTCACTCACCTGACACAGAGGAGATAGCCAAGGTTGTCTGCCTTTTCAAAGTCCGATTAGGAAGCCAAGCACCAATGAACCCTACCATAAAAACCTCCAGTTGATCTGAAATTCTAAAGCACAAACTCCTGACCTCAGCCAGAAGTGAGGCATGGACACAGGACCTTTGTCCTGAATATTCTGTGGTCCCCAGCAGAGTGTGGGCAGGGAGAAGAGAAAAGGGGATACCAACACATCATGTATCCATACAAAATATCCATACAAAAAATAGAAGGAGGAGGAGGAAGAAGAAGATGAAGAAGAGGAGGGGGAGAAGAACAAGAAATACAAATGTAATGGAATAAAATTTTCAAAAAAAATAATGTTCCTTTCCTCATGCAGATTCCAGCATGCAGAAAATTTCCTTTGCTACAGGGTTGTGGTTAGGTGGGAAATGTTCACCCTTGCCAACTATGTCTTTTTTCCCATCTGCTACTTGGCGCATAAGCATTATTCCCTTAGGACTGTGGATTTCAAAACTTAAAACCAAGGCCATTGAAACTCACAACTCTTTATGCTCATACCACTAACTCTGCCACAATATTCCAAATTTCACTTTGGTAATCAAATGTTTCTTTTTAGTATTGGCATTTTCTTTTGTGAAACATCAGAAAAATAATCCTGGGAAGGAGAAACACATTGGCTAATGTAGTGAGCTATTGTCTTACTCGTTCATGTTGCTGTCTTAATTTGCCTTGCTTATCTTCTGCCTTGAGTTCTTGGTGAGAAAATGGGTCCTTTATCCTGCACATCCTACTTATCCTACTTCTGCTTATTGAACCGTATACTCAGTGTTCCCATGCTCCTGCTCTGGCACAATTCTCCCCGACACAAAACTGTTTTCACCCTTGAGGAAACTGTGGGGATTCCACATCTTTAAACCTTTGCTTGAATACATTTTCACTGTTCATTTTTTTCCCCCTTACAATCTGGTTATCAGAACAGCTAGATAAAGGAAAATATAATATGTCAATTCTCAGCCTTGTATAAGTGATGTGCTTCTAGAGTAAAGATTTGAAGGTAAGAAAGGCAAATTAACCAAACCTGGTCTTGACCCCAGACAAGATCTAGCCCTTGCACACACAAAAGTACAGCTTGTCTTCCCATCCATTTGTCTTCCATTCATTCACAAGTTCACCAAGCACTTACTTGCTTGCTATATGCCAGGAACTAATCTACTGCGGGGGACACATTAGTGAACAAAAGAGACAAAATCTACCAGCACCCCACTGGAATACATGTTCTAATGACAGGAAATAAGTGCCTAATTGCTAACACTTTAATAGCACTTATTATGAGCCAGGCATTGATCTAATTGCCACAATCTCATGATGAGAAACTTACTATTATTTCCATTCCTATTTTGTAGATAATGTTTAGTAATTTGCACAAGATTTTGCAGCTAGCAAATTTTGAATTTTGGAGAGGCAGAGCCAGAACTCAAACCAGGCAGATGCATCCTCTCAATCACTCACTCTATTGTCTCTAGTTGAGAAGTAAGTTACAGAGAATGTTAAAAAGTAATGACTCTTTTTGTTGCTGTTTTGAGGAGATTGGAACAGCATGTTGTTATTGTAATCCAGACTGGCTTTGAACTCTCAATCCTTCTGCCTCATTCTCTTAGTGCTGGAAATATAGTTATGTGACAGCATACCCATATTCAAATGGAATAATTTCTATTAAAAAATATAAGTGGCAAAAAGAGAGTAGGGGATAAGAGATGGCTTAGTAGTTAAAGGTGCTTGTTTGATCACCCAATATACATGTAAACCCAGATGCATAAAGTGGCACATACATCTAAAATTTGCAGTTGCAAAAGACTCTGGTGGTGACCATTCTTTTCTCTCTCACATTCTTTGTTTTTTAAAGGGAGTAAGAAATAGTTTTATTCTGATGCCAAATATGAATGACCATTGTCTGGGAACGCAGATTAGTTTACCTTAATTCTATGTTCCAGTGTGTTAACAATGAAATTTTTACAGTTACAGAACAAAAAGTTCATAAATGAAGACATTTAAACACAGTGGCTGACCATCAGGTAGGTAGGTGATAGCAACATGGGAAAACGTCCGCCTCCGGTTGCAGTTGCTCTCTGATGACATTGCAGCCGTGGGTTGGTGGAAACTGGTGGCCTGTTAGTACAGTCTCAAAAGGTTGCACCTAATGACTGTCACTGAATGTTCAGTAAAGCACAGAGGTGGGCAATAAATAGCTATTCCGTGGCTAAAAGTAGCCCAAGGCAGTCTGGCTCTGACTTGCAAAACTCCATCTCTCTGTGATCACAAGAACTTTATCCACCCATTCAGCCTTGCTGGAAGTAGATGCAGTGCTTTTCTGGGAACTTTAGTTCACGCAATTCATCAAGCAAAGTGAAGGTAGGGTGATTTAGGGTGGTAGGGATAAGGTGGTCTGCTCACTGCATTCAAGAGTGCTAAATAAGGGCTGGAGAGATGGCTTAGCAGATAAGGTGCTTGCCTGCAAATCCAATGGATCCAGGGTCCATTCCTCAGGATCCACATGAGCCAGATGCACATGGTGGTGCATACATCTAGAGTTCATTTGCGGTGGCTAGAGGCCCTGTCATGCCCATGTCTCCCTCTAATAAACACATAAAAATAAAATATATGTAAAAGAGTGCTGAACAAACTCACAGGAAACATCTTTTCTAGAGAACTAGTGAGGACAAAACACACTGTGCTGTGACTATAGGGGAAGGTAATTCACATTAAAGTAAATCTTTTCTAAATGCTAAAGGAAGACAGTTAAGCATGATGCTTGGTGACAGGAGGCAGCATTTTTTCATTCCTACGGAATCAAGGTCACATGCCAGATGTGGTGGATAGTCTCAGAGTGGTAATGAGAGTGGCCTCTGGGCATTCAGGAAGCAGCCTTGCCACTCCATCCTTCCCGAGGAGGTGAGCAGAGGAGGTGAGCTCTGAGCGCTTCTGCAGTGCTGCTCTGTTTCTCTCTCACACTGCTTACAAATAAATTAATAATAATTATTTTTTAAAAAATGAAAGAAAAAAGGAAATTGAACTTACTGGGAGAAATGCACTCTTAAAAAAGGTAGCCAAGGAAAATGTGAATAAATGCATCTCATTTGAGGAACACCTCAAAGAAGAGAGAAACACAATAAGCACCCACAGTGAGGGTGTTCAGGCATACAGAACAGCAACGCCAAACTCTCTGGGACAGACACATGCCTGAAATTTACAGGATAAACTTTGAACCCTTCCTCATCAAAGAGCAGCTATCAGAGAACACCTATCCTTGGGAAAATGCAAAGCTTTTTACAAATGACCAAAAATATCTCCTTTCCAATAACTTCAAAACAGAACTTGAATAACTTTCTCTTTGACATTTGGTAAAAGGAGTAGTGGCCAGGTAGGATAATGCACATCTGCAGCTCAAGCATTCTCAGAAGGCAGAGGCACTAACATTGTAAGTTCAAGGCCAGCCT
The DNA here is from genome assembly GCF_020740685.1 of Jaculus jaculus. Lineage (NCBI taxonomy): Eukaryota > Metazoa > Chordata > Mammalia > Rodentia > Dipodidae > Jaculus > Jaculus jaculus. Next base: position 75,701,220 of record NC_059102.1, on the reverse strand, counting down.
GGGCTATAGCAAGTCTCGGGCCTACCAAAATAACAAATAAATAAATAAAATTACTAAAGGAAATAGATGGATAGGACCAAGAAAAGTTGAAAAAATAGCGAAATAACGTTTATGTGTGCTATTATTCCTTGATATTGCTTAGGATTTATTATATAAAGATACATTAAAATATTAAGCACATAAAATAAGAATAAGCTTGAAGGTTAATGTCTTTCTTTTGAGATAAAGATGATTTTCATCAATTTTTCTAAAGCCCCTGGCTTGAGTGCTTTACCCATCTTGGTAACACAGACACCTGACAGGTGGTAAACAAAGGGTTCAAGCTGCCTAAGGAGAGAATCCGCAGAGCTGGTTTTGCCCAAAACTAAGCTGGTGTTTGTTGCAAGCATTTTTTTTTTTTTTTTTTTTTTTTGGTCCTAGATTTCTCCAAACTCTTCACAAACCAGTTGACATTGTTCCCGATTTACAGGAATTAAAGATGAAAGCATTTGCAACAGAAACTGCCCAGCCAGATCCTGGCAGAACTGATGTGAAGCTTATGAATGTCTGGCTGTTTTGCACTGCTCCGTAACAGATGGTTTGTTTCTAAGGACAGAGTCCATTATTTTCTTTGGGCTGTGTAAAGAATGGTGGTCTTGGCAATGCTGTATTGGTCCTTGAAGACATTTATCAAGGACTAATGAGAAGAAAACTTGGACTCTAACCCAAGAGAACAGGACACATTTCCCAGCTTTTTTATTACCTAGTGATGCAATTTATAAAAATGAGCATTGTATCCTCTTCAAACCTTATTTAAAAATGAAGAACATATTGCTATTCACAAAGTTTTCACAGGGTTCCTTTAGAAAATCATCAGTATTTTGAAGTGCATTGAAACTGATCTTTAACAATAAAAAGGTTTGTTATTGTCTCAACATATTTTTCATACCTTTTTATTTAGGAATAATTCTTAATGTTTTCCCAATATGTTATTCTCTTGTCTAACTTCATATACTACCTCAATATCCTATCTCTTCTACCATTTAAGCTATGGCTCCTCAAGAAAAAAAAATATTTTTAAATTCTTTTGAGTCAACTCACCCAAAAATTCTTTAATACTATAGCTTTAGTTCTTCCTCTTCTCTACCTGTACATAATTTGTATATATTCTTAGGTGATGGTGGCCTTTCTCATTTTGCTTCAGTATAAGGACCCCAGTAGTCATTTGGATTCCATCCAAGTCTCTGACTGTGCTTGTTTGGTCACATTGCTCCCATCTGCCTGGACAAAAGAGATGAATCATGAGCAGCTGTACGTATTTGTGAAGAGAAATGGAATCCATTCTGAGGAAGGCTATAGAAAGTGAGAGGAGGGCTAGAGAGATGGCTGAGCGGTTAAGCAGTTGCCTGTGAAGCCTAAGGACCCTGGTTCGAGGCTCAACTCCCCAGAACCCATGTTAGCCAGATGCACAACGGGGTGCAAGCATCTGGAGTTCGTTTGCAGTGGCTGGAAGCCCTGGGGCGCCCATTCTCTCTGTATACCTGCCTATTTCTGTATCTCTCTCTCTCTCTCAAATAAATAAATAAATAAATAAATAAAAATATTTTTTTTAAAAAGTGAGAGGAACAGCTGGGAGTTTCATGCTTTTAATCCTAGCACTCGAAGGCAAAGGTAGGAGGATTGCCGTGAGTTCAAGAATACCCTGAGACTACAGAGTGAATTCCAAGAGCTTGGGTTAGAGCAAGACCCTACCTCAAACCTTGTCCCACAAAAAAACAAAAATAAAAATAGAAGCAATAACTGAGGAGGCACAGGAAAATGGTGCTGAATTAGTTGGAACATCAACTAAAATTCATAATGGAGACTGAAGAGTTTTCTTTCTCCCATTTATCAACAAAGCTTAATGATTTTTATTATGAAAACAATGTTCTAGTAAGAAGTTAGGCCAACCCTAGCTGCAGGTTGGGATCAGCAAAGGCAGACACTGACAGGGAGTTTGGGCAGGGAGGCAAAATTTGTATTAGGAATCAGGAACCATGAATGATAGCAGGAGGGAACACAGCTGGCAGAGAAGTCTGAGCCAAATTGTGGCACAGGTCCCCAAAGCTTTGGCCCACAACAGAGTGGGTATGTGCAGAGTGATCACAAGAAAATAAAAATTGTTAAGTATATTCCAAATTGGACACAAATCACAGGTCTCTGTACAAATCTATGGCATGGCTCATAGTTATGGACTGTGGTCCGGGTGAGGAGGCTCTTGGCAAATGCTGTCCAACAAGAAGCTACCACCAGCTGAAAGCTGTTGGTGGATAGCACTCTCCATGGCTGGGAAACAAAGTTCATGAAGAACAGACCGTGTGGAACTTCTCATCTACTAATTGGCATGCTAGAATTTTAATTGGAAGGATGGATTAAAAGTATATATATACTGCTAAATATGCTTTGAGGTATTTAATACCATACTGAGAAGTATTGAGTCTATATGAAATCTAGCCTTAAAGGTATCTCTGGGATTGTTTCTTTCAAAATGCAGGATTTCTGTTTTATCCACAGATTGGTTTTGCTTTCCTGAGACCAGGGGATAAGAAAATGCTAAGTCTTGAGCTTTTGCCAGTTTCTGGGAACCCTTAGTTGATCTGTGGCCTCCAGAGTTGTGGAAAAGGCCAGAAAAAGCTAGAAAAGACTGACATTATTAGGAGTGATGCAATTGAAAGCTAGGCAACTCCTATGTTCAGTGCAACTGTTCTCATATGTGACTTGCTAGCAAAGGAGAAGGAAGTCATATGTCAGCTTGCAGTAGGCTTCACTGGGCATATTCTGTCAGTAATCTTATAGAAATTGATAAGAATTCTAAAAATCAGTTAGACTTTATACTTCCTAAAATATTTTTGAGAAAGCAGTTGCAGCATATCTTTTCTCTTTCATTCTCTCTCTTGATCATTGTTTCCTTTTTTCTGTGTGATGATCTCTTCCCTTTCTCCCTTAGACACTTAGGATTTTTCTGAGCTTATTCAATTTTCCAGGGAGTAAAGAAAACAGAGAAAAATGGTTAGGATGGATTATATGAACTACACCAAAAGTCTTCCTTCCGAAGCATCTGTGAAGATCTCATATCCTTAGTAGTCCCTGATGATTGCATGGTTTCTGGGGAAGGGTACTAGCAGAATGTTGTGTTGAATGAAGGGTCCTTCCTCCTAGGAGTTCACATATGTACTGACATAATTCATTATAGCTAGAGTAGAAGTGTCACCAATAATGATTAAAACCTAATGGAAATTACTTGTCAAAGCATCTGAGCCAAAATAAGTCAACCATGATTGTGGGACATGGTTTTTCTGTTTCAGACTGGTAGTTACTACTCAGTTTAGCTTTCAAGGATCACAATGAGGGGGTTCAGATGGCATCTACATTAGTGCCTGTTTTGACAGTAGGATGACAGAATTTGAGACAAATTGAAAACAGAACTATTTAACTTCTTCAAGCTCAAAAGCTTAATGTTGGAACTCATATAAGTTATTCTCTATTACTTTAAATTAGCATGTGGCCCAGTTTTAATTCATCCTAGGTTCAATCAGTGAGGGCCCCACTATGACATGTTACTTGTAGGAATAATCCATGTATTTTTAACCTCTGCTATAAACTTCTGGAGCATGTGTGTGTGTGTGTGTGTGTGTGTGTGTGTGTGTGTGTGGTCATGCACCCTGGAGTTGAAGGTAGCAAGATACTACACTTGCATAGAAACCATCAAGTATTATTCAGTATAAATACTGTAATAGATGCAAAGTTTCTCTCTAAGCTTTTACACATATAAAAATATGTTCATATAATGAGCTTTAAAATATTAATATATAATAGGTTTAAAGCATTAATATTTATTGACTATTTACCACATGCCAGCCTCAGTACTGGAAACTATAAGCATACATGCAGTACTTAATTATGTGATTATCACAACTGTCATTAAGTACTATTATCGTCTCCATTTTGCAGATGAAAAAATTTATTTAGATTTCAAGCATTTTACCTAGGAGCACTCAGCTAGGGAGAGGTAGAGCCAATACTAAATTCAGCAAGTTTAGTTTCAGAACTGATTCCCATCTAGTTGGGAAATGGCAGAGTTGCAATGTAATTCCAGATCTTTATGCTTTTAACCAGCTTTACAACATTTGTATTTAGATAAAGATTAAAGAAATGCTAAGTAGGTGATGGATGGAAGCTGAACCCATGACCAAAGCCCTCATACTCACAAAACAAAATCAAGCAACCAAACAACCCCCCTGCCTTCCCACACAAATTAGTTACATAGACTTTGTCTAGTTCATGTTTGCTCACAAGGAAAGGAGATATATTAGACCCAAAATTTTGGTTCTGTTTTGCTTTACTTTTTTTTTTTTTTTCCTGCCTGGGAACCCTGGCTTGGAGTTCCAGAACTTCTATTGAAGACTCAGTTGTGTGTTTTCACTTCAAGGAAACTGACAGAATTGGTCTACCTGCTTCACTGTTACAGCTCTGATCTCCTGAGTACTCCCAAGTCAGCAGAGGGAAGGAGAGACTAGAAGGAAGTCTCCCTAGTCAGTCTTTTCACTTTCTCTTTTTCCTCAAGAGGCACAACAGTGAAAACAAAACAAATCTAGCTATCACTTCTTAAAAACCCTAGGAAGTTTCTCCCCCAGAATTCTCATTTACTAATTTGTACATTTTTCAGAACTGAGTTTGTGGAGAAGGTAGGACAGTTTTGCTATGTCAGATTGTAATGTGAGCACATTCATCCTGGAAACAGATCCGCTACATCCACCAGAGTTGCTTTGAGTTCTGCAGAGAAGGAACTGGGAGAAAATCCCTTTGGCAGCAACTACCCTTAGAAATGAAAGAGACTGAGGACTTTGAAGAATGTCAATCCTGGCATTATGAACAAGACACTTTCTTGCCAAAGCTACACAATATGAGACATCAAGAAGCAGAATTCATTGCCAATCTACATCACAATCTGATAATCAGCAGCTTATTATAATTCCTAAGACTCCTTGTTTTACTGTCTGTGTTGTGTCCATGGAGTTGAGGGATGTCCAAGAGGCTGTTGCACATCCACAGACTATAAGTACATAGTTATGGTTATTGTTACTTCCTTTTAAGATGCCCCTTCCTTCTTAGCAGCACAATTTTCTATGATCTCTGGCTACACTGCATTTATAACACCCATAATATTCTACAACCACAACTAATTAATATGTATTTACTCTGCACACAAAGAGTTATCTTCCACCAGGTATGCTCAACATGTGATCTATGGGCAATATGCACCACAGGATAGCTATGAATGGGGCTCCACACATTTATAGATGATAACATCATGCTGCAATGGCAGGAGGTTGGATACTTCTGCATGAATCCTTCACTTTCTGCTGTATCATAACTCAAGGGTTGTTAGAGTACACGCAAGTGAATCCACTTTATCCATCACTTAAAGTGCAGTCCAGAACATCACGAGGTCAAGAACAAAAGCAAATTAAAAACACATAGTCCATTCCATGTCAAAGAAAATCATGATGTAATTTGACTCATTTATTTGACTTTAAAGTAGTTCCTCAGTGTTCAATACAGAAACTCTGATGTTTGTTACATTGGTAATGGCTTTTGTGGAAGTTTAACTTCTAACAGCCATGATTCTAGCATTAATGTTTCTGATTAGGAGATAATGGAATTGTGAATAAGACTGAGAATTAAGGGTTGTTTAACGCAAAATAATGAGCACCTTTGATTTATTGGTCTTATTTCTTAAAAAGATGAGAAAGAATAGGGTCACCATCTTTAAGCTGTGTATAGTCATGGAGAAGATGGCACAGTTACACATATAATGACCATAACACCAAGGCTCTACAATTGATTACAGAACTTAGTAATTTATCTATAACACTGTATCTGAGACCACTGAATCAAATATATTTGCTACATCTCAAGTCCCTTACTCATGGCTACTGAGATCCATAGTCAATGCTAGAAGTTGAATGATTACTAAACATTAGTACTGCATGAAGAGGAAGGGTAAGGAAGGCAAAGAGAACACAGGGCATGAAAGAAATCATTAAAATGTTTCATAAGAGACATTGAAATGGTAACCTAGGACTTAGTCTTGTGGCTGTTAAAACTATATGTGCTTAAACACTACCTGAAAGAAAGCCATGAAAAACAATGGGCAAAGCAACTTCTGTAAAAAAATCATAGACGAGCTGGGCATGGTGGCACAGACCTTTAATCCCAGCACTTGGGAGGCAGAGGTAGGTGGATTGCCATGAGTTTGAGGCTACCCTGAGACTCCATAGTGGATTCCAGGTCAGCCTGGGCTAGAGTGAGACCCTACCTTGAAAAGCCAAACACAAACAAACAAACAACAACAACAAAAAAAATGCATTGTTCCCTCATACTTCTGCAAAAAAAATTCTTTGTAGTCACAATTTAATTTTAATTTTGTGAATGTGAAAAGAAACTCCATATGTGTATATAATTTGCAGCTTGTGTGATTTGGAGAAAAACAACAAGCAAATCTATTACTTTCTTACATATATTAAGAATGCCAGATGCATAGCCACAATTTAGGTTTGATTTAGTTCAAACAACAGTATTCTCTTAAGCAAAATTGGCATGACTTGGAGAGTGAAGGCTAAAGCATAATGTTCTGAGGTCTTGAAGAAGAATTTGTTGGAAGTTCAAAACCTTGTTTTGCCAAGTTTTACTCAAGTATATATATTCTTTTTACTCAGAGTTGATACAGAGTGGTGAGTTTCACTTGATTGTATGGCAGTTACAGAACTAAGCCCGTGAGGATGCTGGAAGATGGGAAAAGCACCTCTAACCTGTGGACACACCTCAGTTATTAATAATAAAAAGAGTATGAGACATGTTCTTTATAGCTTATGTGGTGGACAAAGCAAGCCTATGACTATGTTAAGATGACAAAGTTTAAAATATATCAGCCTAAATAGAGAAAACTAGAGGGAACTCTGGAATGGTGATAGCTTGAGAGGTCCCATAGCTTTCCACTTAGGGCTCTGTCTTCAACTGGGCCTACTTGGTGTGGTAGATAGGCAAGAATGAACCAAGATCTGTCTCTATACTTTCTTCCCACTGGCTCAGAATATTAGGGCTTAATACAAAAATCCTAGATAAAGATTTGGAAATGGGCAGTACATTCCAGATCTCCTGGATTTAATCTTTTCTAAACTTCAGGGTCTCTCTGATCCCAAGGGTATGGGGAAGAGAGGAAAAGTTGAGATAGCTTATCTCCACTTGCTATCTCTAATTTTAGAAGGAACAAGTGACCACAATGTGGCATGCTTAGAGATGAGGTGAACTGCATTTTGTGTGTGCAATGAGCCACAGGGAGTGTGAGGTGGTTGTGCATTCCACTATGCTCAGGAGGGCTCCTGGGTGTGGTGGCTGAATGACCAAGCAGAAAAACGGCATCTTACAGCCAGGAAACCTACTAAACAGAAAATGCTGAATAGGCAACCAAAGAAATAGGTGCTTTTAGAAGCAAACTTAAAAACTATAGGACCATACAAAGAGAAACCTAGTGACATGTAGCACTTTGTTGTATGGATAAATGATGTGTTAGTCCCATTCCCCTCCTCTCTGCCCCAATTCCACTGACAACTCTCCTCAGTATGGTTATTCACAATGGAATAGGAGTTAAGACAAGACAGCAGCAATCAGTCATGGGGGCAGAGGGCAATGCCTCAGGATACTCCTTCATACCCTGCAGCTACTACAGTTTTTTCTTCCCCTCTTCTCCAATGTTCTCTGAGCCTTGGCAGTTGTGATTTTGTCTCTAGCAGAATCCCTTGCTTGTTCACATTTTCTCCCAATAGTTCATGCAGCACTATCAGGGCAAACCATTAGGGACTAGGTTCCTTCCAAATTCCAGCATGATCTGTTCATGTTGTGTCAACAGTTTTTGGTACCATCAGAAAATAAGGTCTCACTTTTTGTCCTAGGCAGAAAATCAAGTGCCTGACTTGTTTTGATTTCTCAGAGATCTCTCCAGCTAACAGCTCACTATGAGGTGTTACCCATTTCTGGTACAGAGAGTTATAAACCAGAACCAATGGTTTTGGGATTAGGCTTCTTTACAGCCATCCCCAAGACTCTTCTTCCCAAATAATCCCCCCACCCTTGCACTCCTACTGAGGGTTATATATTTTTAGTTTTCTATTCAGGGAAAAGGTTTCTATTGAACCAATTTGTGCTGGCTTTAGTTTTATGCAGATATTCCCCCACCCACTCACTTTCTCCCCTCCCTCCCTCCCTCCCTCCAAAACCTTCCCTCAATTATCTGTCCCTCAAGTTGCCTGTCCAATATGCCTGCAACTCAAGCTGTTCTAGGTTAGGAAGCATATGTGACAAAGATCATGCAGTATGTATCTTTCTGTACTTTTGTGAGTTTACTTAGTATAGCTTTTCCAAGTCCATCCATTTTCCTGCAAATTTTATAATTTCATTTTTTACTTACCACTAAGTAGAATTCCATTGTGTATACTTACCACGACTTTATTAACCACTTGGGCATCTGGGCTAATTCCAATCCTAATTATTATACTCTCAACAGCTAAGAAAGTGTTGCTGAAGTAGTAATATTTAGGGTGTAGGTCCAGGAGTGCTATACTAGGATCATATCATTGGCCTATTTTATTTTTTTGAGGAATCTCCATACTGATTTCCATCATGGTTGTAGAAGGTTGCAAGCCCACCAGCAAAGGATGAGGGTTCCTCTTACTCCACATTCCCTCCAGCATTTTTTGTCACTTTATTTTTGTCATTTTTTATTTTTTATTTTATATATTTATTTGAGTGTGACAGACAGAGAGAAAGAGGCAGACAGAGAGAGAGAATGGGCACCAGGGCCTCTAGCCACTGCAAACGAATTCCAGACCCCTGCGCCCCCTTGTGCATCTGGCTAATGTGGGTCCTGGGGAATGGAGCCTCAAACAGGGGCCCTCAGGTTTCACAGGCAAGCCCTTTCACTGCTAAGCCATCTCTCCAGCCCTGTCACTTAAATTTTTGATGGTTGCCCTTCTGACTGGGGTGACATGCTATCTCAAAGTCATTTTAATTTGTATTTCCCTGATTGATAGGGATGTTGAACATTTCTTTAGGCATTGATTAGCCATTTGAATTTCTTTCTTTGAGAACTCTCTGTTCAATTCCCTTCCCCATTTTTGAGTGGGTTCCTTGACATTTTAGTTTTTGAGTTTATAAATTCTAGATAAGAGACCCCTATCAGATGTGTAACTAGTAAATATTTTTCTCCCATTCTGTAGGTTGTTTTTGGACTCTTTTGACAGTTTGTTCATGTGTACAGCAGCTTTTGAGTTTCATGAAATCCTAATAGTTGAGTGTTTTTCTAGTTGTATGGCTATTGGGAGGGTATTCTTCAGAAAGTCCTTGCTTATGCCTCTATCTTGGAGTATTTTGCTTATTTTTTTTTTCTTATAGTCACTTTAGAGTTTCAGGGCTTATATTGAGGTCCTTGATCCATTGGTAGTTGATTTTTGTGCAGGGTAAGAGAAGAAGGTCCATATTGTTTCTTCTATATGTAGGTATCCAGTTTTTGCTGCATGCTTACTTACTACAGAGTGCAGTTTTAGCCCCTTTGTCAAAGATCAGGTAACTAGTTGAAGGAACTTATACTTGGATTACCTAGTCTAGTCTAGTCTAGTCTATCCTATCTATTCCATTCTTCTATGCATTGATGTATACATCTGTTTTGTGCCAGTAAGAAATTGTTTTTATTACTATGGCTTTACAGTAAGTCTTGAAATCAGTTATGGTGATGGCATCAGATGTATTCCTTTTGATGATATTCTGTACTATCCAAGGACTTTTGTGCTTCTGAATAAGTTTTAAGATTTCCTTTTTCTGATTCTGTAAAGAATGTTTCAGGAATTTTGACTGGAATTGCAGTGAATCTGAATACAGCTTTTGGGAGCATGGCCATTTTAAAGATACTAATTCTTCTTATCCATGAGCATGGAAGACCTTTCTGCCTTCCTTTGTCTTCTTTGACTTCTTTTCTCAGAGGTTTAATGTTTTCATTGTATAAGATTTTTATTTCCTTGGGTAGTTACATTCCAAAATATTTAATTTTTTGGTGGCTATTGTAAACAGGACTACTTCAGTGATTTCTTTCTTTATATGTTTGTCATTGGTATATATACAAAGGCTCCTGATTTGAGTCTGTTGATTTTATATCATATCACTTTGAAGTTTCTTGGTGGAGTCTTTTTTTTTTAAATTTTTTTTTTGTTCATTTTTTATTTATTTATTTGAGAGCAACAGACATAGAGAGAAAGACAGATAGAGGGAGAGAGAGAGAATGGGTGCGCCAGGGCTTCCAGCCACTGCAAACGAACTCCAGATGCGTGCTCCCCCTTGTGCATCTGGCTAACGTGGGACCTAGGGAGTCGAGCCTCGAACCGGGGTCCTTAGGCTTCACAGGCAAGCGCTTAACCGCTAAGCCATCTCTCCAGCCCTTGGTGGAGTCTTTTAGATCACTTAAGTAAAGAATCATGTCATGCAAATAAAGCAAGTTTTGACCATGTACTTTCTAATTTGTAACCCTTTTATTTCTTTCTCTTGCCTTACTGCTTGAGCTGAACTTCAAATGCTATGCTGAAAAGCAGTGATAAGAGCAGATACCCCTTTCTTGTTCCCTACTTTAGTGGGAAAGCTTGAGTCTTTCCCCATTTAGAATGATATGGGCCTTAAGTGTGATATATATGGCCCTTATTATGTTGAGATACAAGTGCGCTAATCCCTAGTATTTCCAGTGTTTTCCTCATGAGGGAATGTTGTATTTTGTTGAAGGCCTTTTTTGTATCAATTAAAATGTTCATATGCTTCCTGTCTTTAGGTCTGTTTATGAGATGTATTATGTTTATTGATTTACATGTTAAACCATCCCTACGTCCCTAGAATGAAACATGCCTAATATAGGTGGATGATACATTTGAAGTGTACTTGTATTTGTTTTGTGAGAATTTTATTAAGAATCTTTGCATCAAGTTCATCAAGGATATTAGTCTATCATTTTTTTGTTGGGTTTCTGTCTTGTTCAGTTGTTAGTGAGATGCTGGCTTCAAAGAAGGAACCAGGGAGCATTCCGTCTTTTTCAGTTGTGTGGAAAACCTTGAAAAATAATGGTTTCAGTTCTTCAGTGAAGGTTGGGTATTATTCAGCAGTGAAACCATCTGGGCCTGGACTTTTGTTGTTGTTGTTGGCAGGCTTTGAATTATATTTTCTATCTCACTTGATGTTATAGCTTTATTCAGGTAACTGAGCTCTTCTAGTTTTAATTTTTGTAGGTGGTAAGACTCAAGGAAATGATCCATTTCTTTCAGATTTTATAATGTTGTGGAATATAGGTTTCAAGTATTTCCTGTTTATAATCATCAGGACAATTTCATTGTTATTTGTTATAACAGGTCCATTTTCATTTATAATCTTGTTATTTGAGTATTTTTTTCTTTTGATCAAATTGGCCAGGATTTTCAAATCAATTTTGTTTTCAAAGAACCAGCTCTTCTATTCATCTATTTTAGTTTATTAATTTCCAATTTTTTGTTATGATTTTGATTACTTTTTTCCAACTGGTACTTTTGTTTTTGGGTTGCTTTTATTTTGCCATTGACTTCAGTTATGGTTAAGTCATAGACTTGAGTTCTCTATTACTTTGTAATGCATTCATTTCATGATATAAACTTCCCTCTTAGAACTGCATTCATTGTGTCCCATAAGTTTTGATATATTGTGTTTTCATTACCTTTCAGCTCAAGAAATTTTCAGATTTCCCTTTTGACTTCTGCAATGACCCATTGATTATTTAGTAGCTAGCCATTTAGTCTCCAGGAGTTGGTGTATTTTTTTTTGTGGTTTCTCTTGTTATTGATTTCATTTCTAATTTTATTGTATTGTGGTCAGATACAATGCAAAGAGTTTGGACAGTTACACTGAATTTGTGGAGACATACTTTATGCCTTAATATATAATCTATTTAAAGAAAGTTTCATGCACTGCTGAGAATAATGTGTATTCAGTGGAGTTGTGATGGAAAGTTCTGTAGACCTCTGTTAAGTCCAGTTGGTCTATGGCATTGTTAACTCCATTACTTCTCTGTGAATTTGCTGCTTGGATTGTCTATTGATAATAGTGGTGTTTTAAAGTCTCCTACTATTATTGTATTAGGGTTTTTCTGGTTTTTTGTTTAGTAGATTTTGCTTTATGAAATCTGGTACACTTATGTTTGGTGCACATAAGTTTATGACTGATATATCTTCTTGGATGGTTCCCTAAATGAGCAATAAATGGTCTTGTTTGTCTTTTTTAGTTACTATTGGCTTAAAGACTATTTTATTAAATATTAATATAGCTGCACCTGCTTGTTTCTTACTTCCATTTGTTGGGCCCTGAAAGGCCTGGGCGTGAGGCCTAGTGGAACTTCCTGAGCCAAGCTCAAGTTTGGCAATCTGCCTCTGGCCAGCTATGACTTTCTCTTTCCTTTCACTTTCAGTTCGCCGGCAAGCTGCACCTGCAGCTTTTGTATTTCTGAATGCGTCATATGTCCCTAGTGGACACATTGTGTGGCTTTTGACCGTTAGGCTTGTGCTTTTCTCTCTCTCTGATTGGGCCTGTGAAGGCAGGCCAGCTTTTTCTGTCATTATGGAACTTCCCATGGATCTGTAAGCTTCAATAATTATCCCTTCCTCCATAACTGTGTCTCATCTGGAAGTTCATCTCAGTGAACCTGAAGCTGTCTGCTAACTTGTTACCAAGGAGTGGACTGAGATGAACCTGACCATGTGGATGTTGATCTTTTGGAAACTTTGTTTTGGAGGAATAGGCATGGACTTGATGATTGCAACTGTAGGTGTCTTCTGAAGTGGTAAACCAAGTTTTATGGACTATTCTGATGAGAGTCTGAGAATGCTAAGTGCAGACAGCATTGAACTTTGAGGCTTGGCTTATGAGCTTTCTAAAGGGAAGGAAAGACTTCGGAGGACTCTGTTGGAACTGGGCTACTGGCATAAGGGCTGGCTGCATCCTGCTGCCCAGGCTCAGAGAGTTTGGTCAAGGTTAAATTTGTAATGGACTGATGTGCTTGGCTAGAGATATTGGACTGAGAGATTTAAGATTTTTAAGCTGGAAAAACCTGAAGCAAGTTAAAATTACAGGCACAGAGACTGGCTTTAGAGTATGTTAGAAGTGTTTAACTTGCTTGATTTTACAGGTCTTAATGTCTTAAATTGGTCAAGACTGGGGATTCAGTTGTTTATTTGTTTATAGTTTACATTCTGCAGCCATCTGGCTGGGGGCAATGTCACTGGGTGGATCTTAAGGTGTGGTGGTGGGTTTCAGATTTCAACCTAAAGTTATACAAAGTGTGTGCTGTGGCTTTTGGCTTTATCTGCTTATCAGTTGCCATGGAGAAATCTAAACATGCCATTCGTCATGTGCTTCAATATTTTGCCACTCTTGGGCTGCCTGATCAAGTAAAAACAGATAATGGCCCTTGCTTTGTAAGCCAAAATTTTACAAGTTTCCTCCAGACCTGGCAAATTATACATGCCACAGACATTCCATATAACCCTCGAGGCCAAGCTATCCTTGAAAGATATAACCAAACACTTAAATCACAATTCACTACCCCCCCCCATGATCAGCTAAAGAAAGCATTATTCACCTTAAATATTTTAAATTTTTCTAGAAATGCAAAAAGGCCTCAATTTCACAAACATTTTTCATCCTCTGTCAAATACAGCTCAATCAAGGTCAAATGGAGAGACCCATTGACTGGGGCATGGAGAGGACCAGACCCACTCCTCACAACAGGGAGAGGGTTTGGATGTGTCTTCCCTCAAGATAAAAAATACCCATTTGGATACCAGCGAGGGACCTAAAATATTTATCCCAACAAGGGAAAACTAACAATTACTTCTCCAGGGAGTGTCCCACCCCTGAGGACTGTTCCTAAAATTGTCTTCACCCTACTAAACCAAACAACTCCCTCTCTTGTGGAGGATTGCTGGCTTTGCCTCTGATTTGGGCCTCCCTGGCTGCTTGCAGTTGCCCATAAGACCCTAAAAATTTCCTCAGCCACCTTCCCCATCCCCGTCCAGCTTTTCCCAATATCTCCTTCTGGAACTTGCATTTGGGCCCCACCCTCCCATAATAATTAACACAACTGAGCCCAATGCTCAATACTGCCCCCCTTCTGGAATGGTTTATGTTTGTGGAGGCAGAATGGCCTATGACTTTCTGCCCACCCATTTGACAGGCTTTTGTGCCCCAGCCACCTTAATCCCAGATGTAGATATCATTCCTGGAAATGAGGCCCTCCTTATATTGGAAGGAGAACTAAGAGAGCTGTACAAGTGATACCTTTACTCATTGGGATGGGAATAACTGCAGGCATGGCCACTGGGACAGCCAGGATGGGAATGGCAGTCCATCTCCACAGAAAGCTCTCTCTCCAGTTTATCAGTGACATAAAAGCTGTGTCCAACACTATCGTTGATCTCCAACAACAGCTAGATTCCCTGGCTGAAGTAGTCCTACAAAACAAGAGGGGACTAGACCTATTAATGGCCCAAAAGGGAAGCATATGCTTGTTTTTACAGGAAAAATACTGTTTCTATGCCAATAGATCAGGAATCGTTCAGGACAAGATCAGAAAACTTCAAGAGGACCTGGAGTGGAGACAGTGGGACATCCAGGACAACCCACTGTGGACGGGCCTACATGGCTTCTTACCCTACCTCCTCCCTCTACTGTGGCTTCTCCTTTCCCTCCTCCTTATCCTCACTGTCGGCCCTTGTGTAATTAACAAAATTACACAATTCATTCACCAGAGGCTAGAGGCAATAAAAAATCCATCAGGTTGAGGTACATTATCACAGGCTGGCAACTCAGGAATTAAGTTCTTCAGATGACCCACTGCCACCTTCTCTGCCCTCCATGTGACCAATGATGGGTAAGATCTCAGACTGACTGAGACAACATAAGACAGGCCATGGAGTGGGTTCTCAGTTAGCTAACTACCTGGTACCCAGTGACAGGTAAGATCCCCAGAAGGGACAAACTAAGACAGGGGCCATGGTGACTAATGCTCTTTCAGAAACAAAAGGGGGAGATGTTGGGCCTTAAAAGGCTAGGATGTGAGGCCTAGTGGAACTTCCTGAGCCTAGCTAAAGTTTGGCCATCTGCCTCTGGCCAGCTATGACTCAGCAAGATGCCTAATGGCCTCTGGCCTGTTACTTCCACATAGGAGTTGGAATTCCTGCATGTGCATGCTTAGAACCAATCATTTTAAAAGTCATGGTATACTATTGGCCCTTACCTCTCCCCCCCCGTCCTAAAATCTCCACCCTCATTTTCAACATTATATAAGTAACTGCTTGTAATAATAAAGGAAGTTCCTCCCTCAACAAGACTCCCAGCTTGGTGGTGTGTTCCTGGCCGTCATTCATCCTCCTCCTCAACCCCTTGGGAGGAACCAGCAGGCCTGGTCCTTCCTCAGCACTACCTGCCAGGGGAGCCCAGCATTCATTGGCTTGGAAAATCATTTTCCAACATTTCATCCTAAGGAGGTTCCTGTCTTAAATGGCTAGGTGGGTTTCTTGTAGACAGCAGATGGAAGAATCCATTTTTATGATCTAACCTGTTAACCTGTGTCTTAGGAAATTGAGTCCATTAATATTCAGTGTTATGACTGTGAGGTTTGAGTTAATTCCTGTCATGTTGGAATTTTTGTGGGGTTTGTGGTTTTCTTGAGCTCTGCATGTTTTCTTGTCTGTTCTAGATTTGGTTACTATTTTTACACTCTCAAATAATGCAACTTTTACCTTTTGGGGTATATTTGTTTGTCTTTTCTGTGTGGAGTATTACTTGTAGTATTCTTTGTAGAATTGGTTTCATTCTCATCTATTCATAAAGCTGGCTTTTATCATGGAAAGGGTTATTTTCACTGTCTATTAAGGGGGATAAACTTACTGGATATAGAAGTCTAGGTTGGTAGTTGTAGTGTTTAAAATTTGAAATGCTTTATTCCAAACTCTTCTGTATTTTAGAGTTTCCACTGAGAAATCTGAGGTAATTTTGATTGGTTTACCTTTTTATGTAACAAGCTGTTCCTCTCCCACACCCTTGTAGCTTTTACTAATCTCTCTTTGTCTTCAGTTAGAGTATTAACTAGAATGTGATATGGAGAATTTCTTTTCTGATCCTGTTTAGAGTTCTGCGAGCCTCCTTTGACTGGATTGGTCTCTCTTTTGTGAGATTAGAAAACATTCCTTCAATAATTTTGTTGAAGATATTCTTTATAACTTTGGTTTATATTTCTTCCCCTTCTTGTATGCCTATAATCTGGACTTGTTCTATTTAATGTGTCCCACATTTCCCTCATATTCTGTTCATGCATTTTTTGAACTTCTCATTATTTTTGGATTCCCATCTACTGCCTCTCCTTTGTACTAGATTTCAGATATTTTGTCTTCTCTGTGCTCTATTCTGTTGACAAGGCTTCCTTAGGATCCTCTTGAAAGGGCTATTTCATTTTTATTATCCCTTGTGTTTCTTCATTATCTCCAACTTTTTATTGAATTCCATTCTTATTGTCTGGTTTGACATTGTTGCTAACTCATGGATTTCATTCCTACATTTGATCATGTTCCCTTTAAGCTTGTTCCACTGACCTTTAAGTCATGACTTTGTTGAGTCTCCTCCATTTCATTTATCTTCCTGCTAAGTTCTTTTTGATTCTCTTTGATTATATTGAGATGTTTATTGAGAATATTCTGTTGGTTCTCCTCAAAGTCACTCAGGTGTCTATTAAATTCTTATTATTGATTGTCTTGCATTTCTTTCATTCATGCTTTGAGCTCATTCTTTTAGTTTTCTTCATTCATCCATTCTTGAAATTCTGTTTTATGTTCCTTTAGGAGATTCTTTTCATATTCATTTAAGCCTCTTGTTCATAGCCTCATCAAGTTTTTATAACAAGCTTATTATTTTTGTTTTTATCATGGGTGTCTCTGTCTGGAGTTTCCTTTCTGAATTTGTTAGAGGTTTCCCTTATAGCACTAGCCATTTTTGGTGAGGAACTCTTGGCTTAATTTCTTGTATTATGTCTTTTCCATTGGTATTTTTCCATCTCAAGATAGTTCCCTTGTTTTTCTAACAGGGTAGCAATTTTGCCTTTTATGGTACTTATTGTATAACCTGGAAAGCATTAGTGAAAGTGAGGGTAGAAGAGTGGTCTATCTACCTGCTTACGCTAGGTGCTTTTGAGTCTGAATAAGGCCCTCTTTGTATATGTAGCCTGAATGTGAGCCTGAGAGTGGCCTTGGGAGGCCTGGTCTTCACAGTGTCAGAGGAGGGCCTTGTTTTCCTAGTGCTAATCACTACCTGGGATTTTGTAGTGAGGTCAGCACTGGGATCTTGTGTGCCTCAGGGATAGGGTTAGCCCCTGGGCAAGTAAAGAGTTCTGGAAGTTCCAGGCTGCAGGATGAGGGGTCTTTGCTAGGGTGGAATCTTACTGATGGCAGTGATTACCAAGCTAGGGGCTTGTGGAGAGTATGGAGTTCACCTGAACTTGGCCAAGTTTAACCCACCCCCTTCCTGGCCTTTGATGAGTGCCAAGCCCCAGGACTCTGTGAGCCCCTGTGGAAGCACAGAAAGGTTAGATGGTGGGGAGGACATTCTGCTGTAGAATGGTAATTAATTCCCTGTTAATGTGGTGCCTACCTGGCCACTGCAGGTGTAGACCCTGTATGTATAGGGGTAGGAAGGAAGCTTTCTTGGGTTTGGATGCCTAGCATTAGCCCCTGCCTGGCATTTAATATATGACTTGCCCCAGAACCCTGTATACTACAATGCTAGTGTCACTGTAAAAGTTGTAGCATGTGATAGGTCCAGAATTCAGCTCCAGTGGGTTACTTCCTGTTCACAGCACTTTCAGGAGCTGGTACACATGGGGGAGGGGTAAGAACCCCCTCCCACCACCACCACTCATGAGCACCCAGCCTTACCCATCAGCTACTGACACTTTAGTGTTTTATTAGTTCAGGGACCTTCTGGGCTAAGGTGCTGATGCTGCCCGACTGGGGTTGGAGAATATTCAGAGCTGAAGGTTGGAAATACTGCTCTAGAATGTTGGCTCCTGGCTTTGGCTCACAACACTTTCAAGACCAGGTACACTCAGGGGACTAGTGAGAGCCCCGCTGGGCATGAGCGCCCAGCTTTGGCCACCAGCTATATATCCTTTAGTGCATAATCAGCCCACAGAGCTTGTGGAGTTCATTACTGGTGCTGCCTGAGTGGGGCCTTCGTTGGTGTTTGCAGCTGCAGGTAGGGAATTCTGCTCTAGAATGGAGGCGTCTAATTCTCAGCTCAAAGCATTTTCAGGACTTGGGACATGCAGGGGTATAACAAGGTATTAGGAGCTTAGAAAGAGTCCCTAAACTCCAAACACCTAGTTTGTGTCTGTGTTTTTTACCAAAGAACTGGGATAAAATAAGATTAAGAAGAATAATCATTAAATTATCACATTTATTCAGGGAAGTTGGAACCAAGGGAAGGGAAATAGAAGAACCGCGTGTCTGAGAGCCCACTTGGGAAGGAAGCATGGGCCTGGAAGAAACATGAAAAGAGATTTAGAGAGGAAAAAGAAGAAAGTGCAGAGAGCTCCTGCAATGTGGAAGGCCAGGGAGGGTAGAAGCCCCACGTGGTGCATGTGTCTGGAGTTCATTTACAGATGCTGGAGCTGGCACACCCATGCTCACCCTCTCTGTCTCTCTCAAACTCTTTCTTTCTCTTTCTTCCTTCCTTCCTTCCTTCCTTCCTTCCTTCCTTCCTTCCTTCCTTCCTTCCTTCCTTTCTTTCTTTCTTTCTTTCTTTCTTTCTTTCTTTCTTTCTTGCTCTTGCTCTCGCTCAAATAAATATTAAACAAGTAATATATATTTATTTTAAATTTGGAGTTCCAAACCTACATGACAGTAGGAGACTGTCCACAGAGTTTTAGAACAAGTGCCTGAACTATAGTATACTATTCACCAACAGTCTACAAGAATTCTATTTTAAATGATAGATGCACCCTTATACTAAGAAAACAATAAAGGTCTCAAAATAAAGAATAAACAAATCTAAGTTCCATGATAGATAGAACAGAAGAGGTAAAAGGGGCAAAGAACTCAGTAGTAAATGTATAATGAAATGTAATTGAATTATGATAGATTATCCAAAGCTGTGTAAATTAAGGGACAAAAGATTCTTAAAACAGAAATACTGCAAGGAAATTATAGTAACTTTCTGAATCTAAAAGTAGTGAATTATTTAAGACCAATTTTTAAGAGGAAAACAAGAGAATAGAATGAAAGTCTTCAAGAGATTTCAAATGGAGTACAGATGGGATTAAAGGAAGCTAGTGGGCAAGGAAATAAACTGCTTAAAAAGAAAAAATGAGGAAAGCAACACACGAATAAAGAATCATAGTAGAGGTCATAGTCTTATTTTTATGAAATATTAAATAAAGATGCATATATTTATGGACATGAAGACATGAAAGGTAATGATAGGTAAAGTAGTAGAACTTCAACGTCAAGGAAGAAAAGGAAGTTTAGTAAAATTTGTAACAACATAATTATACTATAAAACTAAGGCAAAATAAACCAATAAATATAAAAATTAACATATTGTAAGGGATAAGAATATCATGTTCTAAGAGATAAGAGATGAAATTCTCCCAAAAAAGAGAGAACATTTGATTTGACTGGAATAAACTCAAAGTTAAACTACCACTTACCAGAAACACAGCTGAAAACAAGATGAAAATGCTTGAAAATAAAAGTGTAGACAAATACTTGGCAAAAACAAATTTAGTCTCAGAAAGGTAGTATTACTATTAGAACAAGTGGAACATAAAGTGAAAATTCTTAAATATAAAATAATAATATTTACATGTTAAGTAAATATATGAAATAGGAAAATTTATGCTGATTCTTGTGGATACTAAATCATCGCAAAAGTTAAATAAATGAAGTGAAAACCACTAGTTATACAGGATAATTTGCAATACAAATAATGGTGGCACATTTTAGTTTTTCTTTTTCAGAATCGAGAAAAGCTATGAGGTAAAATAATAATAAGGAAATTTAACAATAGAATCAATAAACTTTATATTTATTTTTTTAAATTATTTTCTTTTTAAAAATATTTTATTTTATTTAAAAGAGAGAAAGGGAGAGGTATTGGGCATGCCAGGGTCTCCAGACCCAGCAAATGAACTCCAGATGCATTTCCACAGAATATATCTGTCTTATGTGAATTCTGGGGAATAAAACCTGAGACTTTTGGCTTCGCAGACAAGTGCCTTAACTATTAAGTCATCTCTCCAGCTCATTTTCTTTCTTTCTTTTTATTATTCATTTTTAATACAGATCCTTAATTTTGTTTGAGCCTCCTGCTCCCCATGATATCCCTGGTTTAATTTCCTACCACTGATATTATCCTTTTGACTCTCTTAAGATCTATTACTTTCTATACCTCTTTTCCCTGAAGACTCTTTTCTCCCCTTTCATGGGATCCTTGATGACTTCTTAGTATCTGCATACTCCTGCACAATAACATATATATAAAGGGGCTAAGCTAGGGTCCACATAAGAGAGAATATGTAGTGTTTGTCTTTCTGTACATAATTACTTCTCATAATATATTTTACAATTCCACTCATTTCCCAGCAAATTTTACACTTTTATCTTTATTTATGACAATAGAATTCCATTGTATATATGCACCATATTTCATTATTTAGTCCTTGTTTGATAGACATTTAGGCTGATTCTATTTCCTTAATTCAATAAGCTTTCTAATAGATGTTTAGTTTAAACTTTCACAATTAAAATTATTTATTACACAAAGTAGAAATTTACAAAAATAAATTGTATATTTGGATACAAGTGAGATTTTAATAAAAGTTTTATTATAAAGTCACACTCTTAAAATAATACAATAGTAAAATAAGGGGGAAATGCAAATGGCAAAATTTTATCCTCTTTGAAAATAAAATCACTTTACTGCATAACCTTTGACCTAAAGGTGAAATAAAACTAAAATTGTACTCTGTCTGGAAAACATTTTAATAAAACACTTCATACTAGTATAAGAAATGGCAATCATAACATTCATTGCAAAAGCTATAACCTTAAATCCTTTCTATTAAAAATAATGAAGGTTAGACCCTTAGTTTAAGCTCTCCTACAGTTCCTCCACAGACTCTAGGTAAAGAATATGAAGATGACCATAAAATATTCTGAAGGACTGAAGAGCTACCTTTCTCTGAGCCAGTAAAGGAGAGTTAAAATAAGAAAACCAACTTTATTCTAGACAAAATGTATTTTATTTCAAGAAAGTTCTGTAAATCCATTGATGAAGTAGAGTTTTGTTAACAGTGGAAAGATGTGTGACTGAGAGCTATCTCTCTATGGTGATGGGACAGGGAATACTTCCCACAGTCCAGTTCTGCCAGGCAGCAGCTCCATTCCCAGTGCAGTCTAGCAACAGCTCAAAGTCTATAAAGGATAAAAGTTGGCAAGGTAAACTATCCCTATTGGCATATAACATGATACTATACTTCAAAAGCCTCATGAAATAGATCAGAGAACTTTAGAATCTGATGAACATTTTTGTTAAAATTGCAGGATACAAAATCAACACATAAATGTCAGTGACTTTTGTATATATGAACCTACTGAGCAATCAAGAAAAAAAATCCCATTCAGAACAGCCACAAACTTAAAAATAAAATATATAGAAATGAACTTAACCAAGGTGGTAAAAGATATCTACAAGGAAAAATTTAAAACACTGAAAAAAGAAAATAAAATAGACAGTAGATGAGAGAAAGATCCTCCATGCCCCTTTACTGACAGATTTAGTATTATGAGTATGTCTATACTACCAAAATCAATTCATAGATTCAATGCAATTTAGAACAAAATTTGAATAACAGGGTCTAGGTAAAAAGTTTAGTGGGTAAAGTGCTTCACTAGAAAACATGATGACCTAAACTCAATCCACAAAACAGACATAAAAAATGCTGGCATTTGGGGCTGGAAAGATTGTTCAGTGGTTAAAGTGCTTGCCTGCAATGACTAATGACCGGGGTTCATTATTCCAGTTCCCAAGTAAAGCCATATGCACAAAGTAGTACCCGCATATGGAGTTTGTTTGCAGCAGCTATAAACCTTGGAGTGTTCTTGCGTTGTCTCTATCTCCATGAAAATGATTATGACATTTTTTTTAATGGCATTATAGCATGCTTGTAATACCTGGAGTGAGGATATGGATCCTCAAGACTCACTGGTTTGGACAGTAACCTAACTGGTGAGCTCCAGGCCTATGAGAGACCTTGTATCAAAAGAAATTGGTGGATGGCACCTGAGAATATTATCACTAGAATTTGATCTCTGGCCTCCATGGGCTAAGACACACATATGGCTGCAAATGCACACAAACTGGTGTGTGCACCCCCCACCCAGAATTTCCAGTGATAATCTTCACAGAACTATAAGAAGAACCAATCCTAAAATTCATATGAAAATACAAAAGACCATGAACAGGCAAAGAAAATCTATAGAACCACAGTTATAGCATACCAGCACACACACACACACACACGCACACACACACACACACACACACACACACACACACAAAAGACATGTAAACCAATGGAATGTACTAGAAAACCTGAGATAAACTCATATAGCTAAGGATCTAATTTGAACAAAGGTATCAAAAACATGCATCGAGGGGAAAAGGCCTTTCAATTAATTGTGCTTATAAAACTGAATATCTACTTACAGAACAATGAATTGAGACCCTACACAAAAATATGTTTAAAGTGTAGTAAAAACTTTAAATCTGAGAACATAAATTCTGATAATGCTAAAGTTAAATAAAGAGAGCACACTTTAGGAAACAGGCAAGAAATTTCTGACTAGAACCCCAATGAAACAGGAAATAGCCTTAAGAATTGATAAATAGAACAGCATGACTTTTTTTTTCTGCATACAAAATAAATATTAACAGAGTAAAAATATAGACTAATGAATGAGGAAAAAAAACAACCTTTGCCATCTACTATTCACATAAGGGTTATTATCTAGAATCTAAGACAAATTGTAAAATTAACCACCAAAATAACAAAACAGCCAATCAATAAATAGGGCAATGAGCTCAACAGAGAGTTCTCAAAAGAAATACAATTGGACCACAATATTTAAGTGTTTGACAGTGTTGCCCATCATAGAAATGCTAGTTAAAATTACTTTGAAATTCCATTTCACCCCAGTTAGAATGACTACCTTCATGAAAACAAATGCTAGCAAGAAGTGGGGACAGAGGAATATTTATTCATTGTTAGGAGTGTAAACTGCTATAACCCCTGTGTAAATGGTTGTGGAAGTTTTTTTTTAACATGTTAATAAGAATTTTAATACATAAATGTATGGTAATTTGATTGTATTCCCATCCCATTACCCTCATTTGCCCCCTCACCTACCCTCTATCACATTGGACTTATACCTTGATCTTTTATTCTATTCCACTGATTTGCATGTCTGTTTGGGGGCCAGTACTATGTTGTTTTTATTATTATGGTTCTGTAGTACAGCTTGAAATTTAGCAGTATTGAAAACTAGCAGTATTTGTTTCCAAGGATATTTTAGGATATCCAAGGCCTAATGTCCTGCCATGTAATTTTTAATTCTTGTTTTCTGTTATTTTTTTTAACTTCTGTGATGAATGGTGCTAGAATTTTGATTGGAATTGCTTTAAATCTATAAGGTGCCTTTGTTAAGATGGCTATTTTTATGATATTAAGTCTTTCAACCCATGATCATGGGAGCTCTTTATATCTTCTGATATTTTCCTCAATTTCTTTTTTAAAAAATGTGCTAATGTTATAATTGTAGGGATCTTTCACTTCTTTGGTTAGGGATAGTGTAAATATTTAAATTTTTGTGGCTATTGTGAATGGGACTATTTCCCTTATGTCTTTATCAGTATGTTTGTCACCAGTATTTAGGAAGGCCACTAATTTTTGTGTGTTAAGTTTGTATCCTGCCATGTTGCTAAAAGTGTTTGTTAGCTATAGAGTTTTCTGGTGGAATTTTTAGCATATCTTCAATACAGAATCATACCATTTACAAATAAAAATAGTTTAATTTGGAATGCTTTTATTTCTTTCTCTTGTCTTGTCACTCAAGCTAAGATTTTGAGTACTATTAAATAGCAGTGGGGTGAATGGATATCCTTAATCTATTCCAGATCTTGATGGAAATGCTTCAAGTTTTTTACTATTTATTATGATATTGGCTTTAGGCCTGTCATTTTTAGCCTTTATTTTGTTGGGTATTGATTCCTAAATCCCTAGTTTCTCCAAAGTTTTGGTCATGGACAGATAATGTATTTTGTGAAAGAACTTTTCTGTTATCTATGATATGATCCTGTGTTATCTTTCTTTAAACCTATTTATGTGTAAGTAAAAAGAAAACTCAGTAGCAGAGGCCAGTAAGCTTGAAAGGAGTTATAAAGGAAATTGAAAGGAAGGGAGAGGGGGAGTTAATAGGATGGTATTATATATATGTAAGCAGAACAGATTACTGGAGGTAAAAGGCCTAAGTGAGGTCAGCAGAAGTGATTATGTAAAGGAAAGGTGGAAGGAGGGCTAATCAAAATCTAAGAGGATATAAGTAAATCATATGGAAACCTACTTTTTTGGACAATGGAACACTCAGGAGCCATAGGTTGGTACTAGAAAAATTTCAGTGCCTTCCAATAAGATACCTTCCAGTGAGTTGTTGGCCAGGGAGATCCCTGATGACATCAAAAGCATTGCAGTCCATTGTCAAAGCCCTTGGTCTCCCACTAGGAATAGATGATAAGACCCTATTGCTGAAGACTCCACATACTTGGGCTACAAGGTCACTGAGAAATCCTACTGGAACTGAGCTAAAAACCTCCTATATGTAGACTAGGTAACAGAAATTTGGTAAAAACTATGCTTCATGCAGCTCAATAGGAAAGAGAGAAATCATCAGTGAAGATACTCAACAGTAGACACTGCAGGCTTTAGATTTGGCCAGCCAAGCCAAATGAGCCAATGGGTGCAGTAGTGGTATGTCTATTATGGGGGAAACCAACCACCCTCTAATTTGACTGGAGGCCTACTTCATTGGAGGGACTACATCCCTGACATTGGAATCCTACAACAGGAGTAAGTCATGACCCCTAGGGGTGTAATGTTTGTTGCTGTCTAGCTAAATGTTTATACTATGCTCATCAAACTGTCCAGTAAGCACTTCTCTTAATGTTAATATCCATACATTAATGCTACTCTCACTTTTGGTTAGAGAATCTTTTCTTTTCAGATGGCAGTGACCTTGGGATGACTCAGAAGGCACCATGGTGCTGAGAAGAAATGACAGAGGAGTGCTCAGCATTGAAATATCTCAACATACCTTCCAAGGCTCGGGGTCCATTGCAGAAAGGTGGCAGAAAGAATGTAAGAGCCAAAGGAAGGATGGTACTCCTTACAACATGCTCCTCCAGACACAAAATGGCCTGGATATCCATGACCACACCATGCCTGACACTACCTATACAAGACCATCATAATAGGAGGAAAAGCTGATGACATCAAAATAAAAGAGAGACTGTTTGAGTGGGAAGAGGAGATGATGGAGAGTGGAGTTTCAAAGGGGAAAGTGCGGGGAGGGAGTGAATTTCCATGGGATATTGTTTACAATCATGGAAGTTGTCGATAAAAAATAAATTAATTAAAAAAATATTTATGTAATATGGTTTTTTGATTTCTATATTTCAAATTTCCCCTGAATCCATCGGAGAAAATCTACTTGTTCAAGATGGATGACATTTATTATAATTTTTGGTATGTTTATATTTATGTATATATGTATGCATGTATAGGTATTCTAGGGGGTGTTGTTTCTGCAAATTTTAAAATAATTTTTGTTTGGCTTCATGTGGGTGGCTTTGGAATTGAACCCAGCTAGACATGCTTTGCATACAACTGCTGAGCTCTTTTCACATTCCTAAATGCTATTTTTAATGTGCTCTTGAATTGATGATTAGTAATTATTGAGAATTTTTGCAATCTATGTTCATCAATAATACTTGTGTAGTATTTTTTTCCCTCTGTCAATGTGTGTGTGTGTGTGTGTATCTGGTTTCATTTTTAGTGCAATGCTGACATCATAGAAGGAGTTAAGTAACAATCCCTGTGTTTCAATTTTATAAAATGACTTGAGAAACAGTGATTTCATGTCATCTATAAAGGTAGTAAAGTCATCTGGGCCAGGAATGTTTTTTGGTTTAGAGACTTTTGATTACTATTTCATTCTCATTATTAGTTATGGCTCTATTTAAATTATTTGTCTCCTTTGTGTTTAACTTTAGTAGAAAACATGTGTCAAGAAACATTCATTTCTTCTGTATTATTCAATTTTGTAAAACAAAGCATTTTTTAAAACTATTTCCTTACAATTCTCTCTATTTCATTGCTTTCTATTGTAATATTTCCTTTTTTATCTCTAATTTCATTAATTAGGATATTATTTCCCTGTCTTTTGATTAATTTAGCTTTATGTTTTTAAATCCTGCTAATGTTTTCACAGAACTCTTTCTTTCATCATTTGTTATCTAAACTTCTATTTCATTAAATTCTACCCTGATCTTAATATTTCTTTCTATATGGTACTTTGGGGTTTTGTTTGTTCTTGGTTTTCCAAAACTGTCTAGTGTATCATTAAGTTGTTAACTGGAAAGAGGATTTCCAACCATAATTTAGCTGCTGGAACTTAAGTACTCTATCCCATTTAGGTCGTGGTCATGTTGGCAGTTCCAATACAGCATGAACAGTAAAAGGAAAGGGTTTGTAAATGTGTATGGCTGCTAGAACTTGCACAAGTCTCAGACAAGATGATCAGCCCTGTGTGCCATGCAAGGTAAAGGAGAAAGAAGTTATAACAGGATTAAGCTTCTGATATTTATATGCACACTTTCCCAACAAGATGACCAGTCCAATGTGACTCTAGGATGAAGGGAATGGGCTTCTTGAGGCTTTTTAAGAGACTAAAATAGAATTATAATATGACCTAGTTACCACTCCTGAGCATATACCTAAAGGACAGTTCAATCTGCTTATCCATGTTTATTGCTTTTCACAATAGTAAGGAAGTGGAGTCAGCATGGATTTCCATCAACAGATCAGTGGGTGATGAGATGATGACTCTTAAACACAATGAAATTTTATTCATTCATATAGAAAAATGAAATTTGTAGGAAAATGGATGAAAATGAAAAGCAGTAATTGAGCTAACCTAGGCTCAAAAAGACAAAGGCTACTTGTTTTCTCTCAGATGTGGATTCTAGCTTCCAATTGTTATATATGGTTATCTACATGGGAATAAATGTAGGTAAAGACCATGATAGTACAAAGGGGTTCATGAGGTGAGGACAGGCTTCAAGGTATGCAGTTGCCAAGGATAATAGAACACATGAAATAAGAAAGTAGATGGGGAATACTGGTGGCAAAAGTTATATAGCAGGGAAAGAGTGCAGGGAGATGGAGGAGGAGCAGAAGAGGCAGACAGGATTAATAAATTTGAAGTCAATATGAAAATTTCCATGAGGGAATCTGTTACTTCACAAGATAATTTTTGAAAAGCAAACAATTTATTTGTGTAATATCAATCATTACATTCTGTGGTGGTTTGATTCAGGTGCCCCCATAAACTTAGGTGTTCTGAATGCTAGGTTCCCAGCTGATGGAGAATTGGGAATTAACACTTCCTGGAGGTAATGTATTATTGGGGGTGGGCTTATGGGTGTTATAGCCATTGTCCCCTTGCCAGTGTTTGGCACACTCTCCTGTTGCTATTGTCCACCTTATGTTGGCCAGAGTGTGATTTCCACGATCTGCTCATGCCATTTTTCCCCCCTGCCATCATGGGGCTTCCCCTCGAGCTTGTAAGCCAAAATAAATCTCCTTTTCCTCACAGGCTTCTCTTGGTCAGGTGATTTCTGCAAACCTGACTGCAACAGTAAAGTGGTACTGAGGGGTGGGATTGCTGATAGACACCTGACTGTGTGGCTTTGGCCTTTTGGAGCTGATTTTTAAGAGGAATGTGGAAGGATTTGAAACCCTGGTGTACGAGATGCCTTGCAGTGCTATAAGTACAGCTTGATGGACTATTCTGGTCAGAGTTGAAAGACCTGAGTGCAGCAAGAACTATGGACTGTGAGATTTGGCATATGGTGGTTGAGAAAGAGCTTTGCTTGGATTGGGCAAGCAGTTTGTGTGCAAAGCTTGCTGTTATGCTCGTGTCCTGAGAAATTGTGCAGGGTTGCATTGCATGGAAATGGACTGGTGTGAGCAGAGGGATGTGGCACAGAACAAATAAAATCTTTGGGCCTAAACTGTTGCCCCTTCACCTGCAAATTATTTAAGATATTAAGCCTTTGAAATTAGGCCAGCTGACCTGCAATGGGGCAACAGGAAGAATGTAGACTCTTTTGAAGGGGCCTGAGTGCTCAAGAAGTGTCCTGTGCTTCAAAGTCTGCTTTATTTCCCCCCTGGATTAACGAATTGGCACCCTACCTGGTACTGTAGGGTGTAAGAAATACAGGAAAGGAAGGGTCATTGAGTTTGAAACACAGTCTTGTGTTTTGGAAATGGCTATGGGCAGTGTGATGCAGGTTTGCTGATCGCCTGCATGGAGACCCCATGGGGCCATGAGGGTGAACTGTGGATTGCAGTGGAGATGCCAGCACCAGTAGATGGCTAAGGAAAACTGCCATCCCCAGTGAAGTTTTCCAGGACTGTGAGTAGCCTAGCTGGAGTGGTGGAATTGGAATTCCAGAGACTTATTGCTGGTTAGAATTATCAGACTTGGAGATTTGTCACAGTCTATAGTTGTTGAACTTGAAGCTATGGAGTTTGATGTTTGCCCTGGTTGTTTTAAATCTTGTATTGTTTGAATGTTTCTTTGCTAAGCCCTGAGCCATCTTGTTCAGTGTGAATGTTTATTCTGTGCCATTATGGGTTTTCTTGAGGTTATTTTTTGGTATTATGGCTCAGTTAAAAAGATCTTGGGCTATGGGGATGTTTGAACATCATTGGGATTAATAAATACTATGAGGACTTTTAAAGTTGGATGAATGCACTGCATTTTACATCACGTATAGTTATCAATTTATGGGGGCCAGGGGCGGAATGTGGTGGTTTGAGTCAGGTGTCCCACATAAACTTACATGTTCTGAATGCTAGGTTCCCAGCTGATGAAGATTTGGGAATTAACACTTCCCGGAGGCAGTGAATTGTTGGGGCAGGCTTATGGGTGTTGTAGCCAATTTCACCATGCCAGTGTTTGGCATACTTTCCTGTTGCTATTGTCCACCTTATTTTGGCTGACAGTTGATGTCCACCCTCTGCTCATGCCATTGTTTTCCCCTGCCATCATGGAGCTTCCCCTTCTAGCCTGTAAGCCAAACTAAATCTCTTTTAACCCACAACCTGCTTTGGTCAGGTGATTTCTACTAGCAATGCAAATTTGATTTCAACACCTTCTAATGATTTAAGATTCTCTGTCCTTAAATGTAGCATATTTGGGGGCTGCAGAGGTGGCTTAGCAGTTAAGGCACATGCCTGCAGACCTGAAGCCTAAGGACCCAGATTCAATTCTCCTGGTCCCACGTAAGCCGAATGCAAATGGTGGCACATGCATCTGGAGTTCGTTTTCAGTGGCTGGAGGCCCTGGAATGCCCATTCTCTTTCTCTCTTGCTCTGTCTCTCCCTCTTTCTCTGTGTCTCTAATAAACAAATAAATCTTTTTAAAAATTTAGCATATTTTGAATGGATGTGTGTGAAGTATGTGGTGTGTGTGTGTGTGTTTGTGTGTGTGTTGCATGGTATATGTACCTGTGTATGCAGATGCACGTGCCCCTTTAGCATGTGATCTTAGGCTAAAGGAAGGATGTTGAGTATTTCCTCTAGTTGCCTTCTTACCCTGAGACAGAATCTTAATGAGCTTGGAATCCTGTCTCCACCACCCCAACGCCGTTGTCCCTAGGGTCATAGGCATGCACAGCCATGTTTGGTGTTTTATTTAAGAAGATTGAACTCAGGTGTTCATGCTTGCCTACAAAGCCATCTCCCCAGCCCCGTTTTAGCATATCTAATGGTTTGTATGCTACACTTTACAAATCAGCAGTACCTTTTAAATTTTGCTCAGCAATATTTCAATGTTAATTTAAATTAATGAGAAAGCTTTAGTCATCAAAACTAAAACTAAATAATTAGAAAATATATCTAAAGAAAGTTAAGATTTATGTTAATATATCTAAAACAATGAAGTGTACCAAAATGTAGTGGGGAAACACAAAGCAATTTGAAAGTAAGACCTACAATACAAAGCATAACAGTATTAATTTGAAAGCTCATTCTCTGCCAAGACCCAAAGAAGAAATAAATGTCCTTGAGTCCAAATTAAGAGAAAAAAAAAACGACAGAAAAATCCATAATGCTATGAAATGAAGGGAAATATAACCTTTTAAAAATATTTTATTTTTATTTATTTATTTGAGAGATAGAAAAAAGACTGATAGCGAATGGGTGAACCAGGACCTTCAGCCACTGCAAACAAACTGCAGATTCATATGACACCTTGTGCATCTGACTCTTGTGCGTTCTGGGAAATCAAACCTGGGTCCTGTGGCTTTTCAGGCAAGTGCCTTAATTGTTAAGCCATCTCTCTAGCCTGTAAATATAACCTTTATGAAAGGCAGAATAATTTCAAATAATATGGGAATATAATTATATGGCAAAACATTAAGAGAAATAGCTAATATAATACATTCAATGCAAAGTTATTGGAAATGCAAATAAACCAGATAATATTTGTGGGTTGCAAGTAAATAAATACATACCGTGAAAACTAGCATGCGATAACATACATGTGAGTTTCACAAAACTTTGAATAACAGATAGACTTTTCTGGTCTCTTTCCTATTCTCTTTTATTGTCCTCTCTCTTCATACTTTAGACAGACATTTATCCAGTATTCAATATAACAGTTTATTTAATAATTGCTAGTGTGCCACATTAAGCAAGACACAACCTATAACCCTGTAGTACTTCATTCTACTTGTTTTGTTCATTTATGGTGTTATTATTGTAAAATAATATGGCACAATGTTTTTAAATTGAGTTCATCAATAAATGTACAAATAAAATTGTAAATAAGATATAATCAAATGGAAAATTGATAGTATCAGAAACTATAGAAAGCCGGGCATGGTGGCACACACCTTTAATCACTTTAAACACTTTTTTTTTAAACACTTGGGAGGCAGAGGTAGGAGGATCGCCATGAGTTCAAGGCCACCCTGAGACTACAGAGTTAATTCCAGGTCAGCCTGGACCAGAGTGAGACCCTACCTTGAAAAACCAAAAAAAAAAAAAAAAAAAAACTATAGAAAAAAATGTTTACTTTAGGATACATTTGTTTGTTTATAATGAGGTTCTAACTGTAGCCCAGGCTGACCTGTAACTCACTTTGTATCCTGGCTGGCGTTAAATTCATGGCAATCTTTCTACTTCAGCCTCCCCAGGTTCTAGGATTATAGACATGAGCCGTCATGTCTGGCTTTGTCTTAAGATTTAAATCATAGTACTAAATCAGGATATTTCTCAGTATAATTTCTTGAACTAAAAGAAATGGAATAAACATACTGCTGTGATTTGAATGCTCCCTCCAACATTCATGTTGAAATTTAGTTGCCATTGTAATATTGTTAAAGGGGTGGGACCTACAAGGAGGTGTTTGGGTCCTAAGAATGCTTCTGTCAATGCATTAATATCACTGTTGAGGTTGGGTTCATATGCCAAAGACTAGATTTGTTGTAACATTAAGCTTGGCTCTCTCGGAACCTCTGCCTCCCACATGCCTATTTGCCCTTTGATAAGTCTGTGATACACACTGCAGGCCCTCATCATATGCTGTCAGCATCATTCTGGACATCCCAGGCCCCCAAACTATAAACCTGATGATAAATTACCATTCCATACTGCTCAGTTTTAGCAGCAGAAAATAGAATGAGACATGTAGCAGTTATATTTGAGAAAATGTGAGAACAAAATTTAACAATTACTGAAATACAATGGAAACCAAAATAGGACAGAAGGAAACGTATTGTTTATGTAAAGGTAGAATATTGGTACCATTGGTTTTTTTTTTTTTTTTTTTTTTTAGTATTTTTCCAAAACACAAGAATTATCCCTTAATTTGTAGTAGCTCTGCAGAATTACAAAAGCTATTTCTAGTTTGTTTTTGACAAAGAATCAGAGCAACTACATCCATACCAGTCACAAAGCAAATAAAAGATTGAGTCAAAGTCAATCCCTAAGGTGACTGTGCGAAGTGAAAGGCCACAAGCCCAGTGACCTTTCTGCGAGGTTCCTAGCCACTGGAGCCTGGCAGGAACTACTTAGTAAATATTTGTTCAAGGTCACCAAGCCATTTAACCTCCATAAACCTTAGTTTTCACATGACAGACGAGAAAGCCATTCCCTGTCTATCTTGTCTGGTTCATTTTAAAAAAAGTAATCATTAATACATGGGAAATTATCTTATGAACTAAAATGTCAAATAATTATAGTTTCTTTATAATAACATTAAATTTCAAATGGATGATGATGAAAAGTGCTAAGGGTTTTCATAGTGGTATCTGAGTGAAGTTATTCTAGGCATCTTGACTTCTTGAATGGTACAGCAGACTAAATTGTTAGCCTTAACTCTTGTGGCTTTCCCTGTCTATCTGATAGCACAGTTATGCATACTGTGATTATTCTCAATTCTTTTGAGGTTTATCTGGAATTTTACCCATTTAGTAGCTAAATTCATCTGAGCATTAATAGGCTGGTATAAGACAACACTATTAACTGTGTGTCTAATACATTTCTCTGGATAGAGGAGGTAAAACCAAAACACCAGCAGATTGTCTACTAAGGGTCTATCCTTTCAGATTCATAGATAGTACCTCCTCAGTGCCTCACAAGGTGAATAGGGGTAGCTAGCTCTCTCGGTTCTCTTATATAAGGACATTTCTTACAAATCCCACTCCTGAAGATATGGCCCTATCATCACATTACAAATGTTCCAACTAACACCATCACCTTGGTGATTAGCGTTCAACATGAAGTTTGGGAGAGACACAAATATTTGGGCAGACATAAATATTCAGGCTATAGAAAAATTTTATATTAGCTTTGAAATAGGTGATACATTCTTAAATTAACTAATTTGATGAGTTAATTTAACAATTTCAAATATATAAATAATTATTTTTGTTTGTATGCCAGCTAAGCAATCTCACTAATGACCAGTATTATATGTATCTGGGTTTTAGAAGCCAAAGAAGGATATAGACTACACAATAGCAAATTAAGACAAAGCACTCTATCAGGCTAAATACTGTGCTGTCTCATGATACAACCAATTTTAGTGAGTATTAGAAAGGAAGGCACTTGCTTAAAAAGCCTAATGGCCTGAATTTGCTTCCCCAGTAACCAAGTAAGCCAGATACACAAAGAGGTGTGTGCATCTGGAGTTTATCTGCAGTGGCAGGAGGCTCTTGCATGCTCATACCCCCCTCCATCTGTCTCTCTCTCTCTCTCTCTCTCTCTGCCTCTTTCTTTCTCTGTGTCTCTCTCAAATAAATAAAATATTTTGAAAAATTTTCACTGTTTCTTTGAGTCTCCTGCTTAGGCAAATCATCACTTTTATTGAATAAGGAAAGAAGTTTCTAAAATGGGCAGTAAATTTGTATTCAAAATTCAAAATCTGGGCTAGGGGAAGTATTAATGGGGGCATATCCTAGAGTTCATTCCTATTATTTAAATGACATGAAATATGCATCTAATTCTTTGGTTCTATTTCTAGGCTTTCAACCTCATTCTACTATTTTGTATGTCTATATATTAATGTCAATACTACATAGTTTTCATTTCTTATGGCTTTATAAGCATTGAAATAGAGAAGTGTGTATGATCCTTCACTTATCTCCCTTCTCCCTTTTCAAGACTTTTGACTATTTGGGGTCTTCTACAAGTGCATGTCCCTTTCTGGATTAAAAAAAAAAAAGCTATTGCAATTTGAATCTATAGATCAGTCAGTAATCTTAGTAATATCTCTTATGATGCATGAATCTTTCACTTATTTAGATCTTCAACTTATTTCACATTAGCTTTGAAAATTGTCAGTGTAAAATGTTGCCCTGCTGTGTTTAACTTTATGTTATTATATGATTGAGTGATGTGTGTATATGTGCGTGTGTGGGCACATGCACAAACACATGTGCACATTAGGACCTCTTGCCACTGAAAACAAATGTCAGACATGTGCTATTTCTTGTTTCTAGCTTTACATGGAAGACCTGGGAACTGAACCTTGGCCAGCATGCTTTATAAGCAAGCACTTTTAACCGCTGAACTATCTTCCCAGCCCCATATTTTATTATTTTTGATGCTATTGATAATATAATACAAAGAAACATAGCTAATTTTTCATGTTGGCCTGTGATAAATAGGTTTTACCATAAACAACAGAACACATAATAGGAAAATAATGTACTAAGATAGGTATGTGACCAAAAAAAGATTTCTATCCTTAGCCAGGGAAAGGTTGTTAACATTTATAAGGCACGTGCCTGTCCTTGAATTATGGTTGAAGTCCAACTTTCCTTATGAAACTTTTCAATTCTTTGAAAATACTTTATTATACCATCTACTTTAATTTAGCTCTGGCACTAGGCAGCATGAGAAATAATCTTTAAGCTTGAAAAGGCATAGGACTGGCTCCTTTCCATTTGTTTGTTACCATCTTATCCTACCACAGTGGTATAATTTGAATGCATCACTCATGTGTCTGAATGCTTGTTCCCTAGCTGATGACACTGTTTGGGAAAGTTGTGGAACCTTTAGCTGATGCAGCTGTGCTCGAGGAAGTGGGTCACTTGTAGTGGACCTCCTGCTGGTCTTCTGCTTCCTGAATCTGACTGCAATGTAACCAGCCAGCCTGCCATATCTTTCTTGATATCACAGACCGTAGCCCCTCAGGAAGGTAAGATGAAATGAACCCTTTACTTCCTTGTTTCTGGTCACATGTCTGTTGACAGCAACAAGAAAGTAAGTAATGAACAGAATCTCCTGCACACTCTACTGTGGCCATGCTTCTTCACCAAAGCTGTCACTCAGTAAAATTTGTCTGATGCTCACAGAGATGTAGTACCAGCAGAAAGGAGCCTTTCCTCAAATATCTGGAGGCCAGTACTGGATTTTGAAAATATATTCCCTATCTCTGACACAGTTCTCTCCATCCTTGGAAGATGTTGCAGTCATGTTTGCATTGCTGCAAGAAAACACTTGACCCAGAGCAACTTGTAGGGGGAGAAAGGTTTATTTTGGCTTATACACTTAACGGGAAGCTCCTCGATGGCAGGGGAAAACAATGCCATGAGCAGTTGGTGGACATCACACCCTGGCCAGCATCAGATGTACAACAGGAACAGGAGAGTGTGCCAAACACTGGTATGGGAAAACTGACTATAACACCCATAAGCCTGCCTCCAACAATACACCACCTCCAGGAGTCTTTAATTTCTGATTGCCATCAGTTGGGGAGATTAGCATTTAGAATACCTAAGTTTACGGGGGACATCTGAATCAAACCACTATAAAATAAAAACTATTTTCTTTCTTTTTAATTTTTTTAAAATTTGTTTTATTTGAGAGAGAGAGAGAATATGAATGTACCAGGGCCATCAGCCACTGTAAACAAACCCCTGACCACCTTGTGCTTCTGTCTTACATGGGTCCTGGGGAATTGATCCTGGGTTCTTTGGCTTTCAGGCAAGTACCTTAAGTACTATGCCATCTCTGCAGCCTGTAAAACTATTTTCTGCTGTTGCTGTCTCCATGATACTTTAACTATGTCAATTCCTTTTTACCTTATTAATCATTCTTTATATAAAATCCTCTGTTCTAATAACTGGAATGGATCTGTGTTCAGCTCAGAACGTACGGATAAAGAAACTACTCTTCTTGACAATTCTTTTTTTAAATTTTTTTGTTTAGTTTTATTTATTCGAGAACAACAGACAGAGAGAGAGAGAGAAAGAGAGAGAGAAAATGAGCGCACCAGGGCCTCCAGCCACCGCAAATGAACTCCAGACACATGTACCCCTTATGCATCTGGTTAACTGTTTCCTGGTGAATCAAACCCGGAACCAGGGTCCTTAGGCTTCACAGGCAAGAGCTTAACCACTAAGCCATCTCTCCAGCCCTTGACAATTCTTTGTGTTTGTTCTGTTGGGTGATTCAGAGATGATGGTCAGAGTACTAGGTGTGCTTACCAACAAAAGCTAGTGTTTACTTTGTTCTATGCTATATTTACTCCATAACTGTGAGCCATGAAGAAAAGAAGCTCAAAAAATCTAGCGAAATAGTTTTCAAACTTATATGCCGATTCTCATAGGGAAATATACATGCAGAAGACTCTTAATCACATAAAATAGTTATGTCACCAATAATTATATCCTGGGCCAGCATTATCAAGTATAATTTTCTATAAAGGTGGAAATCTGTACCTGAATTATTTAATATTTCATTCACTAATGCTAAATGGTTACTGAGAACCTGAATATAACTTGTTGGACTGTTGAACACAGTACTTTGGGGAGGAAATGAGATTTTATTTTTCTTTCTTTTTTTTTTTTTTTTATTGTCTGAGGTAGGGTTTCACTGTAGCCTAGGCTGACCTGGAATTCACTATGTTGTGTCAGACTACCCTCAAAGTCACAGTGACTCCCCTATCCCTGCCTCTGCCTCCCAAATGCTGGGATTAAAGGCAGGCACCACTACACTGAGGGAAGAGTTGATTTTTGAGACAAGGTCTCACAGGGTAAATCAGGTTAGACTGGGACTCACTAGGTTTTCCCGACTGGCTTTGAGCTTACAGCAGTCCTTCTGCTTCAGCCTTACAAGGGCTTCCATGCCTAGCTAGAAAGCAGTTTTTCCTTTTAAATTGTGATTAATTTTAACTTACGCACTTAAATGTGGCCGTCGCTGTGACCTACAACAATTGAAAGGACTTCGGGACTTCAGTCAACTTGGGTGCACCTGCAGAAATACCTCTTGCTCTTCAGGGCATATGATTCACAGCAAATACAAATGCCTGTCAGAGTTGTGCTGATACGGCTTGTCAATGAGTTTTCATGTATGAAAAGAATGTCAAAAACAGATCATTCATACTGGGGCTCACCTCCACAGGTGCCAGCAAGCATCTTACCTTGGAGAAGAAAGAAAATCTATACTCCATGATTAGCATGTGATTATATTTTACAGACAGGTGTCAATACCTGGTGATTTTGATGCATTTTGCTTTTATCTTGTGAGATTTATTTAAAGAACCACATACATGGTTTAAAGCCTCAGAGAATGATAACATATAAAAGTAAGAAAACATAAAGGAAGAAAAGAAATTCTGTTTTAACTGTAAAACAGCTTGTTTCCCTTTGAGGTACCTTCAAATCCTACCACCTGCATCTCTTCTTGTTTTAAATGCCATCTCTAACTCAACTCTTACAGCATATTTTCATTATGGAAACACTGGAGAAACTCAAAGTAAAATAGAGTTTTCATTGTATTTCTTGTATTTAGGTCTTTAAAAATCTAGGAGTAAACTTTATTTTACTGTGATATTTTCATGCATATACATATAGCATTGTATTTTGCTTATATTTATCCTCTGACATACTTCCTCACTATTCCACTCTCTTCCTCGGTCCCCTTTATCTCCATATATAGTCTCCCTTCTGTTTTTTTTTTTTTTTTTTTTTTTTTTAATTTATTTGAGAGTGACAGACAGAGAAAAAGGCAGATGAGAGAGAAAGAGAGGATGGGTGCGCCAGGGCCTCCAGCCACTGCAAATGAACTCCAGACGCATGCGCCCCCTTGTGCATCTGGCTAACGTGGGCCCTGGGGAGTCGAGCCTTGAACCGGGGTCCTTAGGCTTCACAGGCAAGCACTTACCCGCTAAGCCATCACTCCAGCCCTCCCTTCTGTTTTTATGTCACACACATCTGAACCAGTTGTTTATATTTTCTTCCTTTAATTTTCACAGGCCATATAAGTCTAGGACTTTATCCATTTTATCTAGTTTTTCCATATATTAGAATATAAATTATTAAAATATGTCTAGTGATCCTTTGAACTTTATTAGTATCTGCTATAATGTTCCTTTTTTATCTTTGATTTTATTAATTTGGGCCTGCTCTTATTTTTTTCCAGTTTGCTAAGGATTTATCACCTTTGTTTCTTGTTTAAAAGAATCTATTATTTGTTTCATTAAATATTTTGGTGGTTCTCATCATCTCTATTTTAGTCATTTCTTCCTTGATCTTTATTGTTTCCTTCCATGTACAGCTTTTAGGTTTGGCTTATTCTTGTTATCCCAACACCTTGAGGTTCATCACGAAGTTATTCATTTGAAATATAACTTACTTTTTAGATCTCAATATTCATAGCTCTAAGCTTTCCTCTTTGAATTGTCTTTGGTGTACCCTATAGGTTTTGGAAAACTACTTTAAATTTAATTTGATTTTAGGAATTTCTTAATTTTCCTTCTGATTGAAGGTTTTGTGTTTTCTCAAGAATGTATTCTTTAAAATAGTTTTATTTATTTATTTGAGACACACAGATAGAGAAAGGCAAAGAGGCAGAGAGGCAGAAAGAGAGAAAGAATATGGGTATATCAAGGCCTCCAGATACATGTACCACTTTGTGCATCTGGCTTTAAGTGGGTACTACGAAATTGAACCTGGGCCATCAGGCTTTGAAAACAAGGACCTTTAACCACTGAGCCATCTCTCCAGCCCAAGAATGTATTATTCACTGTCTAAGTATTTATACAGTTTCTGTAATATATTGATATTGATTTCTCCCTTAATTCTTTTATGGTCTCATCAGATATAAGAAATTATTTGTTTTTTTTTTGTGTTTTAAGACCTTTTATAGCCTATTATATAGTATATTTTAGAGAATGTGCTAGTAAGGAAAAATGTATGTTCTATATTCTGTCAACATCTATTACTTCTACTTGATGAATGGTACAGTAAAATTCTGAAGTTTGTTAGTTGAATGTTGGTCCAGATGACCTATCTGTTGATAAGAGTAGGGAATTTAAGTCACCCACCAATATTGTATGAATGGTTATCATTCTTTTTATGTTCTTTTAGTATCTGACTTGTGTAATTGGGGGCCCAAATTCAGTTCATATACATTTATACCTATCATATTTTCCTTATAAATTGTTCCTGTTATTAAGATAGACTGATCTTTATCTCTTCTGATTAATGTTTGTTTGAAGTCTAATTTATCAAATCTCAGAATAGTTTTATTAGCTTGTAATTGGATTCCTTTGGCTTGGTAAGTTGACTTTCAACCATTGACTCCCAGTCTGTTGGTGTCTTTGCTAGTGAAGTGTGTATTACAGACAACAGAAATCTGTATCTCGATTTTCAAGCCAGTCTGAATCTTTTAATTGAACATTCAAGATTATTTTCACTCATGGTTATTACTGAGAGAGGTTGCTAATTCCTGATTTTTTATCTTTCCACATTTTTCATAGTAGTGGTTAGCTTATTTGTTGAGTTGAACACAATAGATTCTCTCCTAGTTCTCCTTTGTCGTTCCATCTTTCATGAAACTCATGGTGTCCTGTGCTGCTTTGGTTAAGGTCATCTGTTTGCTTCTCTGTGCTTAGGAATTTGTTTTGTACCTTCTGTAATGTTCTCATTGTTGCAATGAATTGTTTCAGTTTGTGCCTGTCTTGAAATAACCTCATTTCTCCATAAATTTTAAAAGATGTTTGCTTTATACAGTGATCTTAGTAGTTATTACCATCAAACCTTCAATATATCATTCCATATTTTCCTAGATTTTAGGATATCGACTGAGGAGTCTGATGTTGCTTGCTGTGTTTGCCTGTGTGGATCAGCGGGTTTTTTGCAGTTGTAAATATAGTTTATAACTAACCCTTGAACTATAATGTATTGCGGAATGCCTTCTTGAGTCATGTATATTTGGCACTATTACTGCCTCTTGGGCTTGGATGTCCATTTCATTCCTAGAATTGAGACCATGCTTTTATAATTTGGTTCTATAGATTTTCACTTTAGTTTCTTTCTTTCCTTCTTTCTTTCTTAATTTATTTCTTCCTTTCTTTCCTTTTTTAGGCTCCCTCCTATACTGCATGGATTTTTAAATATTTGCATATATATTTATGGACACCTCCATGAATGTATATATTGAGTTTTGATTATATATACTCCTATTGTTCTCTCTTATCCTCCACTGCAGCTGAACCCCTTATTCTCTCCACCACATTCCAGTGACTACACCATGGAAGAGAATGTCTCCTTTTCCCTAGTACCTGTTAACTGTCATTAGCTCCTAATGGAAAGGGCCCTCATGAGTCTATTCTCTGTCAATGGTTAATTGACTGGTCCTGTTTGGTACAGGTTTTCTGCATGTAATCACAGCTGCTGTATAGTCATGAATGTAATGATCATGTTCTATCCAGAAGACAGCAATTCACAGAACTTCATCCCATTCTTTTGCTCTCACATTCTTTCATCCCTTTCATCCACAATGTTCACTGGACCCTGGAGGAGGTGATACAGATGTTTCATTTAGTGCAGAGCATTTGTCACTTTTTTCAGCATTCTGATGAATTTTTTGTCTCCTAAGTAGTTACTACCAACTGGGCAAAGAAGTTTCTCTGAGGAAAGCTGTTTGTAAAAATGTATTTATAGTGTAATTCGATAGACATAACATAACCAGTTAGCCAAAGAATAGTAGTACCTTCCCTTTTAGTGTCCCAGTTATATGGTCCTGACAGGATTTTCAGTAAAAAGCATGAATTCCCTCCCACAGCCCAGGCCTCAATCCAATCAGAGAGCAGTTGGTTCCTCATAGAGCCACTATTGTATAAGGGGGTTCATCTTGCCTGGCTAGTTGATTGTATAGCTTACACAGTCCACTGCTAATTATGACTATTAAATATTTAATCTCCCTGTGTGGTGGTTTGACTGTAAAATGTCCCCATAGCTTCATATATCTGTGACTAAGCTTGATACTTATCTCCAG
Organism: Jaculus jaculus; assembly: GCF_020740685.1. Classification (NCBI taxonomy): domain Eukaryota; kingdom Metazoa; phylum Chordata; class Mammalia; order Rodentia; family Dipodidae; genus Jaculus; species Jaculus jaculus. The sequence goes on along the minus strand of NC_059102.1, from coordinate 75,659,906 downwards.
ATGGTGGCAGATGTAGCCCAGCCCCACTTGCCACATTTAATGCACTCACAACTTTCCCCCACTGCTTTCAGTTATTGACTTCCGGCTGTCTGCTCCTGCCTTGCTTTCCTGGAAATACTGAAACTTCCCACAGAAACTGTAAGCTGGGGCTGGGGAGTTGGATGAGCTGTTAAAAGTGCTTTCTTTCAAAGCCTCCCAGCCCAGACCAGCTCAGGTTCAATTCTCTAGTACCCACGTAAAGCCAGATGTGCAAAGTGGCATATGTGATTTGATTTGCATTGGCAGGAGGCTGTAGCACTCTCATATACACCCCCTTCCTCACACACAAAATAAATAAATAAATAAAGTGTTTTAAAAACTGGAAACTAGAAACTATAACCCATTGCTCTTAGTTGCCCATCAGTACAAGATGGTAAGCCAAACATACCACTTGCTTCAGTTTCAGGATACTGAGAAATCAAGGTGGAACTGAGCTTGAAGTTTACTCACTGGTGGCTAGCTATCATAGTAGTAGATGATGTTATGAAGGCTAAAAAAGGAAAAAAACACTAGACCATAAACTACCCATGGAAATAAAAAGGTTTATTGCTGGATTACAGTTTTGAGGTAGAAATTTTATTATGGGTGGCAAAGTATGGTTGGAGCAGATAGCTGGGAGTCACATCTTTTTCATCAGAAGTAAGGAAGGAGAAAGAAAGTGAACTTGGGCTGGAGGTATTGCTTACAAAGCCAAAAGATTCAGGTTCAATTCCCCAGGACCCATGTTAGCTAAACGCACAAGGGGGTACATGCATCTGGAGATTGCAGTGCCTGGAGGCCCTGGCATGCCCATTTTTTTTTCTTTCTCTCCCTCCCTTCCTCCCTCCCTCTTTCTCTGTAAAATAAATAAATATAAATATAAATATAAATATAAATATAAATAAATAAAGTAGACTTGTTAAGTGTGTCAAGAGGGGATGGGCTATATTACCCCAAGGCCAACCAAATGACACACCTCCTCCAGCAAGTCTCCACATTCCAAAGGCTCTATCCATTCTCCACTAAGTATGGGACTTAACCACAAACACTTGAGAGTATAGAGCCACTTCACATTCAAACTATTATGATATCATAGTCCTACTTTTGTATTTTAAAAATATTTTATGGATTTATTTGAGAGACAGGGTGGGGAAGAGAGAGAGAAAGTTTGAGTGTCTCAGGGCCTCTTGCTACCGCAAACTAGCACGTGCCACTTTGTGCATCTGGCTTTATATGGGTAGTAGGTTACCAAACCCAGAACAGCAGCCTTTGCAAGAAAAGCACCTTTAACAGCTGAGCCATCTCCTCTGCTGCAATTTTTATTTTATTTTTTTAGTGTAAAAGAATAAATTTTTATTTGTTCACAGTTAAACACAAGCAACTGCCTTGACATTTTAGAACACTGTAAGGAAGACAACAAACATTTGATTCCCATTCCTATCCACTGAGATTGTTGTACTAAGCTCTCTCATAGTTGATGTTCATGGCATCTGACATGGATTGTCTGACATGCTTTTATGATCAAGGTGAGAAAGTTGAAGCCTTTGAGAATAGGTGACTTTCTTCCACTTATCTAAAAAGTTTTTTATTTTAATTTGATTCCTTTGACTGATGGGACCCCTTTAAATTCCAAGTTAGCCATATATGGTTCATTCATGATCAACTAAGAAACTAGATTACCTCTTAGCAAACCTGCTTCTTCACAATGTACCTGTGGTTCACAGAAGTGAGAAGTGATCACTGATTCTTCCTGGTGGACAAACGCCTGGCTGCCTCTATGCCAGAGCACTGCCAAATGCCTCCCATCCAAACACTGTGTGAGGTGGAGTCGGTGTGGGGCAGGCCTTGATCTGGAGTCCTTCAACTCCCAGTATTCCCTAAAAGGTCTATTTCAGTGGCTCTACCAGCCTATTTATCCCAGAAAAGGGATAATGCTATGGAGCTGGGAAGAGACAGAGTGCCTTGGCCTTCATTAACTCATTTTGAGGCCAAAAGTGATTGGGGCACAAGCTTCCCCTCACAGCTACCGCTACTTGCCTATAGGTGGGCATTTACAGACTTCAGGTCAGCCCTATTTTTGTTATTCAAGAAACCTCCACACTGATTTCTATAGTCACTACATCAGTTTACACTGCCACCAATAGTGAATGAGGTTTTGTTTTCCCCCACACCCTCACCAGCATGTTTTGCCATTTTATTTCTTGATGGTATTTCTTGATTGAGAGGCCATCTCAAAATAGAATTTGCATGTCCTTGATACCTAAGCATGTTTTTACCATATTTTTTCTTTTGAGAACTTTCTTCTCAGTTCCATAGCCTATTTTATGATTGGGATGTTTGATTTTTTTTTTTTTAAAAGAAATATTTTAATTTCCTTATTTGAGAGAGAGCATACATGAAAACAAGGGGGAGAGAGAGAAGAGACAGAGAAAGAGAAGAGAGAGAGAAAGAGGAAGACAGAGAAAGTATGGGTGCACAAGTGCCTCTTGCCACTGCAAACAAGTATCAGATGCATACGCCACTTAATGTATCTGATTTACATGGGCACTGGGGAATCAAGCAGGGCCAGCAGACTTTGCAAGCAAGAACCTTTAAGTCATCCCCCCAGCCCCTGTTTTTCTAACTGTTCAGTTTTTTAAAGGTTATGTTTATTATAGATATAGCCCTTTGTCTGATGTGTAGATGGAAAAGAACATTTTTTCCTCAATCTGCAGGCTGCCTCTTACTTGAATACCAGTTGTCTTTGCTGAACAGAACCACTTTAACTTCCCGAGGTCCCATTTGTAAATTATTGGATTTATTTCCTATACAACTGGGTCCTATTTAGAAAGATAGGCTGAAGGGAGGATCTTTTCTGATATTGTCTGCTTGGTGTTCTAAATGCCTCTTGTATCTGTATTGGTACCTCTTTCCTGAAGATGCAGAAACATTCTTCTATGGTTTTGTTGAAAATACTTACTATGTCTTTAGTCTAATTTTTCCTTCTTTTCACATGCTACAAATTTGATTTGAGTTCTTCATTGTTTTCCAAGTATCTTGAAAGTCCTCCTTTGTATTTTCTTGTTAATTCATCTTTCTACTGGTAGAAATGTTCAAATTCCTCCACCTGTTTTCAAGCTCAGACATTCTGTTCCCTCCTTGACCCATTTTAGTGGTGAAGCTTTCCACATTTTTTTAAAATTTTACTTATTATTTTTAATTTTTAATACTTCAGATTAGTTTTTCTACATTAATTATAGTTTCCTACTGGTATCGTGTATGTAGCATTTATTTCCTGTGAAAATCAAGAGTTAGCTTTTGTGTTGAGTTCTTATCCCACCTATGTGGAATTGTGAAGAAGATTCCCTACTTGGTGCATTCTCATCTTTGCTTAACTCAGAATCTTGCCTGGACAGGACTCAGCTACTGTTAGTGGAATGCTATGTGCGGGAGGGGTGAGAGAAAGCCTTCACTTCTTCAGTCTCTGCAGCATGGTGGCATATGGGTGACTGGAAGTTGTGGTATATTGCTTGGTGGTGTTCGTGAGAATTCAGCTGGTTCCCCATCATCTCCTTCAGGTTATTTTGATCTTGCAAGTTTGTTGAGTGTTAGGTGGGAAGTTCTTCCCCAGAGTTTTTATTATTCTGATGGTGCCAGAAGGACAGAGCAGTAGTGTGTGAAAAGAAGCACACTTGGCTGGCTGAAGTCAATTCACTGTAGCAACTCCTTCCTGCTTCTCTGTGGGGCATCTCACCTGGCTTACTAAATTCATTTATGGATCTGTTCTTTTGTGGAAAAAAAGAGTGTTTTGTGTGTAATCATGCTGGTTTTGTTTCCCCAGTTTTGTTGATGAAATTCCCATTCTATTATCTTACTGGTAAGTCCCTATTTCATGAACTCTTACATTTGGTGTCTTGATCATGTCCCAGAGTCTTTGGAAGTTGTATGCATGTGTATATGTTTTTCTTGATACTTACATGTAGTAGTTACTTGATTTTTTCATCCATGTGAAATGTTATTTAAAAAAAATATCTTATCTATTTATTTGAGGGAAAGAGAGAGAGAGAGAGAGAATATGGGTGCACCAAGGCCTCTAGCCACTGAAAACAAACTCCGGACACATGTGCCACCTTGTGCAGCTGGCTTATGTATGTACTGGGAAATAGAACCTGGGTCCTTAGGCCTCACAGGTAAATTGCCTTAACTGCTAAGCCATCACTCCAGCTCTGAAATATTCTTAATTCTGCTTGATCTAGTCTACTGGTGATGCTTTTCAGTTTTCTTATTTGGTTGAGCTTTTCTTTCTAAAATTTCTGTTTGCTATGGTTTGAATGTAAAATGTCCTCGGTTGGTTCAGAGCTCTTAGATTCCAAGGTTATTCTCAAATGATGAGGTTGTCTCTTAGCCACTAAGGCATTACCTGAGTGGAATCTCCTACTACCTCAACCATGTGGCTTAGGAACATCCAGCCGTCTTACTCTCCATGACTGCCTGCTGTGTCTGCCTTTCTCAATGACCTGGTGCCACGGTGAGTTCAGACTCCTTTAACTGTTTCTTGGTCTGTCAGCCCCCAGTGTAGCTCACAGACAAGGTGAGTGACTAAATAGCTCGTCTCCACTGTTGACCAGTACTTTTAGAGGGGTCACTGTCTCACTAAAAACTTCAACTGAGCTGGGTGTGGGGGTGCACGATTTTAATCCCAGCACTTGGGAGACAGAGGTAGGAGGAACACCATGAGTTCGAGGCCACCCTGAGCCTTCCTACTAAATTCCACTTCGGGTGAACCTGGGCTAGAGAAAGACCCTATTTAAAAAACAAAACAAACATAAAACAAGCAAACAAACAAAATACCCTGCAACTGGATTTTAGGTCTGTAAGAATTGCTAAGAACTGTTAAGGTTTTCCTGTGGGTAGGACTACCACCTAGCTAGCCATGTGGCCTTCTGTTTTCCCTCCTCCATCTGGGAAGCCATGAGGCTAGAGGCCTGAGTGCTTTCTTCTTTTTTGCTTCCATTTCTGTACTATCTTTTGTCTTTCTCTTTTTGGAATGATTCCATCCTTTTAATCCTTACTGTTTTCATTCCCTGCAACACATGGAATCAGCTTCTAATCTTCTGTCTTTCCCAGAATACAAAGTATTAGTTTATTTGTGAATGATGAGTGATGTTTATTCTCTTATTTTTCCATAATTCAATACTTAATGTTTTTCAAAAATACAAAACATAAATAAATAAATAAAGTGCTGCAAAAACCAGTAACCCCACTCAAAGTCCTACTTTGCTTTTTCATGATAGTATTTTCAACTATTACATTTCTGGAACAGATAAATTTTTATGATATTCATGTTGTTATGTTAATATTTTCTAGTAACTAAGTTTAACTTTTTTCAATTTCATCTGGTATCTATTTGGAAATATAAAGTACAATGGCATTTAGAATATCATGTATAATTTCTCTGGTTTAAACCCTCAATAGTATATGTATATATTTTCTGGTATAAATTTGTATAGTAAATTTGCATAGGAAATTTATAGGTTGCTAAAAGTAAGACACTTTACTAAAGTGCTTGCCATTTAAATCAATGGTAGTGAGTGGGTTTAAAGTTCAGAACTAAAGAAATAAAGTAACCAGAACTGAATAAAGATATGCTCTAACCAGAGTATTTAAAAGTACTTATTTCTTCAGGTTGGTTTTAGCTGCCAACATTTTCCTTATGAGACCCTGAGCTTTTACATTTATATTTATCATATTTTTTGTATTTATTTATATTTGCCATATTATGTATGCCACCTTATCAGTGATCATTTTTGATACCTAAATATTAAGTAGAACATGCTTCCCCTTACTAAGAGGTTCATTTCTGTCTTTAGACTTCTAGGAATTACACTGATTCCAAAGGTATAAAGAGTAATGGCTATTCCACATTACATCTGGTAATAAGTTTTCTTGACTATTCCCCTTTTGCTGACATTTGTTCATGATGTCTACCTTAGAAGGGCTTGAGTTGTGTTTCTAATAGAATAATAATTTTATTTTTTTCTGAGTTTTCATTTGAGCAGCATAGAAGGGATATTATTGGTTTTGATAGGCAATGATATAAAAAACTGGATATAAAAATCTGGGAAGTAAATAACAGACCTAGTAGATCCTGAAGCAGGAACAAAGATATAAAATCAGAAATTATTCCCAGAATAAGCTTCTATAGAAACCTAGAATTATTGTAGTTTAGAAAAAATACTCCTCTCAGTTTATTGTTTATCATGATAGACCTTTTCATTAGATACTATTCTATACTATATCTCTAAACAGATGTTATCCTAGTCTTGTTCAGAACTAAGTTCAGAACTATCCTAGTTCAGAACTAAGGAAATAAAGTAACCAGAACTGAATAAAGATATGCTCTAAGATTTGCTATGGGTCTTACTTTATGTACTTGTTTCTTTAAAATCTATTATAAGAAATCAGTGTCTTAGTCTCAAAATATTCATGATATGATACCTTTCCACTAGAAATTATGAAATGATGATAAGTAACATCGACTATATTATATTATAAATTTTCTTGTCATACTAAAATTATTAAAATCCAGTCTTAAAAAATACAAACATTTTGTAATTTTTCCCAATGTTTTATATGATGGTCTTAGCAATGAACAGAATTTTTTTTGTTTTGTTTTGTTTTGTTTTTCGAGGTAGGGTCTCACTCTGGTCCAGGCTGACCTGGAATTAACTCTGTAGTCTCAGGGTAGCCTTGAACTCATGGCGATCCTCCTACCTCTGCCTCCCCAGTGCTGGGATTAAAGGCGTGTGCCACCACGCCCGGCCAGAATTTCTTTTTTTAAATTTTTTATTTATTTGAGAGTGACAGACACAGAGAGAAAGACAGATAGAGGGAAGAGAGAGAGAATGGGCGCGCCAGGGCTTCCAGCCTCTACAAACGAACTCCAGACGCGTGGGCCCCCTTGTGCATCTGGCTTACGTGGGACCTGGGGAACCGAGCCTTGAACCGGGGTCCTTAGGCTTCACAGGCAAGCGCTTAACAGCTAAGCCATCTCTCCAGCCCCAGAATTTTATTTTAAACAAGCTCTGGAAAATTTTATTAAAGAAAAATTTTACAAAGTTTACTTTTCACCTGGCTGTTCTGGCATGCTTCTAATAATGTCAGAATCACCTGGATCAATGATCGACAGTGTTCATACTCTGTAGTATTTACCGCATGCTGTGCCTAATTTGATATTATTGCCACTGTAGTGATGGACACCAGTTTTGGCCAACATAGCATAGCATTCTAGTTCAGATTTCCTCCATGCTGGGCGGTTGTTGGTGAGGATGACCTATTTTGCCTTGGCCTGTCTGATCATCTTCAGCGTCTGCTGAAGCCTCGAGTGGATGGACTCTAGGACTTTTACATCTTCTTTAAGGTTACCATCTTTCTGCCTTAGTTGCGGGAGGGTCCTCAACCAAGAGCAGCCACCAAGATGGTTGGGAAGCAAGAAAGGAAGATGATGCCACAATGCAAAGGTCTTCGGCCAGACCGGAAGCAGAAGCTACTCCCAAGCTGGGGGTAGGGCTGGGAGTGGAAGGCCGCCTTACACCATGAAATGGCTGAAAAGAAATGTTTAATTTGTGAATGTTACATCAGAGTTCACTGTTTTTGTAAGCCTGATTCCTTAGAGGACAGCTATAAATTGATAGTGTCCATCAAACTATATAATGTCTTGGAGTCCATGTTGAGTTTCCTTATTTATAAAATGACTTAGTTAAAATAAGACTTTCCAAAATTTTCCATAAAAAGCTAGTCACATGAAATGTACCTAAAAGCAATGTTTTATATCATAAAACAGACTTGATAAATATTCATAAAACCCACCTTCTGAAATAAGATGTGGTGGCTCATATAATCCTATAATCCTAACATTTGGGAGCCTGAAGCAAAGGGATTGCCAGGAGATTAAGTCCAGTTTGGGTTACATAACAATTTTCAGGTGGAGCAACAGAAAAAGATTGTGTCTCAAAAAGAAAAATCAAACATAACACCCTGTTGGTATATCCATTGGTAATTATAACAAATTATTTTTTTTCAAATGTGTTATTTATTAGCAATCTGCAATATGTATGAGAAAAGAAAACAGCAAACTTCGTGTGAGATGGAGATAACCTAAGCAATAGAAGAAGGTGCTGGCATATTTTATCAAGACATAGAGAATTCATCAAAATGGCAAGCTTCAAGTGAGATGAAAACTCAAGATAATATCAGAGGCAGCTTATTTCAACAAACATAAAGGCTAATATAAATTCTCTAAAAATTTCTAAGATATTTGGAATTCTAAGAAAAAATAACTCAAAAAATGTACAATAAAACAGCCATGAAAATGAAATTAGTAATGAAAAATAAATTGCCTTGATTCATTCTCAGAGCAACTGCTTATATATTCATTTCCTAAAGGTTTTTATCAATGTATTGCAAATCTTCCTTCAGTACACTACCTCAGTCCTATAGAAGTGTATTAGATGTAGAAAAATAGGACAAGCTACCAAATTTGTTTTATGGACTAGTTTACTCCTTCTAAGAAACCAGACAAATACATTATAAGAAGAATAAAATTAAATTTAAAAAGTTAAGCAAACAAAAACTAATTACCATCCCAAGTATAAACAAAAATATTGAAATACTAGCAAATGAAATTAGGCAGTTTACTAAATACATACAGCAATACCACCAGTTTTTTTTCTAATTTTGAAAATATAATACAATACAACCTCAAAAGACTATCAGTAGAAATTAAAGGGAAACATTTATATAATAAATAAATAGCACTCAATATAATTTCACATCATCCATGCTAAAAAATTTTAAATTTTTATAAAAATAAAATGAGAACTTCTTTAAACTAATAAATACTATTCACAAAAAACTGGCATCAATACCATACTCAGTGTTGTTCAATCTCTATGGGAATTTTAAAAGGAGACGCTTGCAATTCTGTTTTTTTAAGACTAATATTCGGATTAAGAATTTAATTATGAAAACATCAGACACTCATGTAAAAATAAGCATACAGATCTGAGCAGGGCCTGCATTAAAAACAAAAACAAGCAAACAAAAACAGTGTCCACAGTAAACTTGTAAGAAGACACTCAACCTTGCCAGCAAGCATGGAAATATTTGTAAACCAAAATATCAGAAAATCCTAAAGGCTTTCTTATTTCCCAAAATAATGAGAATATAGAGAAATAGAAATAATTTAGGGAGCAATTTGCATTACCAAGCAATTGTTTCAAGCCATTGGTATTCACAAGCAGACCTTTTAAATATGGCAAATAACTTTTTAAAAAAGCCACAAGTAGAGGTATACACCTATAATCCCTGCACTTGGGAGATGGAGGCAAGAGGATTCAGAGTTGAAGACAAGTTTGGGATATGTGAGACTGCTTCAAAAAATCAAAACAAGGGGCTGGAAAGATGGCTTCGCGCTTAAGGAATTTGCCTGCAAAGCCAGAGGACTGGGGTTCGACTCCCAAGAACCACTTAAGCCAGATGCACAAGGGGGAGCATGCATCTGGAGTTTATGTGCAGTGGCTGGAGGCCCTGGCGTGCCTATTCTTTTTCTTTCTCACTCTCTTTTTCTCTCTCTCTCTTTCTCTCTCTCTCTTCCTCTGCTTCTTTTTCCCTCTAAAATAAATAAATAAAAATATGTTTAAAAAATCAAAACAAACCCCTAAAAACAATCAAAAGAAAACTAAACAGATGTTAGAACACTTATGTAATAGAGTATTGCAAAATATGATTATAATTATTACATGAAAATGATTGAACAATAGCTATGCAGTAAAATAAAACAGATACTGTAGAGTGCAGAGCAACATTTTAAAGAAAGAGTTTCTGAGAGCTGAAGAGATGGCTTGGCAGTTAAGGTGCTTGCCTGCACAACCAAAAACCTAGGTTTGATTCCCTAGTCGCAATATAAAGCCAGATGCACAAGATGCACATGCATCTGGGGTTCGATTGCAGTGGCTAGAGGCCCTGGTGTATGCATTCTTTCTCTGTATCTGCCTCTCTCTCTCTCTTTCTCTCTCTCTCTCTGTCTCTCAAATAATAAATAAAATATTTTTTTAAGTTTTAGAAGGTCACAAATAACAATATGGTTTATTGATACGGAGTATGATATTTGCAAATAATATTTATACACATCTCTAAAGTTTTTTAAAAAAGTTTCTGAGAGCTGGAGAGATGGCTTGGAAGTTCAGGTGCTTGCCTGCAAAACCAAAAGACCTAGGTTTGATTCCCTAGTCCCTATGTAAAGCCAGATGCACAAGATTGCGCATGCATCTGTAGTTTGTTTGCAGTGGCTAGAGGTATGCACATTCTCTGTATCTGCCTCTTTTTCTCCTGTCTCCCTCACTGTCTCAAATAAATAATAAATAAAATATTTTAATCGTTTTAAGTTTCAGAAGGTCACAAATAACAATATGGCTTATTGGTATAGAGTATGATATTTGCAAATAATATTTATATGCATCTATGCTTTGCCCTGAATGAATGACAAAGATTCTGTATGTTTTAATATTTTATAATTTTACAATCAATTTTTTTAAAGGCACAGTCTGTAGAGATCAGATATAAATAAAAAACAATAATGAGTGACTGTCATAGCTAGTCAAGGCTAAGACATTACTACCTGTAGCTCCCCCGCCTCCAATCCCCAAAGTTGGTACAGTACCCTGTCTTAAAATTTCCTGCTTTATGTGGCATCAGTCTTTGGCTTCCAATCATGACTTCTGACTAAACTTTGCGTTTGTTACTATCAGCTAGAAAGGGTAGTGCCATTACATAGCTATCACAGGAGAAGATTGTGGACCAGCACGAGCAGGGCTTCTACCTTAATGTTTAATGAAAGAGCACAACCTGGTTCTAGCATTGAAAAATTATATAGAAAGACCAAAGACTGGAAACTAGCAGAGAAATGAAGGTAAAACTAAAAAAAGAATCATGACTAATTTTCTCTCCTTGCCATCCCATTGATACTGTTATATGCTTGTGTAACAAGTTATTTCATGATGTTAAAAAGAAAACAAACAATGAAGCAGAGGCTGCCAGACACATAGAATAAATCTGTAATCTTTCTGGTAATGAACAGTGTGCTTTCTCTGAGCTGATAATGTGTTTCAATTCTGCTGTCAGAACCACAGGATCTACAATTCTAGGACAGCCATTTCCCAGTGAACACATGGTCTAGAAGAGGAGTGACACAGAGCACTATTGCATTATATAGCTGTCAGAAACTTTAATTACAACTAACTTTTCAGATCCCTTTACATATTAATTACATCATTTGCATTTTAGGAATAGCGATCAATGGGTACAAGTATTTCAAAAGCAGTTCCTGGAGTTGGTATGAATAAATCAATTGCCCAAATATTGGGGTATTGAGGCTCCACTTGGTAGACCCACTGCAAACACTGCAGCGTGAACATATCAAAGCACTAGCAGGGGCAGGAGTGTAATATCTGGCTAAAATTGGCGGCCAAAGTCCTGAGGTCCAGGGGTAGCCACTGAATGCAACTCTTGGGCTGAACATCAGCCTTCTTCACTCTATCTCCTGACCACAGATACAATGTGAGCAGCCAGCTCAAGTTCCTGCTGCTTTGCCTTCTATTCCATGATGGACTGACTGATTGTACCCTTAAATTGTGAACCAGAATTAATCTTTTCCATTAAGTTGCTTTTGTCAGAGCATATGGTGACAGCAGTGAGAAAGCAACTGTGACCAAAGTAAACTGTCAACAAAGACTGGGAGGGAAAGAAACCTACTGCAAAGAGAATGTAACTTGGTTAAGAGCAGAATTCTTGGATCTGTAATGAAAGAACCCTGGAAAAAAGAAACTGGAAAAAAGCTTCTATTGACCCTGCCAAAGACATCAGAGAAGCACTAGTTTGTTTTTTGTAGAATCCATTTTTGCATAGCTATGACTAAAATCCCTAACAGACCAGTGTAAATGAGGAAAGACTTACTTTGGCTCATGGTTGATGGGATCTCTGCACTGTGGCAGCCCTCCTTGCTGGTGGGGCCATGCAGCAAAGGAAGTTCTTCAATTCTGGCAGACAAGAGGCTGAGAGAGCCACCAAGGTGTCTTCAAAAATATGCCAGTGACACACTTCATCCAGCTACATCCCACCTCCCAGAGATTCTACCAGTTCCCAAAGAGTGCCACTAGTTGAGGAAAAAGAGTTCACTGCCAGAGCCCGTGAAGGACACTTCATCCTCAAACCATAGCATCTACTTTGTTTTCTTTTTGCAAAAATCCACATGCATTCATCCACAATGATGCTTGTGCCAAGGAAGGAGGAGAGCTGCTGATGCTCATCTGGGTTTAGAGAATCTGTTTACACAGATATTCCTCTGATCCAATCCCAGAAAGATGCACCTCGTCCTTGGAAGTATTCAGAGCATCTTGGCATATCCTCCCTGAAGGGATGTTAGATCACCTTGAGAATCTGAAGGGTGCATATAGGAAATCTTACCTTCCTGCTACAGGTGCTCAGACTTCCCATTTTGCCTCAACTTGTCTCATTTTTAGTTAAAGAAATACAATAGAGCTCACGTTAAAGTTCCAATCTTCCTCTAGGGTATTGTTCTCCATTTACTTGAGGAATGGTGCCCAGAAAATATTTTGAGAATGAAATTATTACAAGAATGAAATAACTTGCAGAGCCTGAATCTTTTGGGACATGATTTCATATTATTCACTTTAAATCAGTGCTGGTGTCTGGGATTGCTATAGATATTTGTCCTATTGCCTCATTGTGGGACATCTGAAAATTATTTCACTGGCAATTCACATAAGAAAAACAGTGTTGGCTTTGAGGTCATGGATTCAGTGCAGAACTCCCAACTTCTCCTACTCTCAGTTACTTGAGACAAGTAACACCCTTTGGAATTTCTTGCCTGACAAAGGTCAATGATGTTTTCTTCAGTTTACCTTTTTTTGGTTGCTATGAACAACTTTAAGAGATTACATGAAGGTATTTTCATATCGTTACTATTTTTAGTCTTCAAGCTATAGTTGGGTGGTTGTTTCATTATAATTTAGTTCAGTTTCTACAGCTGACCTCTCCAACTTGCCTCTGCCAAGCCAAAATCTTTTAAAGTGTTACAGACTTAACTGTGTCCCCCTAAAGCCCAAATATTGAGGCATAATCCTGAAATGACTATATATGTAGATTAGGAAGGATTTAAGGTTGAGGAGGCCATAAAGATTGAGGTTCTTGGGACCTGTGATCTTTATGATGATGACACATTACAGTTGGCACTTGCACACAGAGCAAAAGCTCCAAAGGGCTGGGCGTGGTGGTGCACGCCTTTAATCCCAGCACTTGGGAGGCAGAGGTAGGAGGATCACCACGAGTTTGAGGCCAACTTGAGGCTACATAGTGAATTCCATGTCTGCCTGAGCTAGAGTGAGACCATACCTAGAAAAACCAAAAAAAAAAAAAAAAAAAAAAAAAGAAAGCTCCGAAGGACATAGTAAGAAGATGGGCCACTGAGCACCACCAAGAGGGCCCTCTCCAGGTACTGTAATGTGTTGGCACCTTGATATTGAGCTTTTTTGTCCAAACTGTGAGAAAATAAATGTTTAAGACACCAGTAAAGAAAGAAAGAAAATAAGATATGAAATTAAAGAATGTTAGGAAGAAAAAGAAAGAAACGAAGAAAGGAAGGAACAAAACAAAGGAGAGAAAGAAATGATATGAGTACCTCTTTTACCCTGCACAGGACAACCTCTACTATGCTTGGTACTAAAACAATGGAAAACTTCCCAGGTATATCTGAATTTGGGGGCTCTTTGCTGTGGTCGAAATTTGAAGTAATGCTAATGTTCAATAGAAGTAAGTGATGAAATTGAACAATCTTGTATTCAATATGTTTAATAAGGTGTTTGCCGTCTCTAGCTGGTTTGGGCTATATTTCAGACTCCATCAAATTAGTACAGGATCTGTTTTCACCTTCTGCCATGCAGATATTTTTCTCAATGATGTGCATGTACCATGGGTCAGAAACAATATTTTTTAACAAAAATACTGGGCTCTGTGTTTTCTTTAGATCTTGATTTTTGAAGGGGCAGGGCACATGTGGACATCAATCCCCATAGCACATAGGCTGCACTGGCATCAAGACCAAAGTAAACTTCCATCGCATTTCTCCTCCCTCTCTGGATCTGTTCCTGCTTTCAAATCCATGTGACTGAGAAGGTTTTGAATCCATACCACAGTGGCATTTGTGTATACAGAAAAGCTGTTGCTCTTCCCTGTTCACAGTGCTTTTCCACGTTCAGAAGAGGCCACCTGCCCCATAGACCAAAGCCGCAGTGTGTGACACTTATGGTTGATTATCAGGAGGAGTACAAAAATAACTGGTTCACCACAAATTTGTAATATGGTTAGCATGGTGTGAGTCCTCGGCACCTGGGGCCTGACCAAATGGTAATCCCATTCTTTCCTCCACCTTTGGAGTCTGTTCCACATGGCCTGGCTTTGTGCCTCTGCTTCCTGCTGAGACTTGAGCCATTTGCTGAGTTCTAGCACTCTGGACTGAGGCTCTACATGCCAACCTACCCCTCAAAGACCTTTCTCCTGGGGAGAAGAAGCATTCTCCCTGTTCTCTTTCTTCCTCCTTTTTTGGAGCTGACACTTGCTGACTTCCCACAACTGGCTCAGCTCCTATCTAAACACAAACTACAGACTCCCAGAGGAGAGTCAATCATGCCAGCTTTGAGAACAGGGGGAGATGGTGGATCCAGCTAGTCCCTTTTCATCTGTTAACATGTAGGAAGGGGACTGAGAATGTTCTCTCTCATTCCAAACATTTTATAACCACAATCCATGACAAAATCCATACAGATGAGAAATCTAAGACTTATGGGAAAATCTGGGGCACAATTTAATGAATCTTCTATCATGCATCAGTTACTTTAGTAAATATTCATCAAATACCTGATATACAAGGCACATGCTGCTAAGATTTTATTCTCACTTGAGAGGTTTTTCCTACTTTAGCATAAGTCCCACAACTTTTACATATCAAATGGTGTGTATTTGTGTGTTGTATGTGTGTGCATGTGTATGTGTAAATGCACATGTGAGTGCAGTTCAATCTGGAGATTAAACTCAGATCTGCATGCTTTCAAGGTGAATACCTTACTGACTTAGCTGTCTCCCAAATTCCAGGTGTAATAAACTTAGTATATCAAGCATGAGTGGTCAGTGCCTTGCTTCTGCTATATGCACATACAGGAAGGAAGGGTAGCCAGGAGGCTAGTCTTGCCTCCCCAATCTACAGGAGACACTTTTGTGCCTTATTATAGATTTGAGTCTTTTTATCATCCTTTACATAGTTTCTATACTCTAAAGATCTAGATTTTCTATAGGAAAGGGATGGAAAGGCAAACTCATGAATGAATTGAACAGAGGATCAGGAAAAGTCTATGAGAGAAATTATGAGATATTATGAAAACCTTAGGGGAAAACATTCCTTATACTTTACAGAGTAAAATCTCCAATGGCAATGTTTCAAAAGGGCTTGGGGCAATTCTTATATTTAGGTCTTTCTCATTAACCCACATGCCACAGATTCAGTCCAAGATTCCATGAAGGCTTAATGCAATAATAATTAAATGATGCCATGAAAATAATGTGGCAGTGAGAAAATAGGGTCTGGCAAAGTATGAGTAATTGGAGCAGGGCTTGCCCTTTCTTATAATCAAACAGCCAGTGTATTACCCCATGTCTGTTAGTTCTCATACTGAGACCCCAGAACATTTGACTTGTTACAGCAAAGTAGGGATGTGCCAGGTATTCATTCTCTTTTTCTCATCTGTCTTTGGTTTCTGTTCAGACATCTAGTAACATTATACTGCTTTAATTTCACTGTAATGACTGGTTAACACAAGCCAACAATAAAGATACTGTCACTTGAAAGGTTGTACATATGTACATATATGTGTGTATATATGTATGTGCATTATGTAGACATAAGTACATGTTTTCTCAAGGATAAATGTTTATATATTCACTAATTTTGTATTAGTTTATATTCATTGCAAGTTTTAAATATAATAACAAAAACATTTTTAAAAATATTAGTGCCAGATATAGTAGTTTAATCATAGCCATACTCTAAATTACATGTTTCTACTGTGCTGTGCTTGTTTTAACTTAGCACATTAAAGATTGGGAGTAAGGAAATATATCCCCAATAAGGAAGTAAGCAGAAGGAAAATAAATCAACAAATTACCTTTGTGTTTGGGGGAATTTATCCAGCCTGCTTAAATGAAGGCAGCACATTCTCCTATTGCTTTATTTATTTTTTTTTCATTTGTGGGGAGGGCATGAGGGGAGCTCTATACTTGTCCTTAAACACTGAAAGCATAATTAGATAAAGTTTAACGTGGTTTAGTATCATTGCTATGCGGCCTGTTGAGATAGTAAGGAATCTATTTTCCTGGTTAATCAGATGCCATCCAATATATTCTAGTATAAAAGAGAATGACCTAAAAATAGCAATAAAAAGAACCTAAAACTTGCCATTTCCAAATATCAGTTTTCTAACTAATTTTAAAAATCAAACCAAAACTAGACTTTGTCATTTATAAATAAATGTTCTAATGTTATTAATTTTAAGTACAAGCTACAGTTGAATGGATGAAGAGACAGTTCTGTATTATTGCTAAATCTGTTGTGGCCTCAGTTTCACTTCCAATTCTTTTGTTTCATCTACAGGTTGAATTTCTGCCTCTGCCTAGTTTATACAATGGTAGTAATGCAGGATGAAAAGCAGAAGAAAGTATATGTTGTGCAAACTTCCCATAAGCTAGGCCATAGTCACATACAACGTACATGAGTCATAAATGCAGTTTGAAATTAAAAATAAAAGGAATTAAAGTGTTTAACAGGCATTTCTCCTGCATACAACTTAAACAACAGGGAACAATTTTTTTTTTTTCAGAATCTACCTGTATTCCAAACAGCCATCCTCCCTTGAGCCTATCATGTTGTGAGCTTTGCTCAGACATTTTCTTCTGTGGTCAGCTTTGCATTGCTGGGACAAAACACTTGACCAAAAACAGCTTGTGGGAGAAAAGGGTTTAGTTTGGCTTATGGACTCCAGGGGAAGCCCCATGATGTCAGGGGAAAACATGGCATGAGCAGAGAGTAAACATCACCCCCTGGGCTGTAACATGAGGCAGACAGCAGCAGGAGAGTGTGCACTGGCAGGAGGAAGCTCAGGGCAGCACACACAGCCCTCTCCCAGTCACACACCTGCTCCAGCAGGTCACCTGTTCCCCAGCTGCCACCAGCCTGTGACCTACCATGAACACACGAGTTGTTTGTGGTGGACACCTAATTCAAACCACCACAAAGTCTTTTTTTATAAACACATAAATTCTTAGAGTTTACAGTTATTTTCAAACATGAACTTCTACATCAAATCTGACTAAAGAAAGAAATTCTAGAAGGTGTAAAAAGAATTCTAAATGATCATCCTTCATGAAAATTAGATTTTCCCCTGGATGTTTTTAAATTGTGTTTCAAGAAGATAAGAGAAAATGAGAAAAATGGAACATCTGCTCAGTGAAATTTCAGATAGAAAAAGATGTATTCTTAAATTAAGCAGATTGTTACTACTCATCTGGATCCCTCCTCAAATCCAGTACAAAGACCAGTGCCTTGTGCAGATGTTGAGTGAACTGTTGACTATATTCTCATCTTCTGAGGGAGAAACATTTGGATGTAACTTCAGAAAACATACTTTGCTTTGTACAGACAGTTTCTCTTACCTATATTTCTTTCTATCTTTCTTTTCTTCTCTTTCCTTTTCGTTTTTTTTTTTTTTTTTTTTTTTTTGAGGTAGGGTCTCACTGTAGCCCAGGCTGACATGGAATTCACTGTGTAGTCTCAGGGTGGCCACTAACTCACACAATCCTCTTACCTCTGCCTCCCAACTGCTTGGATTTCTCTTGGCTTTCTTAAATGAGGCAAGAATAGTTTTTCCTTCTCTTTTTTAATTTTTTTTGTTTGTTTTATTTATTTATTTGAGAGCTACAGACAGACAGAGGAAGAGGCAAAGAGAGAGAGAGAGAGAGAGAGAGAGAGAGAGAGAGAGAGAAAGAATGGGCACACCAGGGCTTCCACTGCAAATGAACTCCTGATGTGTGCGCCCCCTTGTGTATCTGGCTAGCGTGGGTCCTGGGGAATCAAGCCTCGAACCAGGGTCCTTAGACTTCACAGGCAAGTGCTTAACCGCTAAGCCATCTCTCCAGCCCAGATTTTCCCTTCTCTTTATCCAGTGGTTTTGGAGCCTTCTATTTTTGTTGTTGTTGTTGTTGTTGTTGTTGTTGTTATTGTTGTTTTCTACTTTTAGAAGAACAGAATTAATTAATTCAAATCATCAGCCTAGAGAAGACTGATGAGGGCTGGAGAGATGGCTTAGCGGTTAAGCACTTGCCTGTGAAGCCTAAGGACCCCGGTTCGAGGCTCTGTTCCCCAGGTCCCACGTTAGCCAGATGCACAAGGGGGCGCACGCATCTGGAGTTCGTTTGCAGAGGCTGGAAGACCTGGTGCGCCCATTCTCTCTCTCTCCCTCTATCTGTCTTTCTGTCTGTGTCTGTCACTCTCAAATAAATAAATAAAAGAAGACTGATGAGATCTTCTGTGCTAATAAAATGGCTATTTCACTGAGTTCTAGACTCTTTATCATTAAGGAAGTAACTATCTTTAAAATATTAATTGCTTTTTATGAGGAACTCTGTGCAAGGTGTTTGTTTTTAAGTAACAAAAAATGTCCATGTCAATAAGAAAAAAATAACTACTATTTGGATATGCAAATATAAAATCCATAAAATAAATGTTTTGGTAAAATGCACTCTTCTGGCACTGATGTATCTGTCAAAAATAAAATGTTCCCTGGAAGAAAAACAATTGTAGAAAAAATTCTCAGCATCCTAAAATTGATTGATTATAGAAATCAAGTTGTAGAGTCAAAAAGAAAATCTACTCTTCCATCAAAATGGGCAGATGCTTAGGGGTTGAATACTTTACTGAGATATTCAATTTGCATTATTTACTATAACCCTCCTCGCCACCCACACAAATATCAGAGAGTCACTTCCAGTACTCAGGCATGTTTCTGTTTGCTAGGACTTGGATCTTAGATCATGAACATCATTTGTATACAAGCCTATGTTGCTCTTGGAGGATAGTGGGACCTTGAGGAGATGGAGTCTAGTAAAAGAAAGTCAGGTATTGAGGATAGTGAGCATTAGCTCTCAAAGGAGATATTGGGCCCCTTTCTCTTGCTTTTTTCTTCTCAGCTTCCATGTGATAGGAGCTTTGCTTTACCACGTTCTCCCCTGTCCTACCACAAGCTCAAAAATAACAGAACCAAATGACTACAGGTAAAAACCTGAAACGATGAGCCAAACAAAAGTTTCTTCATTGAAATTTGGTTTTCTGAGTTATTTTGTCACAGAATGCACTGTTGAATAATGGTACTTTGACCAGAAGGGAGAAAACATTGCCAACACAAATTGAATTCCATTATATACCCCAGTTTTCATATTCTAGGGAACTTACTGGGTCTGGTCCAAAAAAGAAACATTTGTACCTTCACACCAGGAACAAAACAGGGAAAGATTTAATGATAATATTAACAACCTCTGTGCTATGAGTAAATTGCGTTCCCCACAGGTTCCTGTGTTTGAGCACTTGATTCACAACTAATGTTGCTGTTTTGCAAGGTTGTAGAACCTTTAGGAAATGGGCCTTCACTGGAGGAAGTGGGTTGCTGGGGTCAGACCTGCGTCCTCTCTCCTTCCTGGTGGACACCTTAGGGCAAGTAGCTGCTACTGGTTCCCAATGCAGGAGAGATCCCTGCCGTCATGCTGTCCCTACTATGATGGCTATATTTAATTTCTTCTCACTTAAATTGTTTCTTGTCAGAGATTTGGTAAAATTGATGAGAACAGTAGCTAACAAACTCTGAAATGCCTATATAAACTGCTGCTCATTCAGTCAAGAAGGAAAAAAAAAATCATGGGTTAAAAACATGGAGATAAAAGGGAACTTTTATTATACACTGAGTCTGAGTGTATTATATAAGAAATAACATTTTTAAAGTCTTGGGTTGGGATGCTAGCTCTATGAGTGTGGTCAATCCCCTGAGGCTCAGTGTTTTCATCTGCAAAATTGGTGTACAATGCTTGCCTTGCTACCTTGATGAATTGTTGTAGTATGAAAAGTACTGTGGGTACAGTTAATCTATATAAGTATCCCAGTGGCTTTATTATTAATTTTGTCATTCTTTTAAAATTCATGTTCTGGGGCATGAGAGGATTGCTCAGTGGTTAAAGGTACTTGATTGCAAAGTTGCTGGCCCAGGTTTAATTTCCAAGCTGCTCACATAAGCCAGACAGAAAAAGTGTCATAAATGTTCACACATACATGCACATGCAAAATAGATAAATAAAGAGCAAGTTCATTTTCTTTCCCTCTTTGGTGAAGGCAGTCTGTCATTGCTGTTGTTATTAGAATGACACTGTCCCAGGAGAATCATTTCCATTTTCACTGAGGTTCCAGAGACAACAATCAAGGCTATTCTAGGAATCTGTGTGTCATACAAGCAGGTTTGCATACAATACTAGGAAATCAATAGTCCCTGTTCTTTGATCCAAACAAAATGAACTATCAAAGCACTCTAACCAGTCAATAAGCCCTGATTTTCTTTAAACACATGAAGTATTTTTACTACCTTTCTCTGGAGTGGCTGTCTAAACCAAGGAAGGGAAGGAGCAGGAAAGCCAAAACTAACCAAGAAGCACACTCTAATTGAATTCTAATGTAGCTGAATTGCTAGCATGCTAGTGACTTGCAAACATACCCCAAAATTATATATTTATGTCTTCCTGCAGCTCTTTGTAGCAATGAATTCTAAAAAGGTAAGTAGAGGATACAAGAAGTTGGATGAATGGGCTAATAAACAGAATACCAGTTGGCAGACACAGAAATTAAGTATATAAGGCTGCAGAGATGGCTCAGGGATTAATGATCTTTGCTTGTTGATCAAAGCCTGTCCCCCATGGTTCAGTTTCCCAGCACCTACACAAAGACGATGCAAATGGTGCATTCATGGAATGTAGTTGTTATTTTTCCCTTTTTAATTGATAATTGCTTTGATGAAGTGAAGGGACAATGCATCTCAGTTCTTCCTGCAATGAGCAAGTTAAGAAACTGCTCAGTGTGGGCAAAAGCAGAGATGCCAAAGAACTGTTCTTTTCCTAAGTGTGGGAAATGTGCTTTTCCATCATGGTGCTCAAGTGCCACCTCAAAGAGGCAAAAAGTAATGAAACAAACAAAACAAAAAACAGCAACTTTTCTGGAGTCAACATATGATCAAAACAAAGCTGCAAAGATGTACCCCATACTGACGGCACTGCTGGGAACTGAGGCATTTGGAATACACCTGTGCCTTTCATTGAAAAAGAAATGGAGGCTGGGTGGTGGCACACCTGTAATCGCAGCACTGCGCAGGCTGAGGGACGGAGATGGAAAGTTCAAAACTTAGATAAAATAGATAAAAAGTGGATAGATATATTCCTACGTATAAAGACCCAGATACAGGATAAATCTCTAGTTTACACATAACATAGTATAGGTGGTTTGAGGATTCTAATACATAAATTAAGTTATGGAGGAGGAAATTGTGGTGGTAAATATTAGGTGTAAACTCTATTAGATTGAGTGACACATAGATAACTGGAAAAGTATTATTTTTGAATATGTTTATGAGGCTGTTTCTGGGAAAGATTAGTATTTGAAGTAGCCAACTAAATAAGGGATCCAGCCTTACCTAATCCCAATGCGGGCTGACACCATGTGAGCAGCTGAGAGTCTGATTAGAACAAAATGTGAATTCTACTTTTCCTCTATGTTTCTCTCCTTCTCTCTTTATATTTCATTTTTTATCTCTCTTCCCTTCCTCCTTCTCTCTTTCCCTGTCTATCTCTTCTTCTCTCCCTATCCTGCTTCTCTTCCCCACTTCTTTCTCTCCCCTTCTCTATCTCCTAGAATCCAGATAATAATCTTTTGCCCTTGAACATGAAAAGTCCAAAATCTCTTATCTTTGGACCCCAGGATAATACCATCCTTCCCATGTCCCCTGCTTCTCCCCTGAGTACCCAGAATTTTTGCCTTGGACTGACAATCACACCCTCTTATTATCAAGTCTTTGGACTTAGACATAGTAATATTACTTGCTTCCTGGTTTTTTGGCTAGTGGAGGAGATATCATGGATTTCCTCACCATCTATAACCACATGAGCCAATTCTCCTAATAAGTGTCCCTTTGCTTTTCTACCTATTATCTACCTACCTATCTATAATCTATCTTTCTATTTCTCTGTCGATCTATCTACCTCCTTACCATCATATATCATATCCTATTGTTTTTGTCTCTCTAGAGAATCCTACTACATAAATTATGCTTAGTTTTAACTTGTTCAGTTGTTTGAATCAAAGATGCTAAAAAGTACATTTAATATGGCTTGATAATTTTCCAGTGAATTCTTATTTTCATAAATTTTAGTTCATTGAAAATTTAAAATGAGACATTTCAAAAAAAATCTCTATTGGCTACCTTGTTTTAGCCTATTGGGGCTGCTGTAACAAAATAACATAGACTTGGTGGCTTAAGTAATAGCATTAATTTCTGACAGTTCTGGAGATGAACATGTTCCAGAACAGGACACCTACAGGACTAAGTTGTTAGTAAGTACCTTTTCCTGGCTTGCAGATTGCTGGCCTCTTGTAGCATCCTTTTGTTGCATAGGAAGCTCTAGTGTTTCTTCCACTTTTATAAGGACATGAATCTCTTCATGATGGTTCCGGGGGTGGGGGAGAGATCTACCCTCATCACTTAAACCTAATTGTCTTCATAATACTATCATGTTTAAGATGAGGGCTTCAACACTGTATCTGTGGGAATGCATCCAGTCCATAACACAATAGCCATGGTCTGAATGTTTATGACTTTCTAATTCATTAGCTGAAATCTAATCTTCAATGTGATAGAATGAGAAACCAGGGCTTTGCGGACATGATTTTATCATGAAAGTTGTTCTTTCATAAATAGGACTCATGCCACTCTAAATGAGACCCCCAGAAAACTAACAGACCTGTTCTGCCTTGCAAGCATGCTGCAAGAATGGGAGAATCAGACTTCAGTACATGCTGTACCAGCTAGCACCTCACTATGAGCTTCTCAGACTCCAGATCTGTCAGCACTGCATATCAGTTATTTGTAAGCTATCCAATCCATAATATTTGTTATGACATCACAAAGTGTCAAGATAAGTACTCATCAGCAAACATCTACTTGTGATAATTTTACAGCTATGCTGTTCATCCAGATGTCAACAATATGATAAAAGTAAACAGGAAAAGTTAGCAGATATTTAAGGGCAATTAGGAAAAAAAAACAGTACTATTTAAATATAAAAATGATCCCAATATTTTAATATTGCACTGAAAGAGATGACCTTATTTGAGCTTTTGTAAATGGTTATCAGTTAGGGAAGAGCAAGGAACTGAATGAAGCAATCCCAGGGTATTCTATAATACTTAATGTTAATCTCTTGACACAAGGGACTCTGTCCCCTCTCATTAGCCTTTTTCTGGTGTAAGTGCATTGCACTCAAACTAGCTAAAGAAATACAAAGGTAAACATAAATTCTATAGTTTCATATAACTGGGAAGATATACATATCCAAGATATGACTGGATGTAGGGTTTTTACATGGACATGAGGCCTAGGGCTCTTTCCATTCTTTGGATCATAAGATCTTAGTTTCTTCATAGATGGTTTCTACTCACATAATGGTTCCAGTATCATTCCATTCAGCCACGATGGCCAGGAGCATATTGATATTCTGACTGGCTAGGCCTACATCATATTATTATCCTAGGAGCCAGCAACTAGAGGTTCCACCTGGACCATATGGCTTGAGTGTAAAGCCTAGTCATTAAGAACATATTTATTAAAGAGAAGCCTGTGATACCAGCACCTGGAGGTTAAGCCAGGAGGATTTCAAGTTTGAGGCCAGACTACACTGCAGAGTGACACTTTGTCTCAAAAAGAAAAGAAAGGGCGATGAATATTATTTGTTTATTATGGGTAGCTTCCCAGTGCAACCCTGGCAAGCAGTATGCCTTAACACTTAAGGCTTTGAGGCCATATGACATCAAGTAACCATGATGAAACTGAGAGAGAAACTACCTCCCTCCCAGCTAGCTCTCATGGTGCTAGAAATTGCTGTGAGAGCTGCTGGAGAACAATGATTGCCAACAGATAGAATAAGCAGGAGATCCTTCCAGATACAAAATTAACCAGATGAGCAATAAGTACTTGCTTGTACAATAGTAGCACACAGCTTATGTGGGTAACCAACTGCTCATGGACTGGACATGAGACCTGCTCAGTGTGTGTGTGTCACAGGGACTCATTTCAGGCTCTGAGAACCAAGCCAAATTCCCTAGGACAGGAAACCAATAGATTCAAGAGAGAACCCCCCACCCCCGCTCTTTAAGTTAGAAGAGTGGACATACACATCAACAAGTCTCTTTAATCACTAGGCTTATCCCCTTTAATTCAAACTGCTCTCACTTTTGGTTTAAGAATCTGTTTTATCTTACAGATAGTGGAGTATATTTGAGAGAACCAGGATCCATCAATACATCAAGAATAGAGAGCCAACTGTCTTCCATGAGATGGGTCACGTTCACCTCACTTGTCGGGCCAGAAGTAATTGTAGGGGAAGTGGTGACACAAATACTGCTTTCACAGCTAACCTGAAAACCAGTTCCAGGGAGATGGTGACAGACACTGTGGACACTTAAACATCATTAAAAACATACACCCAGAGACTACAGAGAACACAACACTAAATCAGTTCTTTATCAAGCCCAATAAGGCTCAAAAACATTGAATAAGAGGGTGTTGAAAGATTGTTAGAGCTTTTGGGTGGGTGGGAATAGCCTGAGACATCATCCTCCCCCCATACACATGATTGTGGGAGGTCTCTTGGTCGTTTATATATTGTTATATTTATATAATACCACTAATCCTAGTAAGGACTGCAAAATTGGAGCAAGGGTGAGGGGGTTTAACAATGCAGCCTTTTATTTAAAAAAAGTCAATAACTTTAGGCTTTAAACTCAAGCAGACTTGTATTAGTTACTTTTTTATTGCTGGGACCAAATACCTAATGCAAAGCAATTTGAAAAAGAATTAATATAACTTATGGTTGGAAGGAATACAGTATATTATGGAAGGAATGGCTGCAGGAATGTGAAGTGCTGTTCACATTGCATCTGCAGTCAGAACAAAGAGAAAGAGGAATGCTGGCATTCCTTTCATTTTCTTTTTTCTCCCATTTTATTAAGTCTGGGAAGTCAGTCCATGGAATGGTGGCACCAACATTCAGGAATGGTCTTCTATCCTCAGCTAAATCTCTCTGAAAACTCTTGCAGACACACAGGGGTGTTTCCATGGTATTCCATGATGATTCTGAATTCCAAATCCCAACAAACTGACCATGGAGATCCCAGCTCTGCCAGTTTCTATTATAGGTATTCAGGTAAGTTATTAATATGTCTGTATTTATAAAATAGAAATGTTAACTGTATCTAGCTCACAGATTTTCTATGTGGTTTATATGAGATCAAGTGCATATACATATATATAGAGAGAGGTAACTCTAAAACAATAACTAATTTTCATGTCAATATTTAAATGAGATAAAGGAAGTGA
The DNA here is from genome assembly GCF_020740685.1 of Jaculus jaculus. Lineage (NCBI taxonomy): Eukaryota > Metazoa > Chordata > Mammalia > Rodentia > Dipodidae > Jaculus > Jaculus jaculus. The sequence continues at coordinate 75,634,050 of NC_059102.1, read as the reverse complement.
AAGGATAGACTACTTAGAAGAAAAAAAAAACCTTTATTTTAAGGAGTCATGAATGTCCTTTCTAAATCATAGGTAAGCAGATAGAAAAAGAGAGAAAAAAAAAAAAACTTATCTACCAATGATAAACATTCCCTAAATTTACTAAGATGTTTCCCAAACTTTACTTAAAAATTTTCGTCACTTCATTAAAATATTTCCAGGCTGGAGAGATGGCTTAGCCATTAAGGTGCTTGCCTGCTAAGCATAAGAACCCATGTTTAACTCTCCAGACCCCATATAAGCCAGATACACAAAGATGAGTCAAGCACAAGGTTGCACATGCCCACTAGGTGGATCAAGCATCTGGAGTGTGATTTCAGTGGCTGAGGCCCTGGTATGCCAATTCATTCTCTCTTTCTCTCTCTAAAAATAAAATAAATAATATAAAAAAAAGAATTTCCAAATGGTCCTCAGACTTCAGGCCAATGAACACTACTTAGCTTTTGCATCTTTCTTGCAAGTATACATATGATTTAGGTTAAATACTTTGAAATAGTAGAACTATATCAAAGCTTTCTAGTAGTCCATTGTGGGCCATTTGTAAATTCAGGGTACCCACTTAGATATTTTGAAGAGTAATAAAAGGGGAAATATATAACTTATGTAAAAGATTGAAGTACAATTTAATATAAAAGTGGGATTGCTAACACAGCACAGAGATGCCAAAACTGCATGGATAAGTGATTTTGAAAATGATCAAATAGACATTCCACAAGGTCAACCAAAATGCAGTTTTCCCAAGAGTAATGAGTAATTTTAGTGCAATAGTTATTAAAATCCCTGAGAGAAAGTATTTCTCTTCTGCTGGCTTCCTTCCTTTGTGGATGAATATCATTTTATATATACTTTTTATCTTGCCTTTAATTGCCAATTTTAACTATAATTACTTTATTTATTATTTTTTTAAATTCTTAACATGCCAAAGGAGAGATCTGATTTGAAGTTAGAATTACTTGGTTGCTTGGTCAATGGCAAGAATAAAAGTACACAAAGAAACCAGTGGAATAAAAGACAAGGGCTCCAGTCAAGAGATTCATTTCCTTCTCTCCTTTCCCCCTTTGTCTCTTTCTCTCTCTTTCTTTCTTTCCCTCATGTTCAGTTAGAGTGGTTTTCCTCTTTGTATGATAGCTTTATTATCAAAAGAGCCAAATTTACTAAATTTTTTTGCTATTGTCATGAATTTATGTACTCAGATATAATTTTTATTATTGATTGCAATAATGTTCAGCATCAAATATGTTCCAAGACGTCTAAGTGAGGATAACCCACGTGACTGTGGCTAGTATCATAGTCAATAGCCCATAGTTTTAAGACCAAGAGCACATTTACAAATACTTACTAGATATTATGTAAAATTGTTCATCTGACTTTCAAGTAGAACACTGACTCCCTTTCCCTTGGACAAGGACCTGGATGGATTATAACTAAAGCAATTTTAGTTTTTGAGATAGTTTTCCTTGAATTTTGAAGAATGACCAAAGTTCTTGAAAGACTTGAGCTTTGACATCAACAGTTATGCCACTGAGCCTCAGGTTTGGTATTGCAAAGGTATGCTTTCGGAAAGTTATGGTTAGATTGCTATGATCTCTATTTACAGTATCCTCTCAAGCTCATGTGTTGAAAGCTTGCTCCCAAATACAACACTATTGAGAAGTGGGGCCTTTAGTAGATAATTATATCACAAGGTCTCTAACCTCATCAATGGATTAATTTATTGATGGATTCATAGCTAAATGGAATATTTGGATGCAGTAAAATTTTATGAGGTAGGGCTTAGTTAGGTAAGGTAAGTAAGCCACTGTCAGTGCCAAAGGTCAATGCTAATACACTTGAAGTGTATATTTTGTACTTGGCCTCCTACTCTGTATTTTCCTCTCTCTCCCTCTCATTTCTGGCCACCATGAGGTGGGCAGTTTGCATCAACACAAACTCGCTGTCATGCTTGGCCATAGGCCCATAGTTGCCATGGACTAAAACCTATGAAACTGTAAGCCAAAGTAAATTTTGTAGCACTTGAATTGATTCTTCTCAGGTACTTTGTTATAGCAATGAGCAACTGACAAACTGCTCTTTAATAGTTGTGATCCTCAGTTTCTTTATGTATGTAATGGAGGTAACAAAAGTTTCAACCTCTAAAACTGATTGTGAGGTCTAAGAAACTATTTCAAGGCTGGGGAGATGGCTTAGTGCTGAAGGTGCTTGCCTGCAAAGTCAAAGGACCCAGATTCAGTTTCCCAGGACCCATGTAAAGTAAGATGTACATGGTGGTACATGCATTTGGAGTTTATTTGCAGTGGCTAGAAGCCCTGGCACACCCATTCTCTCTCTTCCTCTCTGTATATATGTATGCGTGTGTGTCCATATGCCTCTTTCCCTCCGTGTCTCTTTCTTTCTCTCTCTCCCTATCTCTAATAAGTAAATAAATAAAATATTTTTGAAAACCATTGTATGTAAAGCAGCTGGCATATAGTTAGCACATACTGTGTTTAGCAATGGATACTTACATTGTATCCTTGTTTTCATTAAGCTTTACTTTTGTCTTTGTTTTTAAAGGTCTTATTTGTGAACAATTAATTGAAAGGTAAAATTTTTTCTATTGAAATTTCAGGTTGCATTTCCTATGGAACATAGAGATTGGCTCATTTACCATTTAAACCCTGCACAGCTTTGTCCAAGGAGAGAATACATGCTGAATAAGTTGGAGTTCAGCTGCCCTTCATCTGTTTGGGTGACATGCCTCTTGCAGGTGCTGTGATTCTCTGCAGTGAACTGTGGTCAAAGTGGATCAGTGCTCTCTATACCCAGAGAAAATCTGCTTCCCTGGATCTTGAGATCCTGGAGATTGCACTGAGGAGCAATACAAAATAATTTGTATTTCACTGCATGCATTTTCCTTCCAGACTGCTCAGATCATTTTTGGTTTTCAATCTTGTAGATGCCTATGCTTAACAAGGTCCTTCTAACTCTGTCCTCTGTCAGAGAGTCTTTCATCAGGATTCTTTCGGCACTTACCTTATATACAAAACAATTACTCACCTTAAAAAAAGTAAACAAAAATTCCTGCATGTTTCAGATTCAGTCCTCTATGAATATAATACTATAGATGGCAATTGTTATTTCCTTTCACTTTTACATCTTTCTTCTAGCCATAAAAATTATATTCTAGTTATTTGTTATGCTAGAAATAATGTGTTATAAAAACTGTCAGCAAAGTTTATCACTTAAACATTAACCTTGGATATAACAGGCACTCAGAAAATGTTAATTTGTAATGCATGTCACTGTAGAATAAATCTGTCTTCCACATTGTGGAAAGTATGCCCTTAATTACTCAATATCTGCAAAGCTTACTTGTGTGTGTGTGTGTTTGCTCACATGCTCACATGTACATTAAAGCCTCCTTTAAGACATTATTTTATCAAAAGCTTTAACCCAGTCTTGTGATGCTTTAGCTAATGGATGAAGATATCATACTCAGTTCTAGATGCCGAATCAAAAAGATTTAGAACAGAGTTTGATCAAAATAAGCAACAAAGAAATACTAATTCTACTGGGGGGGGGGCGGAATCAAAAATAGAATTGACATACCAATTCTCATTGGACTTACACAAATAAGGCTTGACAGCATTCAATTTGGTGTTGTAATTTCTTTCCTTAATCCACATTATTAGTTTTTGTTTTCTTTCATTTTTATACTTCATCATCTTTATATTCCCCTCTCCTTCTGTGACTAGTTCCCCTGTTCCTATTTCTCATTCTTCACCTATTTTCACATCCTCCTCTGGCTAACTTGATTTATTTTGCTTGCCTAGTATCAGTTTCTAACCTTTCCCTTTATTTTCCTCTCACTTCTTATCCCCCGGGTAATCTTCTTGACCTTTTTGTAATCTCTTTTCTTTCCACATTATCTTGTTTGCAGAGTTGTTCATATCTTTCCAGCCCACAGTCAAGTTCAGGAGAACATTCAATCTGAAAAGTCCTTAGCCTATAAATGGATTACCAGTTGTCTCAAAGACTTGACTCTGCAAGGTACTTTACAAGGGCCTTTCTATTTCCAGGGAGTTTCCTGCAAAGCAGGAGCCTTTGTGTTCCTGGTTCTTCTCTACTTCCCCACCTGCTCACCACTTTGGCTCCTTCAGGCAGAATACCAAAGTCAAAGAGGCACTCTGGTAAGCTCCTGTTGTACCTAATCATTATCTTTATCTCTCCATTCCCTTGTACCCTCTGTCTTATAGCCTTTTTTTTTTTTCCTTAAAGAGTGAGGGGCCACTTGGCACAGGCCTGCCTACATCTTTCAGATTTAAATTGATACTCTGAAAAGCCTGCCCACCTCCAAGGCAAATGTTTCCCAAGTTTCAATTTAGTTTTCATTAGGAAATGGGCAGCCCTGTGCCAGCCTGCCTGCCCATTTAAACAAGGCCTCTCTCAGGGGATTATGCAGTTGCAAGCCGGAACATCTATATGCAAATGAGTCTTTCAGAATTTGCTATCAGCTACCACAGAAATTTTCCATTCCTTCTAAGCTATTTAAAAGACCCAGAAGAAAGAAAGAAAACTTTCTCCTTACCATAGAGAGAAAACGGAAGAAAGAATGGAGGTTTGTTCCCACTCTACTCACTTCCACTCCTACCCCTCCTACCCCTTCACACAGCTGTAAGAGACACAGTCCACCTTTCCTTCTAGAACATAAAAACCTTTCCTAAGGCAAGGTTATATTCTAATTTATCCAAAGTAAATAGTTGGGGCACAACAGAAGAAGAGAAGGGTGTCTTGAGGTAGAAAATATAAAAATACTCTTAAAAGATATAAGTTCATGATGACAAGCTTTTAAAAAAATTATATAGGATTCACTGTCATTTGCAACATTTCAAATGGCTTGTGGCTCATACCAACTTACAATATCTTATTTTGAATTTCGAGGTGCATTTGTGTGAATGTTAGCTATTGTAAAGATTAGGTATGCATGGCTATTACTGTTTCAGGAGGTCTGCTTGGGGGTTAATTTTTTCATCTGTACATAAGGGACTTAAGCAGAGAGATGGTTGTTAAATGACAACCCTTTATTACTTTGTTTAATTTTGTGTTTATAAACCATTTCAAACCTAAATAAAAGTGACAGGACTAATAAAGAAAACATGGTATCATCCTACTTCAAGGCTTGTCTATTGTTAACATTTTAACTGGCCTGTCATTGTTTTTAGCAGTCAGTTTTATCTATCTATGTTTTGATTTATCTATCTATCTATCAAAATCTATCCATTTATAACTTTTTCTAAGACATATGACAGAAAGTTGTACATATAGTATCCTTTTTCTCTAAAATATTTCAGTACAGTTCTTGCCCAAGTGTACCTGAAGAAAAATACTATAAGAAAAGGAAAGAGAGATAGATAGGTGATATGTAGGTACATAGACATATGATTGATAGATAGATAGATAGATAGATAGATAGATAGATAGATAGATAGATAGATAGATCCCTGATTACGATACTAAGGAAGTAAGTATTTTACAATGCATATCTGGGCCAGGAGGACAGGACCAGATACTATGACAAAGAAACTATTCATTGATGCTTTCTGAGAGCCAATTGGCTTTCTACTACAGCCTTACTGCTGTGTACTTCATATCTAGAGTTGAGTCATATTTCTTCTCTTCTGGATTATTATATAAACCTTCATTTTTCCAATAAACAAATTGAAATGCTGGTATAGATGCTATTTCTTTTCCATTAAAAATAACCCCATTTTGTGTGAAATATGTGAAGGTTAGGCTTTACGGGCAAGTACCTTGATCACTGGGACATCTCTCAAGCCCAAATGTTTGCCTTTAAACTCGAAGTTTCCCTCAGATGAACTAAAAGCACCTAGTGTCAAAGTTGGAGGAAGTCAGAGGATGTTCACATTTGTTTGTACTTTGGCTAGCAACAGAGAAGTATGAGGCTTCTGTTTCAGGCCTGTGTCCAACTCTGGCAACTACTCCCAAGCATTCACTGCTGTGGCTACGTACAGGGATTGAGTATTCTTTTTCGCAAGGAGAACTGAGAAGCTCCAGACTTCTTAGCTTTTAAATGTAGATACAATTGAGCTTGACTTCAAAAATCTTGATTAAAGTCCTTATAAGCCTGGTTCTTGAGGAAAATGGAGTGTCTTCTATATTACTACTCAACATGTTTCATTCCACTACATGTTCTACCTGAATATTCTCTCAAAAAGACTCATAAAGAACCCATGTTTCAGGCTGTACTTCCACAATTCTAACTTAAGATATTCCCAGAGACTTGTGTGTATGGGAGGTTCCAGTGTAGACCACAAAAGGAAAATGATTTAGAATGAAAGAACAAATGCAATATGCATCAGCAGACAGCTTAATTTAAGAGAAATAATTGAAAATATACACATTAGTGTTTACTGTTATTGAAACTAGCAATATCCTAAATACAAATTTGACAAACATTCACTTAAACTCTTAATCCTGAGAGTACCAAAGTTAATTCACAGAAGGAGAGGATTAATATGTACTAGGCTAGTACACAGTGTTTCTGAAACTATAACCTGCAAACTCTAGGTTTATCTTCTTGCTGGAATTTGCTGGCATGCAAACCTCATTGGATAATTTTAATTAGAATCTTAGAATTTTATAGCTGTAACTAACTTTAGGGATCATCTAGTCCCATTCTCTAGAGTCATAAAAAAAAGAAACAAACAAAATCTAATTGCTGCCCAGGGTCATTCAACTACCAAATGGAAGAATTGGGATAAACATCCATTCTCATGGGTACCAACTCAATGCTATTTCCACTGAACCAGATTATCTGGCCTTCATCAGACATTTCAAATGGAGGAAAAAGAGTATCTAGCCTTTTTGCCCATTTCCCAGCCCTACTATTCAATCTATGAGTTATTTACTTTTTTTTTAGCGCTAAGTTTGTAATACTAAATGATAAACTCATTATTTTCTCATTCTATCCATATAAGTTGTGTCCAACTCAAATAACAATAAGTGTGTGGCCATCCATACCTCAGAGAGAAGAGCTCATTGGCAAATCTGCTGAATATTGCATTATTTTACTAAAAATGTGGTTTGATTCATGTGTGTTAGACTAAATGGATACATTTCAAATAAGATTTATGTTGTCTATAAGTGGAACAATGTTATGGGTGGATACATTGCAATATATATATATATATATTGCACATACATATTCATGTATATTCAATATGTATGTATATTGTCATTCTTTGTCTTAAGAGATAGAATGACATAGAATACAAGATATCTTGCAGATCTCAGATTTCCATAAGATCTAACAAAACCACTGTTTTCATTAATTATACCTAACTATAAAAGGTGACCTTTATACACATTAGGTTGGTCTTTAAGCACAAACAAATCTGACAGCCTGAAAGATTATCTACCTCAAAGCCATTGGGAGCTTGTTACTTATTAAATTTCTTTGTCTTTGCAACAAAGGTAAGAGATCTTAAATGAATATTTTTTCCTTTAGTGATATAATTTGCTGACAATGTTTACATTAGATTCCCTTCTGTACTGAGCAGAAGGGTGTATAATAGTCTTCCCTTAGGTGTTCAGGGATAATGCTGTCATAATATCTTTCCTAGTTAGTGATGGACAATTCTAGTTCATGGCAGGTTTTTGAAAGCCAAAGTTCTTGTTTATTTCTACGGATCAAGTGGGATGTGCAACTGAGAAGGGTTCCTCTACCCTTTCAAATTCTTAGAAAAAAAGCTTTCAGGTTCTCCATTTGGTTATTGCAATTCCTCTATTGAAACAGTTCAACTCCACATTAGAGTGAAGATGGCTTGTCATTATTTTCAGTCTTCAAAAAAGATCCATTATTCTTATTAAATGAAAGCTAGGAGTGGTAATGATGCCATTGACATGTGTATACCCGACACATGTATGAGTCAAGTTATCTATACAAAAACAAATGAGTAACACTTTAGGTCAACTTTTTTTTTTAATAATTTTATTTATTTATTTATTTGAGAGTGACAGACACAGACAGAAAGACAGATAGAGGGAGAGAGAGAATGGGCATGCCAGGGCTTCCAGCCTCTGCAAACGAACTCCAGACGCATGCGCCCCCTTGTGCATCTGGCTAACGTGGGACCTGGGGAACCGAGCCTCGAATCGGGGTCCTTAGGCTTCACAGGCAAGCGCTTAACCGCTAAGCCATCTCTCCAGCCCTTAGGTCAACTTTTAAATTTTATCAATATGTAAGAGAATATTGGGTTATTTTTCTTATATCATATCCATATCTATATATACCTATCTATATCTATATCTATATCTATATCTATATCTATATCTATATCTATATCTATATCTATATCTATATATTTTTTTAAAAAAACAATGGATTTGTATTAAAGCTTTTTGGCAGGAGTGCAAAGTTTTGGAGACAGAACCCAGGGCATTTCATATAATAAGTATGGGCTGTGTCACTAAATCACACCCCCAGCCTCCTTTCTTTGGTTCATTTTGAAGAAATCATTTTTATGAATGGGCCATATGTATACATGTTTATTTTCATTTTTCTCAGTAATTGGTGTATTTTATTGAATAGTTAATGAATATGCATGATTAAACATAATTTTAAAAGTCAAAAGGGTATATAGTGAGATATAGGCCTTTTTCTTACTCTGGCCTCTGGTTCCTGATCTCATCCGTCCATTGATTCTCCCCTGAGTCCCCTGAAGCCTCCCCAAGACATTCTGGCCCCATATATTAAACAACAAAGGAATTCACATCAACATCCTCCATTTTGTCACTCTGACACTGTCTCATACCATATGGAAAGCTGCCCTTTCCAATCTTGCAAGAGATACCACTGAAAATTCTACCACAATTAACTTGTGGCCACCTATCTTTTGTTCTAGTCCTTTGTTCTGATGTGCAATACAAATTTCTTTTTATAAGTTCCCTTGAATTGTTCATATACAAACATATACTCTCTAAGAAGGGAAACTGCAATGTCAAGGGGAACAGACCTAAATTTGTAGAATTATTCTATACTATCATCTTAGTTAAGACTACCATAAAAAATAACATAAGCTGAGTAGCTTAACAACAAGCATTTGCTTCTCACAGTTCTGGAAGCTGAAAGTTCAACTAACCAGCATGTACAGGTTCTGGGAGGGTTTTTTTTTTTCTTTTTCCCTGCATTATAGAATACTGACATCTTTTTGTATCTTTATATGGAGGAAGAAAGAAGGAAAAAGCAGTGATCTCATGTCATCATATAAGAGTAACAATCTTGTCCTTGCAGATGGTTGCATGCAAAGTCACCATGGTGTAGGTGCAGCAGCTCCTGATGCAGGAGCTGGTGGACACCATAGAGAAAAATGTGGAGAGAGGATTCAGGGTCTGATGTTACATTGTAGCACTGGCTGCTGTGAGGACAAGTAGGCATCCATGTAACAGGTGCACCAGTGCAGCAAGCGCTACTACATGCCTCTGGCCTATGCCCAGGCCTTAGTGACCAATGAGCTGGAAAATTTCCAGGCAGCCCACACTCAAACTCTGACTATCTAACTCCATCGACTTGTTTCCCCTTGATAGCTGTCTGAAGTCTAAAAAGTTACAAGAATGGGAACCATAAAGAGCTCCAATTTGTGCAGTGCCCACTTCCCCCTAACTTTGTTCTTTTACTCTTTGTCTCGAAAATATTTAGCTAGGATGTCTTCCAGAGTTACACCAATGTGCTTTCAGGATCCCTTATATTCACTGGAGAAGCACCCCAACTGCCACACTTGATAGCCCGTTCAACAAGAAGCCAGGTTGGTTATGGATGGCCCAATTTCCCTAAAGGCACTTAGGGCTGCTTCTTCAGAGGGATGACTGAGGCAGTTTATGGGCAACAGGATCCCCCCTAAAATGTAATGAGACTGTCATTGCAGTCTTCACTTTGTTAGAGATCAGAGAGGGATCTGACTGTCTTATCACTTGCTATCTAAAGGAATTCCATAGACCTGGCTTTCCTTAAACTCAACCACAATCCCTCCCTATAAAAGAGTTTCCCTTTCCTAGAATTAAGATTGCTAGTGTATAAACTTGAATCTGGCATTTGGCTCAGTCCTCATTTAGATGTAGAAAACATCATGGCAGGTTAGCTTAACCAACACTCAGCACCTATAAAGGACCTCTATTCAGATCTCTAAGTCGGCTTTACCCCCTCCTGCCTTCTCAGTGGCAGGATCTCTTTGATTTATCTCTTCTTTCCTTCTCTTAATGAAAAAAGAAAAATCTCTAAACTTTTTTTTAAGTAATAATCCTGAGATGAATATAGGAAGCATTATGGAGAAGCAGTTAGACAAGAAGGCCCATAGGAGAAATATGAATTTTAATTCCTGTCTGCCAAGTAGAGATAAAACTATGGGTGGCTGCTTAACATTACACATTTAGTCTGCTGTCTGCAGCAGCTGAAGCAGAGCTGGAATTACTCAGGTGCTGGAGTTCTGGCCTAGCCCCTTTTGGAAGCTGCACCCAGGTGTGCTTTCTTCTGGATTCAGCCCCTGACCCAGAATAAAAATCCTGGCTGCTCAGGAGGCTGGTGATGAGGTTTTTTTTTTTTTCACTTCCAGTTCCTAGGCCATTTATCTCCTGTCATTCAGCATTCAAGGTTTTTGCCCTCAGCAAGGTTTTGGCCTTCCTACCCTGGCATCTTGGCTGCAACTGGGGTGGGAAATTATGATGTGTTGTTACATTACTTTTAAAACCTCTCTCTTTTTCACATTTTTTTCTAGGCCCATGGACTTTTGCATGGGCCCTTAGACCACATTTATGTACCCACTCCTTGCCCTTTGGTTCTTGGATGGAATAAAATGCAATAATTCGCTAAATCTCTCTTAGTCTGTTTTATTTCAATTCGTTGGTAAAACAGACATGAATCTTGGGTTTGGGGTTTGTGTTTGACAACCCCCAAATTAAATCCTCTTTCAATCCTATTCATTTTAAGAGTACTCCATATTCTTTACCCAATTACCTCCAAAGACACCACTTCCAAAGCCCATCACACATGGGAATAAGATTTGAAGATAGGAACTTTGAGGAGACACAAATAGTTGGTCCACTGTAGAAATTGCACTATTATATTTTTCTTGACAATGATTGGAGATGTCATTTTACCTGGGCTTTGCCAATATGTTATCACAGTTTTTATTTTAACAACTTTATCTTATTGGATTGGTCACTTGTATTTCTCTTATGAAGTATATTTATGCGGTATTTTTTCCACTTCTGTTTAGTTTTTCTCTATTTTGCATTATTTATAAGATTTCACTTTACATAATGAATATGTAAAAAATTTCTTAAATCCTATGTCACATATACTACACATGTACATTTGTACAGAATATCTTCATTTCTGCAATACCCAGTGGCAATAGCTTTAAGTCCCACAAATACAAGATAATAATGGTTCTCCTTGTTTCAATCCACACTCACATAAGAACACTAACTTTTAACTTATTTATACTTATTCTTCTACTGGCAAATCAGCATTTTCAAAAATTTATACAATGGAAAGTTAAGTGTGTATCATTAAAAAAGAAGGCTAGCAGGTGGTAGAATTGAGAGACACTAGACTCAATCTCGGTTTAAGCACAGTTAAAGGAGATTCCTTCTTTAAACATTTATTAGTTTTAATATACTTACTTTTTTTTTTTAAAGAAATGTGTTATTCTGGAAGGCAATGATAGGGAATAGTTTAGCCACCTGGGGCACTGCTTGGCTTGTTCAGCAAATAGTCCTTACCTAAACAATGTACCTGGCAACCTATTGGGGATCTGGGACCCCAACCAGTACCAAGTTTTACATACACCCCACTCCAAGTAAGGAACTAATTTACTCCATCTCTTAGCAACCACTATTTGTGATCAATTCCTACTCAAATATTTTCTTAGATCTGGGATGAGAAGAGCAGGCGGGCAACCAATCTAGAATAGCTTTGGGTACATGCATGGTAAGGCAAACTGTATCCTCTCAATGAACTCTACATGAACAAAATGCCAAGTTATCATCTTATATGTTTGTATAACTAGGTATACATATAAATAAAATTTGATGCACCATGGGAAAACTGTTATATAACCCAAACTAGTGAATCAAACTAGATTACATCCCTAGCAACTGGCCATTCCTCCCCTAAAAGTTCTATTAAAATGCTTTGAACACTCTACACTCATGTCTCTACTATGACTTTGTTCTCATTCAAGTTTCTTGCTGCTTCACTACTTGTGTGTATCTTTTTCCCAGTTCTGTGAGTAAAATGCCAAGAACCTAGAAATACCCAGAGGAATTCCACTTACTGGTAACAGTAAAACTATCCCAAAATTATTTCCCCATGTGGCAGATGATGACTCAGGTTGAGGAAGGGCGACCTGCTCAAAGCCCTAGCTCTCGATAGAGACTGACATAAGCTGCACTGGGGCATGCTGGTTCACCACAGGGACTGATGTGCTACGGACATGATAGTGTCCTCTTTGAACCTAAGCTGACATAAACAAGACCTGTCAGAGGAGTCGCAACCACTCTCTTGCCTCTAGAAAGATACATTTATTTTTCTCTTTCTGGATTCTACCTAGAAATATTCTAGCCAGGGAATATAAAATGATATAGAAATATTCAACATGTAATTAGGAAAGACCCTGTCAGTGGAATCTGACCCCTTTTAAACAGGAATAGGAAAATATGAGAAACTATTACAGGAGATTTTAATAGATGTGAACTGACCTACATCTGGATTACACTAACTTGAACCCCTGGGCTTGCTCATTACTGACCATGTGGCCTGTGACAAATTAACACATGTGTCTGTTTTGAGTTCATTTTCAATGGAGTAAATACATTTTCTTTACTGGAAAGCAATGAAGATCCAACTGAGACAACTTTTACAGTGAAGAATTTACATAATACATGGTCCAGCATCACCAGACATGAAAAGAAAACCTTAACAGAAGTTTAGAGACTCCTAGTTTCATTTCTTCTTTTATATTCAACCTAGACTTAGGTTCCTGAAAGTGACTCTTCTCGGGGCATGGGATAATAAGTGCAGGCAGGAGAGAGAATGGTTCTTCCCTGCTCAAAGTCCTTAACTTCTGTAACAAAAATCTGTATAATTTTGCCTGTAATTTTGGGAAGTGCATGGCTTTCTAGAGACCCTCAGTATGACTCCAGGGCACTAAGAATCTCCTGCATGGGAGAGACACTGGTGGTGAAAGAGGTAATGCACTCACTCTCTGGGATGGACATATATACAGCTGTTTGTCCTTTTATATTTTTTTTTAATTTTTTTTTAAATTTATTTATTTATTTGAGAGCGACAGACACAGAAAGAAAGACAGATAGAGGAAGAGAGAGAGAATGGGCGCGCCAGGGCTTCCAGCCTCTGCAAACGAACTCCAGATGCGTGCGCCCCCTTGTGCATCTGGCTAACGTGGGACCTGGGGAACCGAGCCTCGAACCGGGGTCCTTAGGCTTCACAGGCAAGCGCTTAACCGCTAAGCCATCTCTCCAGCCCTCCTTTTATATTTTAAAGCATACCTTATAGAAAAAAAAAAATTAGCTAGAGAGGAGAAACATGGACTACCTTGAACTCAGACAACACTGAGGGCATCTGTCTTTTCCTATCCTCACACAGGGACACAGGTCCTTTATCAGTTGGCCTGGACTGGGTCAGTACTGTCATCCTCTGGCTAAAGCTGCCATGTGGGGCTGCGGCAATATGCAGAGACACATGGCTCACTGTGATAACAGTTAGCCTTTGTCGCACCTGTGTGTCCTGCCCTGAAAGTCATTAACTCTAGTCTGTGAATGTCAGGCAAAGAGCAGAGCTCCCATCACTCATGGCAATGTGAGAATGGAGGACAACTCTCAGAGTGGCCTGTTCCACAGGGGGAAAATGTAACCATTTATTTGTAAATTTCTAACAAACTGAAATTAGTTTAATTAAATAACAGCCTATGGAACAATTCTGTGCAAATTTTCACTTATACTTCTGTCCTTGGGGGTATTATTAAAGATTTGCAGTTCAATTTTTTTTTACATAGTTTTTTTTTGACTCTACCCCAGGGAAACATAGAATTCACTATGTAGTCTCCAGCTGGCCTCAGACTCACAGCGATCCTCCTACCTCTGCCTCCCAAGTACCGGGATTAAAGGTGTGCACCACTGTGCCCTGATAGTTCAGTTTTTTTTTTTTTTTTTTTTTTTTTTTTTTTATTTGACAGCGACAGACACAGAGAGAAAGATAGATAGAGGGAGAGAGAGAGAATGGGCGTGCCAGGGCTTCCAGCCTCTGCAAACGAACTCCAGACACGTGCGCCCCCTTGTGCATCTGGCTAACGTGGGACCTGGGGAACAGAGCCTAGAACCGGGGTCCTTAGGCTTCACAGGCAAGCGCTTAACCGCTAAGCCATCTCTCCAGCCCAGTTTTTTTATTGCAATTAGGATGAGTTCTGTTTCAGCTAAGATTGGTTAGAAGAACCTCATTTTTAAAGATGTCTCCTCATAATTAGGTTATAGAAAAGCCCCAAGGGCTTGTATGCCCCAAGATATTGGAGATGGTCTTTGGCCCCTGCAAAAATCCATATGGCTTATTCAAAAACAGACTGGTCACTAGATCAGCAACATCAGAGATGGCTTTGTGCTTAACTTCTTTCAACTGTCCCCAGAAACATACATGCTGGTCTCTTTCTCCCAGGGGTGGAGATGGGCGTATTACAGGGGCAAAGATATATTTTATAGGTTCCCATTGCTTCAAGGAGCAAAAAATAAAATTAAAATAAAACATCACAATTTAGTGGGAGGGAAGACTTTTTTGGTTCACCATTTCGTAGCAGAGAAGGCATGATGCCACTCATGACAGCCAGAGTATGAGGTGGCTACTTCATATGCTGATGGACAAAGGTGCAGAGGACCTGGGCCGAGCTGTACCCCATAAGGCCTGCTCTGCAACAAAACACTTTCTCTAACAAGGCCCCACTTCATCACGCTTCTGCAACTTCCTGAAACAAAACTACTAGCTGGGGATGAAATGTTCGAACACTTAAGCCTGTGAGGGACATTTCACATTCAAGTCATAACACAAACAGAACAAGACTCCCTGTTACATACTATATCATATTACAAGGACTTGACCATATGGCTAGTAGCTATACCTTTTCTCTCTGGGCTTTACACAGTTGTCTTACAATCATTTAGACCACTGCTGAGACCCAGAGACAAGACTGAGAGAATCTGATTACCAAGTATCACAGGAAATAAAGCTGCTGGGTTTGTTTGTTTGTTTGTTTTTCCTACAGCCATCAGGGAAGTGACTACAATCACTTGATATTTGGAAGATTTGCATCATTCCAGTTATAATAATACATTTGTTTGGACCAAAACAAGATGTTATTTTTTCCATTCACATCATGCTCTGGTGCCATATGATTACTTATCATCATATTTTAATTCCTCAATGTGGTTGGTACTCAGCAGCTTGCTTTATTTTATTCTTATTTTTTTGTGTGAACCACTAATGCACAGAAAATAACTACCACCAGGTAAATGCTATTTAGAAATAAGAAGTTACAATGTACACATAAAAATATATATTACCATGAAGATTATGACTGCTGTGATTATTACGTGTCTTATATTATATCAAACATTTCTGTTAAGTTTCCATTTGCCAGCTGAGCAAAAGAGAAGAGAAAGAGTGATGTATGTTAGATGTCAGGCAGAAAGTGTGCAATCTTGTGGGTTAAAAATTGGGAGCCAACATTCCTTGGTTCCAATTACAGTTTTACTTGACAAGATCCTTATATCTCAGTTTCTCCAACCAGGTAAGATTTATGACAGAGTATCTGTGACATGTCATTTAAAATATCTGTGGCTTTCCTTTCCTTAATATATCACTCCCATTTCTTCTCCATTTCTATGAAGGCAGGGCTTATGGGGCTGGCACAGGAGGGGCTGCTGAAAGAAACACTCCAGTTTCTACTGTGGCCCTTTCATTTTCCTCCCTCTGGTTCCATCCTCATCTTTGTGTGTATGCCTCATGATTACTCTGTCATGGTTATTTCTGTCTTCCACAGACACATTTTTGTTGTTGTATCTTTTGTGTATGTATCTGTACGGTATGGGTGTTCATGTGTGTGAGTGCCACCATGCGTCACAGTGCATTGGTGGAGGTTAGAGGACAATTGTGAGTATCTGCCATCACCACACCCTTTGTTTGAGGTAGGGTTTCTTTGTGTTGTTTACTGTTGCAGACACCAGGCCAGCTGTTCCTGGAGTTTCCCACAATTTTCCTTTTTCTGCTTCCTATGGACCTGCAGGCAGGCTAGAATTACAGATGTAAACTACCATACCCAGCTCCACTTGGGTTCTTGGGAATCTGAAATCAGGACCGTGTGCTTGTACAGCACTTCCACCCACAGAGCCATCTCCCCAGCTTCTCACAGATGTTCTTTGCTTTTTCTGTTATGAGTTTTGACTTGTTTAGTGTTTGTTATTATTATTAACAACATGTTTTATATGGATACGTCATGTGTTGGTCCTCTCTCCTCATCCCTGCCCCCATGCCATTGAGGACATTCCTCAGTGGGGTTGCAGATATAGTTGGCTTGTCCCTACTTTCTTCATGGTTTGCCTTCCAGCCATCACTTTTATTTTCATTCAAAAAGACTTTGAGGGATGGAAAGATAGTTTAGTGATTAAGGTGCATGCCTGCGCAGCCTAAGGATCCATGTTCCATTCTTCAGGTCCCTCATATACCAGATATTCATGGTGGCACATGCATCCAGAGTTTGTCTGCAGTGGCTAGAGGCCCTGGTATGCCCATCCCCTCTCTCTCTCTCTCTCTCTCTCTCTCTCTCTCTCTCTCTCTCTCTCTCTCTTTCTCTCCATCTCTCTCAAATAAAAATAAATTTAAAAAATTAAAAATATTTCCACCCCTTCTTCTGCATTTTACCCTGAGCCATGGCAGGCCTGTTGGCAGTCTTTAGTGTTGAGGGTAACAAAAGCCAGGGCAAGGGGATAAGAGAATATAACCTGCTATATTTTATATAAAATAAAAGTTTAAAAATATTAAAAGCATGCAGACACTGCCGACATTGACATGAGAGATTCTGAAACAGGAGAAATTTCCAGAAGTGGTGTCAAACACCACAAAGAACAGTAGAGTGAGAAACCCCTCCTTAAATGGGATGGCCTGATTCTGAAGTTGTCCTCTGACCTCCTCAAGTATGCCATGGTTCGCCTGTCTCTACACTCATACAGTCACACACATGAGCACACACACACAGATAATAAAATATAAATAATTATTGTAAATGTTGACACTAGTTACAAAATGGGAAAAAGGTTTGTATGAACAATGTGCTGCTGGATAACCAAAACAAAAACAAGTGAGGCTCAAATCCTACCCATGTATGCCTCTTTCCTCTGTCCTTATACCACATCTACTTTCCACTGGCAATCCTGTTGTCACTATGACTTTCCCAGAGCATTGGCACACCTGGCTTTTACTTACAATGTCCCTGCCCTCAGCATGACTTTACGTTGGAGGCTATTTTCTGCTAATCTTTTTTTTTTTAAATTTTTTTATTTATTTATTTGAGAGCGGCAGACATAGAGAGAAAGATAGATAGAGGGAGAGAGAGAGAATGGGCACGCCAGGGCTTCCAGCCACTGCAAACGAACTCCAGACGCGTGCGCCCCCTTGTGCATCTGGCTAACGTGGGACCTGGGGAATCGAGCCTCAAACCGGGGTCCTTAGGCTTCACAGGCAAGCGCTTAACCGCTAAGCCATCTCTCCAGCCCTATTTTCTGCTAATCTTATCATAAGCTGTTCCTCTTTTCAGGAGCTGCCAGTCCCATCTCCATCCTACTGACTGTTCTCTCATGTAGCAATGAAAACTCATTGTTGTTGTTGTTCTTTTTTTTTGTGGATTCCAACTCAATTCAGTCATGATTAGAGGTCCTTGGGAAGTTACAGAATGTGCCTAGTGATCTCTTTCACCAACACTGGAAATTTGGTATTGGACATAACAAGACCTGTCCTGTTAGACACAAGGAATTTTTTTTTAAAGCCAATTTGATTTGCTCATTAACACATCTCAAAAGTCTAACTCAGTCCAACCATTACACAAATGATATTGCCCAGAGCATACATTCTTACCTCTTTTCCATTTTTCAAAATTGTATCCTTACTTTAAACAAAGTTTTTTGTTTATTTATTTGAGAGCAACAGAGAGAGAGAATGGGCATGACAGGGCTTCCAGCCACTGCAAACAAACTCCAGACTCATGCTCCCCCTTGTGCATCTGGCTAACATGGGTCCTGGGGAATCAAGCCTCAAACCAGGGTCCTTAGGCTTCACAGGCAAGTGCTTAACCACTAAGCCATCTCTCCAGCCCGTATCCTTACTTTTAAATAACACTATTTTTAAGCCCATTCCATCAATCAAGATAATGTCAAAAGTTTATATGAAGGCATCCAACTGCTTTCTATGAAGTCAGTTTTCTATGAATATCACTGGGCCTTACTGCCCCAATCAGTCAATGAGACCACAGCCTTCTGAAGTGTGACTAATATTGCAGTTAGTGTTTCCTTGTACTATAGCTCCTTCTTCAGAGTGAGAAAATAGTATTTCATACTATCTTAGAACTAGATAGCTGAGTCTTGAGCAGAAGGAGGCCAGGCCTTATGAAAAGTACACAGCTAGTTAGAGGTGTGAGTCAGTACAGTACTCAGGTCCTTTGCTAGTGGATAATGTGTTTTGCTGGTAAAGTAATACAGAGAATAAATGCTTGCAAAAACAAAAGGCAGTTTCATCCTCATACGCTTTGGCAGTGCCAGACTCTTTAGCTAGAAGCCATCTATTGATGCACAGATGCTATGGGTGTTTCAGATACATCATTTTAACCCAGGCAATTCAGTCCCAGCTTTGTTACCTGCAGTGGTTTGTGTAGAATATTTCCATAGCCTCAGGTGTTTGTGATTAAGTTTTCTACTTGGGCCTCACCTTGTAGAGCTTTGGGGAGGTAGAGTCCTATTGGATAAGTATAACAACTGGGCTAGACCCTGAGGCAGATTCCAGCCCTGTGTGTTCAAAGTCAGCTCTGGCTTGCTGTCCTATCCCTCCTGTGGATATATGATGAAATAAACCAGCGTCCTCCACAATAATGAAAGTTTCCATGGAATCTGGGAGCTTGAAATAAACTCTTTCCTCCCATGAGCTACTTATGTTCAGGTGTTTGTCCCAGCAACAAGAAGACAATTACAACATTACCTATCTTGACACCCCAACTGTAACTGTTAATATTTTTTTTTTTACGTGTTGTCTACCTCCCACTCCCACTTTGACTGAAGTGGGCTTTCAAAACTTGTATCTAAATTTTTCAGGACACTTCTACACACCTGAGATTTATAGAAGAGCAACTGTGGAGACATGAAATATACTTTATGTGTGAGGTGGGATTGGGGGAGACAGTGAAGGTACAGAAAAAATACTCTATATTATCTCTTGTTTTTGAGACAGTTGATGATGGTTCCAATATTTTATTAGACTTCTGAGATGTCAGTCAGGACCCCAAATATGGGACAAGGGCACCCAAAGAAAACTTAGATATTTTCTATCTGCTGACAGTTACAAACCACTTCATTCTTCAGCTCTTCACAGAATGGAGTTGAGATGGAGGCTGTGAATAAATTAAAAGCATGAAATTTTTAATCAGTGCAACTATTGAATCATTAGTCACACAGTCCATCTGCTTCAAAGCTTTCCAGTGCTCAGTGAAATTCTAAAGTACTGTGCTGCATTTTCATATTCATGTAATCACATAAATGCTCCTTAAGGTTGTGTTAGTCAGGGTCCTCTACAGGAACACAACTGATAGAATGAATACATATTATAAAGGGAATTTATCCTGTTGACCTACGTGATATGGGCTTGGCAGTTCAACCATGGCTATCTGCAGACTGGAGAGTCTGGCAACCAGTAACTTCTCAGTCTGTGAGGCTGGATGCCTCAGCATTCCCAACCTTCTGACATGGGAAGTCTGGAGGGTTCCCTAGAGAGGTGCCAGTCTTCAATCCATTCTGAAAGGCCTACGAAACTGGGTTCTGATGTCAGCAAAAGATGGCTTATCAGTGGGGCAGGAAGGAAGTTACTGAAAAAGAACTGTTTGCTCCTGAAACCTCTTTTTATAAATAGGCTGGAAATGGAAGTGCTGTCCACTCTAGGGGAAAGTCTTCTTCTCTCAGTTAATTTCTCTTGGAAATTCGCTCAGAGATCTGGTATGTCACAATGTGGTATGTCTCTAACTTAACTTGTGATCTAATCAGTTGAACCTAGACATTTACCTTCACAAAACAACAGCTAATGACATTTATATATTATGCCTATCCCTTCCATCATTTAGCATTATCATGTTATTCCTTTCTTTTTATTCATAATTGATTTCAGAACATACCACTAACTTGGTCAGAATCCTGGCCATTGCACTGACAGAAGGCAAGTTACTGACATTAACTACTGTGTTATGGGATGTTCATTATAAAGATAAACTAATGCAAACTTTATCTCAAAGGTCCTGTTTAGCTTGAAGTTTTTTTTCTTTTTCTTTTTTTTTTTTTTTTGTTTGTTTGTTTTTGGTTTTTCGAGGTAGGGTCTCACTCTAGCTCAGGCTGACCTGGAATTCATCTGTAGTCTCAGGGTTGCCTCAAACTCACAGCAATCCTCCTACCTCTGCCTCCTGAGTTCTGGGATTAAAGGTGTGTGCTACCATGCCCAGCACCTTGAAGTTTTGAGAACAAAATTAACTTGATGTCAGGGTGAAGGGAGCCAAGCTTTTCTCATTCATGATTATTCTACTGGAGAGAAAAAAAATGATGGGACAGTAAGAAGAATGGTTTTAGGCTGAAGAGATGGCTCAGTCATTAAGGCATTTGCCTGCAAAGCCTAACAACCTTGATTTGATTCCACAGTACTCATGTAAAACCAGATGCAAAAAGTGGTGCATGCATCTGGAGTTTGCTTGCAGTACCTAGAGGCCCTGGTGCACATATTCTCTCTGTGTCTCTCTCCCTCTGCTTGCAAATAAATAAATAAAGTTTTTTTTTAAAAAAAGACTGGCTTTGTTGGTTTGGTACAAAGACCTTTCCAAATTGCAGTTAATAGGAGGGAAATGGAGAAGATAGGATTCAGAAAATGTGGCAACGACCAAGAAACAAATGGTATGTGGGAGAACTATGTAACTAGGGTGTGCCAGGAGTGTTAAGGGTTGAGTTGTGTCCCTCAACAATTAAGAAAAAATGCTGAAATCATACCCCTTAGAACCAGTCAAAATAACCTTACTTACAAACAGGGCATTTTCAGATGTAGTCAGTTAAGAATATTAGGACAGGCTTTTCATCCAGTGTGCCTGGTGTCCTTATAAGAAGGCAAGATGACCATGTGAAACCACAGGCAGGCAAAGCACAACTAGACAACAGAACCCTTAACTACAAACTAAGGGAGTCCTGGGACCAATAGGAGCTGGAAAAGCAATAGAGAACAAGGAGTATCTCATTGAGTATGTATAACATACCTTCTTGGATCCTTTGATCCTACACATCAATATAGGTATGGCTTCCATACACTTAGAATGTCATTTAATCATATGAAGCAGAAAATTACATCACTTACAGCAATGTAGATCAACATGGCTGACATTATGAAATAAACTAAGCACAGAAAGACAAGTATGTAGAATCTTAAAAAGTTGAGTTAATAGTGGTAACAGAGACAAGCTAGAGAAGAGAGATGGATGTGGAAAGGGACAATGCTGACCAAAGGACAGAAAGTTTCAATTAAAATTTTATTAACCTTGAGAAATTAATTGCCCAGAATAGTGATGATAACTAAAAGTGATGTATTGCATGTTTTTCAATTAGTATTAGTCGAGTTTTTAAAGCTTCATCACAAAAACTATATATATATATATATATATATATATATATATATATATATATATATATATATTATTTACTCATCAAAAGTAAAATTTTGAAAACCCCCTGGGGTTTCTGAAGGTGGTAGTTCTCTTGAATGGATTTCAAACTTTGTGATGCTAGGCCACTGACATAGTAACTTGCTGCTGCTTCAGTTCATCATGTGGAAGTTCACTGAACCAGCCTGAGAAAACCAAGACAAGAAGTAAAGTTTCCATCATTTATATTTCTTCATATCACACCCTTATCATATATTCACCCATCTGTGCCTCATACAGTGCTTTGAACTGCAGAGTTATAAGGAGTCCTGGTGCCTTTACTTTCTGCTAAAGGTTAAATTCATACTTGTTTCCCTTATGCCAACCAGTACAATATTTGAAGCAAACAGGACAAACATCAAGCTCTGTAGCTCCAAGTCTCACAACTCTAACCAGTCCAGATAATTCTAACTACTAACAACTATCTGGAGTTCCAATTCTGCCCCTCTAGCTAGGCTACTCTTAGTCCCAAAAAACTTCATCCAGTGCTGGCAGCTCTCCTTGGCAGCCATCCCAAAGTCCTAGCATCTCCATTTGATCTCCAACTACAACTCATTTTTCATCCACATGGCTTCAGTGGGCCTCCACAAAGGTAATCCAACAAGCCTGCTTCACACTTCCCATGACTATTTCCAGAAAGCAAAACCATGTTTCAAATTGCATGACCCTTTCTTTCTTGCATTTGTTACTCCACAGTACCAGTTGGGCTACCACTTTGTTAATATAGGAGGGCATATAGCAGACTATGAAGAATAGGGCACGCCTTTAGCAATCAGTTCCCTTCAAATGAGTCTTCATTCTCCTTCTTGTCCCAGTGCAAATCAGTTGGTCTAATCTCACATGTTGTAACCTCTCAAACAATTGAAGCTGAATGGGCAGCAGTTTGGGCCTAAAGATATCTTTTCTTTCTGTGCCATATCCCTCAGCTCACACCAGTCCATTTCTACACAATGTAACCCTGCACAATTTCACAAGTTCTCAGGGCATAAGAAGGCAGAACACAGCAAGTGTCTTACACAAACTGTTTCTAGCCCAGTACAAGCAAAGCTCTTTCTTACCCTGATAAGCCAAGCTTCACTGTCCATAGTTTTTACTGCATTCAGGTCTTCTAATTCTGACACCAAGCAGTATTTTCAGCACTACAAAGCATCTCTTAGGCTAAGGTTTCAAATTCTTCCCCATTACTCCCTCAAATTAGTTTTAGTTGACCAAAGCCATTTAGACAGGTTTCTAGCAGCAACATCCCCTCTCTCAGTACAAATTTTACTATTTTGGTCAGTCTCAAGTGCTAACAGAAAACACCTGACTATGAGCAGCTTATAGGAGGAAAGGCTTTATTTTGGCTTACAGACTATAGGGGAAGCTCCATGATGGCAAGAGAATATGACGGCATAAGCAGAGGGTGGATATCACTTCCTGGCCAACATCAAGTGGACAATAGCAGAAGAGTATGCAAAACACTGGCAAGGGAAAGCTGGCTATAATGCACATAAGCGCACCCCCAATCATTCACTGCCTATAGGAGTTCCAGTTCCCAAATTTCCACTAATTGTGGACCTATCACTTAGGGCACATAAGTTTATGGGGGACACCTGGATCAAACCACCACACTTGGGATATCTATCCCATTGAGACAATATGTTTGAAAAGACTAAAAAAAAAAAAAAAAAAAAAAAAAAATCACCAGAAAGGATACAACAGGACTCTTAAGCTAGGGTTCTTAGTGGCACATAGAGATACAGTGTGTGCATACCATCTATGTAGTCAAAAATGCTTAAGATAGCAAGTAGAATTTTATGGTACCATTGCTGTTTGGGTTCAGATTAGTGTTTCTCACCCCTTCGATGCCCTCCCCTCCCTCCCCATCCATCCTAGTGTCTAATCCATGAAGTGCTTGCTGGGTATGTAAGGTATATTGTGTTGATTCAGGTTAGGTGTTGTAGATGAGTGAGACTATGTGTAAATTTTTTTTTTTCTGTTATTGGGTAAGTTCACTGAGAATGATCTGTTCCAGGTTCAACCATTTTTCCTCAAATTTCATTGTGTCATTTTTTCTTACTGCTGTATAGAATTCCATTGTGTAGATATGCCACATCTTAGTTATACATTCTTCTAGTGATGCACATCTGGGTTGATTCCATCTTTTAGCTATTATGAATTGAGCTGCTACAAACATGGTTGAGCAAATCTCTCTGGCCTGTGGTTTGAAAGTTTTAGGGTAGATGCCCAGTAAGGGTATAACTGGGTCTGTTGGTATCTATATTGTCAGCTTTTTCAGGACTCTCCATATTGCTTTCCAAAGTGGTTGTACCATCATACATTCCCATCAACAGTGAATGAGTGTTCTTGCTTCTCCACATCCTCACCGGCATATATTTTCATTTGATTTTTTGATGTTTTCTATCCTTATTGGGGTAAGGTGGAATCTCATAGTTGTTTTAATTTGCAATTCCCTGATGATTAGGGATGATGAACATTTTCTTAAGTTTGTGTTTGCCATATGTATATCTTCCTCTGTGAACTGCCTGTTCATCTCTTTGCCCCATTTTGTGAGTGGGATGTTTGTCTTCTTATTGTTTAGATTTTTGATTTCTTTGTAGATTATAGAGATTAGGCCTCTATTAGTAGGATAACCCACAAATATTTTCTCCCATTCTGTGGGTAATCTATTGGCTTTGCTTATTATATGCTTGTCTTTAGGGAAATATTAATGATCTACTTACCTAGACAGGCCCTACTTCCTACTTGTCACCACCTCTCCATAATGCCATCATGTTATGAAACTATCAGAGGCATAGTTCATTCATTAGGTTAGAGTCCTCATGACATAATTGTCTCTAAAACACCCAAAGGTGAATGACTAATTTCCTACATGTTTGTTTATTAGTCAATTCAAGTTGATAATCAAAAATGACCTATTCGGACTGGACTTCCGGCCAAGATGGTGACCACCTAGCTGTGCTGCAAATACTGGGGAAAGAAAGATAGATGCAGATCCTAAGGAGAGAGCTGCCCCAACATACCTCAAAAGGGGCCCGACTGAAACTAAAGAAAATTGGTGAAACAAGTAAGGGTGCTGTTTTCCTGATGAACCAGATACCAGCACAAAGGGGAAGGAGACCAACACAGAGAAAAATCAACTCCTACCAAATCAGAAAGCCAGAGCCTCAGAGTCCCCCAACACCTCAGCACTGAAGCAGACCAAAAATGAACCCAACATGGCTCAGGGAAATTTTGCAGAAGAGGGGGCAGAAAGAATGTCAGAGCCACATGTTGGGTCATGATATGCAGAGACATTTATAGTACCAATAACTGTGGACTAACTCCACAATGCACGACCCATTTACATCAACAAGGAGGGTCCATTGGGAGGGGGTAGATCATGGATGAACCTAAACAATGGTACCAAACTGCCTGTATTTGCTGAAAAGAAAACTAATAAATTAAATTAAAAAAAATTAAAAAACCAAAAAAAAAAAATGACCTATTCAAATTGTTTAGAGCAGGTCTCATCTGGTAGCACATAATCCAAAAATGTTAATAATTTTTTATGTAAACATCCCAGAGATGTTAGAAGTACATTGCTGGCACTAAAAAAAAAAAAATGTTGTATGGTAATATATACTTATCTTCATCAGAGATTCCAATGATGTGATAGGAACACAACTCAAGGTTAGGGATCATTAATTATTCAATGAAAGATTTGGATAGTACCTGGTAACATAGTAGCATGTAGAAAGAATAAGAAGAAAAGAAAAAAAGGGATAAGGAAGTAAATGGGCTTACTGGAAAGATATATTGGTTTGTTTCCTGTGCATGTGTGTGCTTGCATCTCAGTTTGGTGAGTTGGGAGTGTGGTGATATTACTATAGAAAAATGGATACATGTTTATTGCTCCTCTCTATCTCTTTCTGGAACTTAGTGGATTCCATTTCTCATTGGCACCACAAAAATCAGAAGACCAATACACTGTGCTATAAAGTAATTTAGAAGAAATTCAGCAAAGAAACCAGACCCAGATGATACTCTAAAACACAGTTTCTATTGTACAAGCTTTACCAGGGAGACTGTATGACCCTGAGGCTCTTCCCTATCTATGCAGCTGTACCCTGGTTGTATGTTATCTGATTAGTACAACCATAGGCACAAACACCCTTGAACAAACAGCTTTCTGTTCTACATTTTTACTTTCTTATCACTTATTTATTGCTAAGGAATTTTCTGTTTGTGCCCCCAAATCATGCAACCTTAGAAACTGGTAGCCCACCAATAGTATAATGAATTCAAGATGGTGTCAAACATCCTGTTATGCTGTATAAATCCCCTTTACTATGACAGCTCAGTACTTAGGCTTTATAAGTTATTCCCCTGAGTCCAACTCAACATGAATAAATTTTCTTATTCTCTGGTGCCATCACTGTGTGACTCAGTTTCCCATATTTTTTGGTGCATTGGAAACCCTGTTGTGTCTAGTGCTCACAAACAAGATTGACCCTTTGAGCCACTATCTCTGCAGGATTCAGCTGTGGCCAGAAACAGCCCAAAAATTATGTGGGGGTTTCCACCCAGGCTTTGTTTGTGATCCAGACTCCATGGGCTGTGGGCTGTGCTATCAGATTATCCTCTGCTGGATGGACCTGACAAAGAGAGTGGACAAATCATCTAGGACTCCAGAAAGCTGGTAGGACAGACACCCAGGATGCTCTACTAGTCAGACCCACCAAATTGTTAGGAGATAAGACTAATCCCCTCTCTGCAGTCATTGTGACTGTTCAAATAGATCATTTCAGGGAGGTGGCCATCTGGATTCTGTGGCAGTTATTGTCATTGCTCAGTTAGGTCAGCTAAGGAGCAGGTGGCTGCCTGGAGTTTATATGAAAAGTGCACTTGGTATTAAGGTATGTGTATGTATATGTATGTGGCTCATAGACCTGAAGCTGCTGAACCATTTCTGTCCTAACTAGTGCATGCCCAGGAAGTCTTTGTCCTTGTGTATGTTCTGCAACACCAACATAGTGGGAAATTCATCACAGGGAGAGTCCTTCACCAAGCCCACTGTCCTAGACTACATTATTAAAATAAAAAATAAAAAAACTTCAGAAAGGAGCGTGGCATGTTGGCACATGTCTTTAATCCTAGCACTCGGGAAGCAGAGGTATGAGAATCACCATGAGTTCCAGTCCACCCTAAGACTACACAGTGGAACCCAGATCAGCCTGAGCTAGAGTGAGACCATATCTCGAAAAAACAAACAAACAAACAAAAAACTCAGAAAGGGATAATCAGGAGATTATGATATTAGGATGACATGAGGAGACATAAGAGATCCTCTATGCAGGCTGGAGAGATGGCTTAGCAATTGAGATACTTGCCTATGAGGTCCAAAGACTCATGTTCAACTCTCCAGGTCCTACATAAAGCAGTCACACATTGACACAAGCATGAGAGCTTGCACATGCACACAAGGGGTAGACATGTCTGTAGTTCAACTGCAATGGCTGGAGGCATGCCAATTCTCTCTCTCTCTCTCTCTTGCATAAGAAAGACAGTTTGTTGGGTTTGCCTTAAAAAAATTAAGAAAGATCCTTTGTGAATTAGGATGGCCAGCTTTTTGTTGTTGTTCTTCTTCTTTTATTTATTTATTTGAAAGTGACAGAGAGAGGGAGAGAAAGAGACAGATAGAGAGGGAATGGGCGCGCCAGGGCTTCTAGCCACGGCAAACAAACTCCAGATGCATGCGCCCCCTTGTGCATCTGGCTAACGTGGGTCCTGGGGAAATGAGCCTCGATCGGGGTCCTTAGACTTCACAGGCAAGCGCTTAACCACTAAGCCATCTCTCCAGCCCGATTGGCCAGCTTTTAATGTTGAATTGACCCCATAGGAAACTTTGAATGTAACTGAGATTATAGACAGAAAAAATACAATATTCTTCTACTCTTATTAAACATTTTCTCTGCCAGGCATAATGGAACACACTTTGTATTTCAGCAATTGGGAGCAGTGGTAGGAGGATCACTGCGAGTTTGAAGCCCAGCCAGAGAAAGAAATACACTATCTCAAAAAAAAAAAAAAAATAGAGAAAGGAAGGAAGGAGGATACTTAATAGGTTGATATTGTATATATGTAATTACAATGATTGTAATGGGGAGGTAATATGATGGAGAATGGAATTTTAAATGGGAAAGTGTGGGGGTGGGGAGGGAGGGAATTACCATGGGATATATTTTATAATTATGGAAAATGTTAATAAAAATTAAAAAATAAAATAAAATAAAATAAAATAAAAACTGAAAAAAAAAAAAAGTAAAACAACAAGGTCAGGGAGCTGCCCTGGAGCCCTAAGAAAAATTTAAAACTCTCCCTCCAATAAGAAAAAAGACGAAAAATAAAAGTTCAGCTGGAATCAGACCAGAAGTCCAGGCCTGGGAATATCTAGGCCCAAAATCCCAGAAAGAGTGGTGCAACGTTGTTTGGGCTTTTTGGGAATTCCACTATTCCATGGCCTGGTGCTATGGGAAGGGATTAAATACTGGCCAAAGGTAAAACAAGGTGGAAGTCTCTCTGCAATTTTATGCAAAGGCCTCTAAGCTTAATGTGGATGACATGTTTGGGCCAGATCTGAGAGAGTTCTCATAGTAAAACTGCTGCTGGTTCTATGCTAATTCCAGGAGTTCTTTTGGCTCTGTGAGAAATATTAGGATCTGTGAGAAATATATTCAAAGTTCATTTTGTCTCCTTTGTTCTATACAAACTGACAATGGGGAGGGGCCTAGAGGGAAGGAGATAGGCTGTAGTGCAGTTCTCACTGTGTGTGTATGTGGGGGGGATGTGCTGTCTCACTGGGTTCCCAATGGCTGAGGGTTGATCAGGAAAAGTTAGACAGTAAGGCCCATCCCCAGTGGACATTAGAGACCAGACACTCCTCCTGGGATCTCTCCAGAGTTCCAGGTACTGCTGTGGCTGCTGCTTTGCTCCCTCTGCACCTCTCTCTTCAGTGGTAGGTGCCAGGGCCACAGTTGTTCATAGGCCCAGAGCCCAACCCTGGTGGCTGTTTTTTTGGCTTCCCTACTTGAAGAGCCAGAGGAGCTGCAGGTACAGGGAATCTCAGGGTTCTGGCCCCAGGATGATAATAAGTGAATCCCACCTTACTGCAGACACATTTGGACTTATTATAAGAAATTTTCTATAACTGTTTTCAAGTTTACTTTATCTTTGTATGGTTCTATGGAACTGCTAACAGAAAACACAGTCTCAAAATTATGTGATACTTAGATTCAGGAATACTCAAAACTGAGTTTGTTAGAAAATTTCTAATAATGTTCTGACTTGTTTTCATTTTTTTAAATGCATTTCAGAGAGCTTATAAAAAAGTTTCTAAAATCAACAAATGATAAAAATCTATATGTATATACTGGATAAATTTTACAAATCAAATCTGGTCTATTTTATAAGAATCTATTTCAACAAGCTGCTTTAGGCATGGTTGTGCATGCCTTTAATCCCAGCACTCGGGAGACAGAGGTAGTAGGATTGTCATGAGTTCAAGGCCACCCTGAGACTCCATCATGAATTCCAGGTCTGCCTGGTCTATAGTGAAACTGTACCTCTAAAAACAAACAAAGAGCTTTTATTTTTATTTTCAGAGAGTTCTTCTTTTTTTTTTAATTTATTTATTTGAGAGTGACAGACACAGAGAGAAAGACAGATAGAGGGAGAGAGAGAATGGGCGCGCCAGGGCTTCCAGCCTCTGCAAACGAACTCCAGACGTGTGCGCCCCCTTGTGCATCTGGCTAACGTGGGACCTGGAGAACCGAGCCTCGAACTGGGGTCCTTAGGCTTCACAGGCAAGCGCTTAACCGCTAAGCCATCTCTCCAGCCCTCAGAGAGTTCTTAATAACATTAAAAAAAAAAAAAAACTTAAGTAGTTCTGTTAAAAAAGTCTCTGTTGGAGAATTTGCTTCTCTTTTTCAGATATACACAGATTCTAAGGACAGAACCAGCCCATCACACCTCAAAGGGGCCCCCAGCTGAAACTAAGAGTAACTGGGGAAATGAGCAAGAGTGCTGCTTTCTTGGTGAACCTGGTAAAGGAACGAGCGTGAAAAAGATAGACACAGAGAGCACCCAACTCCTATCAAACCAGATATGCAAAGAGACAGAGGCTCCCAAGACCTCATTACTGAAGCAGACCTAAAATGAACACAACATAACTCAGGGAAAATTGCAGCAGAGGGGGCAGAAAGGATGTTAGAGCCACACTTGGGTCATTATGCACGGAAACATTGCCTCTTACCCATAACTGATAGCTAACCCCACAATGCACGACCCATATTCCCCAATGAGGAGGGTCCCTGTGGAAGGGGGAGGAAAAGGAGGAGGATAATGATAGTACCAACATGACTGTATACACTGTGTATGTAACTAAGAAAAAAAAATCCAGTTAAAAAATAGTCTTATGGTAAGGAATATTCTGAGACAGTGTCTACCCATAGAGACTGGCTGATACACTCATAACCTCACTGAGGAGGGGTCTCAATTGGGATGGGAATAAGGGAAAAGAAACCTATAAGATAACATAAAGGGATGGGACCAATATTTTGTTTGTTTGTAAAGTAAAAATGTTTTTTTAATGAAAATTTTTGCTGGAGGTTACAATGAGATAAACTGGCTAAAAGGATAAACTTTAAAGGAAACTTTAAATGTTGAATGTTAAATCTTTGATAAGAAGAGATTATTGGCCAGGCATGGTGGTGCATGCCTTTAATCCCAGCACTTGGGAGGCAGAGGTAGGAGGATTGCCATGAGTTCGAGGCCACCCTGAGACTCCATAGTGAATTCCAGGTCAGCCTGGCCAGAGTGAGAGCCTACCTCAAAAAAAAAAAAAAAAAAAAAAAAAAAAGAAGAGATTATTGCAGAGTTCTTATATAGATTATAAAGCAAAAGTGTGTGAATAAAAGTTTATGAGTAAGTTTAAACAGAAAGCTTACAGACAAGATTGATAAACTGAGTCTGAAAGTGTTTGATCAGATTATAGACTCCTTAGACTTGCCTAGGGCTTATATCTAACTAACAAAGGATGAACTTTGCTGGTTGCAAGATATATACAGGTTGTGAATTTATGTCACCATGCCTTAAAACATCAAGGTTAAATTAAGACTTTAACTCACTGATGTTAATCTATTCATGATAACAGATGTAACAGACTGACTTTAGAGTGCTCATCCAATTTAGTTCTTCTGTCAATCTTTTAACTACTTGAAAACTGAATCTTAAGATTAAGGTTTGTTAATTGGTATTTAATTTCCTACTATAAGGTTATTATGTCTAAAACCACTTTAACTTTGACATAATTCCTGTGTTGTTCATGTTGGTTCTGCTGGGAGATTATTACTTAAGTCTTATAAAAAGTGGTTTAATCTGGGTGTAGCGGGAGATGCCTTTAAGCCTAGCATTGGGAGTCGGAGGCATGAGGATTGCTATGAGATCCAGGCCAGCCTGAGACTACACAGTAAATTTCAAATCAGCCTGGTCTAACGTGAAACTCTACCTCAAAGAACCCTCACCCCTAACAAAGTGATTTAGTCATTGTTACTTTGTTCTTATAGGATCTGCAAACAAACAAAAAAGCAAACAAATAAAAAAAACTCCCCATGGCATAGGAAAATCTGCAATATACATATGTTGGTATGGTGCATCTAAATGTCATATATTCTAACAGTCATAAATACTGTTTTATGTTAAGTTTTAAAAATGACTCAATGCTTATAGGTGCTTGCCTACAAAATCACTTTATTCCTGTCAAAATGTCTCTAATGTATGTTAAAATCAGGCTGGTTTAGTTCAACAATGACCAAGATTTGCTCTATTCTTGAGCTGTGTGTAATCAAACAGTTTCAGTCAGGGTTTTACTTAACTAATTGTCTCATTTCTGGTATTTTAAGTTAGTTTCTTATAGATATATTGATTCTTAAGACATGTTTCCTACTCTAGGATACAAGTGCATGTTCAAATGATCTTTATTGAAGAGAAAAATTATCATAAATTCTGTTGTTTGGCTTCTAACTGGTACCTATACAAAGAAAAGACTAGCCAAAGGTGTTTGAAACACAGATGCCAAGATTTTATACTGTCTTTTGTTTTCCTGACATACAATTTTTAGATAAATCAATTGATTGAAAGATGTTGGTAAAACATTGTTTCCAGGGCTGCTAACATATTCTGCATGTACTTATACCTGACAGATACTTAAAGGATAAAACCTGTACATTTTCTTTGTTCCATCTTACAATGACACCTGATAACTAAACTTGAATATTAGAATGCTTTTAAACTTTTTTGTCATTCTCTAACAAGATATGTTTTGTTAACCAGGTATGTTATGCACTTTATTTTAGTTAAATCTGTTTTGCTAATCAAATGTGTATGGTCTCTCTGAGTGATTAATAACCATATTTAGAAGCCAAAGACAATTGGAAACATAAGAGTTAAAAAGGAAAAAAAAAATTTTAGTTTCTTGCCCCAGGTCAAATAGCCACAGGAAATAACAGGACACTTTAGCCTCTAGCCTCTGGTAAATTACCTCTTTTCTTGATCAGAGAGGACATGGAGACTTGGAGATTGGTTCCAAGTCAATGTATCTGCAAAAGAGAGTCACATTAGAAGAAAATCAGTACTCCAGGCTTTTCAAAAGGGGGAAGGCCACTTGGTCAGCATGCCTTTGACTTTTTCTAGCAGATGACACAATGCTGAGAGCCACAGAGCTCCTCATAGGTCCCTAAAATTCTCTCCTACAGAGCCATTATTGACCTCTACAAATACAGTACATTGTTAATTTTGGCTGCCTGCATGGACTTAAACACTCAGTAAGAGAATATGATAACAAAATATTTCAATATAAAGAAATATTCAGACTAATAGGCTCCCCTGTCTGATGCTGGCTTACAATATTAAGCTGTTACATTAACTCATGACTTCTGTCTCTGCCCAGCTCTGATTAGTCATCCACTGTTCAACTTTCAATAAAAATTCAGAAATTGTCCTCACTGGTTTTTCTTACCTGATGGTTATTGATTTGTATTGGACTCTCTTGTTATGACATATTAGAATAGAAATGTTTACTCTGTGTCTTTGCTATTAAAATATGTTACTTATTTTGATTTTATAGGATTCACCATTATCAGACAATCCTAAATCTCAAATGAGACTTGGAACTTTAAACCAATCTTAAAGTTGGTGAAGGTTATGGGGACCTTTAAAGTAAGACCAAATACAATTTATAGTATGACATGTTTGTGAGTCCTATGGGGGCCAAAGACAAAATATAATGACTTAAATGTGTGGTCCCATACAACCAGGCATAAATCTTAATTAGCCAATAGATAAAGCTTTACCACTAAAGAGGTATGTCACTGAGGGCAAATCTTGGAGTCCTACCCTAAGGTATGTTTAAGGCAAATCTGGAACCTAGCCCTAAGGTGTAAAACCATTTGGAACTCTGGTTGTTCTTGCTTGCTGATGTTGACGGCATTGATTGTATGGTGTCTCCGCTTAGATTTACAGAAGTAAGCCAGATTTTTCTGCCATTGCTGGTGTTCCCTTAAAATATACAACACAAAGGGCCCTACATGACCCTAAGGAATTGGGCCCATACCCATCAGCCAAGAGATATAGTATAAATTCAAAACAACAGAGTCAATACCACTTAGTCCTCAGCTAATTGTAATAGCTAACAAGTTACCAGGAACACAGAAAGTCCCCTCAAGGTCAACCTTCAGAGAAAACCTTCCCTTGTCAGACTACAGCCCTATTCCAGTCATAATCCTGGAAGCTGACTGGTCCACACATGGAGGAAGCCTGAGGAATTTGACATGGGATATCATGAATCATGAAAAATAGACAGGATATCCACCAGTCCTACTGGCATCTGCTGTGCCAGGTTGGAAAAAATATTTGCTGCTTATAAAAGCTTGTGCCCTATTAAGCTCTATAAGGCAGAAAGAGCCAGACACATGGTAAGGATTCTGGCCTTTTCCATTTGCTGGCTCTTTTTTGATACTCTTCATGGTCTTATGTTTGGCTCTTATATTCTCAATATGGTCTTCAATTTTGTTTTCTTTCAATTAAAATCTATAACATTTCAAATACTCCTCTGGGAATATAAAAGGGTAAACACTTATGATAATAATAGAATTGGTGACATCTCTTGGTGATATTTACAAAGGACATCAAAGTGGGGGGATGTGGTAGAAGATATTTAACAAAGAAACCAGGCCCAGGTGATACTGTAAAATGCAGTTTCTATTATACAAGTTTTACCAGGGAGACAGCATGACTCCGAGTCTCCTCCCTATCTATGCAGTAGCACCCCACTTATGTGTTATCTAGTTAATGCAGCCACAGGCACAAACACCACTGTCAAAACAGATTTCTGTTCTATATTTGTACTTTCTTATCACTGATTTATTGCTATAGAATTGTCTGCTTGTACCCCAAAATAATGTGACACTAGAAACTGGAAACCCACCAATAGTATAACAACTTCAAGATGATTTAAAACTACCTGCTATACTGTATAGAAAACCCCAGAGCTATCAGAGCTCAGTACTCAGGCTTTAGTTATTCTCATGAGTCCAAATCAACATGAATAAATTTTCTGATCATCCACTCTATATCTCTAGTGACATCTCTGATGACTCAGTTCATCATAATATACCTACTTTTAAAAACCATGACATTATTTATATAAAGTTATTTATATAAATCTTTAAAGTTATAGCTCAATTTTTTAACTGTTTGAATAATCACTTATCAAAACAAGGTATGTAATATTATGTACTCCAGAAAATTACCTTGCATTATGTTCAGTTAATAACACCTGGAAAAAAGAAACTATACATGTAACTATTAGTATGTAAATGAAATCATAAATTGTATAATGTGTCTGGCTTCTTTTGTGCAACATAATGCATTATTGCATATATGATTATATTGCATATATATATGATTATATTGCATATATGATTAGTTCATTACTTTATAATTCTGAGTAATATGCTATAGTATGAATATAATACAGATTGATTGACCAATCCCCTACTCATGGACATTGTAGGTTGTGTCCTATTTTTAGAGTTTTCAATCCAAATGAGGTTAATTCAATGGATTTTAGTCATTTTATTGATTTAAATTTTTTTTTATTAATTAGTTTTGTATTCAACAAATACAGTCAGTTTGGTACCATTATTGGACTCATCCGTGACCTAACCCCTCCTCTGGGCCCCTCCTTGTTGAGGTATATGGGTCATGCATTGTGGAGTTAGCTGACAGTTATGGGAAGGATAAATGTCTCTGCATATCATGACCCAACATGTGGCTCTGACATTCTTTCCGCCCCTCTTCCACAAAATTCCCCTGAGCCATGTTGGGTTCATTTTTGGTCTGCTTCAGTGCTGAGGTGTTGGGGGCCTCTGAGGCTCTGGCTCTATGATTTGGTAGGAGTTTATTTTTCTCTGTGTTGATTTCCTTCACCCTTTTGCTGGTACCCGGTTCACCAGGATAAAAACACCCTTGCTTGTTTCGCCAATTTTTCTTACTTTCAGCCTGGGGCCCTTTTGAAGTATGATGGGGTGGCTCTCTTCTTAGGATCTACATCTATCTGAAAAAGAGAAGAAGATTCTCCAACAGAGAGCAAGTTAGCAGCAACACAAATGACATAACCCTTACTTTTTTTTATAGAGAATTTTATAGGTGTAGGCCCTCTTGTAGCCCACGATTGATGGTAGCTTGATAATGGAGAGTGGGCTTATGTTTGGATATGTTACTGACGTGTTTCCAAGCTCCAGCTATGGGCCCTGTACCACTGAGGGGATCAGTTAGCCAAATCAAGTACAGTTGGTTTCCCACCATGGCTGTATGCCACTATAGCACTTGTGTGAGCATCACGACAGGTCATTTGCTGCTACGTAGGTTAGACCATGAGTTGCTTGGACAGATATTGGTCATTTCTCCTCAGTCGCCCATGTAGCACCTTCTGGCTCTAGATGCGCTGACTGTCTGGGGACTGATTATCTTCCAGCTTCCAGACATGCCATTCCATTTCATGTGCCAACCACATAAGATGTCTTCAGAAGTAGGGTCTTACCACTAACCTTTGGTGGGTCATCAAGTACTTGGACAGAAATCTGTCTTCGTTTTAGGAAACCTTGTAGATCTCTGATCAAAAGCTCATTGTGGATGATAGCCACATGCTGGTACTGGGAGTTACAGGTCAGTGCCCACAAAGAAAAGGAGGAAAAAGATAACTAATATACAAGAGTTAGAGAGAAGAGAGAGAGAGAGAGAGAGAAAGAGAGAGAGAGAGAGGGAGAGAGAGAGGGTGAGGGAGGGTGGAAAGCTGTAGAAGATTAAGGTTAGTCTTCATCATACGATCTCCAGTGTCTTGTGGTTCATGTGTTCCCTGTAAGGGCCTGATGAAGGTTCAGTCATTGGTTCTGCCTTTTAGGAAGGAGAATTTTATGGTACAATTGCCATTTGGGTCTAGATATGTGTCTCCCACCTCTCCATTGCCCTCCACACCCATCCTTATGTCTAGCACAGGAGATGTTTGCTGGATATATAAGCATCTGGGGTAGATTCAGGGTAGGTGCTGTAGAAGAGTGAGACTATGTGGTTATTTTTTCCTGTGATGGGTAAGTTCACTGAGAATGATCTGTTCCAGGTTCAACCATTTTTCCTCAAATTTCATTGTGTCATTTATTTCTTACTGCTGTATAGAATCCCATTGTGTAGATATACCACATCTTAGTTATACATTTTTCTAGTGATGGACATCTGGGTTGATTCCAGCTCTTAGCTATTATGAATTGAGCTGCTACAAACATGGTTGAGCAATTATCTCTGGCCTGTGGTTTGAAGGATTTAGGGTAGATTCCCAGTAAAGGAATAACTAGATTTGTTGGTATCTCTATAGTCAGCTTTTTCAGAAGTCTCCATAATGTTTTCCAAAGTGGTTGTACCATCTTACATTCCCACCAACAGTGGATGAGTGTTCTCCACATCCTCGCCAGCATTTATTTTCATTTGATTTTTTGATATTTGCTATCCTTATTGGGGTAAGGTGGAATCTCCTAGTTGTTTGAATTTGCATTTCCCTGATGATTAGGGATGATGAACATTTTCTTAAGTGTGGGTTTGCCATTTGTATTTCTTCCTTTGTGAACTGCCTGTTCAGCTCTTTGTCCCATTTTGTGAATGGAGTGCTTGACTTTTTACTGTTTGGATTTTTGAGTTTTTTTGTGGATTCTAGAGATTAGGCCTCTCTCAGTTGGATAACCTGAAAATATTTTCTCCCATTCTGTGGGTAAACTATTGGCTTTGCTTATTGTATTTTTGTCTGTATAGAATCTCTTCAGCTTCATGTGATCCCCTTGGTTGAGTGACTGTTTAAGATAGTGAGCTACTGGGGTTTTATTCAGGAAGTCTTTTTCATTCCTATATCATGGAAAGTACTTCCTAAATTTTCTTCCAGTATTAGTCAAGTTTTTGGTCTTATATTGAGTTTTTTGATTCATTTGGACTTGAGTGTAGTGCATGGCAAAATGTGTGGATCAAGTTTCATTTTCCTGCATATGGTTATCCAGTTTGTCCAGCACTGGTTGTTGAAGATGCTGTCTTTTTTACAACCTATATTTTTAGGTTCTTTGTCGAATATCAAGTAGCTATAGTTTCTTGACACAGTGTCTGGGTCCTCAAGTCTATTCCATTGTTCTATACTCCTGTTGTTTTTTCTAAATATTTTTTGTTTATTTATTTATTTATATGAGAGAGATTGAGAGTGAAAGAGGCAGAGAGAGAGAGAGAGAGAGAGAGAGGGAGAGAATGGGTGTGCCAGGGCTTCCAGCCACTGCAAACGAACTCCAGATGCGTGCGCCCCCTTGTGCATCTGGCTAAGATGGGTCCTGGGGAATCCAGCCTCAAACTGGGGTCCTTATGCTTCACAGGCAAGCACTTAACCACTAAGCCATCTCTCCAGCCCTATACTCCTGTTTTTATGCCAGTATCATGCTTTTTTTTTTATTACTATGGCTTTGTAATATAACTTTAGATCAGGTATGGTGATGTCTCCAGAGGTATTTGTTTTGCTGAGGATATGTTTGGATATGAGAAGGCCTTCTGCCTTTTCATATGAAATTTGAGATCAGTTTTTCTATCTCTGTGAAGAACACTGTGGGGATTTTCATTAGAATAGCATTAAATCTACATATTGTCTTTGGTAGAATTGTCATCTTCACAATGTTAATTCACAAAACTGGATAATGTGGAGGAGATGGATAAATTCCTGGATGCATACCATCTATCAAAGCTCAACTCAGAGCAGATTATTCACCTCAATGAACCCATAACACTCATGGAGATTCAAAATGTAATCAAAAACCTCCCCAAAAAGAAGAGTCCAGGACCAGATGTCTTCCTAGCTGAATTCTATCAAAGCTTCA
This sequence comes from Jaculus jaculus, assembly GCF_020740685.1. NCBI lineage: Eukaryota > Metazoa > Chordata > Mammalia > Rodentia > Dipodidae > Jaculus > Jaculus jaculus. The sequence continues at coordinate 75,595,475 of NC_059102.1, read as the reverse complement.
TGGAAGAACTCAAACCAGTCTTCCTCAAACTGTGCCACACAATTGGAGAACAGGGAAAGCTAGCCATCTCTGTTTATGAAGCTAGTATCACCCTAATTCCAAAATCAGGCAGAGATGCCATAAGAAAAGAAAACTACTGGTCTACTTCCCTGATGAAGTTAGGTGGAAAGATCCTGAACAAAATTCTTGCCAACCAAAATCCAACAACACATCAAAAGCATTATCAGCCTTGACCAAGTGGGATTTATCCCAGGAACACAGGGTTGGTTCAACATACGGAAATCTGTCAATGTAATATACCACATAAAAAAGGTTAAACATAAAAACCACATGATCATTTCGATAGATGCAGAAAAGGCCTTTGATAAGATACAACATCACTTCATGATCAAAATCTATCTGAGTTTACGTTTGGTAGATGTATGTGTCCAGGAATTTATCCATCTTCTCCATATTACCCAGTTTTCTGGAGTAGAAGTTTTTGAAATAAGTCCTGACAATTCTCCCAATTTCACTTATGCCTATTGTGAACTCTCCTTTTTCATTTTGAATTTTGTTAATTTGAAGCTTCTCTTTTTTTCACTTGATCAAATTGGCCAGGGGTGTGTCAATCTTGTTAATATTTTCAAAGAACCAGCTCTTTGTTTTGTCAATTCTATTAATTGTTTCCTTGGTTTCCAATTCATTCATTTCTGCTCTGATTTTAATTCTTTCTTTCTTTTTTTTAAAAATTTTATTTATTTGTTTGAGAGCAACAGACACAGAGAGAAAGACAGATAGAGGGAGAAAGAGAGAATGAGCAGGCCAGGGCTTCCAGCCTCTGCAAACGAACTCCAGACATGTGCGCCCCCTTGTGCATCTGGCTAATGTGGGACCTGGGGAACCGAGCCTCAAACCGGGGTCCTTAGGCTTCACAGGCAAGGGCTTAACCGCTAAGCCATCTCTCCAGCCCTAATTCTTTCTTTCTTTCTGGAACTCTTTGGGTTGGACTTTTCTTGCTTTTCCATTGCCTTTAGGTGGATGGTTAGGTTATTGATTTGGGATTTCTCTGTCTTTTTTTATGAAGGCTTTGAGTGCTATGAATTTTCCCATGAGGACCACCTTCATTGTGTCCCATAAGTTTTGGTACGATGTGTTCTCAATGTCATTAAATTCTAGAAATTTTGCAATTTCATTTTTTTATTTCATCCAGTATCCATTTATTGTTTAAAGGTGTGCTACTCAGTTTCCAGGTGCTGTTGGGATTCTTCGTGGTATTTTGTTGTTGATTTCTAGCAATTTAGCATTGTGATCTGATATCATGTAGGGAATTATGTCAATCTTCCTATATACGTGGAGGCAGTATTTGTGAACCAGTATATGGGTTATTTTAGAGAATATTCCATGGGCTGCTGAGAAGAATGTGTAGTCTGTGGATTTGGGGTGAAAAGTTCTGTAGATGTCCATTAGGTCTAAGTGATCTATGTGGTTTTGTTGAACTCTCTTACTTCGCTGTTGAGCTTCTGTTTGGATGATCTGTCTATTACTGATAATGGTATATTGAAGTTCCCAGCTATGATGGTGTTGGTGGTTATTTCTGTTTCATTGTCAAGTAGGTTTTATTTTATGAACTGTGATGCCCCTGTGTTTGGTGCATGCAGATTTATGATTGTATTATTCTCTTGATGGATTGTTCCCTTGATAAGTAGGAAGTGGCATTCTTTGTCTTTTTTGATTATTTTTGGTTTGAAGTCTATTATTTTATCCAATAATAATATAGCTACACCTGCTTATTTCTTATTCCCACTTGCTTGGAATATTGTTTTCTACCCTTTCATCCTGAGGAGGAGTCTGTCTTTAGTAGCAAGGTGGGTTCTTGATTGCAACAGATTTAGAGGTCTAATTTTTTTTAAATTTTTTAAAAAATTTTTATTTATTTATTTATACGAGAGCGACAGACACAGAGAGAAAGACAGATAGAGGAAGAGAGAGAGAATGGGCACGCCAGGGCTACCAGCCTCTGCAAACGAACTCCAGATGTGTGTGCCCCCTTGTGTATCTGGCTAACATGGGACCTGGGGAACCGAGCCTCGAACCGGGGTCCTTAGGCTTCATGGGCAAGCGCTTAACCACTAATCATCTCTCCAGTCCAGAGGTCTAATTTTTTGAACCATCCTGTTAGCTTGTATCTCTTGATGGGTGAATTAATATTTTGTGTAATAACTGTGAGATTTGATTTTATCCCTGCCATATCGTGATGGTCTATGTGGGTTGGTTTCATGGACTTTGAAGTTTTATGTGCCTACTCTGAGTTTGGTTATTTTGATCTGCTTCTTGTAGGCATTTTTTTTTAATTTAATTTATTATTTTTCATTTCAGTGAATACAGGCTGTTTGGTACCATTATTTAGGCTCATCTGTGATCTACCCCCTCCCATTAGACCCTCCTTGTTAATGAAAATGGGTCGTGCATTGTGGAGCTAGCCCCCAGTTATTAGTATGATAAATGTCTCTGCAAATCATGACCCAACATGTAACTCTGACATTCTTTCCGCCCCCTCTTCAGCAAGATTTCCCTGAGCCATGTTGGGTTCATTTTTGGTCTGCTTCAGTGCTGAGGTGTTGGGGACCTCTGAGGCTTTGGCTCTCTGATTTGGTAGGAGTTGATCTTGTAGGCATTTGAGTGTGATTATTTGTTTCTTCTGTGTGGAGAATTTCCTGAAATACTCTCTGTAGGTTTGGTTTTGTGTTCATATAATTGTAAAGCTGAGTTTTGTCATGGAAAGTTTTCTTTCACCATCTATTATGAGGGATACTTTTGCTGGGTAGAGTAGTTTGGGTTGGAAGCCATAGGTTCTTAGACTTTGCACTGTTTCATTCCAGGCCCTTCTAGCTTTCAGGGTTTCCATCGAGAAGTCTGAAGTAATTCTGATGGGGTTACCTTTGAAAGTGGTGTACTGTTTTTCCCTAGCCGCTTTTAGGATTTTCTCTTTGGTGTCAATGTTTATAGTCTTAATGATAATATGTCTTGGAGAGTTTCTCCTTTGGTCCAGTCTATTTGGAGTTCGGTTGGCTTCTTGTATCTTTATGGGCCTTTCTTTTAAGAGCCTGGGGAAGTTTTCTTCAATTATTTTGATAAATAAATTCTCCATGCCTTTGGTGTGAATTTCTTCTCCTTCAGGTATTCCAGGGATCCTGATATTAGGACATCTAAGTGTATCCCACAATTCCCTCATGTTCTGTTCACAGGAAGTTTTGAACTTACTGAAATTTTTGAAACTTCATACTGTTTCTTCCATCTTGTCTTCCAGATCAGAGTTTCTATCCTCCATATTGCTCACTCTATTCTTGAGAGCTTCTTGAGAGTTTTGGACTTGTTCAATTAGGTTTGCATTTTCTACTACTTTTCTATGTATAATTTCTATCCCTCTGTCAAGCTCCCTTTTCATATCATTTTCTGATTTTCTTGATGATTCTTAGAATTCATCCTTGTATTTCTTTGTGTCTTCATTTAGTATGGCCAGCTGATTTTTGAGGTCTCGTTTTTTATCACTCTCCCTCAAATCTCTTAACTGTCTTTGAACTCCATTCATGTTCTTATTTATTATGTCTAGTTTAGTGATGGCAGAATCCACATGATTATTGGTCCTTTGTTGCTTTTCTGCAAGTTCTACTAGTACCTTGGTCATGGTTGCATTGCTCATAACTTCATTTTGGTATTCTGATCCTAATGACTCTTATATGTTTTGATTAGATATGTTCATTATAGGACTGAGTGATCTAACTGGATTTTCTTGCATTTGATTCTTTATGTTGTTTCTTTTGTGCTGTGGTCTGCCCATGACAGTATATGGGCACGTAGGTAGGTGGATCAGCTTGGGCTCAAGCACAATGGGAATCTGAAGCAGCCTGGGGCAGTTGCCAAGCAGCCTGGGCTTTATCTCTCACTTGCCAAAGCTGCCTGATCTACTGTCTGGCGGGGGCGCCAAAGTTGCCTGATCTCTCAAGTGGTAATGTGCCAAAGATGCCTGCATTTGAGCTAGGAGGGACACTGAGGCATCAAGCACTGAAGCATCCCTGACTGGTGTTGGAACACTGGGACCTGGAAGCAGTCTGCACTCCCCCGCCACAGGAAAATTGAGGCTGGCAGGTGGAACAGACAGGTAGGGGATGGCACCTGAGCTGGCGCAAGCAACAGACACAGTCTGAGCTTGTATGGCAGTTGCTATGAACCTGGACTTGCTGAAAATGTGGTGACAGGAGCAGCAAGTGGACGAGTGGGTAGAGCAGTCTAAGCTTCCACAAGCAGGGATCGATCTGCACAGGGTGCCATGGATAAAGCAGCTATTTGGGGGTAGGGGTGAGCTAGCCACCCACGAGGGAATCAGTGATTCCCTGTTTTTGCCTGGACTCACTGAGCCTGTGGTGGCCAGAGCCATAACTGGGTGAGTGGGCAGAGCAGTCTAAGCTTCCACGTGTAGGGATCGATCAGTGTTCAGCAGCTCCAAGGATATGGTGGCTACTTGGAGGGAGGGGTGGGCTACCCACCTGCAATGGGATCAGCGCTTCCCTGTTTGCCCCCCTCTGTGCCCTCCCACTGTCAATCTATTGGAGATCACTCTCCCCTAAAAGACCCAGTGAACCGTTAATGTCCTGTCTTTCTTTCCCTGGAATTTGCAGCTCAGCTTGGCCTTTGCCATCTTGGCCAGAATTCAATTTCAGTCATTTTAAACAAATAAACTATTTTCAGTTGAAATTTTATTTTTAATTCTAACATAAATTGGTATGTGAAAAGTTGGGATTCAGACAAACAGGTTCTTAGTTCAGTTTTTTCACAATTCTTTTCTTCCCCTTGATCCAGCATCCTTTAAAGCATCTCTCAAAATATTAACATTCTATGGGGACTGAAAACACACTTCTTTCCACAAGGCATATCCATATCTCTTTGGGATCAATAATTAATTTACAATCTTATGATACCCATTATTTCAAAACTCAAAAATTCCTTAAGTAGCTGTTTCCAGAAAGATTATCCCATTTACAGAAGTGAATATTGTCTAAAGACTTCATCTCACAAAACATTCAACACAGAACACCACTTAGAGAGATGTGGGAGTAGAGACTCAAAGTCAGACTTCTGGATCCATCTCTGCTACATGAAAATTAGCACCTGATCACATTATAGACTGTAGTACATCTGAATGGTCGCTCGAGTGCTTGGAAATGTGTGGATTTTTGTGCATCTTTGTTTAGCTGTTTGACTTTAATTTATCAATTACTCAAAGCACATTAATTTAGCATATACAAGTGTAAAATGTTCTCTGGGAATATTGGGGCATCTGTGAATACAATTAGACTATTGGAGTTTTCTGAATGTGTTAGTTCCAGAAAACTAATCATATTTATGAAAAACACTCCAATTAAAGAAGTGGCTTCTAATTCACTTCAGAGCAGTGGGAATTCTCATTTTTCTTTGCAATGATGCAAAAAAAAAAAAGTGCTTCTGCTATCCCTATCCTCCCCTCCCTGCTATTTAATCTTAACACATAAAGTGGGATAATTTAGCACCCAGGATTTCCTGTACAAGTAAATCTGCAATTTTCATCTACAATCATTTTAACATAAAATAATATTTTTCTATCTATCTATCTACCTACCTACCTATCCGTCTATCTATCTAATTATTGACAACTTCTATACTTATAGACATCAAACTGTGGTATTGCCCTCCCCTCTCCCGCTTTCCCCTACATAACTCTCTTCTCTGTCCCCTCCCTCTCTTCAATAGTCTCTGAATTTGATGTCATCATCTTTTTCTCCTATTATGTGGGTCTTTTGTAGATATTGCTAGGCACTGCGAGGTCTTGGATATTGAGGCCAATTTATGTATGGACAGTTGTATGTAAAGAGAGGTATCCTTTCTTTGGCTCTTACAATCTTTCTGCCACCTCTTCCACAATAACCCTGAGCCTTGGAGGGTGTGAGATGTTTCAGTGCTGGACACTCCATCTCTTCATCTCAGCATTATGTTGCATTTGGGGTCACACCAGTGGTAATCACCATCTGAAAGGAGAAACTTCTCGACCCAGAACTGGGAGTAGCATTAATATATGAGTATGAACATTAAGTGTAGTGCTTTCAGTGCAAGTTGATGAAAGAAATATATGCATTTATCCAGATAAGAGCAGGCTTTATACCAATAAAGCTCATAACCTCCCCTGTCATAGGCTTTTGATTAGGTTTTCAGTACCAGATATGTATTCCCTCCCATAGAGTGGATGATCAGTCCAATTAGAGAACAGTTGGTTTCCCCCAGAGCAGGCATGCCACTGTTGTACTCATTCAGTCATTTGACCTGTTTGGCTAAACTTGAGGCTTCCAGTGTCCACTGTTTTCACTGCTGATGACTTCCATCTCCCATAAGGCTGCATACACTGCAGCTTTTTCCAGCTTTCAGTTGGCTCACATACAAGGAGAAGGTTTTCAGTTCAGCAACAGCTTGATTTCTCAGTGACTTTGTCTTCAGCAATAGGGTCTTACCATCTCTTTCTCATGAGAAACTAAGGGCCTTGGCAATTGCCTCTAATGTTTTGGAGGGAACAGGGACCTCCCTGGCCAACAACTCACTGGAGAGAATCCCATCCCAGGCACTGAAAATTTTCTAGTAACAATCAATGGCTTCTAGATATGCCATTATTCAAGAAAGTAGATTTCATATATCTTATTCAGAATATCTTGAATTTTGATTGACCTGCCCCTCCCTCTTCTTTTATACAATCTTTTCCCTTGACCTAATTTGAGCATTTTCCCTCCCTATAATCTTCTAGTTACATATATATAATATCATCCCATAAATTCTTTCTTTCTCCTCCCTCCCTTATAGCTGTTTTCTAGCTTATGGGCCTCTGCTACTGATTTTTGGTTCCAGATCACACACACAAGTCTATATATTTGTAGCTAAGATCCACATATGAGAGAAAACATGCAACATTTGGCTTTCTGGGCCAGGGTTACCTCATTCAGCATAATCCTTCCCAGATCCATGTATTTCCCTGTGAATTTCATAATTTCATTTCTCTTTACTGCTGAATAGAACTCCATTCTGTTAATCTATCACATCTTTATCATCCATTCATCTATGGATGAACATCTAAGCTGGTTCCATACCCTCCCTATTGTGAATACAGCAGCAATAAACATGGTTGTGAAAGTACCTCTAAGGTAGTAAGATGAGTCAGTAGGATATATGCCTAGGAGTGCTGTAGCTGGATCACATGTTAACTATACTTTTAGCTGACTCAAAAACATCCACAATGTCTGTACCAGATTACATTCCCACCAACAGTGTAGAAGGGTTCCCCTTTTATCACATCCTCACTAACATTTATTGCCATTTGTTTTCCTTTTATTTATTTATTTATTGGTTTTGCAAGGTAGGGTCTCACCCTAGCTCAGGCTGACCTGGAATTCATGTGGAGTCTCAGGGTGGCCTTGAACTCATGGCAATCCTCTTACCTCTGCCTCCCAAGTGCTGGGACTAAAGGTGTGCATCACCATGCTCAGAGCTATTTGTTTTCTTAATGGTAGCCATTCTTTCAGGAGAGAGATGGAATGTTAAAGTAGTTTTAATTTTCATTTCCCTGATGGGTAAGGATGTAGAACACTTTTTTAGATGTTTATATGCTGTCTGTATTTCTTCTTATGAGAACTCTCTATTTAGTTCTATAGCCCATTTTTTTAATTGGGTTGTTTGATTTTTTGTTTTGTTTTATGAGTTCTTTGTATATTCTGGATATTAATCCCCTGTTAGGTCTGTAGCAAGCAAAGATTTTCTCCCATTCTGTAGGTTGTCTCTTTGCTCTATTCACAGTGTCCTTTACTGTACAAAATCTTTGTAATGCCATGAGATCCCAGGGGTTTATTAGTGGTTCTATTTTCTGAGGAATTGGGTTTTTATTCAGAAAGTCCTTACTTATGCCAATATGATGAAGGGTTTCCCTTACCTTTTCCTTGAGCAGTTTCAGAGTTTCAGGTCTGATATTACGGTCCCTGATCCACATGTATTTGATGCTTGCACATGGAGAAAGACAATAAATTATTTTCATCTTACTACATTTACATAACCAGTTTTCCCAGCACCACTTGTTGAAGAGGTTGTCTTTTCTCCAATGAATATTTTTGGCATTTTTCTCAAAAATCAAATGGCTGTAGCTGCCTAGATTAACATCTGGGTCCTCTATTCTGTTCCATCAAACTACATGTCTCTCTTTGTGCCAATACCAAGCTGTTTTTGTTACTATGGCTTTGTAATATAGCTTAAAGTTGGATATAGTGATTATTTTGGTTGCTATTTTGGCTATTCAAAGATTTTTGTGCTTCCAAATGAACATTAGGATTGTTTTGTTTTTTATTTCTGTGAAGAATGCCATTGGAATTATAATGGGGATTGCATTAAATGTTTGCATTGCTTTTGACATTTTCTTTCATATATATATATTTAAATTTTATTTTTTTTATTAACAACTTCCATGATTATAAGAATACCCCATGGTGATACCCTCCCCCCCCCACTTACCCCTTTGAAACTCCAGTTTCCATCATACCCCCTCCCCATCTCAATCAGTCTCTCTTTTACTTTTGATGTCTTGATCTTTTCCTCCTCTTATGACGGTCTTATGCAAGATTGATTCTTTCAATCCAAGAATATGGAATGTCTTTCCATTTCATTGTGTCTTCTGCAATTTCTCGCTTGAGTGTTTTAAAGTCCTCATTGTAGAGCTCCTTCACTTCCTTAGTTAAGTTTATTTCAATGTACTTTATTTTTTGAGGCAATTGTGAATGGGAGATTCCCTGATTTCATTCCCTGCACATTTGTTGTTAGTATATAGGAAAGCTATTGATTTCTGTTTATTTATTTTGTATCTTGCTCCATTACTAAAAGTGTTTTTCAGCTCTGACAGTTTTCTGGTAGAGTTTTTAGGGTCTTTTATGTATAGAATCATATCATCAGCAAATAGTGATAATTTGATCTCTTCCTTTCTAATTTGTATCCTTTTTTATGAGTGTCTCTAGCCTTATTGCTATAGCTAAGACTTCCAGTACTATATTAAGTAAAATGGAGGACAGTGGACACCCTTGTTTTTTTTTCCTGAATTTATTGGAAAAGCTTCAAGTTTTCTCCATTTAGTATTATGTTGGCTGTAGGTTTGTCATAAACAGCTTTTATTAGGTTGAGATATGTTCATATGTACATTCTGTTCCCAGTTTCTATAATACTTTTACCATGAAAGGATTTTGGATTTTATTGAATGCCTTTTTAGCATCTATTGAACTGATCGTGTGGTTTTGTCCTTCAGACCATTTATATGATGCATTACATTTATTGATTTGCATATATTGAACCATCCCTGCATGCCTGACATAAAGCCAACTTGGTCAGGGTGAATAACCTTCTTGATATAGTCTTATATTCTGTTTGCCAATATTGTGTTCCGAATTTTTGCACCTATGTCATGAGGGAGATGGGTCTCTAATTTTCTTTATTTGTTCTGTGTTTGTCAGATTTTGGCATGAGGGTGATGCTGGCTTCATAGAAGGAGTTTGGCAGAATTGCTTCCTTTTCTATTTTATGGAAAAGTTGAGAAGCAGTGGTATTAGTTCTTCAATGAAAGTCTGGAAAAATTCACCAGTGAATCCATCTGGGCCTGGACTTTTTTAAGTTTGGAGAGTTTTTATAACTGCCTGGATCTCCATATGTGTAACAGGTCTATTTAAATAGCTTATCTCATCTTGATTTAATTTTGGTAGGTCATATGAATCAAGGAAATCAACCATTACTTTCAGATTTTCAAACTTAGAGGCAAATATATTCTTAAAGTATGTCCTTATAATTGTCTGAATTTCTTTGGTATCTGTTATAATAGTGCCTTTTTTTATCTCTAATTATATATTTTTTTTCTCTTCTCTGTTTCTTCTGGTCAAATTTGCTAAGGGTTTATCAATTATGTTTATCCTTTCAAAGAACCAACCCTTTGTTTCATTGATTCTTTGGATTGTTTTTTTATTTTTATTTTTTTGGTTTTTTTTTCATTAATTTCTGCCCTAATCTTTATTATTTCTTCTCTCTACTGATTTTTGGTTTGCCTTGTTCTTTTTCCAAGGTCTTAAAGGTGAAGCATTAGATTGGTTTTGTGTGTGTGTATGAACTTTCTAATTTCTTAATATAGATACTTAGAGCTATAAATTCCCCTCTTAGGACTATCTTAATTATGTCCCAAAGGTTTTGGTATGTAGTATTATCATTATCATTTTTTTCTTTCTTTCTTTCTTTTTTTGTTTTTTTGAGGTAGGGTCTCATTATAGCTTAGGCTGACCTGGAACTCTATGTAGTCTCAGGGTGGCCTCAAACTCATAGTGATCCTCTCACCTCTGCCTCCCAAGTGCTGGGATTAAAGGTGTGTGCCACCATGCCTGGCCTTTTTTGTTCATGGTTTTTTTGAGGTAGTGTCTCACTCTAGCTCAGGCTGACCTGGAATTCATTATGTAGCCTCAGGGTGGCTTGAACTCATGGTGATTCTCCTACCTCTGTCTCTCAAGTGCTGGGATTAAAAGCATGCACCACCATGCCTGGCTTATCATCATCATTTGAGTCTATGAATTTATTATTTGCCTTTTTGATTTCTTCAATGACCATTCAATAGTGTACTCTTTAGTCTCCATGAATTTCTGTATGCTCTGTAGCTTTTCTTGTTGCTGAGTTGCAGTTTAATCCCACTGTGGTCAGATACAGTACAAAGGATTATATAAAGTTTCCTGTATCTGTGGAGATTTACTTTGTGTCCTATATATGGTATATTTTAGAGAATATTGCATGTGCTGCTGAGGAAAATGTATATTCTGCAGCATTTGGTTGGAATGTTCAATAGATATCTGTTAGGTCCATTTGATCCATGACATCCTTTAATTCAGATGTCTCTCTTTTTATTTTTTGCCAGGATGACCTGTCAATTAATGAAAGTGGGGTATTGAAGTCACTCACTGATATTGTGTTTGAAGTTATCTGTGAGCTTAAGTCTAATACTGTTTGTTTGATGAAACTGGGAGCCCCCATTTTAGATGAATATATGTTTAGAATTGTAATGTCCTCCTGTTGGGATGTTCCTTTAATCAGTATAAAATGACCTTCTTTATTTTTCCTCACTAATGTTGGTTTGAAGTCTATACTATCAGATATTAGGATAGCAACTCCTGCTTGTTTCCTAGGCACATTTGCTTGAAATACCATTTTCCATCCTTTCACACTAAGACAGTGTTTATCTTTTATTGACAGATGAGTTTCTTGGAGACAACAAATGACAGGATCCTGACTTTTAATCTAGTCTGTAAGCCTGTAGCTTTGGGTTCATGCATTGAGGCCATCGATATTAAGAGTTATTATTGAAAGGTATGCATTTATTCTCACCATTCTTTTTAGTTTGTAGTGTTAGAGCTGGTTTAGTTGTCATAAATTACTTTAGCCTGTTTTGTTGTGGAATGTCTTTATTTCTCCATTGATTGGGATAGATAGCTTTGCAGGATAAAGTAATCTTGGTTGACAGTTGTTATCTTTCAGAACTTGGAATACATCATTCCAAGCCCTTCTGGCTTTTAACATTTGTGTTGAGCAATCTGCAGTCATTCTGATGGGCTTGCCTTTGTAGGTGATTTGTTTTTCCCCTCTGTTTTCAATATATTTTCTTTGGCTTGTGTGTTTACTAGTTTATTTATAACATGGTGAATACAGGTTTTGTCTGTTTGATGTTCTAAAAGTTTCTTGTATCTGCAGTGGCATTTCTTTCTGAATTTGGGGAAATTTTTCTTCTATGTTTTTGTTGAGAACACCTACTAAGACTCTGGATTGAAATTCTTCTCCTTCTATTATGCCCTGAATTCTTATGTTTGATCTTTTCATAGTGTCCCAGATATCTTGAAATTCCCATTCACACCTTGCTATTAGCTGGTCTTTCTCTTTGTTGGACAGTATTAAGTCTGCCACTGATCTTACAGTTTAGATACTCTTTTTTTCTCCTTCATCCATTCTACTGGTGAGACTTTCTACAGAGATTTTAATTTCACTGACTGTATTCTTAAAAGCTAGGATTTCAGCCTGTTTTTTCTTCAGTATTTTTATTTCCTTACTTATGTCTTGTAATGACCTCCTTATTTCATTAAGGTAGTTTCCTATGTTCTTGTTCATAAGTTTGTGTTCTTCTTTAATTCCTTTGTTTCTTTTATTCCCGTTATTCCTTCTCTGATTTCTTTTTTTTTTTTTTTAAAGGAGTCTCTTTCAGCCTTTGACTCTAAGAACAACTCCTTTTTTTTTTTTTTTTAATTTATTTGATAGTGACAGAGAGAAAGAGGCAGATAGGGAGAGAAGAGACAGAATGGGCGCGCCAGGGCCTTCAGCCACTGCAAACGAACACCAGACACTTGCGCCTTCTTGTGCATCTGGCTAACGTGGGACCTGGGGAATCGAGCCTCGAACCGGGATCCTTAGGCTTCACAGGCAAGCGCTTAACTGCTACGCCATCTCTCCAGCCCCCTTCTCTGATTTCTTTGAGCATAGATACCAATATTTTCTTCAAATCTTTGCCAGGCATTTCATTTAAAACAGTCTTATCCGTGATCATTTCTGATGGATTTATAATTTTTGATGGGACTGTATTATCTTGGTTCTTTGAGTTTCTTTTATTATAATGTAGCAAATTTGCATCCTGAGTTGCTTTAATGCTTAGGGTTTCTACTTATCTTCGGTGTTTCCAGAGGTGGCATTCCACCTCCTATGCCCTCAGGATATGAATTCAAGGTGCCAGGTGTAGCTCTTGTACCCCAATCCAGCTGCAGAAGTAATCCTTGACTGAGATGGGGAGGGGATATGATGGAGAATGGAATTTCAAAATGGAAAGTGGGGGGGGGTATTACCATGGGATACTTTTTATAATCATGGAAAATGTTAATTAAAAATTGAAAGAAAGAAAAAAGAAGTAATCCTAGGTGTTGAGTTTACTTGCTAAGCAAGTATTCTAGTGGACTGGGTGGAACAATTTACTAGAAAATTCTAAACTTCAACTGAGAAACATACACAATCAATAAACAAACCAGCACAAAGTATGTAATTGTGAAGATTAAAACACATAATCTTATAAAGCTAAATTCCCTAAGGGTGTGTGTTTTCATATACCCTTAATCTAGTCAGCTGGTGGGTAGAGATTTCTGTTCTGAATTGGGTTCCAGGTCAACATGGATCTGGATCAGACCCTGCCCCAATAATTACAGAAGCAAAGACAAAGGCCCTATAAATTTGAAAGTATCAAAGGGAACAATATTCAACCCCCAAATACAAGTTATTTGAAAATGGTAAATCCAACCCATAACCTGCCCTGACAAGGAAAGAGAGATTAGCTCTTCCAATGTCGGCCTATGTACCTGTTTTTGTTGTTGTTCTTGTTGTTTGTTTGATTTGTTTTGTTTTTTGTCAGTTGGCCTCCTTACCTTTTGGGGTAACTTCCAAATTCACCAATGCTGAGTACCCACTTCATTTCCTCTGTGTTGTGGAGCTGAACCTCTGATCAGCTCTGCTGGTTGCACTGCCACTGGGGACTGAATGCCAGAGGTTCCCTGTTCTGATGGTGGGGAATGGAGGAGTTCAGACTTCTGCAGTTGCTCATGCAGTTCCACATGTATCACTTTCAGTAGCTCTTTGGTTGATCTCAGCTGTCTTTAGTTTTGTTTTCTTAATTGTGTAAGGAGGCTGATGAAATTGAAAAATCCATCTCTGCTGCTGTGGCTGCTTGGTGTGCCTGGCAGGGCAATGCCAGGCGGGTGGACGGGTAGCGTGGATTGGGCTGTTTTCCTCCTTTCTGGTGGATCTTGGTTTCTCTGGCTTCTCTGCTGTGTCTAATAATAACCTTACTCCTTCATTTTTCAGAAGAAGAGTGTATTTTGCTGGGATTTTGCTTAAAAACCTCCGTAGGCTAGTTTGACATGGCTACTATGCCACAATCTTACCCGGAAGTCTGTCTATATAAATTTGTCCTGTTACTTCTGAACACATTAAAAAGTAACTGCCCCAAATAGGTCTGTCTTGAAAGAAGAATCTTTGGTCTGAGTTCATAATAGGACTTGGTACTAAGTCACTGCCTTGGTTCATTGCTGAAGTAATTATTTGTGACATTTCCAAATACCCTGTTTTTGTGGAAAGAATTCATATCTGGAGCTCTCTCAAGATCATATATTCAAGGACATCTACTCCCATCCCAAGGACATCTAACCCCATATAAGGACGTCTAATGCCCCACCCCAGGACATCTATCCCCACTCCAAGCTGGTCATTCATGAACATTTAAGCTGCTCACTCTCCCCGTCCCCTATTACTTTTTAGTTTATCTTGACCTGTGGAGTAGATTTCATGAGGGAGGCAAACAATATTCAGATACCTTCCAATGTTCATGCAAATATAGCCCACAGTCAGTTTTCAGAGTAGAAGAGAATCATTTTACGTTTTTGTTTTTGGTTTTCCTCCTTCTCCTGGCTTTGTAACAGGAGGCTACAGAATAATCTGGAAAGAAATTTGTAAAAGGTTTAATTCCTTTAAAAAAAAAATAGGAGGAAGACTAGTATCTGAGAAGACAAGAATGTAAAAGTTCCCTGGTTACTGACAGCTATAGAAATAGTACTGCAAATGAACCCTGAAATCTAAACTGGTTTAGAAATAGAAAAAAATGGCGATGCTGTTTTTTGTTTGTTTGTTTGTTTTGTTTTTTTCAAGGTAGGGTGTCACTCTAGCACAGTCTGACCTTGAACTCACTCTGGAGTCTCAGGGAGAGCTTGAACTCACAACAATCCTCCTTTGTCTCCCTCTTGAGTGCTGGGATTAAAGGCATGCACCATCACACCTGGCCTACAATGCTATTTTACAGGAAGTGTTTCTGCTGGTACCCTAGCTTGGCTTTTTTGTACTTATATAAATACATCGGTATAGATCTTTTGATCTATCCACTTATGTGCTTTTGAATGTTTCCTGCTTAATATCTTTCCTTTCAGACCTTGAGAAAGGCATAAACTGACTTGGGAGAAAAAGAACTTTTGCTCATTAGAGAACAACATAGGAACATTAAAGCCAACAAGAGAGTTCTGTGTGTCCACCATGAGTAGTACACATTTGGAACACTTGGGTTCTACTTAATCCTGGAAGCTTGATGTAGTGAACTTCTACAGAAGAATCACAAATTCCTCAAAGGCTGTTCCTACTTAACTTTGAAGCACATAATTCCATAAGCAGCAACTTCCATCTTCAGTTAAGGATGCCACCTACATTCCCATATTGCTCTATGCAGGTTCCTGAATCCAAAAATAAACGTTACCACTTAAGAGAACTGCAGGAAAAGTGTTAGGCAAAGGAACTCAAAGGAGTTTTTAGTATCATTTTTTAGCTCCCAATTTATAGTCTCAAATTTAACCAGGAAATTGGAGAATTAGTAACATTGAAATTGAAGCTGCTTAGACCAGCAGAGAACATGAACTTGAGCCCACCAATTGTGTACTACTGGTAGCTAGTTATAAAGTTTCCAGCCTGGGGTGGGCCAACGAATCCCACAATGACTTACTTTCTTTAATGTAAGATGGGCATAAAAATAATGACTGCTGCTATATATTGTTGCTAGTATTATAACCAACATATGCAAAATTCATAGTAAACTCAACATGAATGTAAGATTTCTTGCTACCTTTATGGAATAAATGAATTTATCCTAGAAATTATAGACAATGTTTAAGTGTCTTTTTTCTATTCAAACAAAAGGTGAGTGGGATTAAACATATCTCTGCTCCTTTCCAAGCCTAGGGTCAGTCTGAAAGTAATACATGCACTTTGAACAGGTACTCACAAATATAAACAACCCTCTTAATAAAATGAAATAAATGAAAAGCAATGCTCATTTCAAGGCAAGAATATGTATTTACTTTTCATATGGCTGATACCATCAATGTTTTTTTCTTTTAATATAATGTATCTATAAGCAAGTTTTTTCACATACTATGAAGGTGGTGGGATCTCATCTATTCTTTTTTCTTTTCTTGGCCCTCAAAATGAGCATAGCATAAAGACACTTACCCATCAGTAGTTTTGAATTTTTTTATTTTTATTTATGTGAAAGCTACCAACATAAAGAAAAAGAGGTAAGAGACAGAGAGAGAGAGCGAGAGAGAAAGAGAGAGAGAGAATGGGCACATCAGGGTCTCCAGCCACTGCAAATGAACTTCAGATGTGTGTGCCCCCTGTGCATGTGGCTAATGCAGGTCCTGAGAATTGAGCCTTGATCTGGTGTCTTTAGGCTTCACAGGAAAGTGGTTAACCGCTAAGCCATCTCTCCAGCCCTCCATCAGTATTTTTTATTAAGTAATAAAGCTTATCTTTCTTCCCACTTAAAAGTCTCACCATTCATTCACACAGAAACCCACAAGCAATACACAGCCTACCATCTGTATTTATCTCTCTTTTCATAGTCTCTCCTCAAATGTACCTCTTATTTGTTCCTCAAACCTTATAAAATCTCTTCCAAAATACCTTTATCCATTTCCCCAACTAGAGTGCTATATATCTGAACTACTATGTATTTTTCTGAGCCATTCTTCTATACCTATTGTTCCCTGCTTTCATTCAATTTATACATGGAAATGACGCATGTCTCACAATTAAAATGTATAGTCAGATCTCATTTATTTTCTCTTGCCTTGTGTTTATCACTCAAAATATTGAATGAATGAAGGAAGGAAGGAAAAAGGCTGGGGAGATGGCTCCGTGGTTCAAAACTCTTACTGTACAAGTCAGAATCCCAGCAATGACCTAAGGCTAGACACACAGTAGTACATACATCTGTTATCCTAATGTGCTACAGCAATGGGAGGAAGAGTCAGGAGAAACTCAAAGCTCAAGGGTCAGCTAGTCTGGCCTTCACAGAGGCAAAATGGCAAGAGAGACCCTCTCTCAAACATGGGAGCAGGAGAGGACTAACCCTGAGGTTGTCTTCTGACTTATTCACATATGCTATAGTACACATGTGTATGTGCACATGAGCATGCACGTACACACACACACACACACTAAAGCTTTTAAATAACTGTTTCATTAAAATTTATGTAATTTTATGAAAAGATACATACATGCTATATGTCCATTTCATGCCATTTCAGGCTGTAATCTTTTCTTAAAATAACTTTATTTATTTGCAAGGAGAAAGAACTCCAGATTCAGGCAACACTTTGTGCAACTGGCTTTACATGGGTATTAGCAAAACAAAACCAGGGCTGTTAGGCTTTGAAAGCCAGTACCTTTAGCTGCTGAGCTATATCTTCAGCCCAAGGCTGAAATATTAATAAACATAGGTTTTTACTAGAATTGGGTTTGTTTTCCAACCTCTATTGTCTTCACTTGACCAAGAGCAGAACCTACTCCATTTGAACTCATGTTGAGAAGTAGTTTTATGCTGCAGTAATGTTTTGTTGCTGGGCTCAAACATCTAACCAAAAGCAGCTTATGCAAGGAAATGGCCTATTTCCATGCATAGTCTCTGGGGAGAAGTTTCATCATGTCAAGGAAATCCTAGCATGAGCAGGAAGCTGCCTCTCATTGCCACATACTAGCCAAAGTAAAGAAGTAATTTGAGCGACCTAGCTCTGCACACCAAGTGGGCTGGACTAATAAACCTCAAGATCCATTCTACCTCCTCTAGCATGGCTCCAAACCCGAAAGGGATCCAAGACTCTCCCAAACTGCCACTATTTGAGGACCAAGTGTTTAAAATACATGAAGCCATGGGTACATTTCATTCAAACCACCACATTTGGTAACCCCTGACTTAAACATTTGCTTTTTTGAAGCCTTGGTAGTATTTCATTGTTATCAAATTTAACAGAGTATTAAGAGATGTTTAGATGTTTTTCACACCGCATTTTTTGAGCAGGTAGGCAATTTTACTATTTATTATTCATTTTACTCTCTTTGTAAGACCCTATTTATTCCATTAGGAACTTATCTTGACTTGTGACAATAAGCAGCTTTTCTTAGAGGTTTTCCTTTGTTTCCCTTTTTATGTATTCTTTTCTTTTTCTCTATATTTTTTTATTCTCTTTGCAATGCTATAACACTTTTCTTTATTTTCATCATAACTCCTTAGGAGATTTCTATAGCATATTCACCAGAATATGTTACATTAACATTGCACAAATGCTGAAGGTGAACTCAGAGAACCTATGAGGTCTACT
Source organism: Jaculus jaculus (assembly GCF_020740685.1). Lineage (NCBI taxonomy): Eukaryota > Metazoa > Chordata > Mammalia > Rodentia > Dipodidae > Jaculus > Jaculus jaculus. Next base: position 75,577,197 of record NC_059102.1, on the reverse strand, counting down.
TCAGATGGAGTGGCCATACATCATCAGAAACACCGATTGGGTCAGCCATGTTCCATGAGGAGGCAGGCCTGCTCTGACCCTTCCCACAGTGATGTACCTATTAACAACTCCCACTAAAGTGACTAGAAAAGGTTCCTTTTTTAGGCATTAATTTTGATCAGTCACTTTCAATTATAGTTGGAAGCAGGCAAGGTCTAAATTATAAATAAATTGATTAATGAAGTCAGATTAGTTTAGCAGTTACTGATTATAGCTATGCATTTTTAAAAGTCATTTGGGGAAGCAATAAGACTTGATAAAGGAAATTTTATAATGGGATTTTTCAAACGTGGATCAAGTCCTGATTCTATCTCCCCCTGGTGGACTATATCATTAAAGTTATTCTCTTGGTTTCTTAGTAGAGGCCCCCTCAGAGATGACATCCTCACTAGTCCTAACAATGAGAGCACTAATGTTATGATGTTACTGATGAATAAATTGAAACTCAGAAATATTCTATTACATGCCCAATAGTAGCTACATGGGTGAGGACAGAATTTGAGGCCAGTCCTAAACCTCAGATTTTTTCACTAATTTCTCAGTCCTATATCCATTCTTAATATCATAAGGTAGTGAGAGCCTCAGTACGTAGTAGAGTTTTTGCATTGTTTTTTCTTCTCTGACTACACTGTGGGCTTCTCTTTTAGCTTCCTTATATTTCCCTAACAAATTATTCCATATGCAGTAGCTTAACATAACACAAATCTCTGAACTTACAATTATAGAGAAGAAAAATACAGAATGGGCTTCAAAAAATGAATCTAAATGAACAACCACATATTGAGTAAAATATGTCAGACTCAGAACAAGTATCTCATGTTTTCTTTCATTTATGAATCTTTGCCTTTATATTTTATACAATTAAAAGTCAAATTGAGACTGTTTAAGAGGAATTAATGGGAAAAGTGGAATGGGGCAAAGGGAGGGGTGACTATGATAAAAATACTTCATATACTTATTTAAAAATCTTTTTTATGAAACCCATCAGTATGTACAATGAATATATGCCAATAAAATTTTTCATTAAAAATGGACCTTAGACTGGGAAGATAGCCCAGTGGATAAAAGACTTTTCTTTTAATTTTATTTTTGTGTGTGTGTGAGAGAGAATGAGCATGTATATTTATGGAATAAGAAGATGCAGCCCTATCAAAAATCTCAATAGATTGTTCTGTAACTTAACTCATCCATTTATATAGTTCCTCATTCAAAGATGAAATAAATATGCTCTGGACACAAGTGTGGACATTTTACTGCTGTATTTTGGAGACTTGAGAAATTTGATCCTTTTTAACTCTTATGGAGTGAACACTTTGACAAGAAATGAATATTAATGAAAATTTTCCAAAGGTAAACTGAGATAGGCTGTGAAAATGTGAGACAGGAAGAAGTGCAGGGAGTGATTGAATGAATGTGTGTTAAGGCATGAAGATGGAATAATGTAGATGGCAGACTTTGTAGCACTTTATTGGTCACATTGAAAAGATTTATTTTTACCTTAAGAACAATGGGATACTTTGAGGGATGGACAGCAGTGAGGAGCCGTGATTGGATTTGAATTTTTGAAAATGTCCTGTAGAAGTTGGGCCAGGTTGGAATCCAGGGAAGAGTTCAGAGGTAGTGTAGTAATTCAGAAGAGGGATGATGAGAACTTGGACTAGTGGGGTTGTAATGGAGATGGAAACCAGTAAGTAGGATCAAAAATACCTGAGAGATAAAAATCAATAGGATATGTAATGGATTAGGTGTTGGAGATGAGAGCCAAGAGAAGTGGCAATCAATTTTTACTAGCTAGCTCAATTGAAACAGAGCTGAGAAAAATTTGGACAGAGAATTTCATTTTCAGTGTTCTTATCACTTCTTTCTATTCCTTGTTCCTGTTCAGTGGCACTTTCCCCCTTAACAATCTTTAGTTTCTAGCTTCTAGAATTCTCAATCTTCCACAGTATCTCTGCAAGTCTGTTTCTGTGTTAGTCTCTCTTTCTTTCTTCTCTCCTTCACTGAGATATTTTTTCAGATTTTGATGATCATTTATACTTAGTAGAAGAATGTTTTGATAAAGGCTAATGTTTTGTATCCTCTTAGTTCTATTTGCTTTTCATAGAAAATGAGTCTGTTGTTTCTGGTAGAATTTCAAGTTCTACAAAGATTACTCATATTACTAATTTGAGATAAGTAATGATTTTGCAAGTCAAGGATATTTGAAAATGTTTGTTGATACTTTTGATCATCATAACTGAGGTGATGGGGGTGGCATTGGCTTCTGGTATCTATTGATTGGATAGAGAAAAGGCATGATTGTCAGCTTTCTATAGTGCATAGGACCTCAGCCTACTATCTGGCCCCAAATGCCAGTAGTGTTAAGGGTTAACAAATCATGTCCCAACTGTCAATTCTTCATCACATTAGTAAAATGGAAGAACAAAGTAGGAATGACCTATAATGTCTTATCTGTATTTTTAAAGTATTTTAAAAGCTAAAATTAAAAGAAAAAATCCAGAATTGGGGTATTGAATATCAAAATGCAACTCTGGACTTTTCAATGAAACTGAATGAAGGGTATTAGGGAAAGAAGTCAGTAATTATTGCACTTATAAATTGAAAACAAGAACAAAGCCAAGCAGAGAAAAGTATAGTTTAGAGCATTATAAATTTACTGATAATATTTTCCATAGACAGATCTGTCGCCCACATGGATGGCAGCATTGCAATGGTGCCCTCCAGGCCCAAGCTGGAATAACCATCAGTCATTTATGAGGAAATGACAAAAATATAAAAGCGTCTGTAATTAACTTAGTAAATTATAACAATAAGGGCAAATAGAAAACTGTTTAACACAAAGGAACTCCAAGGAAAAACTGGCAGATAATTCCTATCTCATCCTTTGTACAAGTAGATTGCAGCACATATGGTCTTGCACCTGGGGCCACAGAACACTGGAAGGTTTTAGCAGCATATGTGTGGAAATCCTGCACCTTGCAGGGAGTGAAAGAAAAGGGAAAGCTGGACCTTTTGGCCATTTTCTTTCTGGATCCTTATCAGATTTAGTCTGTTCCGTATGGTATTTTTAACTTATTGTATTTTATCTTTAATGTAATCTTCATGGGGATTTTAATTGCTTATTTCCAATACTAATTTCCATTCCTGTGAATATGGAGGAAGTAAATTTGCTTCCCTTTCAATAATACAAAAAGAAAACAATTATGAAAACTACTCACCATGAATAGTATTTACTTTTCCAAAGAAAGGTCTGCATTTTGTCAAATATATTCACCTGTATTCATATGCATAGAATTAAAATTCTGTATTTGGATTTCTGGGGGGTTGCTGGAAGGAAATGTACTATTTTCAACTAAGCTGCTATTGTTATTTATCTAATGGTTTGGGACCTGTGGATTTGGAAAGAAAAAAACTTACCATTAGGAAAAAACTTCTAATTATACTTCCTTGTACATTAAACTAAAATAGTCAAGATAGTGAAAGATTCAGAAGTTTCAGGATGTGGAGTTTTAAAAGGAAGTGGCAAAGTGCTATTTTGAAGATTATTCTGCAATGCAATCACAAGGTAAAAGAGTACAGGGAAAAGAATTCAAGGGCCTTCTTCAGGGCTCTCAACTCTATATTTTCCTTTCTTTTTTTGTCATATTAGCCCAGATAATGAAGCATCAAAAGCAGTAACATTTAATGCTATATAAACTCCACATCTCTAACTGGGGTTAAGGCACTGGGAAACTTCTCTCTTCCATTTTCTTGCTAGTCCAAACCTTCAACAGTTGTTTCAAATCATTCTAAATTCTATCACGCCTGCACTCATAGGGTGACAGTCGCAGTTGGGAATCATCCCAGATGCCCATTACTGGATGACTGGGTAATGAAGTTGTGGTGCATTTATACAATAGGATTCTACTCAGCACTAAGAAAAAAATGATACAATGAAATTTGTAGAAAAATGGGCAGACTTGGAGCACATACTCAGCAAACTTACACAATCACAGAAAGACAAAAGCCTCATGGTGTTACTTATCTGCAGTTCCTAACCTGGGACCTGCTTGAGTTGCTAATGTACCTGATAGGCAACTCAAGGCCCAGACAATAGGGATGGAAGGGTTTAGGGGGAGGATGGGGGGAGTGCAAAACAAACACAAAACTGAATCCAAACTGAGCTTCTATCATAGAAACCTTTATCCTTGAAGATAGACTAAAAGATGTAACCCTCAACTGCAGTGGGGTGGGGGAACCTGAATAGAAGGGCCCTGAGGAGAGTGGGAAGAAACCAAATCTTATTATTATTACTATTATGTCTCTAACCTGGAACTCCCAATACCAGAAGTCCATTGCTACCCATGATGAGCTGCTGATTGGAGAGACCTACAAGGTCTCCAAAACTAGCAGGTTTCTGTCAAAGCACTTGATTACCCACCAGAGGCAAAAGGTAAGACCCTATTGCTGAAGATACCACATGCTCCTGACACAGAACATGGAGAGCCCTGGCTAGAATCTGGAAGACATCCAGGCAGCAGGCAGTTTAGCCTGCCTAGTGCTGGAAAGCGCTACTTGAGCTACTAGGGGAAAGTAGACAACAACTGTCTGAGCAACCACAGCCTAAACTACTCAGAAGCAAACACCCTGACAGAAAGTACATGCTAGTGCAATAGTGGCATGCAGCCTCAGGGGGTAACCAACAGCTTTTTGATTGGCTAAGAGATCAATTTGGTCTATAGAACCCATATCTGGAATTGGGAACCACATCAGAATCCTATGGAGACAAACATTATGTTCTCCAGTGTCAAGTTCTCAGTAGTCTTTGGCAAACAAAGGGGTTACATACATCAAATTCTCCCAAAATTTATAATGCTTATCCCATTTAAACTATGCTGACTTCACTGTCCATTGGAGAATCTGTTTTTCTTTTTCAGAAGGTAGTGAGACTACAGGATATAAACCACCCCTTGCACTTCAGCCAAGCCACTGCTGAAACCACAGAGTAATTGGGGAGACCAGCATGAGTGCTTCTTCCATGCTGAACCTGATGATCAGCACCAGAGTGTAGGAGACAGACCCTGAGGATACTCAACACCTACCAAAACAGATATACAGAAGCTTCTAAGAGCTCATCACTGAAATAGACTTAAAACTCACCCACCACAGCTCAGAGAATTTTGCAGAAGAGGAGGCAGAAAGATTGTAAGAGCAACAGGTTGAGACATCATGCTTAGAGGCATTCCTCCCCCCTCCCCCCAAATAGCTGACTGGTACTCTCACAACACATACCCCATAAGGAATACCTGCAACCCCACTGAGGATCATCCCCAATGGAATGGGGGGGCAGGAATTAGGTAAAAGAGGTACCAACACATGATGTATCTATACAAATCATGTTGATAATAATAATAAAAACATATGAAACAAAAGGATTCATAGGGAAGTGTTTTTGTGTCTTCTTTTTTAAGTTTTGATCTCCCCTATAATACATGCTTTTTTTTTTTTTTTTTTTTTTTTGATTTTTCAAGGTAGGGTCTCACTCTGGCTCAGGCTGACCTGGAATTCACTATGTAGTCTCAGGGTGGCCCCAAACTCTTGGTGATCCTCCTACCTCTGCCTCCCAAGTGCTGGGATTAAAGGCATCATGTACCACCATGCCTAGAAAGGCACTTATTTTTATAATTAGGTCCTCTGGTGTCATACAGCTATGCTCCATCAATGATGTTATATTTACACGTCTACTTGACTTTCAATCTGGTTCTCTTCCTATAGCCTATAGACATGCACAGGTCTCGCCTGTACTTAACAGTGCAATGTCACCTTTACCTTGAACTTTCCTTCTTAGCCAAGATTTTCATGAGAAGATTGTCATAGTTGCCATTCTTGGTCTTCACACTCACCCTTCAACCCACTTTCTTCTGGATTTCTCACTATCAGGCTGCTCTGGCTGCAATTGCTAAGTGGCCTCCTTGCTGCTAAATAGCACAAACCTGAGCAAGTGGTTGTCCATTAACTCTTTAGTTGTTAGCACTGTTGATCCCTTACTTCCTTGTTCCTTCTTTATGTGCGTGTTCTTTCCCAGTACTCCCTGTGGGTTTTCCTTCCTCTTTCCTAAACACACTGCTCTGCTACTAATATTCTGTTCAATAAATTTCATTATTGCAGATTACTAAAGCCTGTATGATGTTGAATCCCACATTTTGGTTTTACATTCCCTAATCTCCTTTGAATTTAAGATTCTTTGACTATTTTGCACATCTCCATTGGAAGTCCATTTGTTCTTCACACCCACTGACTACATGCTTCTCTGAGTTCACTATTAACTGAGTTCACTACTCAAAATAGTCTTTCATTCTTTTCTCAATACAGTTACTAGTGTCCTCTTTATATTCTTTTTCTTTCCTTTACTAATTATGTACATATTCAGTGTGTAAATATCCATGTTGGGACCATCATTAACCTCCTCTCCCCTCCAAAGGGACCCTCTTCGCTGGGGATTGTGGCTCGTGCATTGTGGGGGCAGCCCTCAGTTATGGGGAAGAGGTAATGTCTCTGTGCATAATGTCACAACTTGTGGCTCTAACAATCTTTCCACCCCCTCTTCCGCTAGTTTCCCTGAGCCATGTTGGGTTTGTATTAGTTCTTCTTTAGTAATGAGGTCTTGGGGGCTTCTGTGTCTCTGGATATCTGGTTTGGTAGGAGGTGAGTGATTTCTGTGTCTATCTCGGTCACCCTTGTGCTGGTTCCAGGTTTACCAAGAAAGCAGCACTCTTGATCATTTTCCCAATTATTCTATGGTTTCATCTGGGCCCTGATGAGGTGTGATGGGCTGATTCTCTCCTCAGGTTCTGTGTCCATCTAAAAAAGAGAAGTAGATTCTCCAGTGGAGACTGAAGTCAGCACTGGGTAAATGGGATAACCATTATTCTTTTAGAGTGAATTTAATAGGTATAGGCCCTCTTGTAGCCCAAGATTGGTGAAAGCTTGATTTTCAAGAGCAAACTCATTTTTTGAATATGGTTCTGACTTGTTTCCCAGTTCCAGCAATGGGTTTCATTCCACTGAGTGGATCCATTAGCCAATTAAAGAGCAGTTGGTTACCCAACATGGCTGTGAGCCACTATTGCACTTGGGTGAACATCATGTCTGATTGTTTGCTGCTGAGTAGCTTAGACCACGATTTGCTTGGACAGATGTTGACAATTTTCCCCCAGTAGCTCATGTAGTAACATCTGGCACTGGACAAGCTGTCTGGGGACTGACTCTCTTCAGATTCCAGCTAGATTTCTCCATGTTTTATACCAACAGCATATGGTGTCTCCAGCAGCAGGGTCTTACCATTAACATTTGGTGGGTAATCAAGTTCTCTGACAGAACTCTGTCTTCTTTTGGGAAACCTCATAGGTCTCTCTGATCAGCAGCTCACTGTGGATTTTAGTTGCATCTGGCACTGAGAGTTACAGGCCAGCACCAAGGGAAAAGAAGGAAGAAAAAGAGATAGGTAATATACAAGAGAGAGGAGAGAGAAAGAGAGAGAGAGAGAGAGAGAGGGAAACAGGTGAAGATGAGAAGATTAATTCTGATACTAAGTGATAGAGCCCAAATCCACTTGGGCTTACCACAGGCAGACAATTTAAAACTTTCCATTCTTCTCTATGCATTTGACCTTTCAGTACTACTTATATTGTTTTCCAAATATTTCTTTATCTGTGGAACCATCATCATAGTTCATACCAAATTTATGGACTTCCTAGACAAAAATTATAATTGTTTTTTTCATGGAAGGGAAAACTTATAGTAGACTATCTTTGGATTTAAACTGCAACTCTTCCCTAAGTTTTCAGCCTGCTGACCTACCCTTGAAATTTTTAGATTTGTGAATTTCCACAATGGACTTAGATGAGTCCTTAAAATCAACTTCTCTCTCATATATCATATATAATGATGTGTACACATACTGAAATGTTTCCTTCATGATTCTTTTTCTTTTTTTTTATTTTTAGTTTTTTTATTTATTTGAGAGTGACAGACACAGAGAGAAAGACAGAGGGAGAGAGAGAGAATGAGTGCACCGGGGCTTCCAGCCTCTGCAAACAAACTCCAGACGCTTGCGCCCCCTTGTGCATCTGGCTAACATGGGACCTGGGGAACTGAGCCTCCAACCGGGGTCCTTAGGCTTCACAGGCAAGCACTTAACCACTAAGCCATCTCTCCAGCCCATGATTCTTTTTCTTGAACAAAGCTTATTAACACCAATCTCATATTTCTTGGTAGTGAAGCACATGATTCTAGAAGATCCAGCCTTGATATTCTTCAGTATACTTGAAAATCTTTTATTTATTAAAAATATTTTATTCACTATTTATTTATTTATGTGTTGTGAGATAGATAGAGAGAGAGAAGAGACAGATAGTGTATGGGCACACCAAGGCCTATACTGGCTGCAAATGAACTCCAGACTCATGCCACTTTGTCTTGAACTTACTTGCCAAAGCTTCGGTCACTCTTGATGATATTTACCACATGCTGTTGTGGAGGTGATGTCCAGTCTCAGCTAGTGCAATACTTTCCCTTGCCACCATGAAACTTCCCTTGAGATTTTAAGCCTAAATAACCCCTCTCCTCCTATCATTTACTTATGGTCAGAGGTTTTGTCCCAGTAATGTGACAGTAACTATAACAGAGACATTGAATATTCAAATCATAACTGCTTCTCATTTGTTGGGTCTATAATTTCATCAGTCATTTTACTAAAATCTGTATGACCCCTTGCCAAAAAGGTAAATCTCATTTAGTTTACCTGAAGTTTCCATTTTGATTTTGTACCATAAACAATCCCCCACCTAAGGATGGTATGACTTACAATACTTCAAATTTGCAATGGTGTCAAAGGGATATGTGGTCAGTCAGATTACAATTCAGATTTTTTTAGCTAAGCTAGCTTGCTATATGTAGTATGATCTATCTCTCATAATTCTGGTAGTATTAAGTAAGCCTCAGATTCCAGAAACCCTCTGAATTAGTAGGCTAAACCCTGTAACATATTACTGACTACAAGGATAAGCTATGATATTTGTTAGGTTAGGTATATTGAATCTGTTTTTGGTATAATCAAAAATTATATCAAAAGTAAAAGTTAATAAAAATAAAGTATGTATATGACATTTTCAATTTATATAAACAGCTCTATATTTATTTTATTTTATTTTTTTGAGAGTGAGAGAAAGAGGTAGATAGAGAGAGAATGGGCACACCAGGACCTCTAGTCACTGTAAAAAACTCCAGATGCATGCACCCAGTTTCTGTAATACTTTTACATGAAAGGATGTTGGATTTTGTCGAATGCCTTTTCAGCATCTACTGAGATGATCGTGTGATTTTTATCCTTCAGACCTTTTATATGATACATTACATTTAACTATTTGCATATGTTGAGCCATCCCTGAATCTCTGGGATAACACCAACTTGGTCAGGGTGAATAACCTTTTTGATATATTCTTGTATTCTGTTTGCCAATATTGTGTTCAGAAGTTTTGCATCTATGTTCTTGAGGGAGATTGGTCTGTAATTTTATTTTTTTGTTTTGTGTTTGCCTGGTTTTAATATGAGAGTGATGCTGGCTCTATAGAAGGAGTTTGGTAGAATTCCTTCCTTTTCTATTTTATGGAAAAGTTTGAGAAGCAGTGATGTTAGTTCTTCCATGAAGGTCTGGTACAATTCACCAGTGAATCCATCTGGGCCTGGACTTTTTTTAGTTGGGAGACTTTTTATAACTGCTTGGATCTCCATACTTGTTATAGGTCTATTTAAATGGTTTATCTCATCTTGATTTAATTTTGGTAGGTCATATGAATCAGGGACATCATTCATTTCTTTCAGATTTTCCAACTTAAAGGCACATATATTCTTAAAGTATGTCCTTATGATTTTCTGAATTTCTTTGGTATCTGTTGTAATGGTAACTTTTTCATCTCTAACTTTGTTAATTTTTGTCTCTTCTCTCTTTCTTCTGGTCAGATTTGCTAAGGGTTTATCAGCCTTGTTTATCCTTTCAAAAACCAACTCTTTGTTTCATTGATTCTTTGGATTTATTTTGTTTTTATTTCATTAATTTCTGACCTAATGTTTATTATTTCTTCTCATCTACTGGCTTTTGGTTTGCCTTGTTCTTTTTTTCCCAAGGTCTTAAGGTGAAGCATTAAACTGATTATTCGTGAACTCTCTGGTTTCTTAATATAGGCACTTAGAGCTATAAATTTCCCTCTTAGGACTGACTTCTTTGTGTCTCAAAGGTTTTGGTATGTTGTATTATCATCATGAATTAATTCTATGAATTTATTGATTTCTTCAATGACCTCATTGATCATTCAATAGTGTACTGTTAAGTCTCCATGAAATTCTGCATGCTCTGTACCTTTTCTTGTTGCTAATTTGCAGTTTAATCCCATTGTTGTCAGATAGAGTACAAGGGATTATCTCAATTTTCCTATATTTGTTGAGATTTCATTTTTTCCTAAAAAAAAATCAGGTTTTGTGGTTCATTCTTGAACAAATTTCAAGTGTCTACACAGGTAGCCAACCAAACCATACACACACCAACATTGTTGAGGAACAGAATTCCGAACCCTTCAGGAAGAAGCCACTTCTCAGTTCTCACACATCCTTGCTGCATCACCTTCCTGTCCCTGTGAAAAGAAAGCAGAAAAACCCTTCATAAAAGACTCCAACCTGAGTCTCAAGGTGGCTCCTGAAACTGTTTTGTGCCTCCTTGGGCAAGAGCTATGTCTAGCTTCATTCCCTTAAGTTCTCCTTCTCTTAAAGCTCTCTCTCTCTCCTAATGCTCTAATCTAAAATACATCTTTCTGAACCATATCCTCTGGTCTGTAGATTTCACTCATCTTATTCATAAGGTAAGAACCAGAAGGCTACTCACTCAGTAGAAGTTTGCATGATCATTAATTTTCTGGATTCTAACTCTTGAATCCATCCAAGAGCAGTAATAATATTATGATGCTCTCAAAGACACATGGAAATTTTTATATTACTGCCTTGAACATCCTTCCTAAGAAAATGGGAGGATAAGGAATAATTACACAGATAAGAATGTCAGTGGTAGTAAGTGCATGAGTCTTGCATTTCATTCTCAGTCTCTCTCCACCTTAGCCCATCTGATGCTCTCCCAAAAGCCTGGGGAGTTCTTTGTTAGAAATTTCCACCCAGGTAAATTCCCAGGGTTCATGGTTTCTGATACTGAAATGAATTTTAGGCTGAGGCAATTGGGAAGCAAAGTTGGTAACTTTATTAAAAACCAGAGGGAAAAAGTGCTTCACAGAAAGGAAAGGAAAAGCATACATGATAATCAAGTGTAGGCTTCTATAATGAAGAGTCATGTAATGGATATATATGGATATATATATATATACATACATATATATATATATACATACATATATATATGTGTGTGTGTGTATATATATATATATATATATATATATATGATAGATGTGTAGATATGTGCATACACACACACATATATATATGCATATATATGAATTCAAAAATAAATGGAATTTGGATTTTATGCTTTTTACTTTTTAATCAATTCTATCAGAAAAAAAATGTTATTATTATATATATAATGATGACCCTTAAGTTATACCCTTAAAGGTTGCTAGGAAACCACCCTTTCCTTGTTGACAAAATTGGTAACAAGGTTAAAAGTTAAAGATTTCTCTTTACTAAAAATACTTGTAAGCTGGATTCATGAAGGGTATTCTCCTAACCTAGGAATGAGAGAAGAGTGCAAATTAAGTTTGAAGTCATTTAAAGTCAGAAAGTTTCTATTTTTCCCATATCAGCAGTGCTCAATGTCCAAGACCCTGACCAGCAAAAAATGATCAGGGCTGGAGAGATTTCTCAATGGTTAATGCACTTATCTGTAAAGTCTAACAACCCAGGTTTGATTCTCCAGTACTCACATAAAGCCAGATGCACAAAGTGGTGCATGCATCTGGATTTTGTTTGCAGTGGCTAGAGGCCCTGGTACATCCATTTCTCTTTATCTTTCTATCACTGTGTTTCTCTCTCCTTGTAAATAAAATAAATATAACAGACGGGATTCCATGAAGAGCTTGTGTACTTCTTCCTATGTCATGATAATTTTCCTTTTCTTTCTATCCTACCTCAACAGCATGGCTAAAAGGCAGTACCTACAATATAATTATATAACTAATAGGTTCTTTTTTATAAATACATATGATATTTACGTTGTCAAGCATTTTCATTTATGAAAACACAAAAGACACACATTGAAGTTAACATATTTAAGAGTATCTTATGCACTCTTAAGAAATAGTACCTCAATTTTGTGAAGCAACTGCCACTCTACTCCCAAAGAAACAGTATGCCAAATATTAATCTGTACTCTTGCAGATTAATTTGGTAGCTTGTTGCAGCAGGAGATCAAGGAAAATCAATACTGCAATTACATCTAAAGCATGCACACACTGGTCAGCATTAATACTGTGGTGATCCCACTTCATGCAATAGACCAGCAGCTCTATTTTCTTGTTTTCAAGTGTCTCATATTGACAATTTTCATACATGTAAATATTGTATTTTAATGATAATCCCATCAATTTGGAGAGGATATGTTGTGACTGTGGCTACCTATTCAGGGTGGTTGAATGTGAGTTAATTTAGGAATCCTGCAACCAGAATACCAGAGTTGTGTGCTGCCTGTCACTACAAATGCCAGTGAATAGACAGGAATTGGATCTTTAACTTACACTGTATTTGGAGAGCTGTTAATTTGAGAAGACAGCAGGTTCACACCCTAGAAAACTGCCTTACAGCTCATCTCAAGACAGCTGGTTATATAGGGAGGGGAAACAAGGGCAGTCAATCATTCCAGAGCTCAGTCTTGCCTTTTCCCAGTCATGTGTCATCCCTGAGATTCATGGTGTTCGTGTCTCTCTGTTTATCATCTCCTGCACTTGACTCTGCTTATCTCCTGACCCCTGTAGACAGCTGGATATAGCTCCTCTCAAGGTGCTGAGTTGGCTTAGTATCTAAGTATATCGGTCCTGCATTCTTCCAGGCAGCACCTAGGTTGGGGATTGGTACGGTTCACTGAGAAGAGGCAAACCATTAACAGTGTATGTGCTGAGACATTTTATAATGTGTATGTTCAGATTTCTTTCTACAACAGAGTACAAACATATACACAAAATATAGAATATCAAAGTGCCCTCAACTACATCTCTTGTCACCTATGAATGCCAGAATATTGATAGTAGGCATAGATACTTTGAGAAAAATATTGGAGTAAAGGGCTATTGGAAGGGTAAGGGCATAATCCAGACACATCTATATGGCTGGAAAATTTAACAACTTTTATAAGAGGCAAATCCACTTTTACTCCATACTCTTCCATGAAGAAATCAAAGAGTATTTTTAAAGACTAGTTTGACACTCGACAATAACTCTGACTCTTTTGTTTGTTCACAATATTATAGGACATTCCCTTATGCCAATGTGGAGGTTGGACTTTTGGTATTTTTATTATGTTTTTTGTCAATACACTGAAGAACAGTTTCTGTAATGAAGAAGAAGAAGCTATTCATAGAAAGCACAATATAGGGGAGGCAGGGAGGAGAGAGGTGATAGAGCCTGAGAAAGGCAGAATGTGAGAGAATCTGCCTGGAAACCACTTAATTCAAGACACAGTGAGCATGATGAATATTTAAAATAGCTTCCTTTCTTATTTAAATGAACTTGAGTTGGTGTTTTGTAGTGCCATTAAAACAGCCCCAATAGCAGAAAGAGTACTGAGGCAAACCTAGAAAACCAGAAGGAAGCAAGGAAGTTTGAATAATCTGCCAAGAAGATATTTTGGTCATTCCTGATGCAAGATGAAGAAATAAAAACACATTGTTGGAATGTAGTGAAGTATATCTTGTGGAGGAAGAAATTTAAACTAGATGATAATGATATGCAAGCTTGGTATGTCATTGAAAGCAATAGAGCTATGCTCAGCTCTTGCTTGGTCCCTCTGGCACGCAGGAGTTATGGCAACAAGCAGTCATGGTTACTTCCACTAAGTGAGTGGCCTCCAGGTTCTTGTCTTATGGATTCAAAACTGAAATCCACAGACCATAAAGGGTAAAATTCAGAAAGATGTTGTTATAGTACTTAAAGAGATGAATAGAATGCAAACGTCCTTCTGTAAAGCAGAAGGGATCCTAAGAAATGGGAAAACCCACCCAGTGACTCTGAGTCTTTTATAGGAATTTACTAGATGGAGGCTGAACTGGCCAGTCCAGCTCCCATGCCAGCTGGGTGCTCTGTAATCTTATTTGCATCTTCCTGCCAGATTTCTAGAGCAGGGAAACTCATTTAGTGAAAAAGAGATAAGGAATAACCAGATCCTTCCTTACAAACATTTCCTGTTTTAGCCATGACAAAAGAAAAACTGTTCACTTTTAAGGTTAACCTTAGCTTCCTAGCCAGTTTCTACCTCCTCATTATCCCCTTTGAAGATGCCATCCAAACTACCTCAATAACTGATGATGGCTCATAAAGGTAGTCCATTTTCAAATTAAGATTTCAAAGATTTGTTTTGATTTGTGCAAAACTATAGTAGTAAATAAGTACAAGCATGCCTTTAATCCCAGCACTCAGGAGGCAGAGGTAGGAGGATTGCTATGAGTTTGAGGACAACCTTGGGAATACAGAATGAGTTCTAGGTCAGGCTGGACCACACTGAGACCCTACCTTGAGAAAAAAAGAAAAAAGAAAAAAACTAAAATAAAAATAAAAATTCCATAAAGGTGTTTCATCTCATGTGAAATTTAAGATTCATACTTCAAAACGGAATTACTACATGGACATGCACCATTTGAGATGGACACTCACATTTTGTGGTTCTATAAGATACTTTAGGAGCCATGACTCCATGATAAGATCAGAGTCTAACCTATAAAAATGAAAACATAGAAAGAAAAAAAAAAAAAGGTTAAGATCAAAAGAAAGGAAAGATTTCCAAGAATTTGTAATCAGAGAAAAAGCATGATATAGAAGTCTGCTTGGTGTAGTCTGTTCTGCAGTGACACACACCTCACAGCCTGCTAACCAGGTAAGCACTTGGCTCCCATAGCTACTGACTATGCATCTGAAATGGGAGCCGTAATAGATTCTGCCCATGATTTCTATATAGATTAAATAGGATTAAAGACATAAAAGTTTCTGCTTTGTAAAAGGAATTCTGTCTTTTTTATTTCCTTACATTGACATTGGTTTTCTGATGTTAAGATATAAAAAACATCACAGATCCTGGAATTGAAAGGAATATTCAAAACCTCACAGAGAAGACAATTCTTCCCTGTTAATCAGGTCTTTCCAGTACCCCCTACTTCCAAAATAAATGAATAAATAAACTCCTTCTATAAAACTGAGCAAGGTGGTTCTTTTTTCTTTTTTTTTCTTTTTTTTTTTTTTGGAATGTTGTGACAGGCGAGTGTCAAGTGTATTTTCTCAATTTCTCATTGATTCTTCCATAGGTAATACTTTTGTGTTTAGTGCTGCATTTATTTTTTAACAACTCTATTCTAAGTTTTTGTTTCTGAGATTCTTAAAGTTGTTAGATTTGGTTATATCTTGGTAAGACACTGGAATTGAACATATTTGTAGCCATTCAGTACTGTAGACTCTCAGAATCTGACTCAATTTTTCTCTTTAAATGTGACATGAAGTAAGAATCCTCCAAAGTTAGTTTTTGAAAGTCATGCTGGTTTTAACTGAAGTATTTTAAACCCTGAAATAAAACCTAGAAATTTTATGGGGCTGGGGAGATGGCTTATCAGTTAAGACACTTGCCTGCTAAGCTTAAGGATCCAGGTTCGATTCCCCAGTATCCACGTAATGCCAGATGCACATGGTAGTGGCCCTGACATATTCTCTCTCCTATTTCTCAAGTAAATAAGTAAAATAATAAAAATAACTTACTTAAAAAAAACCCAGAAATTTAAAATTTCATATTTCCTATGATACACTAAAATGATTTTTTTCTTTTTAAATATTATATATATATATATAATATATATATATATATATATATATATATATATATTTGAAAGAGGGGAGAGAGAAAAAGAATGGGTGTGCCAAGGCCTCCAGCCACTGGAAACAAACTTGCATGTGCCACCTTGTATATCTGCCTTATGTGGGTTCTGTGGTGGTGAATGTGGATCCTTTGGCTTTGCAGGCAAGTACCTTAATTGCTAAGCCCTCTCTCCAGCCCCAAGATGATTTTTCTGACTATTAACAGGTTGCTGACCTGTACTTGTAAGTACAATGAATTCCTCCTGTCCATGGAGGAAGTACTTCCTAAGCAAGTAGGGCAGGAAATGTCTCTTTTGTGAGTCAGGAGCTGTTTTTCCACTGAATGTTTCTTGTTTCTCATCCTTACAGGCAAACTTTATTGGCACCCATTAAAGGCTTTGTATTATAGGAGACACCTTATCAAACTAAGGCTTCTGGGATCTTCAGAATCTGTTTTAGCCACTCTCAATCCCACAGAATTTTTAATTATACCATAGCAGCTGAGCAGATAGGTAAACAAAAGATTTGACAAAAAGACAGGATGTTACACTGGGGTAGGTGGGTAGCTCAGCAAAGCCATTTTTGTCTGAATTATCTATTCTTTTGTTGAAAATAGAGTATGAAAGACATCTACTAATACTGTGTAGGGACAATTCTGTACCTTTCCTTCCAGCAGTTTTCTTTTTAAATAGAAAACTGGATGTGCTCATGTTTGCTGCATACATGTTTAGAATTGTAGTATCATATTATTGGATGGATTGTTCCCTAAACTGGATGGCATGACTCCTTTATCTCTCCTGATTCATTTTGGCTGGAAGTCTATTTTATCTAATGTGAGAACAGCAACCATGTTTGTTTCCTTCCTCTATTTGCTTTGAATGTCTCTTTTATATTAAGGCTATGTTTGTCTCTTAGGTAATTTCTTACAGACAGAAAAATGGTATTGAAAGGTATGGGTAAATTTTTGTAATGTTTGGAACTTTCCTACTGCTGTATTGTTCATCTCTTCTCCTACCTAGTTTAGTATATTCTTTCCTGTGACTCCATGGGTATGTTTAGAGTTATCCTTCTCTTAAGTGTGCAGGGTTCCTTCAAGTATCTTCTATAGTTATGGTTTAATTGTCATTAATTTATTTAGTTTGTATTTATCACAAAACATTTTGAATCTCCTTCAGTTAGGAAGGATATTGGTAGATATTGTCATCTGGTTGTCACTTATTGTGTCTTATAGATTGAAATATATCACTATTCCCTTTGTTTTGGCTTTTAAAGTTTCTGTCAAGAAATCTGTGATTCTGAGCTGGGTGTGGTGGTTCACTCCTTTAATCCCAGCACTCAGGAGACAGAGGTAGGAGGATCATTGTGAGTTCGAGGTCACCCTCATACTACATATTGAATTTCAGGTCAGCCTGGGCCAGAGAGAGACCCTACCTCAAAAAAAAAAAAAAAAAAAAAGAAAAAAAGAAAAAAAAGAAAGAAATCTGTGATTCTGATAGTTTTATTTATTTATTTTTGGATGCGACTTGGTAATTCACTCTTGTAGCTTTGGTATTCTTATTTGTTCTGTGTATTTAATTTTTTACTTATTTTTATATGTTTTCAGTATTTTGCTTATAACATGCTATAAAGAAGTACTTTTCTGGTCTTCTCTTTGGTGGTCTAAATGCCTTGGTTATCTGCTAGCTATCTTTTATCCTTGATTTAGAAACATTTCTGTTATGATTTCATTGAACATATTTCCCGTGCTTTTAACTTGCACTTCTCTTTTGTCTATATTCATGGCTCATATATTTGGTCTTTCAGTGCTGTCCTCTAGATATCACACTTCTGTTCTTACTTCTTTATATTTTTTAATTTTTTTTGTTTTGTTTTTGCTTTCTTTGAAGCAAGCTCTTACTCAAGCCTCGGCTAACCTGGAACTCATTGTACCCAAGACTGACCTGAAGCTCATGGTAATCTTCCTCCCTCAGTCTCCTGAGTGCTATAGATATGAGCCAATGTACCAAGCTTTCATTATACTTTTATCTATAACATTTTAAAATATACCATTTACTCTAACCTGTTTTCAAGCCCTGGTAGTCTATTTTCTACTTCATCCATTCAGTTAGTAAAAATTTTTGAATTTTATAAATGATTTATTTAGTTTTTTTTTGTTTTCAGATTTTCAATTTGATTTTTGTCTATATTTCTATCTTTATTGAATTTCTCCTTTATACCTTGTGTTGTCTTTCTTATTTAATTTAGCTGATTTTTGTATTTTCTATGAAGTAATTTCGGAGGTTATTTGTGCTCTCTAACTTTTATTGTTAATTATAACCTCTTCTTTTAATTCTTTGGGATTTTATCTAATTAATTCTCATTGAAATCCATTATTGTGGAATTGGTAAATTTCAGAGGAGTTATGTGTGGCCTTGGCTTTTCATGTTTATTGTGTTTCTACATTAGGATGTTGTGGTGATTTGAATAGAATAGATGGCCCCCAATATATTCAGTTGTTTATTTGTTTGTAGTTTGCATTCTGCAGCCCCCTGGCTGGAGGCTGGGTGGATCTTTAGGTGTGGTGGTGGGTTTCAGATTTCAATCTAAAGATATGCAAAGTGTACCTAGCTGGAGTTGCTGAAGTGTGCTGTGCTGTGTGGCTTTTTGGCTTTTGGCTTGTACTTCTTTCTCTCTGCTTGGTCCTGAGAAGGCAGGCCAGTTTCTTCTGCCATTTATGGAACTTCCCTTGGACCTGTAGGCTTCAATAAATATCACTTCCTCCATAACTGTGCCTGGTCTGGAAGTTCATCTCAGCAAACCTGAATCTGTCTGCTACAGATGTGCACTTCTAAGATTAGGTCATTTTTGTAACTGCCTATATTCTTTCAGTTGAAGTATTTGCAAGGTTGTAGTAGGGTAAAATCCCACTTAACTTAGAGTATTGTCATCAGCTAAACCACCAGATTATGTGTTCCTGTCCTCACACTTGATCTAGAGTAGTAACTGCATATGCAACCACAGCTGATTTATAACAAATATAGTTACTAAGAGTAGGGGTGGAAAGAAAATGGAAAATAAACAGGTTAATTAAAGCAAATTATTAGAACAACAGGGATAACATACAACAGAGTAATGCAAATAAAAGTATGGAACCATAAAAGCAAAGAGAATAAATGTGGCAGTTCCAGCTAAAGACAGAATGTTGAGAAAAAGCAATAAAGAAATGCTATTTCACACCTAAAACAGTCCTAGCTCTCAGGAAGCTAAACCCTGTGCTAACCTTCTGGGAAAGCCTAACTCAATATAAAGAAGGGATTGTAGAAATATCAGGACCAGACAGAGCTAGCTCATAAGTTTGAAAATAGATATTAAATAAAGTATTAACATGAAGAAAGGAGAACTTGATGGGGATATGGATTCTATCTCTATGTCTTGCTTTCCCTTCTCAGGGTATTTGAGTTGGAGATTTCCATTAAGAATAGAACCTTCATGGAATTTCACTTTCTGTATTGACCTTTGTGTTGTTTCTCATACAACCAGAATATGTAGTTTGTGGGTAAAGAGAGTAAGTATTATTACTCTAGTTGTCTTTTAGACTCCAGCTACTGGATAGGGTTATCTGCAAGCTTTCCATTGGTGTGCCTTAGAGCCTAGCACCTGTAATGCACTTGCCACTGCCTGTTTATTATCCAGAGAAAGAGTCAATCTAACTGAACTCTATCTCAAACCTGATTTCCACTGTATAGACCACTGATTCTAACTCAAAGCTTTTGTTCTTTACCTACAAGGATTATGCTAGCCAGCTGTTGGTGTATACTCTCAACGTTTGCTCTAGGTCTCCAGAGTGGACCATGTGGGGAGAAACCTTTACCTATAGAGCTGCCTACCCATAAACTCAACTTTTTGCTACTACTGTAGTCAAGTGTTAAGAAGAAAATTTCCTTGAATTTATATGATTTGTGAACTTCTTGATTCTTGCACGATAGAGCTGCACATCTACTCAGTGATGCATGCAATGTTGATTTTTACATGTGTCCTGGGGAATCAAATCTAGGTCCTTTGGCTTTTCAGGCAAGTGCCTTAACCCCTAAGCAATCTCTTCAGCTTCCCCTTAAATATTCTTGTGGGTATTCCTTCATATAGCTTTTATGTTATATACTTGTACAGTTTAAAGTACTATGTTTTCCAAATGTCTTCTAAATGCTATCATAATTACACATGTACTCATTCTGATTTTCTAAAATTGTTTTGAAAGAATTTACTTCCATGTCTGCCACTTCCACTGGAATATGTACTTAGAGAAGATCCTTTGTCATGTTTGTCTTTGTGGAAAACAAAAAATAGGTAGATCAATGTTTATTGCATGTGTGGATGGAAACATGAAATTCACCAAAAGTAACTCCTTAAAGCTCCATTTGGGATCTTCCAGTGGTTACTTCATTCTATTTCCCACAACACCTTGGTCATGAAAATGCATTCATCTTTTAGTCTCAGGATTATTAGCCTTTTTCATTCTATCATTATACTATAATTTCTTCCCAGATGACAGTTTGCTATTTCCTTTAAAAACTACTTATAGATTTTTTCATACATGTATATAATGAATTTTGATCATAATTCCTTCTTGTTAACTTCTTTTGGTTCCCACACATATATGACTTCTAATAAACTTCTTTCCAATTAGTTGCTCTACTACTGTCATGTCTTTCTTTCTTGGCCTTCTCCTTCATCCATAATAGTATGTTGATGGGCCTATTTTATGGAATAGTTTGAGAGGCATTGATGTTAGCTCTTCTATGAAGATCTGGTAAAATTCACCCATGAATCCATCTGGGCCTGAACTTTTCATTTGGGATTTTTTTTTTAAATAGCTGTTTAAGTCTCACAGATTGCTATTGGTCTGCATAAGTGATTTATTTCATCAAGGTGCAATTTAGCTTTAGGGTCTTTAAAAATTTATTTACTTATTTGTAATCAGAGAAAGAGAGAGAGAAAGATTGAAAAGGGGAATTCTAGGACTTGTTAACAGTGCAAAAATACTCCACATACATGTTCCACTTTGTGAATCTGGCTTTATGTTGGTACTGGGGAATTGCACTCAAGCTAAAAGATTTTGCAAGAGCTTTTAACCACTATGCAATCAATTTCTCAAGCCTCTCATCACAGTTTAATGTTGGTGGGTAATATATGTCTAGGAATTCAACCATTACTTTTCAAGTTTCTAATTTAGTGGAGTATATGACTTTAATGTATTATGATTTTTAAAAATTGCATTGTTATCTATCATTTATAATTTTATTAATTTACTTTAGCTTTGTTAGGATTTATGAGCCTTGTTTATCTTTTCAAAAAACCAACTCTGTTCCATTGCTTTTTTTAATTACTTGCATTATTTTTGTTTGCTTTAATTTCATTGATTTCTGAAAATAATGATTTCTTTCAATCTACAAACTTTTGGCTGAGTTTATTCTTTTGCCAAGACCTTAAGATGCAGTATTAGTCATTTGTTTGAGATCTCTGTTTTTTCAATGTAAATACTTAGAGCTACAAAGTTCCCCACTAAAGCTACTTACCTTATATCCAATAGATTTTAGTTCATTTTGTGCTCATTATCATTTTATTATAAGATTTTTTAACATTGCTTTCTTGGTTTCTTCAATGACCCATTTGTTATTCAATAGTGTGCTGTTTAATATTCTTCAGATTGAGTATGTTATATGTTCACTACTGCAGTTGATTTGTTGTAGCTTTATTCCATTCTGGTCAAATATAATAAAAGGAGTTATTTCAACTTTCATATTTGTTATGATTTGCTTTGTGCCCTAATACATGATAACTTTTAGTAAAATTTACCGTGTTTTTTGAGAAGAATATATATTCTGCAGTGTTTGGACAAAATGGTTTTTTTTTTTAATTTTTGTTTATTTATTTGAGAGTGACAGACAGAGAGAGAAAGAGACAGATAGAGAGAGAGAATGGGTGCACCAGGGCCTCCAGCCACCACAAACAAACTCCAGATGCATGAGCCCCCTTGTGCATCTGGCTAACGTGGGTCCTGGGGAATCAAGCCTCAAACCAGGGTCCTTAGGCCACACAGGCAAGCGCTTAATGGCTAAGCCATCTCTCCAGTCCTGGACAAAATGTTTTGTTTGTTTTTTTTTAATTTTTATTAGCATTTTCCATGACAAAATGTTTTTATAGATGTTTGTTAAGTCCATTTGATGTATGACATCAATTAATCAAGATAATTCTTTATTTTTTGCCAAGGTGGCCTGTTAATTGTTCAGCATGTGATATTAAAAATTTCCCAATACTTTTTTGATAAGGTTCACTGTGATTTTACTTCTAGTAGTTTTTGTTTAACAGAATTTCACTTTATTATTAGCCATATTGCACTGTTTTATTTGTGACAGACTTATTCCATAGTCTAAACTGACTCTTAGCTATAAAAACAGAACACTGTTATCTAAGCTGATATATTTTGTATGTGTTTAGTTTAGTTCAATAATATCTAAATCTTACCCAGATGTATAACATACACACTAAAGCACTAAATAAGAAACCTAATGAATAGAGTCTAAAAGTCTCCTTCCTTTCTGATTATTCCACTTTAAATACTTTCCTTGGCTCTATTACCATAACAGGGTTCTTTGCACTGAAAATTATCATAAAATCCTTCAGGGATATTGTGAAAACAGTAAAAAATTGCTTAAGCCCTACTTTTTGTAGACTCTAACTCAAGAAATCTAGGAAGGGGCCCTTGAATCTGCCTTTCTAAGAAGAGCTCTTGGAGGATTGGATGCAGGATACTGAAGGATTACATTTTGCCCAACACAATCTACTGCTTGGCAAAATCTATAGTATTTATTATTGTTCGAGATGTTTTATCAGTTATCCCTTACCTATCACTCTCATTGCTTGACAATGTCAAAGGCCCACCATCCATCTTTGCTGATATTGCCACTTCCTTCAGACACTCTTGTACCTTTATCACTTCTTTATCTTCAAATGTACCAGAATGCCTTTTCATTATAGTTTGGAATATATAAGTATATATCATCCTTTGAGAACTGTTTCTGGTATATTCTCTGCATAGCCATGGCTAAGTCAGTTACTTTGTATTTTGTGAATGAATAAGCAATGATTGATTGGATATCAGCAAATAGCAAGAAATACTTAAATATATGCTTTTTAGTGTATTTCCCCCATTGTTATAGGATCTAATAATTTTTTTCTCATTATGTTGAATGTTAGAGATAATAAGTGACTGTATCAAAAGTAAAGGATAATTAGATAGTAGACTAGAAAACAAGTTCCCATTTAACTAATCCATTTTTACCCAACCTTCATTGCTTTCATTACATGTTCACTGAGTTTTCTTATCATTGTCTTTAAGATTCATCCATAATGCTACTGCAGAATACTTACTCCTCTATAGGTGATATTGTCTTCAAGGTTTGATGGAGCAGAATGCTTACTTACTAGGTAGATACAGTAAGAATAAATATGTTGGTCTACTGTTTGAATGAATAATGCAGTGAAGAAATGCAGACTGGTATTCCCTGGAATTATCTGTGACAGATATTTGTCACTTGGATTTGTCACTTTGGGGTCACTCAATATGAATTTTGTTATAATATAGCACCTGATTTACCACAGTGATAATATCTTTTCCTTATTACATACAATTGTTTAGGCTATACATTCTAGGAAACTCCCTTAATGTAGAAGAAAAGGAACTCCTGAGTGAGCAGTTGAATGACTGGGAAAAGCTTCAAAGTCCCTTTATTTTAGTACTGGTGGCAATGCCATCCCCATTCCAGAGTCCCTGTGAATCCTCCATTCCAAGGTAATAAAAATTCTCTTTTATTAGACTTATACTTTCTGCTATGTTATTTAGAGAAGTCACTTTAGCTTTCTTTATACACAGTACAATTTATACAAGCAAATAAAATAATTACATGATACTTTCAGGATTTTATCTGTGATAAACTACTTTTAACCTCAAAATGCTTTAAAAGCTTATTATGATGTGGTTATTCATTTTGGAACTTCTTCTGAGAGAGGATGCAGAGTCATTTCTCACATTTGATGAAGAAGGCTATTTTTGATGTCCAGAAACATTGTTGGATTAGTGATTGATACTTAAGTATGACAACATAGGTCACTGAGTTGACATTATCTACCCAAAGGCAGTATTATGTTTTTATGAGCTCTCACCAGTATTTGCTTACTTGCTGATGTGATTTGATAAGGCAAGTCATTTCTTGGTACATAAGCTTTGTTGGGGAACAAAACATTGGAATATTAGAAAATACAGCACAAATAATAACAATGATAACAACCAGCTCATGAAGATTAATGTACTTTGAAAGAGAATATGTAAATGCTCAAATGAAAAGGTCAGATAGATATAAAAAGTGTTTTCTTGGTGTCTGCACTGAAATGAAACTGTTTTCCTCAAACCTAGTGAGCAATAATAAATCTCAAAGCAAATATTCATTCATTCCTTCTCAACCAACCTTTATTGAATACTCATTATGTGCCTGGTTCTGGAAATATAAAGATAAGCAAAACATAGTCTTACAAAACAATTGAAGATTCTTAAGTTGCTGGGCATAGTGGCACATGCCTTGAATTGGGAGGCAAAGATAGGATCCCTGTGAGCTTGAAGCCAGCCTGTGACAACACAGGTCAGCCTGGTCTCAAGTAAGACCCTACCTTGAAAAGAAACATTTATGTAAGTTTAAATAAGAGAACAGGATCTTTTCAGTCCACACTGCTTGGATCAATGAAGCTATTAATTATATTGTTAAATTAGTGTTCCATCAACATTCATCTGAGTCCATTGCTGTTTTGTGATTTTTTTAAATATAAGTTGATAGGTACACCAAATTAACCTAAATTGTGGGTCTGACCATATTGAAAATAATGGTAATACTGAAATTTTATAAAGCAAAAGAGAATGATATAAAGAGTATTTATAAAGCTAAAGATAATGATGTAAGAGAGGTGGCAAGTGAGGTACTAGTCCAGAGAAGAGAAATTAGTACTTGATAACATGATTGGGACCATATCATGAAGAACACATGACACAAATAAAGTTGGGATAGGAAAACAATTCTGTAAATGGAAAAGGAACTAAGCTCTATCTCAGGCATCTCCACATCCATGCTTTGTTTCCACTTCTCTCACTTTAACAGATTTATAGTCTGAAAGTCAGAGAGTTTATGCAATTTATACAAATGTCAACAGAAAGAAAGGTACAGAATCAAAATAGACCTTTCAGTCTTAAGCATCTTTTGATAGAAATACAGGGAAGAGAGACATTCCTAAAGTCATGTTGGAAAGTCATGAGAAGTCAGTATTGGTTGATAATGCATCACAATTTCCATAACCTTCCTAAATAGCACTACAACTATATACCAAGTGTTCAAACACATGGAAACTGATGGAAGATATTTAACATTCAAACCACAACAGTCTTTCTCTAATGGGCTCCATGGCTACTTCATGATACCATGTGGATGATACTTCCCAGTTCTTCTTTCAGCTCAGAATGGAGTTTGTCTTCATTGGCTCTCAGCTCTAGAAGACTATTGATCATGTAAGCAGGTAATTTGTTAGCATTTTTCCTTCAGGCCTTCTCTTTTCAAAAAGCTTCACATTTTTCTACTTCTGGTTGGCATTTTGCTCTCTTTCATTGTAAATATGAATCACAGAAGTTAACAAAATCTATATCACAGACTCCATGTTAATTTGTGTTGAAATTTCCTCTGCCAAACAAATGAATTCATTACCTTTAAATTCAACTTCACCCAAATTCTTAGGACATGACCAGAGTTCAGATTGTTTCTTTGCCACAATATCACATGAAGTACTTCTAGCCCAATTCCTGAGAATTTGTATTTCCTTCTGAAACCTCATGAGCTGGGCCTCCACAGTCTATGCTTCTTTCAGTCTTCTCATCTGCCAGACTCTCACTGAATTGTCCCATGGTGCTCAGCTAATAGCATTATAAGGCTTCTCTAGCCATATAATGTTCCAAAGTCTTCCACATTCCTCCTGCAAACTAGCTTCAAAAGCCTAAAAACCACAATTGTTTATCACTGCAACAGTCCCTTTTCTTGGTATCACATTTTTATTGATATGAAAAAAAAAAACAACAATAACAAAAAAAGCCAGATCAGAGCAAGCTAAAGGAAGCAAAGAATGTATTTGAGCTTATAGTTCTAGTTATAGTGCTAGAGTCCCTTATGCAGGAAGGCATGGCAGGAGAAAGTGACAGTTCATCATACTGTCACATCAGCAGGGAAGAAGTGCATGGCAAAGAGCACACAGGGCCAGGTCATAACACCTCAAGGCTCACCACCAGCAAGGACCCAGTATTCAAATGTTCAAACTCATGAGCCTATAGGGGACAGTTCAAACCACAAGACTATGATTAAAATATGATACAATGTAAAAATTCTATTGATTGAAATATTTTGGAAATATTGAAGTATGACTAATTGAACATGTTGGAATCAATGAAATACTGTAATTTTGTAGCATTCCTTATACTGCAACCAATTAGTTTATGTTTTTTCTTAATAAAAGAGAAAACAGGCAAAATAATATGAGATTGTCCCATGAAAGAGCAATGAAATAAGTGACTTAATTTCTCTAAGCTTCAGTTCCTATATGAGGAAGACAATAACTGATATCTGGTACCAAATAAGCTATTATACAGATATAAAAGTAGTACCAGAACATTGTCGATAATGTATAAGAACTAGAAGAAAAATTGAAAAAGTGGAGTATGGTTGTTTGAGTTAGATGTTCCCCATGAAATCATGTGTTCTGAATACTTGGTCTCCAGCTGATAGTAACTTGGGAGGTGCAGACTTTCTGGACGACATGTGTCACTAGGGGTGGACCTTGAAGTTTATTAACCCCTAGCTTGCCAGTGTTAGTTGGGCTCACCATCCTGATGCTAGATTCCACCTACGGTTGACAAAGAGGCAATATCTAGCTTCTGCTCTACCATCTACTCTGCATTCATGCCATCATGGAGTTTCCTCTTGAGATTATAGGTCAAAATGAATCCCTTCCTCCCATCAGTTGATTTTGGTCCTGTATTTTGTCTCAATAATGAGAAGGTAACTACAACAATGAATGAATTTTCAAATTAGAGATTTCTGTCACAATAGAGCCACATAAGGGCATGAGTTTTAGAGCACTGAGACTGTATATTTTTATGTGAGAGGAAACAAGTTAAAGGATACTTTATCACAGGTGTGATTTTAGGATTTCCTAAAATATGATTCATTTACTCATTATATTTAAAACATCATAAGTTCTACTAATACTTATCCTAGCAAAATGTCTCAAAAGAATATCTTTAACATGATGAGAGATAAATCTGGAAGTTTATGGTCATAGAGTTTCAAACCAGGGGAGAATAATGAGACAAAAGGGAAAGTGTGCTTTGATGTAAATAGAGTAAGAGTCAAAAGAGCATCAGGCAAATTAAGTACTTCAAACTTCAGTTAATTCAAATGTAAAATGAAACAATAATAGCCCCTCTTTCTTATGGTTGTTTCATGGATTGAAATTAAATGGAACTAAACACATAAAGTGTAGAGACAGCGCAGGCACAACATTGGGCTCATACTACAGAATCAAAAGAAGACGGCAACTATTTTTGCATTTGCATTTATTTTCTGAATACTAAAAAAGAAAAACCTAAAATTAGGGCTGTTCATAATTAATTGTGCTTTCAGATGCTATAAGGGATTTTTCATGTGTCAGGTACACAGTAATTATATTTATACTAGCCTATGTATGACACTTTATGATTACAAGGCCATTATTTAATTCTTTTTCTGTTCTTGCCCTGTAAAGACAATTCTCTATTTTAGTTATTTATTTATTTATTGGTTTTTTTTTTTTTTCCAAGGTAGGGTCTCACACTAGCACAGGCTGATGTGAAATTCACTCTGCAGTCTCAGGGTGGCCTTGAACTCACAGCAATCCTCTTACCTCTGCCTCCCAAGTACTGGAATTAAAGGGATACACCACCACACCTCATTCCACTTCTCTATTTTAATCTCCTGAAGAAGTAGACTGGAAGAGGTAATATTCCCTCATATGTACTTTCTTAGGATGGAAATGTTGCTTGTTCTTATTAAAAAAAGGAATCAGTATAGAGATCTAGATTATTTTATGGTAGGTATACTTAGCTTTAGTTTTGATAGAAATATGCATTTCATCAATTTCATCATTTCATCCCTAGCCTCTAGCATCAACAGAGACAGGTTCCCAAGAAGCAGCCAAACATTTTATATATAATTTTCACTCTCTAGTTCAAGACTGCATAGCCGTTTGGATGATTGGGAAGGTACATAGAAGAGTAAATGTAATATAGACTCTTGCTTTTAACCAAATTTGATATATCTCTCCAAATTCTCTGCTCAATGTGACCTAACTTGTACTTTCTTCTTTGTTTTTGTAGAATCATGACTAAACAAGAGTCTCCCAAGTCAGTGTAATCACAACCTCTCTCTCTCAGTAGCTATTCTTATTTATTGCCTTTATCATCATTCTGGTATGTCTTCAGTAAGAATTTGTTGAGTTAGTTGAGCAAGACCTCCCTTACTTTTGGCATTTCCTCTGTTGTTTTCTATCCACTGAACTCCATCCTTCTGCTTAGATGGAAACAAACTTTTCCTTCTCAGACTTAGGGTTGAGTTTAATGTTTCTTCCCCCATTGTAGGACTCTATTGCTTTGCTCCTTATATTTGCACAATAGTTCAACTTGAGTAACATCTTCCTTATAAACCTATCATCAGTAATTTTCTTAATAATATGGAAAGGTGAATATGAATATACAGTTATGAGTAAAGTTGGAAGTTTATTTTAAATATTCCTTGACTGTTAAATTGCTGCAAGTGGCAAAATTCATTTTTCCATCAAAAGCTAGAAGCCTCCCCTAAAATACATTTGTTATTCAAAGAGATACCCAAAGGAACAGGACAGGTGAGGGGTTTTTTTTGGATTTAATTGATACTTTGATAACATTCTCCTAAGAAGTAAGAATAGATAAATTAGTTGACAATATAGTCCATGAGTATAAACTCTGAAATCAAATATAAGTGTTTCAAAAGACTATTTTCACCTGTTACTGTAAGACCCTTATTTAGTAATAATTCATATTGATTGCATTTAAGAACATTGGCAAGCATGCTGAAAAATGTTCACAAGAATATTTGGTATGTCTCTCCTAAATACTTCAATCCTCAACAGTGAGTGGAGGGAGCAAACTAATCGTAAAACCTACCAACTACCCACAAAAATCTTTAAATTTAAGCATTTAGTAATTTCTTGGCAAATGATAGATTAAGTATGGAAAAAACAATGTCAATATCTTACAAAAATATAGGACTTATTCACCATAAATGTTTAGCTTATTTAGTAACATTTAATAACCATAAAATATAATTGCAAAATAGTTAGTAATGTCATTTTGAGTTTATTTCAAATCATCCAGACTTACTCTAACACAACATAGATCCTAAATTACAATAAAGCTCTTAGAACAATCAATATTTAATTGCATTATAATTACTCATAGTAACTGCCTTTTAATTAAATGCTACCACATAGCATTTTATGAGATTATCACTTTTCCTGTTAGGTACTGTATATGTTTAGTATTCTAATTTATCCTTATTGCTGGTGACTTTATTTAACAACTCAGAAAAATGTATTAATTTGTAGAATTTACAAAACAAGGCACAAAAATATTTGTTTGTTTTTCTAAAGTTAAGATTTATGAACAGAAGGAATATCTGTTTCTTTGTTTTTTCAGTTTAGTAATTGCTCATCGGAGAATACCTTCTGCTTGCTGCTCACACTTCCAGTGTATTCAAAAGAATGCCTACCACCTCTTGTATAGCAAACACATTGTTATTTTGTAATGATCAGAAACAGTCCAGGTATGCACAGACTATAGTGGTTCAATTCAGATGCTGCTCTCTACTTGCAGCTTCCAGCCTTTTCAAAACTGTAGGAAATATTTCATGTATCTGGATGCCATTGAGAAGATAGCTGCTTTGGTGAACTACTCCACCTCCTCAGAATAGAAACATTGATCCAGAGTTTAGAGCTGCATTCTCACATGTAAGAGGTAGGCTGACCTAGAAAACTGTAAATGCATCCTAATTAGATTGTTAATTTCTGTGATTGGTATTAATTACTCTTATGTCTTTGTATCCTCCATGCTGCCTTGAACTGTGTCTGGCTTGCAATATCTAATATCCTATAATTTAATTTGCTAAATATTGGGAAGCTATAACAATTTTTGAAGGAGAGTTTTGTTTTTATTTTAATTTAGCCTAAATCCACGATAGCATTAGGATCAAGTTCCCTTTAAGAAAACTGAACTAAAGCTTCACAAAAACACATCACAATTTTCCATAAGGAAAATAATATTCCCAATTAACTAATAAATAAATTCCAGTGAGGATCTCAACTGACTATACATTCAGGAGATGGCCCATTTTCAGAGATGCCCTTAGATTACACAAATGTATACAGGTACTTTACAACTACTGTAACTACTACAATTGTGTATACTCCAGTGTTTAAGACAGAAGATGGAGGGCTGGAGAGATGACTTTGTAGTTAAGGCACTTGCCTGCAAAGCCTAGGGAACCCTGTTTGACTCACCATATTCCACTTAAGCCAGAAGCACAAAGGGTGAGGCAAGTGCAAAGTTGCACATGCCTGCCAGGTGGCACAAGCGTCTGGAGTTCAATTGTAGTGGCTGAGGCCCAGGCACACCAATTCTGTTCTCTCTCTCTCTCTCTCTTCCTGTCCTCTCTCTGACTTGCTAAAAAAGACACAAGATAGAGAGCTGGAGACCATGGTGATGAGGACAGTACCTGCCTCATCTATTCATTCAACTACTGGCATGCTATTTTCTAATTTTTCAAAAAAAATGTCATAGGAACCCAGATTTTCTGAGAAATCTAATCATATCACAAGTAATTTGAATTTTAAAAAACATTTATATGAGCTAAATAGTATGCAAGCAATACAAATGTAGATAATCAGCAACCTCTGTCTTGGTGTGTAATATTTCCATTTTTCCCTAACCTAGTAGACTCCAATAAATTTCTGAGTATACTACTGATGAACATTAATTATTTTTCTGTGCTATTTCTAGATCAGAACAGAGATCAACTGTACATAAAAGATACTTATAAAACATTACTTCCAAGGGATAGCAAATATACATCTTTTCCCAGAAAAATAACGAAATGTGTGTAAAATTGATCACATCATCACTTACAAAGCAAGCCTCAAAAAATACAAAAAGTAATATAATTTCTTGTGTCCTATTAGATGATAGAGAAATAAAACTAGAAATCAAAGGCAAGAGGAACCAGAAAATAGCCCAAAATGTAGAGATTGAACAATATATTTTTGAATGGCCAGTGGGTAATTGAAGAAATTAAGGATGAATTTGAAAAATTCTACAAATCAATAAGTCTAAAACAAACATCTATCAAATCCTCTGGGATGCAGTCAAGGTAGTGCTAAGAGGAAAGTTTACAATTATAAGTTCTCACATTGAAATCTAAGGCGATCTCAAATAAACAACATAACAAGATAACTTAAAGGATTAGAAAAACAACCAAAAGCCAATTCAAGACAAGTAGGCGGCTAGAAATGATAAACATTGAGGAAGAAGGACAGGAAGATGGCTCAGCAGTAAAAGGTATTTGAGTATAAAGCAAAGCCTACTAACCCAGGTTTGTTTCCCTAGTACCCATATAAAGCCACATATACAAAGTGGCACATGCATCAGAAGTTCATGGGCAGTTGCAAGAGACCCTGATGTGCCTATTCTCCTCTCTCTTAAATAAATAAACTATTTTGATTCATGAAATAGTTATGTAAAGCACAATACACAGAATACAAAAAGTTCACTGAAAAAGGCAACAAAATTTAAAATCCTCAAACCAAACTAACCAAAAGAAAGATATAAGAATCAAGTAAATAACATCAGAAGTGAAAAGGGGTTTGTTACCATAGACTCCAATGAAACCCAAAGAACATTATGTAACATTATATAAACATACATTCACAAAACTGGAAAATGTAAATGACATGAATACATTTCTGAATGTACATGATATACCAAAAGTGAAGCCAGAAGATATAAATAATTAAGACATATCCATAATGAACAGTGAGAACTAATTTAAAAAAGAACAAAAAGTCTCTCCATAAAGAAAGCCCAGATTATGAAGAATTCACTACTGAATTCTATCAAACTGTTGAGATCTAATACCAATACTTCTCACACTGTTCTAAAGAGTAGAAAGGGAACAAGCACTACCAAACTCATCTTATGAAGACAATATATCCAATACCAAAATGTACAAAGATATAAAAAAAGAAAACTACAAACAAATTTCCCTTATAAATATCAATATCAAAACTCTCAACAAAATACTTACAAACTGAATCAAGAACATATTAAGAATATTATAAATGAAGTTGGTTTCAGCTCAGGGATGCAAGGTTGGTTCAACATACAGGAAAGTAATGTACCATGTAAATAAACTTAAGGCCATAAATCACAAGATCATCTTGATAGATACAGAGAAGTAGTATGACAAAGTTCAGTATACCTTCATGATGAAAGTTCTGAAGAAGTTAGTAATAGATGGAACATACTTCTAAATGATAAAGTTTATGTACTAGTGTAAGCCTATGGGCAGCAGTGTCAACATGGGGAAAATATTTCCTCTAAAATCTGCAAAGAGACAACAGTGCCCACCTTCTCCACTCTGATTAGTTTAGTGCTTAAGGTCTTACCTAGAGCAATAAAACAAGATCATTTATAAATATAGGAAAGTAAGAAGTGAGATTATACGTATTTGTAGATAACCAGATTAAGGTACCCTACAGACTCTACCAGAAAACTCTTAGATTAAACAAAGTTATAGAATTAAAAAAAATCGCTAGCTTTCATAATGCTAAAAGCAAATTTGCTGAGGAAAAAATTAGGAGCAATCTTTCATTCACAATAGATCGCACACAAAATAAATGATGTACCTGGGAACAAACCTCAACATGGATCTGAAAATCATCTATAAAGACAACTTTGAGGGCTGGAGACATGGCTTAGCAGTTAAGATATATGCCTGCAAAGCCAAATGACCTGGGTTCAATTCCCCAGGACCCATAAAAGCCAGATGCACAAGGTGGTACATGTACTCAGAAGTTGTATGCAGTGCCTGAAAGCCCCAGTGCTCCCATTCTTTCCCACCCTCCCTCTCTCTCTGTCTCTCTCTCTTTCTATCTCCCTCTCTCATAAATAAATAAATAAAATTTTAACAAAAAGGCAACTTTAAATAATAAAAAAAGAAATAAAATATGATACCAGAGGATGGAGATATCATTCATGCTCCTATACAGGCAGAACCATTTTTGTGAAAATGACTGTTTTACCACAAGTTATCTGCACTTTCAATTTAATGTTTGTTGGTATTGGTTTTTCTCTATATATAATGCTGATGTATGATGAAATGAGTCAGCTTCTTCCACCATTGCTGGAACTTCCCCTGGATGTTATAACCCTGAAACAACCCCTTCCTTCCATAGGCTGTGTCTAGTTGGACTGACTGCAACATTAATGTTTTTACCCGAGAGTAAGGCTCTTGCTGCTGTGAATCTGACCATGTGGATTTTGGGCTTTTGGAACTTGAGTGTTAGAGGAATGTAGGTGGACTTGGTTTTCAGGACTACAGAAGCCTAACAGTATGATTAACCAAATTTTAAGGCCTGTTCTGGCAAGAGTTTGAAAATGGGAAATGCAAAGAGAATTGTAGACTGGAAGGCTAGGCTTGTAAACTTTCAAAGGGGAAGGAGAGACAGCAGAGCACTTTGTTTTAACTGGATTACTGGTATACTGCCCAAGCCTAGGAATTTGAGCAAGGTTGAATTTAAAAGTAATGGCCTGGTATACTTGACAGAAAATATATCACTGAAAAATATACAGTTTATCATGGAAAATTTCAAACAAGTTTAAAGTTACTGCCACAGAAACTTGTTTTAGATGGCTAAACCTATAGTTGTTAAACAGATTACAATCATTAAGAGTAGGCCAATTATTGTGCATTAAAAGGAAAGATGCCTGAGGGTGATGAGTAGGAATACAAACTCTTCTATGAGGAAATGACTTAAAGGAAGGGGAATAATTCTAAAACCTGCTCTTCAACGTCTCAGTTTATTTCCCCCTTGGATTTAAGATTTGGCTATGTGGATAAAAATACCTGGCATTGACTTTGGAGACAGGAAAATACATAGGAGCAGGTCATGAGATGCACATTATTCGAGGAGTCACTGCTGAGATGTATGTGAAAAAGGGAGATAACTGTGTAGACATCAATGAGACCATTTGTCTAAAGTTGAATCAGGAGCTGCTCCTGAGATAGCACATGTAAAGCAGGGTGATATCTCTCTCTTGAAGGCTGAAAATGGCCACTGTTGGAATTTTGAAAATGGGCTGTGGTTTGCAGTGGAGAGCTGAAAATGTTGTGGATATACCAGAACCATGTAAAGGCTACCATGGTGCACTGTTGGCTCAGGATGAAAGTTTTCTCCAGGTTACTCAGCTCAGCTGGAGGGGCGGAAATAGAAAATCCAGAGACTATCATCACTGGTTATGTATTCAGACTTGAACTACAGATGTTTGATATTTACCTTATGGTTACTGATTTGAATTGTCCTAGTATCTCCTTGTTATGCCTTCTGGAAATAGATATATACACTGTGTTATCATGAGTTGGCAATATATGACATATTTGATTTCAGAGGACTCAGAGTTAAAAGATAGTCTTAAAAATCTCAGATGAGACTTGGGACATTGGAACAGTCTCATAGTTGGTAAAAACTATGGGGACTTTTGAAGCTAGGCTGAATACAGTTCACAATGTGAGAAATGGGTCTATAGGGGCCAGGGATTGAATATGTTCATTTGAATATATGTTCGCATAGATTCAGCCTGGAATTTTGAGTCTCTAAGTGGGCAGAGTCCTACTGAAGAAAAGGTATTTTGGGGGACAAATCTTAGAGTACAGGCCTAAAGCGTGTTTGAGGATGGATCTTAATTCTAGCCTAAAGGTATGAAGAAATCAGTTTAAGCTCTAACTGTTCTTGCTTGGTGATGTTGTTTTTTTTTTCCTCTCTGCTATGTTGATGTATGATGAAATGAGTCAATTTCTTCTACTATTGATGGAACATCTCCTGGATGTTATAAGACTTAAATAAATCCCTTCCTCCCATAAGGTGTGTCTGGTTGGATGTTTGTCTCAGTGAGGATGAACTGACTACAGTAGGTAAGAAGGTGTACTCTGAGGCATTATTCCCCTCACACACAGAGAGAGAAATTTACTGTTGACTTCAAACCCCATACTGAGTAGGGCTTTCAGCAGAATGGGGTTGGGGTACAGGAAACATTAATATAGCCAACGGGAATATGACCAATAGGCAGTATGTTCATACAATAAAGTGAAGTTTAAAAAAAAGTGCTCAACACTTCAAGTCAGAACAATTATCAAGAAAATAAATGACAACAAGGGCTAGAGATATGGTTCAGCAGTTGAGGTATATATCTGCAAAACCTAATGATCCAGAATGTTGACATACATAAAAATCAATACTCTAACAGCATAAAATACTGAAAATTACAATATTGAAACTTTACAATACTAAATGTTGAAATTCTGAGAAAGCTGAAATTCCCCAAACCACAATGTTCATGGGAGAAAAACAAGATAACATTATGTAAAAGAGATAGAACTTGAATTCTAGGGGAAGGGATTGGCTGCACAATATGAAAATGATAAAACCTTCAGTTTAAAAACGCATACTTTGTCTACATTGATATTACTTTTAGGTGATAAAATTTCTAGATGCCTTTTATGAATTAAAGCCTCACTGACCTGAGAAAGCCAACAAAATTCATATACATGGTAAGGACAGAAGGTGTCACACAATGGTGTTGTTCTTCTGCCAGTATTGTGTCTACTAAGTTTGTGTGGTGATCTGTATATAACTAAAACTTCTCTATAGTAAACACACACACACACACACACACACACACACACACACACACACACACATATATTAAACAGATTTATATACATAATATATAATAGAAGCTATTATATATATCACATATTCTAACAGAATATTTATATGTGTATGTCTATGCATATAGGTATATATGCAAGTGTATATACATATATATGTACACATACATATACATGTATATATACATTACAAAAGAGGATTTTTACACTGATTTTCTTGATTGTAGTCAAGATGAAATAATGATGGTTGTCTACACACTGACGAGTCAGAGACAACAAGCTAGACTCCTCAACACAAGGGGGTCCTATGATGCAGCCCCAGTCTGAGGCTGATGATATGGAAGGCTGAAGTAGCTATCATCTGCTATAGAAATAGATGCACATCTTCAGGAAGTGGAGTGAACATGTGCTGGCTAGTTGTAGTTTTGTTGTTTCCTTTTTCCAGCGTGCTTCTAGCTGGGCTCTTAACCTGCTAAATGGTGTCATCTACATCCAGGGGAGTTACGATTCCCATGTGTCAATCACCTCTGGAAATGCCCTCACAGACACCACTGAACTTGTATTTTACTAATCTCATATGTATCTTTTAATCCTTGTTGACAATCAAGGCAATTCATCAAAGTCTGTAGAAGAGTATATGTAAAATAGAATTTTCCATACCCTAAGCTATATAGAAACATAGCAGAGAAAAATCTAGTAGGGAATGCTCATGTTGGAATATACAAAATTATAGAATTTCAAAATTAATAGTTCCACATAGAAAACTAATATAAATGGATCCTCTAAGGACAGCCATTCCCCAGAAGAATAAAAAAGACCAACTATTCCTCCTGAAACAAGCCTTCAAAATACAGATAATTATTATAGAGGTTGACCAACACTTACACACTGCCTCTCTGCAACCGCACATTACCTATCCCTATATTATGCTTTTTCATATTTCTTTTCTTTTTAGCTTTTGTCTTTGGTTTTATAGTTTTTTCTCACTATTTTAAGTTAATATTTTTATTATAGTCTTATTATTTTCCCAAATTTATGTTCTATGTTCACATCATTTTCAATTCAGGAGATAAAAATTATGCAAAGACATTTTGGCAGCTTTGTTAATGTATTTTTTGCAAATCTGACTTGAGGAAAGTATATTATCATATTATTGACTTTGTGCTTCAGTACTATATATACATAAAATATCAAAACTTCCTCAACAAAAACATCGACTTCCTAGTCATACATCTGCATTTGTGAAAGATAAAACTCTTCTGATCTTGGCACTTTGGGTGGCAGTATATGTTATAAGTGACTTATCACAATTTTGCTCAGCCCCATCAAGAGTTAAGATGTTTGTGATCATAGACTTTCAGGTGATCTGTTATTAAATCTGTCCATAAAAGTACTAACCACAGTAATATGTGTTTATACATCTGTGAAATTTACTCTTGTCAACTTTATGGGATTTCAAATCACAATGGAAACAGGCTTTTGGACATGTCTGTGAGAGATTTTCTACATTAGGTTAACTGAAGTAGGAAGAGTCATCTAAATGTAGGTGGCACTATTCCATGAGCTGGGCTTCTGGGTTATTTATAAAAAGAAGAAAACTAGGAATGGGAGAGATTGCTCAGTAAGACACTTTGCAACAAAGCTTAGCAACACAAGTTTGATTCCCCAGTGCCCATGTAAAGCCAGATGCACAAAGTGGTACATGCATCTGGAGTTCATTTGTGGTGGCTACAGGACCTGGTGCATCCATTCTCATTCCATCCTCTTGCAAATAAATAAATTAATTGATTAATTGAAAAAAGGAAATGAGTTGAGACCCACCATTCATCTCTGTCTCCTTCCTGATGATGAATGTAATGTGACATGCCACTTCAAGATGTTCAGCCATGACTTCCTCTCCATGATGGACTGTAGCCTAGAATTGTGAGCCAGAATAAGCCCTTCCTATGTTAAATTGCTTTTGTCTGATATTTGTCAAAGCAACAAGAGAAGCAACTAATTCAACACCTTCCTATTTTATGTACTTTTATGTATACCCACATGACTATTGTGGTAATATTTCCATATTACCATGCTTGACATTGTTTCATTCAGAAGTTTTGCTAAACCTTTCATAAAAATCTCATGAAATAATTTATTAGTTGATTCTCACATTATAGAAACAGTTTTGAAAAATATTTTATTTATTTAATTATTTGAAACAGAGGGAAATAGGCAGGGAAGTAGATAATTAGATAGATGATTGATAGATAGATAGATAGATAGATAGATAGATAGATAGATAGATAGATAGATAGATAGATAGAGGAGAGAGAGAGAGAGAGAGAGAGAGAGAGAGAGAGAGAGAGAGAGAGAGAATGGGTGTGCCAGAGCCTCCAGCCACTGAAAATGAACTCTGGACACATGCATCATCTTTAGTATTTGGCTTACGTGGGTACTGGGAAATTGAACCTCGGTCCTTGGGATTCACAGGCAAGTGCCTTAACCACTAAGCCATTTCTCTGTGCTGAAATCTTATTTATTTAAGAAAACATGTTCTAATGGTGTGAGGAGATGGAAGATGTAATTTTTCTTAGCTGTATGGTCCAATGGAAGATTTTGAAGAATTCCTGAGCCATTGAATTCATTAGTTTCTCCTCATCTTTTAATTAGAAGTTCTCTGTTTGTGCTCCATTCTGAGGCCCTGTGCTCTTATACTGACATCAGGTTAATTTCTTCTTAGCGACTTCAGTGGTGGAGAGCATCTAGCTTCCTCACAATGCCACCAAACCTAAGCATGACTTCCCTTGACCTGAATCAGGTTCAGCACTAAAGAAGTAACTTATGATGTAGTGAATGTGATACACAGATTAGCTTTGCCCAAGAGCATGATCCTTTTCCAATGTAGAGGTAGGATCAGTTCCACCCAGTTACATGGAGTAAGAATAGAAGAAGTGGTTTTAGTAATGGAAAACTATGGTATTCCTTTCCAAATATAATTTCTGAGAAGAGTATATTGGTCATAGAAATATATTACATTTGGTTAGGGGTGGTAACACAGGGAATTATGTGCTCTCTGTTCCAGATGGAGTACCTGAGCTTGATACTCAAACATCATTAAAAAGCCAGAAACTGTCATAGGCTTTTATGTGACCCTAGCATGCCGAGGGAAAAATGGGAGGCAAAGACATGAGAATTTCTTAGGTGCTCCTGCTGAACACAGCAAAGAATAGCAGAATGAGAATCCAAACTGAGAAACCCTGAGTCACATAAGGTGGACAGGCAAGGACAAAATTGAAAATCATCCATTGACCTCCATGCATGGGCTGTAGCACACACACACATACACACACACACACACACACACACACACACACACACACACACACTTAAAAAGAAAAGAAATGAAATGTATTACATTTTGGAAAGTGGATGCAAAGCATTGTTAAACCATTTGGACAAAACAGTGGTTCTTAAACTTCAGAACCTCAGAATTACTTGCAAGTTTTGTTAAAACAAAAATTGTTGGGCTATCTATCCCTTGACAGAATTTTGTTTCCTTGACAGAATTTTTAATTCAGTAGGTCTGAATTGAGTCATAATAATTTGCATTTGTAGCAAGTTCCCAGGTGATGCTGAAGCTCAATCCTCAGATGCCTTGGGAACTACTGCTCTAAATAAAGTGTTAGCTCTTCTAAGCATTTACTAAATTTCAGGTATGGCCCTAATAGTTATATGCATTATCTTACTTAATCTTTACAATATTACTAGGGGATAGCTACTGTTATTATATATATTTTAAGGTTTTAGCAAACTAATATTCAAAAATACTGACTTTATTAAGACATATATATTTATAGGAAAATATCAAAGCTGGTACAGAAATTCAAATAACTTCCAATATATACATTCCTAAGACAATTAGCCAAAAATATATACTCCACTATTGGTTTATCCATGGTGTTTGGAATCTGAAATGTATAAAATGAATTATCTGTAGTGTGTGGTAGCATATGCACTCACAGATTGAAAAAGAAGGCTTGCCATAAATTCAAGGCCTCTCTGGGATACATAGCAATAGCCCATTTCAATACCACCAAATCAATTACCATTTCCTTAAGATCATCCATGTAAATTATCCACCTTAAATACACAGAGGCACATACAGTATCTATAAAAATAGTAATGGTGCATGCTAGGTTGATGGTATAGCAGTTAAGGCACTTGCCTGTGAAGCCTAAGGACCCACGTTCAACTCTCCAGAACCCACATAAGCCACATGCAAAAGATTATGAATGCACACAAGGTCATGCATGTACACGAGATGGTACATGCATCAAGTTTGATTACAGTGACTAGAGACCCTGGTACACCAATTCTCTTTCTCTTGATCGCACTTTCTTTGTCTCATAAAAAGTAAATGAGTGAATAGTAATGGTTTCTCACCAAGTTATAACTCAGTAGTATCAAGACTATAGAAACACTGAGAAAGGAT
This sequence comes from Jaculus jaculus, assembly GCF_020740685.1. Lineage (NCBI taxonomy): Eukaryota > Metazoa > Chordata > Mammalia > Rodentia > Dipodidae > Jaculus > Jaculus jaculus. The sequence goes on along the minus strand of NC_059102.1, from coordinate 75,536,468 downwards.
GTTTCCCTCAGATAGGTTCTTTCCCTGAGCTCCTGCTACAGTTGAAAATTTCAATACCTTATTAAGTGTATAGCAGTCACAAACTATGTCACTCACTTTTTACCTAGTTTTAATGCAAAAACTATTTGGTTCAGCTCCTATTTTTATTTTTAAATTTACATTATTGTTTTATTTTCTCTTTTTAATTATTTTATTTTTAGCATTTTCAAATACAATTTATTTTTGTTGATTTCCATCCCCCTTATTATAATCCTCTCTCCTTGTTCCCTTAATTCTGTTTTCCTCTGTATTTTTTCTACTTCTGTTTACATGTCACATGAATAGCTTTTGCCTTTTCTCCCCTCCCCCTAGCTAATCTCTTTATATTCACTTTTGGTTATGATTGTATATTTACAGGTTTTATCTACACTTTACCCCCTCTATTATATATAATTATAGATATTACAACTTAGACCCGGGTACCAACATGAACAGGCAGTTTTGGCCTTTCTAAGTTTGATGATTTCATGAAATATGATTCTTTCCAGATTCATCCATTTTCCTGAAAATTTCATAACTTTGTTTCATTGTGTATATGCACTACATTTTCATTATTCAATTATCTGTGACTGAGCATATAGACATTTTCCAACTCTTAGCTGATATAAACAGAGCTTCAAAAAAATAAAAATAAAAAGCAGGAGTGGAAGTATTTATGTAGTAGAGTGTGGAGAATTTAGGATATATGCTCAGGAATGGTACAGCTGGGTCATATGAGATGTCTATTTCTAACTTTTGGACACCTCCATACTGAATACAATAACAGCTATACTAGTTTGCATTCACAGCATTTGTAATCTGTTTTCTTGATGCTAGCTATGTGATAAAATTATATCACAAATTTGTTTTGATTTGCATTTCCCTGGTGGCTAGGGATATTGCACATTTTTAAAGTACTTGGCCATTGTGGTTCTTCCTTTGTGAACTTCCTACTTATTTAATTAGCCCATTTGGAGAGTCACAGATTGATTTTTTTGTTGTATAATTTTCTTTGTATACAATGGTTATTTCCCCATATCTGAAATTGAACATGTTGTCTTTTTGTTGTTGTTGCTGTTGTTGTTTTCTTTCTTTTTCTTTTTTCTTTTCTTTTTTTTTTTTTTTTTTTGAGATAGGGTCTCATTCTAGCCCAGGCTGACCTGGAATTTACTATCTAGTCTTAGGGTGGCCTTGAACTCATGGTGATCTTCCTACCTCTGCCTCCTGAGTCCGAGTGCTGGGATTAAATGTGTGTGCCACCACGCCCGGCTTTGAATATGCTGTCTTTTTTCCACCAAATATTTTTTGCCTACTTGTCAAAGATTAGGTGGCCAAAGCAATAATGATTAATAATTAGCTCCTCTATCCTGTTTCATTGGCCTCTTTTTGTGTTTTGGTTGCCTGTGTCATTCTTATTAATGGCTGAAATCTTATAAAAATGAAATGATTCTTAAGAAATATGAGCTCTAAATGATGAGTGATTATTTTTCAATTCAGAGCATTTTCTTTTTTTATTTTTATTTTTTATTTTTAGTACTTTTTAATTATATACAAAGTATGTATACAGCCATGTTAGTAACATCATTAGCCTCTTCCCTGTCCTCCCCCATCTGCAAGGACCCTCTTCATTGGGGAATGTGGGTCATGCGTTGTGGGGGTAGCCATCAGTTATGGGGAAGAGGCATTGTCTCTGGGCAAAGTGTCCCAACATGTGGCAATCTTTCCACTCCCTCTTCCACAAATTTCCCTGAGCCATGTTGGGTTTGTTTTAGGTCTACGTCAGTGATGAGGTCTTGGGAGCCTCTGTGTCTCTGGATATCTGGTTTGGTGGGAGTTGAGTATTCTCTCTGTCTATTTCCTTCACCTTGTGCTGGTGTTATGGGGTCTGGAGTAACACAAGTAAGACCATTGACTCATGGAATGTGAGGCAAAGTATTATTGGATATTAAAAAAGAAAAGAAAAAAAGAAAGTCTGGTATAGCAGGTCTGTGCTCCAAAGGGAATCTCAGAGGGGTAGCAGTGAACATTTCAGAGTGTCAGCTTTTATTGGAAATAACCACATGATATTAGGAAAGAACAAACAAACAAACAAAAAAAAAAAAAAACACCAGGTTGAGAGTTAAACCCTAAATCACAATTTACATGTGACAGTTACAGCCATAAAAGAAAAAAAAAAAAAAAAGGAACTTGTAAAACAGATCTGTTGGTCAGTTACAGGAAGCACCATCTGGTGGTGGGGGGGTGGGTGTAAGATAGACCTGTGATGGGGAGTCCAGCTTATTTTAAGGAGTTTGCCCAACAATGCAGGCTCCAGGAAATGCTATTCATCCCAGCAGAGCCTCTTGTTTACCTGCCATTAGCAGAGCCTCCTGTTTGTCTACCATTAGCAGAGCCTCCTACAAGGAAGTAACTTATATATTTCTCTAGTCTAGGTATAAAGAAGTGTAGAGAAATATAACATTTTCTCTATATACATTTCCCCCTCTGACATGGCACTGAGTTAAATCTTTGACTCATGAGGGATAACATCTAGGGTTTGTTTAGTTTAAGATGAGGGGGGCGTATTTTGTCCATAATGCCATAAGTTTAACAGAAGTAATTCTATTTTTTAACATATCTGCTTAGAGTATTAATAATGCATGGTCCTATGGTAAGGCCTAAAAGTAGTAGTATCAGGGGCCAGCAATAGAAGGGATAAGGGAAGTTTGTCATGGAGACCAGCTAAACATAGACTGAATTTATATTGATCTGGTATGCCTTTGGGAAATTAACTTCCCAATATCTACCTGGCTCTGTTTTTTGTGTTTTTTTTTTTTTTTTTCTCTCATCCCCATTGGTGGTACCTACCAGAGGAGGCATTCAGCTCTGGTCGGCTTAGAGCTGGACAGGCAGAGAGGCACACCTTGACCACAATCAAAGAGGGGGAGGTCTGTTATTTGCAGAGTCAGGGATGTGGCACACACATGGAAAAACAGTTCTTTGTAACAGGGCTGTTGATAAGAAAAACTTCCCTGCCCCTTTACCTTCAGGGGTCCAGTCAACCTAACTCTACCCCTCGTTATTTCTATCGCTCAGAAGAAGACACTGTAACTGCTGTTAGGGGACAAAGGACGAAGACATTATTATTTACTATTTCCTACTGAATGGGGCATGAAGTTGTGGCAGTTGGAGAGTCTCTCCCAGGGAAGGGAACTATTGTAATGGTCTCCAGAATTCAGAAAGATAGTGTTGAAAGAGAACACTAGGGAAAAAGAATAAATGTAAGGAGTTAATAAGAAGTGAGCACATAGCAAACGGGTCCTTCCTGTGGTTGAAGGAACCCAGGTAGATAGAGTTGTCTCAGGACCATCTGAGCATGAGCTGGCTGAGATTTTCTTTCAGAACTGTCATCAAATGGAACAGTAATGTTTGACATAGCCTGAATCTGTTTCCAAATGGCTTGTAAAACAGATGAGATATTAGCAGAATTATAAGAAACATATACCCAACATTTAACCTTGCTAATAGAGAGCCATTGGGTGCCATTAAATGCTGTACAAATATATTTTTGGTCTTGGGACTTACTTTTATATTTTCGATTTGAAAATAACCCTTTTGCCATTTATAGTTATTATTATTATTATTATTATTATTATTACTGAATTAGAACTACTAGAGATGGGGGAAAATGTCTTAAGTTCTTATTTGTTACCCTGCTGGAAAACTCTTGTTGTATTACTTAATAAGCCATTCATATACTTAAGGTATTTTTTGTCTTTGGTTATACATTTCTCCGAGTGTTTAAGGTAAAACAGATAGCCAAAATTTAATCAAGGATTAATTTAGGAGGTCACTAATGGCTATCCAAAGGAGACTTTAGGGATCCAGGAGTAGTCCTATAGCTTAATGGTGTTTTCTGTCTGTTAGAATGAGTCAGGGCCATGCTGGCCACATAGTTTTCCCTTCTTTGGGATGCCAGGAGGACGGAGTGCACCTCAATTATGACTCTCCTATTTCAGATTGTACACCAATTTTTGTTTGGGTCTCTGTATTCTCCCTGCTCAGGAAGACAGGAGACTTACCAGGGGACCAGTGTAGAAGTGTCCCATCATCTCCAGTGGCCTCATGTACTGGGAGCACAGGCCACAATATTGGCCCTTTTTTGCTCCCATGACTTCAATTGGCTTTGGTTTCTACATAGCTGATTGACACACTTAGAAAGGAAGTTACACCAGCCTGGAGGTATGTACATATAGAGCATATTTGATTACTGAAATAGATTTATTTAAAGAATGACATAAGAGCTTTTTAAAATCAGTTTATCTAACCTTTTAAACTTTGTTTTCTCTGTGCCAGCATAAGCCATATCTGAGGCATTGAAAGTAGATACATCTTATACTTTAACTATCTAATAGCTATAAATAGAGGCAGAACTTATTGCCAGTCTTGAAAACAATATCAATTAATTTACAAACAAATTAATTTAACCTACCAATTGTCAAAAAAGGACAAGTAAGACATTATAAAGTCTAGCATCTATGTTTGAAAGCATCTTTGATTAGTTCAAATATCTGTGTGGGTACCAATTAGCCAGAGAACACTGGAAACAGAAGCAGAGCTTGAAATTATTTTTCTCAGATGAGGACCATTGTTTGGGCATGAAGTTGTACCCTAAAGTAAGGGATATGTCTTAAGACTTAATTTTGTTATAAGCACTGGACTTAAGATGCCAGACATGAGACAGTTACTTTATATACAATAGAGCAGAATCTGGTTGTAGTTGAGCCAAAACAGCCAACTAAATTCTAAATTCTAATACAACCCTTGACAAATCTGTTTTGAAAGAAAAACACCATTTGACAACCAATGATTTTAGCTTAATCTTGATAACCATTGATTTTATGTAGCATAGAAATTTTTATTAAAACAATTTTTTTGAAATTATAAGCAAAATTTATTGTGTATGCATATACTAAAAGAAAATTCATAAAATTCATGAGATTCTTAAGTATCCATATATGTTCCCAAAATAAAGCAATTGATTCATCATTAAGAGGTAAGATACTTCCTACCTGCATGTACAACTTACAGGTAATAAAGAAAACACCAGTACCTTTAAAATGACTCAATCAGGATATAAAATGGAAAAGCAATCTTTGATAATCACCACATATGATCAAAAAAAAAAAAACTAAAATAGAAAGAACTTGTTGGGGAAAGGGAGACTTATAAATTATAAAGGGATATATATCAGATCAATCACAATGAAGGAACCCATAAGTAAATTGTAAAAGAAATGATAATTTGAAACAAGAAATTTTGAGTGACTGGATGTATATGAAAACACTAGAGAATTATTTTTAAATGTTACTAACTACAATCATGCTACAGTGGCCCTTTTCAAAAAAAAATCTCTCTTTTAAAGCTACATAGTGAAATATTTGTAAACAAGATTAATTTGTCTTGAATTTTGAGTGTGACAATCACTTAAATTTTTACAAATTATTTTTGCTAAACTATAATTATCTAATTAAAAACTAAAAACATTTCAGAGTACAACATACTGAGACAGCTTGTTCCTTTTTGATGCCTTCCATGATATCAACAGGTTCTTTAACTATGGCTTCAAGGTTTTCAGCAGCAACATCTTCAATGTTAACACCACCTTGTGCACTTCCTATTAACACAGGACCTTGAAATGACCTTTCCATTGTTATTGCAAAGTAGTATTCTCTCCTGGGATATTTTCGCTCACAGATCGAAACTTGATTGCATATTCTGCCCTTTGATCCCATTTGCTTGGTAACCAATTTTTTCCCAATCATCTGTGAGGAAACAGCTTTTGCTTCTTCAGGAGAGAAAACCATCTTCACTCCTCCTTTGAGGCCACTTTTAAATGTTCCTTTTCCTCTGCCTCCAGCTAAAACTTGAGCTTTAATCACAACATCCTTTGAACCTAGAAGACAAAAACTAATTTTTTGGCAATTGTATAAGCTTCATCTGATGACTTTGCCACAAATCCTTTAGGAACAGTGACACCAGCTTCCTCTAACAATTCCATACTCATATATTCATGTAGTGAGAGATTTCTTTGCTGTTTCTTATATACTTGGAGTCCATAATTATTAAACAATCCAGAATTGATGAGAACCTGTGCAGCGGAACGCAGCGTGGAATGGGATTGATGGCTCCTCAGGACCGCCTCGACCAACTGCTGGCTGCAGAACACATAGGCTGCCATCAAGATTGTGGTGGTTTGATTCAGGTGTCCCCCATAAACCTAGGTGTTGTGAATGCTACCTCCCCAGCTGATGGATATTTGGGAATTAATGCCTCCTGGAGGGAGTGTATTGTTGGGGGCGGGCTTAAGGGCTTTATAGCCAGTTTCCCCATGCCAGTGTTTGGCACACCCTCCTGTTGCTGTGGTCCATCTTCTGTTGGCCAGGGGGTGATGTCCACCCTCTGCTCATGCCATCGTTTTCCCCTGCCATCATGGCGCTTCCCCTCGAGCCTCTAAGCCAAAATAAATCTCTTTTTCCCAGAAGCTTCTCTTGGTTGGGTGATTTCTAACAGCATTGCGAACCGGACTGCAACAAAGATAAAACAATTTTATGTATTACCCATGACTTAAATTTGATAAAGCTTAAGCAAGCTAGCCCAACAGATTATTGACTGAAGATTAGCATTTTGTTCCTTCTAAAAAGAAATTAATTTTAGGCAAAATTTTGTCTGTTTAGATCTCTGACATCCATTCTCCATACACACATCATTATCCACATACTTTAGCATTCTGATCTAAGTTCCACTCAAAAAGAATTTACAAGCATTCTATGTCCAATGTTGAAAAATACCTTCTCAGTTTCTTTAATGATTTCATTACAACCCATAATTAACCAACTTTCTTATAAGGCTATTAATAAAAACTATACCAAATTGATTAATCTTATTATCTACTGGCAAAGAAGTAAATAGTCTAGCTTCAAAGAATTAACCATCTTATTATTGGAAATTTGTAGAGTAAAAGCCCTCCTTAATGTTTAGGTCACCAAAAAATCTCTACCTGACAACTAGACTTGCTTTATAATACCAGTATATATACTTTCATATTTCATATAACCCAATAATTTGAGATAGCGCCTAGTAATAAACTCCATGAAATACATTTTCTATGACTACAAGACAAAACATGACAACCATTTTGGGGACAATCTTTATCAATAACTCTAAAACATTTGGAAATGCTTATATTAGGAGTAACTAAGGCAAACTTTTGTTTCTATTTTGAGGCAGGCTGGCCTAGAACTCAGGCCAGTTACCTCCTCCTATTAGGTAACAGGACATTATAATCTTTTAAAATACCTGGCAAATTATGAGTCAACACCTCAGAGAGAATTCTTTTGTTGTCTATGTAAGTTGAAGTCGACATAGAACATAAACTCAGTAAATATATTTATGATATCATATGACAAAGTATGGCATTGTTTATGTAAAATTTCAGGTCACCATAGGCTTTAGTTAAATCTGACTTTTAAAGACAGAAACAATAAAAGAAAAACTGAAAATAAATCAAATATCAACAAAAACTTTAGTAGAAACCTGTTGGACTATTTGGATTAATAAAGAAACCAAAAGGTGTCTATAAACTATCTTACTTGTTTTAAACCCGAACAAAAGAGGAAATAACAGGCACAGTTCAAATTAAAATCAAACAATTTATAAAGTCACATGGCTTAAAATGTGGAACCTCCTGTCTCAATATCCCAAGTAGCTAAAATAATAGGTCTAGCTCATTTTATTGTTTATCTTTTTTTTTTCTTAAGATTGTTAAAGTGATTTTGAACTAGTTTTAAAGGAGATGTTTCAACAGAATGATTTTGATCCCTGTCTTCAAAGACGAGGATAAGACAAATGAACATAGCACCAAACACAAACATGCTAGCAATAATAGCTCTCCTGACATTGTCATGTGTCTTCCAAACCAAAACAAAACCAGAAACAGACCTACTTTCTAAATCTGAACAGAGCCAGAAAGAGTCAAGAGTGGCTCCTTGATCCCTCATCCAGGGGAATTAATGCTGCATCCAGCTTCCCTCTTGGGCCCAGAAAAGTGCCCCAAACCAGAAATCCAAGAAAATCAGAAAAAAAAAAGAAAAAAAAAAAAAGAGTAGAAAAACACCTCCAGAAGTTTCTTACCCAGTAAAGGAGGGGCTGGTAGTCCTAGGCATAAGTTCCCTGTCGATGGCTTGCTGCCAACTCCAAAACCAGGAACATGCAGATGGATGGAGATATGGTTCTCAGGCTGATACTAGGGGGTCTTTCCCCAGTAAAGTCACCTCAGAATTGGGGAGGGAGGTCTTTAAATGTGGATTCAGTATGAGCCCCTAAGATGTTATGTGGTCTGGTTTCACACAAGTAAGACCATTGACTCACGGAATGTGAGGCAACATTTTATAGGCTAAAAAAAAAAAAAAAGAAGAAGAAAAAAGAAAAAGAAAAGAAAGAAAGAAAGAAAGAAAGAAAAGAAAAGAAAAAAGGAAAGTCTGGTATATCAGTCTGTGCCCCAGAGGGAATCTCAGGGGGGCTGCACTGAATGGTTCAGAGTGTCAGCTTTTATAGGAAATAGCCACATGATGTTAGAAAAAAGAAAAAAAAATAGGATGGGAGTTAAACCCTAAATCACAATTTACATGTGACAGTTACTGCCATAAAAGTTTAAAAAAAATAAAGGAACTTTTAAAGAGACCTGTTGATCAGTTACAGGAAGCACCACCTGGGGGGTGTGAGGTAGGCCTGTGACCAGGAGTCCCACTTACTTTAAGGAGTTTACTCAATAATGCAAGCCCCAAGAAATGCCATTCATCCCAAAAGAGCCTCTTGTTTACCTGCCATTAGCAGAGTTTCCTATTTGTTTATCATCAGCAGAGCCTCCTACAAGGAAGTTACTCCTATGTTTCTCTAGGCTTGGTATAAAGAAATGTACAGAAATATAACATTTTGCTCTTTACACTGGTACCAGGCTTACCAAGAAAGCAGCACTCTTTCTCATTTCCCCAAATTACCCTTGGTTTCAGCTGGGGCCCTGTTGAGGAGGTATGGGCTGATTATCTCCTCAGGATCTGCATCCATCTGAAAAAGAGAAGCAAATTCTCTAACAGAGAGTGAAGTCACACCATATAAATGGGATAACCATTATTATTTTAGAGATAATTTAATAGGTGTTGGCCCTCTTGTAGCCCATGATTGGTGGGAGCTTGATATTGGAGAGCAGGCTCCTTTTTTGGATATGGTTCTGACTTGTTTCCCAGCTCCAGCTATGGGTTCCATTTCTCCGAGCAGATCAGTTACTCCAATAAAGAGCAGTTGGTTACCCACCATGGCTGTGTACCACTATTGCACTTGTGTGAGCATCGCATACTGTTGTTTGCAGCTGAGTTGCTTAGACCATGAGTTTCTTGGACAGATGTTAGTCATTTCCCCCCAGTCACTCATGTAGCACCATCTGGCACTAGATGAGCTGTCCGGAGACTAACTCTCTTCAAAATTCTAGCCAGTTCACTCCATATTCCATATCAACAGCATATTGTGTCTTCAGCAGTTGGGTCTTAACACTAACCTTTGGTGGGTCATCAAGTACTCTGACAGAAATCTTTCTTCTTTGGGAAACCTTGTAGATCTCTCTTTTCAACAGCTCATTGTGGATGTTAACCATATGCCAATACTGGAAGTTACAGGCCAGCACCAAGGAAAAGAAGGAAGAAAAAGATAGGTAATAGGAGATAGAGAGAGAGAGAGAAACAGGAGATTAACATTAGTCTTCATCATACTTTCTCCAGGACCCTGTAATTCAGGTGCTCCCTCTAAGGACCTGATGATGGTTCAACCATATAGTCTATCTTTTAGGATGTAGAATTTTGTAGTAGCATTACCATTAGGGTCCAGTTTTGTGTCTTCCACTTCCACCCTTACCTCCCCTCCTGCCCCATCCTTCCTATTGGCTAGTCCTTGAGATTCTTATTAAGTATGTCAGCATGTAGGGCAGATTCAGGTTAGGAGCCACAGATAAGTGAGACCATGCAAAAACTATCTTTCTGTGATTGGGTGAATTTGCTGAAAATAATCTGTTCCAGGTTCAACCATTTTTCTTCAAATTTAATTGTGTCATTTTACCTTACTGCTTTGTAGAAATACATTGTATAGATATACTAAATTTTGGTTATCCATTGTTTTAATGGTGGACATCTGGGTTGATTGCAGCTTGTGGCTATTATGAATTGAGCAGCTATAAACATGTCTGAGCAAATCTCTCTGAATTTAGGCATGGAGCTTTTAGGGTATATGCCCAGTAAGGGAATAACAGGGTCTGTTGGTAATTCTATAGTCAACCTTTCTAGCAGTCTCCATATTGCTTTCCATAATGGTTGTACTATCTAACATTCCCACCAACTGTGAATGAAGGTTCCTATTTCTCTAGATCCTCACCAGCATTTGTCTTAATTTAATTTTTTTAATGTTTGCTATCCTTACTTGGGTAAGGAGAAATCTCATAGTTGTTTTAATTTGCATGTCCCTGATGAATAGGGATGATGAACATTTGCTTAAGTGTGTATTTGCTATTTGTATTTCTTCCACTGTGAACTTTCTGTCCAGTTTTGCCCCATTTTGGGAGTGGGTTGTTTGACTTTTTATTGTTTAGGTTTTTGAGTTCTTTGTAGATTCTAGAAATTAGGCCTCTGTCAGTTTTATCACCACCAAAAGTTTCTCCCATTCTGTGGGTAATCCATTGGCTCTGCTTATTGTATATTTGTCTGTGAAGAAACTTTTCAGCTCCATGAGATCCCAATGGTTTTCTAATTGTTTAAGTGTCTGAACTAATGGGATTTTATTCAAGAAGTCTTTTACCATTCCTATGTCATGGAAAGTTCTTCCTATTTTTTCCTCCAGTAGTAGCCAAGTTTCCCAATTTATATTGAGGTCTTGCATCCATTTAGACTTGACTATTGTTAATTTCTAGAAGTACAGACTTGTGATCTGACATCAGGCAAAAAATTGTGTCAACCTTCCTAAACATATGGAGGCAGGTTTTATGGCCCAGCATATGATCTATTTTAGAGAAGGTTCCATGGGCTGCTGAGAAGAATGTGTAACCTATGGATTTGGGGTTAGAATGTTCTATAGATGTCTGTTTGGTCTAATTGATCTATGGTGGTGTTGACCTCTCTTAATTCCCTGTTAATTTTCTGTTTTGATGATCTATCTATTGCTCATAGTAGAGTATTGCAGTCCCCATCTATGATAGTGTTGTCGGCTATTTCTGTTTTGTTGTCAAGTAGGCTTTGTTGTATGAATTGTAGTGCACCTGTATTTGTTGCATAAAGATTTATGACTGTGATATCCTCTTGTTGTATCATTCCCTTCATAAGTAAGAAGCAGATTTCTTTGTGATTTTTGATTACTTTTGGTTTGAAGTCTATGTTATCTGATATTAGTATAGCTACACCTGCTTGTTTCTTATTTCTGTTTGTTTGGAATATATTTTTCCAGCCTTTCACCCTGAGGAGGTATTTGTCTTTAGTGCTGAAATGGGTTTCTTGAAGACAGCAGATTGAGGGGTCTAATTTTCTTTTTTTTAATTTTTATTAACATTTTCCATGATTATAAAATGTATCCCATGGTAATTCCCTCCCTCAACACCCCCACACTTTCCCATTTGAAATTCCATTCTCCATCATATTACCTCCCCATTACAATCATTGTAATTACATATATATTACATATATATACATATATATACATATTAAGTATCCTCCTCCATTCCTTTCTCTTCCCTTTATGTCTCCTTTTTACCTTACTGGCCTCTGCTACTAAGTATTTTCATTCTCATGCAGAAGCTCAGTCATCTGTAGCTAGGATCCACATATGAGAGAGAACATGTGGCGCTTGGCTTTCTGGGCCTGGGTTACCTAACTTAGTATAATATTTTCCAGGTCCATCCATTTTTCTGCAAATTTCATAACTTCATTTTTCTTTACTGCTGAGTAGAACTCCATTGTATAAATGTGCCACATCTTCATTATCCACTCATGAGTTGAGGGACATCTAGGCTGGTTCCATTTCCCAGCTATTATAAATTGAGCAGCAATAAACATGGTTGAGCATGTACTTCTAAGGAAATGAGATGAGTCCTTTGGATATATGCCTGGGAGTGCTATATCTGGGTCATATGGTAGATCAATCTTTAGCTGTTTTAGGAACCGCCACACTGTTTTCCACAATCGCTGGACCAGATTGCATTCCCACCAGCAGTGTAGAAGGGTTCCTGTTTTTCCACATCCCTGCCAACATTTATGATCATTTGTTTTCATGAGGGTGGCCAATCAGACAGTAGTGAGATGGAATCTCAATGTAGTTTTAATCTGCATTTCCCTGATGACTAGTGACGTAGAACAATTTTTAGATGCTTATATGCCATTCGTATCTCTTCCTTTGAGAACTCTCTAGTTAGCTCCATAGGCCATTTTTTTGATTGGCTTGTTTGATTCCTTATTATTTAACTTTTTGAGTTCTTTGTATATCCTAGATATTAATCCTCTATCAGATATATAGCTGGCAAGGATTTTTTCCCATTCTGTAGGTTGCCTCTTTGCTTTTTTCACTGTGTCCTTTGCGGTGCAAGATCTTTGTAATTTCATGAGGTCCCAGTGATTAATCTGTGGTTTTATTGCCTGAGCAATTGGGGTTGTATTCAGAAAGTCTTTGCCAAGACCAATATGTTGAAGGGTTTCCCCTAATTTTTCCTGTAGCAGTTTCAGAGTTTCAGGTCTGATGTTAAGGTCTTTAATCCATTTGGACTTAATTCTTGTGCATGGCGAGAGAGAAGAATCTATTTTCATCCTTCTGCAGATATATATCCAGTTTTCAAAACACCATTTGCTGAAGAGGCTGTGTCTTCTCCAATGAGTATTTTTGGCATTTTTATCGAATATCAGGTGGCTATAGCTACTTGGGCTTACATATGGGTCCTTTATTCTGTTCCACTGATCTGCATGTCTGTTTTTGTGCCAGTACCATGCTGTTTTTGTTACTATGGCTCTGTAGTATAGGTTAAAATCAGGTATGGTGATACCACCAGGCTCATTTTTGTTCCTTAGTCTTATTTTAGATATTCAAGGTTTTTTGTGATTGCAAATGAATTTTTGGATTGTTTTTTTCTATTTCCATGAAGAAAGCCTTTGGAATTTTGATAGGGATTGCATTAAATGTGTAGATTGCTTTAGGTAAGATTGCCGTTTTCACAATATTGATTCTTCCAATCCAGGAACAAGGGATGTTTCTCCACTTTCTAGTGTCTTCTGCAATTTCTCGCTTGAGTGTTGTAAAGTTCTCATTGTAGAGATTTTTTACGTCCTTGGTTAGGTTTATTCCAAGTACTTTATTTTTTTTTTTGATGTAATTGTGAATGGGAGTGATTCTCTGATTTCATCCTCTGTGTGTTTGTTGTTAGCATATATGAAGGCTACTGATTTCTGTGTATTTATTTTGTATCCTGCTACATGGCTGTAGGTTTTGATCAGCTCTAATAGTTTGCTAGTAGAGTCTTTAGGGTCCTTTATGTATAGAATCATGTCATCTGCAAATAATGATAACTTGATTTCTTCCTTTCCAATTTGTATCCCTTTTATGTGTGTCTCTTGCCTTATTGCTATGGCTAAGACTTCCAAAACTATATTAAATAAAAGTGGGGACAGTGGACACCCTTGTCTTGTTCCTGATTTTAGTGGAAAAGCTTCCAGTTTTTCCCCATTTAGTAGTATGTTGGCTGTAGGCTTGTCATAAATAGCCTTTATTATATTGAGATATGTTCCTTCTATTCCCAGTCTCTGTAGCACTTTTATCATGAAGGGATGTTGGATTTTGTCAAATGCTTTCTCTGCATCTAATGAGATGATCATGTGATTTTTGTCCTTCAACCCGTTTATGTAATGTATTACATTTACAGATTTGCGTATGTTGAACCATCCCTGCATCTCTGGGATAAAGCCTACTTGGTCAGGGTGAATGAACTTTTTGATATATTCTTGTATTATGTTTGCCAATATTTTGTTGAGAATTTTTGCTATGGCTAAGACTTCCAAAACTATATTAAATATAAGTGGGGACAGTGGACACCTTTGTCTTGTTCCTGATTTTAGTGGAAAAGCTTCCTGTTTTTCCCCATTTACTAATATATTTGCTGTAGGCTTGTCGTAACTATTATATTATATTATATTATATTGAGATATGTTCCTTCTATTCCCAGTCTCTTTAGGATTTTATTCATGAAGGGATGTTGGATTTTGTCAAATGCTTTCTCTGCGCCTTATGAGATGATCATGTGATTTTTGTCCTTCAATCCATTTATATAATGTATTACATTTATAGATTTGCATATATTGAACCATCCCTGCATCACTGAGCTAAAGCATACATGGTCAGGATGAATGATATTTTTGATATATTCTTGTATTCTGTTTGCTAATATTTTTTTGAGAATTTTTGCATCTATGTTCATGAGGGAGATTGGTCTGTAATTTTTTTTTGTAATTCTATCTTTGCCTAGTTTTGGTATCAGGGTGATACTGGCTTCATAGAAGGAATTTGGTAGAATTCCTTCTTTTTCTATTTCCTGGAGCTTAAGAAGCAATGGTGTTAGCTCTTCCTTAAAGGTCTGGTAAAATTCAGCAGTGAATCCATCTGGGCCTGGGTTTTTTTAGTTGGGAGATTACTGATAACTGGTCAGATCTCCATGCTTGTTGTAGCTCTATTTAAGTGATTAATCTTATCTTGATTTCATTTAGGTAGGTCATATAAATCAAGGAAATCACCCATTTCCTTCAGATTTTCATACTTTGTGTAGTATATGCTTTTATAGTATGTCCTTATGGTTTTTTGAATTTTTCTGGAATCTGTTGTGATGTTACCTTGTTCATCTCTGATTTTATTATTTTGTGTCTCTTCTCTCTTTCTTTTGGTGAGATTTGCTAAGGGTTTATCAATCTTGTTTATCCTTTCAAAGAACCAACTCTTTGTTTCATTAATTCTTTGGATTGTTATTTTTGTTTCTATTCCATTAATTTCTTCCCTAATCTTTATTATTTCTTCCCGTCTACTGATTTTGGTTTGCCTTGTTCTTCTTTTTCCAAAGCTTTAAGGGAAAGCATTAGGTCGTTTACTTGCGACCTTTCTAGTTTCTTAATATAGGCACTTAAGGCTATAAATTTACCTCTTAGAACTGCCTTCATTGTGTCCCAGAGATTTTGGTATGTTGTGTTCTCATTATCATTTGACTCTATAAATTTTTTGATTTCCTTCTTGATTTCTTCATCAACCCATTCATCATTTAATAGTGTATTGTTTCGTTTCCATGATTTTGTGTATGCTCTATAGCCTTTCTTGCTACTGATGTGTAGTTTAATTCCATTGTGGTCAGATAGAATGCAAGGAATTATTTCAATTTTCTTGAATTTGTTAAGATTTGCTTTGTGTCCTAATATATGGTCTATTTTAGAGAATGTTCCATGTGCTGCGGAAAAGAATGTATATTCTGCAGCCTTTTGATGAAATGTCCTGTATATATATGTTAAGTCCATTCCTTCTATGACCTCATTTAGTCCAGATGCCTCTCTGTTTATTTTTTCCCAGAAAGACCTGTCAATTGATGAGAGTGGGGTGTGAAAGTCACCCACCACCACTGTGTTTGGTGTTATCTGTGACCTTAGTTCTAATAGTGTTTGTTTGACAAAATTGGGAGCCTCCATGTTAGGTGCATATATGTTTAGGATTGTAATGTCCTCCTGTCGGAGTGTACCCTTAATCAATATAAAGTGACCTTCCTTATCTTTCTTGACTAACATTGGACTAAAGTCTACCCTGTCTGATATTAGGATAGCAACCTCTGCTTGTTTTCTAGGCCCATTTTCTTGAAACACTGTCTTCCAACCTTTCACCCTAAGGTAATGACTATCCTTTGTAGAAAGGTGAGTTTCTTGGAGACAACAAATTGTAGGATCCTGCTTTTTAACCCAGTCTGTGAATCTATGTCTTTTCATAGGGGCATTGAGGCCATTGATATTAAGAGATATTATTGAAACGTGTGTATTTATGTTTGCCTTTTTTTTTTTTTTTGTGGTTCTGGTTCTACCTGTGCTCTCTTCTGTTAACTAGTATTTGAGTATTGCTTGTTGTTTCTAGGTTCCTTATATGTGTGCTTTTCCTTTTCTTCAGCATGGAGGATTCTATCAAGTATTTTCTGTAGAGCTGGTTTTGTCTTCAAATACTCCTTTAACCTGCTTTTGTCATGGAATGTCCTTATTTCTCTGTCTATGTGAATGGATAACTTTGCAGGATAAAGTAACCTTGGTTGACAGTTTTTATCTTTCAGAACTTGGAATATATCACCCCAAGCCCTTCTGGCTTTAAAAGTTTGTGTTGAATAATCTGCTGTAATCCTGATGGGCTTACTTTTGTAGGTAACTTGATTTTTCTCTCTAACTGCTTTCAATATTTTTTCTTTGGTTTGTGTGTTTGGAAGTTTGATTATAATATGGCAAGGAAAGGTTCTTTCCAGGTTTTGTCTGGCTGGGGTTCTAAAGGCTTCCTGTATCTGTATTGGCACCTCTTTCCCAATTTGGGGGAAAGTTTCTTCTATGATTTTGTTGAAGACACCTACTATGCCTATTGAGTGAAATTCTTCTCCTTCTACTATGCCCTGAATTCTAATATTTGATCTTTTCATAGTGTCCCGAATATCCTGAAATTCCCACTCATACTTTTCTATAAGTTTGTCTTTCTCTTTGTTGGCCTGTATTAGATCTGCCACCTGGTCTTCTAGCTTAGTATTCTGTCCTCTCCTTCATCCCTTCTACTGGTGAGATTTTCTACAGAGGTTTTTATTTCATTAACTGTGTTCTTCATTGCTAGTTATTCTGACTGGTTTTTCTTTATTATTTCTATTTCCTTATTTATGTCTTGTATTGCCTTCTTTCTTTCATGAAATTGGTGTCCTGCATCTTCTTTGATTCCTTTGATTTACTCTTTAAGTTCCTCTTTGACTCCTTTGATTTGTTCTCTGACTTCTTTGATCATATTTACAATCATTCTTTTGAAATCTTTCTCAGGCATTTCTCTAACTCATTCTCACTGGAGGTCATTTCTGATGCATTAATATTTTTAGGTGGATTTATATCATCTTGCATTTTAGTGTTTCTTGTGTTATAATGTATATATTTTTGCATCTTGGATTAAGTTAATACTTGGATTTTCTAGCTAGCTGGGTATTCTTAGCTGTATCAATTGATTTGATGGTATATATTTTCAGGGTAGGAGCTTAAGGCGTTAGATGTGGCTCTTAAGACTCTGAGAGTATCTACAAAGGTGCTCCTAGGGGTTGAGTTTCCCTGCTATGGGAGTATTCAAGTAGGCTGAGTGGAATAAAACACCAGTAGATTCTAAAAGTTAAATAAACACTGTACCCATTCAGTCAAAAACAGCCCCAAGTATGTATGCCAGAGTGGTGATTATAACAACCAGATCCTCTATCAACACAGAGGTTAAGATTTCTGGTCTGTTGAGGGATCGCAGTCAGCTTGTGACCAAGTGAGACCCTTCCCTGGTGCAAACCCAGTTACCTTGGATGAGTTTGGTCTCAGTCAAGTTGCTGCCTGGGTCGTCGGGCTGCTGTTCTTATTTCTGGAGCTGGGCACTGGCTTTTCCTGCAGGGCAAACCAAGCCTGGCAACTGGGGCCCTGCAGATCAGCAACCCCGCTGCTGGAACTGCTGCTGCTTCTGAGTTTGCTGTGGTTGCCTCTCCTGGGTCTCCTGCTGCTGCCGCTCCTGGGTCTGCTGCTGCTGGGGCCACTGGTACCAGTTCCGGAGCTGCTGATGTTGCTGCCGAACTCTGCTCCTTCTTGGGTCCCGCTGTCAGCTCAAGTTGGCGTGGCCGGGTCCTGGACCACTGGTCTGTTTGCCGGAGCTGGGCTCAGGTGGTGGGGGAGGGGAGGGAGCCGCAGCTGCTCCGGTTCTCTTGCTGCTCCATGTGTTCTTCTACCTCGCGGTCTGCTCCTCCGCTGCTCACTGCTGCTCTCCCTTCACGTTTCCTGGGTTGCAGAGAGAGTGGTGTGAGTGTAAGCTCCCACACCTGGATTTTCCTGTGGCTGGAGCCGAGTCTGGCAGCTTTCTGGTGTGTCCTGCTGCTGCTGCAGTTGGCGGAGCTGCTGGGGCCGCTTTTGCTGGCCTGTGCGGGCTCTGGAAGCTCTGGATCTCTCCTACTTCTCTGCTGCCACTTCAGTTTCCTATACACCTCACTTTTTAGTAAAAGTGTGTATTTTGCTGAGGTTTTTTGGTCTTTTTCCCCCAGGCTGCTTTGGCGTGGCACCTACGCTGCCATCTGAACTGGAAGTCCGGGTCTAATTTTCTGATCCACCCTGTGAGTTTATGTCTCTTGGTGGGTGAATTAAGGCCATTAATCTTTAGGGTAATGACTGTGAGGTTTTATTTAATACTTGCCATAACATGGTGGTTTGTGTGGTTTGCTGTCTTCTTAGAGTCTCAAGGATGATATGTCTTAGAGAATTTCTCCTTTGGTCCAGTCTGTTTGGAGTTCTGTGAGCTTCTTGTAACTTGATAGAACTTTCTTTTGAGAGATTGGGTAAGTTTTCTTTGTTAATTTTGTTGTATAAGTTCTCCATGCCTTTGGTCTGAATTTCTTCCTCTTCTGGTATTCCCATGATCCAAATGTTGGGACATTTAAGGGTATCCTATACTTCCCTCATGCTCTGTTCACAAAAAAATTTCGAACTTATTGAAATCTTTGGACTCATGAACTGTTTCTTCTGTTTTATCTTCCAATTCTGAGTTTCTATCCTCACATGGCTGCCTCTATTCTTGCAACCTTCAATAGAGTTTTGGCCTTGTTCATTTTGGTTTGTATTTTCTACTGCTTTTTTATGTTTACTTTCAAACCCTTTGTTGAGTTCCCTTTCCACATCATTTTCTGATTTTCTTAATGCTTCATGGAATTCACCCTTGTGTTCCTTTATGTCTTCATTGAGTTTAGCCAGCTGGTTATAAGGGTCTTTTTAATTTATTTTCACTCTCCTTCAGATCATTTAATAGTCTTTGTAACCCTTCCTTGTACTTATCTATTAGGGCCAATCTACTGTGGACAGCATTCACACCATTGTCTGCCCTTTGCTGCTTTTTTGAAAATTCTGCTATTTGCTTGGTTAGGGTTGCATAGCTTGTATCTTCATTTTGGGGTTCTCATATTTGGGGTTCTTAATATTGTCTCTTCTATGCTTTGATTAGAGACATCCATTGTAGAACTGGGCAATCTTACTGGATTTACTTGCATTTGATTTTTCATGTTATTCCTTCTGCACTGTGGCCTGCCCATCACAGTGTAGGAATCTTATTTAATTTAGGAGGAAGCTATAGTCTACCCTTGAAGTGTCTTCAGTGATTAATCTCTTTTATGTTTGCTCCCACTAGGCTTCTAATGACAATTGGGCTTGCCTGCTCAGAGGGAAGAAGCCTGTGAGACTCTGGTGGGGGCCTCAGGATCTGGTGAAGGGGATTATTTCATGATTTGTGGCATGGGAATGTTTGGTCAGTGGCCCAAGGGGATGGGGGCAGGAGGGAATGGTACAAAGCACACTGGTATTGTGGCTGGGTTGTGGAGGGGGTAGGATGGGAATGTGTGTTGGTTTCACAATGCTGAAGGGTGAAGGGATGGGACAGTGGGTCCCTTGGGACCCTGTAGCAGGGGTGGATAGGATTGCAACTTCCTGTGACAAGGCAGGGCAGGGCTTGACTTTTTGAGGGACATAGGACTATAGAGATAGACCTACCATCTTCGAGGTTTCAAAAACTTCAGATATTGCCATCAGCACTGGAAAGTTCAAAGGTAGTTTATGTCCAGAGCCTACTTAAAAGGAAGAAGATGGAGATAATGGAAGTGACAGGTGTGTTGCCTTTGTGCCAAGGCCCCCAAATGGCACACCTTACTCCTATTCACATTTATTGAATGGAATTTTGTCATACAGTCTTAGCCAAAAGGAAGATAGAAATATGCTTTTGTAACAGGTCCAAATATAAGTGAAGAATAGATACTGGTAGACAAACACTACTGAATTCTATGTACTGTTTTTACATTTTTCTTTTATGTGATCTTCACAAATACCCAATGACAGATATTTTTCTATCCACCTTACATTGGATGTAACTGAAGATTAGAGAGCGACTGGTGTAGTGTCATGTTAAATCACTAACAGAGCTGAAATTTGAACTACAACATTTCTGACATCAACTCTACAACAGCCACCATAAAGGGCTCTTTAGCAATACGTTATTTTTTATCATTATAAATATATAAATGGATATATTAAAGGATAAATTCTTCTTAAAAGATAGGCAGGCAGATAGGTGAGGGAAGGACACATTTACATGTAAACAGAAGGTGGAAGGATATTAGAGGGAGGAGAGAGGAATTGAGGGAGGCAAAAGAGAATTGGGGAGAGAAGTGAGGAGAGGATAGGAATCAAGTAAAACAAATTACATTTGAAAATGCCATAATGAATGATATCTATATCTCTATATGCCAACTAAAAAATACAAATAAAAAACATTGTAGACATGTATGAAATTGTCAAAAGTAAATAAAATATGAAAAAACCCTGACATTTGTTAATGGTAAAAGCACATACATTGGGGTAAAAATTGTGAAGCATCTGAAAACGATATAGCTCTTGACTCTCTTATCTGGGACAGAGAGACATGTATTTCATAATACCTTGTCTTCTGGAAAGCATTTCTCCAATTTTAAATTTTTACTGGGTGTAGATGGGGTAATGTTCTTATAATTAACTAGTTTCTAAGTTGAGAATATTATTTAGCCAGCACAAAAAGTAATAACATCTAAGACAACACTGGATATAAACAATATGTTGAGGGCTGGAGAGATTGCTTAGTGGTTAAGGCACTTGCCTGCAAAGCCATAGGACCCAGGTTCAACTCCCCAGGACCCATGTAAGCCAGATGCACAAGGGGGTGTACACATATGGAGTTCATTTGCAATGGCTGGAGGCCCTGGAGCACCCATTCTCTCCCTCCCTCTCTCTCTCCTTGTCTGTTTCTGTATCTTTCTCTCTCTCTCTCTCTCTCTCTCTCTCTCTCTCATAAATAAATAAATAAATATCGTTTAAAAAAAGAAAACTTTTAAATGTATACAAGCTTTAAAAAAATATGTTGAAAACTATCACCAAGGTGCATGACTTTTGAATGATCAGGGAGTTGTTTTTATTGCCATTTTCTTTCACAAGTGCAATTTGATGTCTGCAGTCTTTTTAGTCACATTTCAAATATCTGCCATCACATACCAATGCAGACAGATAAGTGCTGCCTGCAAAAGAAATTTTGGGCTGCTTGCCACTTGGAATATGAAGAAAGACAAGATTTCTCTTTGTTCCAAAAGGATACTGGCCACTTTCTGAAGGTACTCAGGAACATGTGTAGGATTGAGAATACAAAAGGAAAAGAAAATGTAGGATTGGGCGGGGGCTGTGTCAAAGTAGATATTAAAGAACCAAAGGACTATTTTGGACTTTGGATTTTTTCCCCTTCCTTTTGCTTCTTTAAGATGAGACAGAATGCAGAATGTGGTGATTTTTCTAGACAGCTCATCGCTTTCTGCCTGAGAGTGACATCTGCTAGGCAGCTTACATTCAGAACTGGAAGCAGCGATTAACTTGGGCTCCCAATCCCATCACACAGCACATCCATGGCTGGCAAAATACCTATCAGCGGAACAGCAGCAGCAACATCAGCAGCAGCTCTGTCATCTCTCTGAGGAAGGAGGGATGGTGCTGGCTGATAAATGACAGAAAGCTTGACATCAAGCCATTAATCATTTGGAAAATTCCAACAAACAAAAGGAAGTACAGCAGAAGTGAAAACCTGGAACAATTTAGCTGAAATAAACCATCAAGCCTCTGCCTCCATAACCCACAGATGTATCCAGAGCAGTGGGTCAGTCACTGGACGCCACTGGGATCATTCCTCATGGCCATGATTCTGTTTCACTGTGTTCTAGCTGGTGAGTGCATAACTTTGCACTTTCTTCTCCCAATCTGGTCCCATAGGCTACTGCTGTACTTAAGAAAGCAGAATAAGCACGTTCCTTAAAGAAGTCAAGTGTCACCAATATAAAGAAATGAAGTTACTTGGAATAGATGAGTGACATTTTTGCCTTTATACTTTTTTTCATCCAGAATATAAAGGCTTTCCTCATTACTTATGCTATAACTCTTATTTTCTAGTTGCAACTATAGCTTTTGCTTCAAATTATGCATCCTGCTTTCTGGGAAGTGCTACATGAAACAATTGCATGCCTAAAATTTAAGCAATGATGGAGGCTGCTGTAACCAGCCACAAAATTTTGACAAATAGTTTGATTGCTATTTTCTTGCATAAAATGTCCACCAACACCTCCAGGTATCTATCCCATGTCTATCCCTACAGCTCAGTCATTCCATAAAGTACAGGAATGTTCCTTTCCCTGTCAACATAGATTAGGCATTGTCAATTGGACTGACTATATTCTATCTGATTCTTCCTAAACAATGATTGGGAATAATTAGATTGAAGTAAATTTCCTAAAGCCCAAAAGGCATCCAGGAAGTCCTTCTGGAAGCATTGTCAACATGAGTACCTGTCAGGTATTCCTACACGAGATGGAATGCAAAAATTATGAACAGTATTTCCTTTCCACAGGCAGAATGTGTATTCTTGAGACTGTACCATGTGGAAGTAAGACATTAAGTTGTTTGCACCTGAAAAAAATTGTTGTAGTGGCTTCCACCCTAGATGTGGTATATTAGTTACCTTTCTCCTTGCTAAGACAAAATACCTGACAAAAATATATTTAAGAGGGGCTGGAGAGATGGTTTAGTGGTTAAGACACTTGCCTACAAAGCCAAAGGACCCAGGTTTGACTCTCCAGGACCCACATAAGCCAGATGCACAGGGGGCGCATGTGTCTGAAGTTCGTTTGCAATGGCTGGAGGCCCTGGTATGCCCATTCTCTCTTTCTTCCCTTCTCTTTCTCAAATAAATATATATATTTATATAATAGAGGAAGAACATGTTTTGGCCTGTAGTTCCAGGAGCACAGTCACTTCTGGTGGGGAGGGCATAGCAGGCAGGAGTTTGAAGCAACAAGTCATATTCAGTCCACAATGAGCAGCAGAGGGCATTGAATGCTGGTACTCACCCATTGCTCTTCCTTTTACACAATCCAGGACCCCAGCCTATGGAATCGTGTTGCCCATAGTAATGGTGGGTCTTCCTAACTCAACTATCTAATCTAGAAAATCCTCACAGGCATGCCAAGGGTTTAATTTCCATCCTACTTCTAAATTCTGTCAAGCCAATCACCAATCATCACAAGTGGCCATAACAGACCTGCAGGTGTCTAAGCTTTGCTAGGTCTTTAGGCTTCAACTGGCCAAGAATTATGGGTAATAGAACTGGGCTATGTTTCCTCCTTTAGGGATAAAAAAGAGTCTGAGCAATCAATCGTACATCATGTTGCGCCTAGAGTAATATCATGGCCCAAATGGAAAGGTGCATAAGGAAGTGTGTGCAGAAGCCATCTGAACTTCTAGTTATTTTAGGCTATTGCATTGAACTTCCAATGGTTTATAGAATTTAACTGATTGGTTCTGAGGTCCTCTAAAGTCATATAAAGAGCAAGATTTAAAGCTATATTCATACAACTACTTATAGTCCAATCATTTTAGATAAATATCTTATAAGATAAAGGCATTTGTCCCAATTTATGTAGGTAAAATTAACCTGAGTGGCTATACATATTAGAAATACATGACAGGACAAGATAATATAGAAACAAATAAATACTGTTGAATGTAAATTCTCCATGGGTCTCTCAAGTTCCTGAACATTTTTTAAGCAGAACCATGGCAGCTTTTGTTTCAGACTGGCCCTTCCAAAACAGCTACATCTTGGAGGCTTAGGAGATAGAGGTCATTTATCCTTCTGGAGTGGATGTCAGGTGCTTCTTACCCAGCATCATGCAGACAATGTCTGTCTGCTGCCTATTATTAAAGCTTTGGTTTTCTTAAGCCTGGAGTTACTGTTTCCTCAGCCTTTGCAATGACCCTGTAGGACTTGATAGAAAAAAATAAAAAGACATCAGGAAACTGGAAGCTGAAGTAGCCTGTTGTACCATGAATAATGAGGCTTGTTGTCTCTAACTTAGAAGCTTTATGTACTCTTCCTACATTATAAAATTGTAGTGACAAACTTTATAGTTTGCCAATAGAGTATAACCACCCATCCTTCAAAATTGCAATGCTCATTTTACTTTACTTTTACCTTCTGTAATCTCATCTCTTCTCAAAGAATATTTCCTTTCTCTAATTATTATATTTCTGATATTCATACAAATCCCACCATATCACATAGTAAAAGTTATCATCCAAATGTCTTTTCTCTTTTGGTTTTGTGTGTCAGAGGCAAAGGTCTATGCTTTATTCATATCAGTTATAAGAATCAAATAAATGTTTTGTGAATAAATAGAATCTGGATATCTGAAACAGCCAAGCACAGCCTTTCAGATTGTTATCTCTTTGACATGGTAAATGCTCCACTAAGTTCTTATCTACAGATTATGTGGGATTTTGTTTTCTCAGATCATAGATTCAGCCATCATTGCCCTGGCCAGTGGGGAGTCGAACAAGGACTCACTCGAGGAGAAGCTAACCTGAATGGGGGGAGGCAAACAGACACCAGAAGGAAACCAAGCTAGGTATTTGTCAAGGTCTCGAAGTTTATTTTTACACATAGGTTTTTATAAGGTTGTAGGGGGAAGGAATCAATCAGGCCAGAGATCACAGGGTTACTGGCTAAATGCAATGTCTTTGTTTCTTCATCAATTACCGGCAGCACCAGGAGAGGCTATCACCCAGGCATAACAGCTTCTTCATTTCTGGTAATAGATCATTAGATGAGGAAATAGAAACTTTACTTGCTATATGGCAGTTTCTATCAACATGGCCGAGGTTTGGTTCATAGCTCCCAACAATCATGACACTAGTTAGCATAAATAACCTCTCAACTGAACATGGTTACATTTGGTGGCTTCAAACTGTAAGGATGATCTCCAAATGAGAGTCAGGAAAAGGTTGTAGCACTGAATCTGATTACTGGGAAAGCCTGGCAAAAAGTTCTGAAATACATAGGCATCTTTTAACTGTCTTTGCCTACAGTCTTGGAAAAACACAGACCTAAAACAAAATGTTCTTGTCAAAAACATGGTATCTTTCCCAAGGCTCAAATATCGCTACCCTACAGGAAAGCTCTATGAGTTCCAAGACTAATTGTGGGTTTCATACAACTTTCCCAAGAAAGACTATCTTATTTTTTCATCTTGCCATAGCTCATAGTTCCCTGCAACATGGTTCTCACCTTACTTTAAATGAGTAGATTCGAATGACAGATGCTCAAGGAAGCAGCAGTGGTCTCGTCAGTAGAATGTAATATAATTTCCTAAGAGAGGGGCATTGAGAACAAATCTGTGGGAAGAGATTTACAGCTAGAATGAAATCAAAAACTTTCTCAAGATTTTTTTAAGGGAAATAAAAATTTCCTCTATGCAAGCATACTTTGAGCATAACTATTGTATTTGGCACACTTTAAAAACTAATTTTCCACAAAAGTGAAGAAATAAATTTGAAACAGCTTCTTCAATCCTCCTACTCATACTCTGAGGAAAAGGCAGAGGGTATAAAATTTTACAAATTCTACAATATCTCTTATTTTAAAGGTGTGTGTGTGTGTGTGTGTGTGTGTGTGTGTGTGTGAAACTGATTTATTTTATAGAAATAGAGCCAGACTCCCCACGTCCTATACAATATGTTAATTAGCACCAATGAAAGTATCTATATTATGCTGAATAAACATAATGTTTTAATTAAACAGTTTCACCCAGATTACCATCTTCTAGGAGTGAATAATTTATCTTTGTTGCTCCTGTGTCTTACCTCTCACTGTTCACACTCAGGTTAAAATTATTTGGAAGACTGTTTCATTCCAATAAAAAATGTAAACAGTTTGAGAGTCATAACCCTAGCTCTCTGGCCACTTTCTATTCTGGGGAAGATTTGAGTTTGTAATGCCTCAGTTTCCCTCATCTATAAAAAGTCAAATATAATGTCAAGTTTAAAGTATGTTTAAGACAGTTGAGTGAGACAATGCTGAAGTGTTTCTGTAGTATCTGCTCCATGTAGCTGTTGAAAGATTAATATTGGCTACCATTTTGTCAGCTCCTACCACATGCTAGGCAATATTTACTTCTTATAGCAATCCTCTGGAATAAGTATTAATAAAAGTCCTACTTTACTAATGAGAATCTGGAGACCCAGAAAATTATACAAATTGCCCAAAGCCCTAGAGCTAATCAGTAACAGCACAAGGATACAAGACCAGCAAGAGTCAAATGTTCTTTCCAATGAATATGAACATCTGGTAACCAAGATAAACTGGCTTCAGATATTTTGCTGTACAGTGTAGCCACACCAAATTTGTCATGTGCTCTCTGAGCAGCATTCAGCATATTCTCCCACCTCTGTAAATTTTAACTAAGTTTTAGTTTGGATGATTTCTGACTTATGAACTAAGGATTGCATAGTCTGTGCAGTCATTTTTGTTTCCTGTAATCAAGGTCACCAGTGATTGAATTAAAGAAAACCTCACCCAACCACCAAGGAAAGTTCTTTACTCTAAGCTATAGGAGTTATCCATATTGGATATTTTACTCCCAACTGAGAGGGGCCAAGACACTGAGGGACACGAGCCACTATAATTGCCTCCAGCCCTTGAAGAGCAATAAGCACAAGGCAGACAGGGACAGTACATGGACCCCCATGGGTGGCATGCCACTTGCACCTGGAACTTCATGTTCTGCTGAGACTGAAGAGAAAAAGGGAAGTTTATTTTTAGGCTGTCAGCCAGGGGCAAAGCCAAAGGAGATGCCACCTAACTTGCAGAACTAAAACACACGTCTGATCCAGTTTCACCAATAATGGCTACAAGCAATTCCTCAGCAGCAGTGTCCCCTGGATTCTTCATTCTCAGCTCAGCTCACCTGGTGGGCTGGCCCTTCTGAGTTAGCCCCCCTGAATCCACAACCAATCAGGTCTCTCCCTGTCTCTCTCCCTGTCTCCCAGGTCCCTCTCACCTGAATCTGGTGTCCAGGCTCATCCTCATTAGATGCTGCGTCAGGGCATGAGAATAGCCATGGACTCCAACATGCAGCCACAGTGGAATATCCTGAGCCTGGCAGACTCCAATGGCTAAGATCAACACACTGTGCACTGCAGCCCCACCTCTAATGAGTGAGAGCACAAAGAACCCCTTATTGAACAGTTCACACTGTGGACGAAGCAGAGCACCACCATGGGCAGAGTGAATGGCCCTCAGCATCTCAGAGTGTCTGTTTGTCCTAGGGTGTCCAGTCCTTGTTTGCCTTAAGGAATGAACTCGACCTCCTGGAAGGCTAGATAGCACCAGATCGGTACCTTGCATCACATCCCCAACCTCATCACATTGAATTATTTTCCCTATAGTGACTCTTCTGATTGCATTTCCTGAGCATTCAATATAGTGGTCCTCAAGTACAGTCTCATAAATAGTGCTGGTGCTATATCTGCTCTTTACTCTGGAGTGTGTATTTTCATTGATGTTTATGTCAAAGGCCTAAATTCTAATCTGAGATCCTCTACATTACATTTGTTTATTTCCTTTTGTACTTCTCATAACTATTAAATTTTATGTAAAGGATTTTGTGGTAAAAATTGTATATACTTCTAGGAAACCTTTCAAATAGTACAGATATAAACACAGAAGTGTGCCCTTGCAATGTATTCTAGGCAACTTAGTGTATACCATTCTAGACTTCCATACACAAACATCTACCAAGTTGCATAAACTTTTTAAGAGAAATGGAATTGTACAATGTGTCCCTTAAGTTTTTTCACTGAAAAATAGTTTTACTTATGAAAGTGAGAAAATATGGGCCCACCAAGGCCTTCTATCACTGCAAACAAACTACAGTCGCTTGTGCCACTTAGTACATCTGGCCTTATGTTGGTACTGGGGAATTGAACCAGGGTTGTCGGTCTTTGTAAGCAAGCATCTTTATCTGCTGAGACATCTCTCCATTGCTGCTTTATTCCATTAACAATATATCACAGGCCCTTTTCTTTGTCCCTATAGGTCAATATACACATAAATGGATCTACTTCTTTTTTTAATTATAATATTCAACTATATCAGTTTACTACTTCAACTAATAGCCATTCATGTTATTTCTAGCTTGGGAACTATTATAAATAACACTGGAACACATAGCCCTATAATAAGTATGAGTACTTGTTAGAATATTTTTTTATAGGACTGAGTCCTTGAAATGGACTCATTGAGCCATATGATATACAAAATTAAAATTTTAGCTGGGTGTGGTGACCCATGCCTTTAATTTTAGCACCTGGGGGCACTGAAGTAGGAAGATTGCTCTGAATTCAAGGCCAGTCTGTGTCATATATGCAGTGAGTTCCAGGTCACCCAGCACCAGGGTAAGTCTCTTCCTCAAACAACAACAAAATTAAATTTTTCATGCACATCAAATTGTCTATTTATCCACTGAATATGAGTGAAATTGTTTCTGAATATATTGCTCAAATATAGATATTATCTTCTTTTTTATTTCTGACAATCTTATAAACATAAATTCTTATTTTAATTTATATTTCATCAAATATTAATGAATCTCAGTCTTAAACTTTCAATTCCACCTTTGTCCTTGCCAACCTGACCCACCACCATGACATTAATGACAGATCCTTTGAGATTGTCTACTTTGTCTATTCTGGAATACAAGAGGCTAAAGCTCAAAGTGAGGTGAAAAGCCAGCACAGCACTCAAGTTTGTGTTTAGTGAACTTTAAGAAAGTGTCAGTGCAGTTATCTCCTTACTAGATATGAATTACTGCTCCTGAAAGATGCCATGTTTTGTTTATTTTTGTGAATTTCAATATGTCTAGCATAGAATGATGAGTACTAAATAATTATAATTATTTTTTTGTTCAATGATAAAAAATGTTACTAGACATCTCTGGTTCTGGTTATTATAATGTTGAAGCCAAAAGCAAAAACAAAAAACAAAAAAATAAATAAATAATAAACAAAAAAACCACTGGTAAGTTTTCTTGTTTCCAGAAATATAACACATGAAATAGTTATTTTACTCTTTGGTGACTAAACACCTGACAAGAAGCAGCTTGAGGAAGGGTTTCCTTTAGTTTATAGATCCAGGGCTTACAGTCTTTCACAGCAGGGAAAACATAGCTTCAGCAGCAGGAAGCTAGCTGGTCACATTGTATCCACAGTCAAAAAGAGAAAGACAATGGGAAGTGAAGGTGGACTACAAAATCCCAATAACCCCAATGTCCATCCCACAGTGACCTAAGTGACCTAGCCTGCTAAGATTCCACAATGCTTCCCAAACAGCGCCACAAGCTGGGGAAAAGGAATTCGAACATATGAGCCTATGGGGCATATTTCACAAACAAATCACAGCAATCCTTTAACAATATATGTGTAGATATGTACAAAGGAGAGGGATACAAAATATTCAACAGCATTATCCAAGTAAGCAAGAAAATAAAATTTACATAATAATCACATAATTTAATTTAAAGCCCAGGCCTCAGATTTTGTCCCTATCTGTGTGAAAACTGGGGTCCAGTTCCACAGGAGAATAACTAAAATCAAAAGGTCAAGTGAAGTATTTAAATAGTCATTCTTATAATGAGTTTTCCTTAATGAATTTTTCTATAATCATATTTATGTGTAATATGTATGTGACTTCCCCAGGATAGTAAAAATCAGTATTTGTTGTCTCTTTTCCTTTTCCTCACCCTTGGTGCTGATAAAATTGATCCCAGGATCTTATATAGGCACTTTACCCTGGAGTTATACCTCCCAGCCCAGTATCAATAGTATAATCACTAAATGTTTCACAGACTGGGAGAATAAATCATTTTTAATAAATAGTTCTCTAAAAAAAACTATATCAACATCAAACAAGTGTATTCATTTTCTATAGGCATAGCCTTTTTTTCCTAACCAGGAATACTCACTACTATTCTTCAGGAAGTTACTTCCTTTCACAATCGACAATGAAGCATTTCTTCTTGTTTTGCACATCCCATTAAATCTCTTCTCCCATTTTTTCCCTAGTTTTTAATGAAGCCAGCCATTATTCTTTCCAGTTAATTTTTTTAATAGAATTTCACTGATGTTGAACACCAACTGCCTGCTGTTAAGTGCGGCAAACTCCCCATCAACCATGGGAGATGAATCGATTTAATATTTCAAATAAACAAACAGTTTGGCTTGTGATATATCCTGACTTCAGATTGCTAATTGCATGGTTCTGCTACATCTTTAGTGAGGCTGAGATGAATTTAGTGATTTGACTCTGTTCTCCAATGTGGAGCATGAAGGTAATGATTATAATATATAAAGGTAATGATGGTTCCAGTAGATAAGCAGAGCTGCTCCTAAAGATCATTCCTCTAATTCCTCTTCCTTAAGCCATGTCTTTCTAATCATGGTGTCTGAAAGCACTCAACATTCCTTTTTTATTTTTTTTTAATTTTTTTTTTCTTAAATTCTTATCATCAGAATTTTTAAACATAAATATTTTTGGCAATAAAATTATCAACCTACAGGAGTCCAAGAATCTTACTGTAAAACTCTTTTGTGGTAAAAGTTATGTCCTAAATCCTTTGAGCAAACCCAGTGGCTCCTGGTTTTATCTCATCAGTTTGTGATACCTCTGAAGCCACCCTGCAATCTCAATTGTTGAAGAGGGGAGGAGGCAGAGGTAGGAGGATAGCCGTGAGTTCAAAACCACCCTGAGACCATGTAGTGAGTTTCAGGTCAACCTGGGCTACAGTGAAACCCTACCTCAAAAAAAAAAAAAAAAAAAAAGTCACTATCAGGAGGGCACTTAACTTGAAACTCTTTTAGAGAAAACCACACCCATGATCTTGGGCAGACTTTTATTCTCTTTCTGAGCACCTTTCATACTATCTTTAATAAAATCTTTTTGCTTGTTTTGTTTGTTTTCTTTTGTGTTTTGAGGTAGGGTCTCACTCTGGACCAGGCTGACTTGGAATTCACTATGTAGTTTCAGGGTGGCCTTGAACTCAGAGCTTGCTTTTTTATTTTAAGATTTACTTTTTTATTTATCTATTTATTACAGACAGATAGAAGGAGAGAGAGAGAGAGAGAGAATGGCCACACCAGGGCATCTAGCCATTGCAAATGAACTCTACATGCTTGTGCCACTAAGCCATTTCTCCTGCCCTGTATATAGGACTTTTGAAGCCTTTTGGAATTCTAGTGCTCAATGGGGCTCTAGCGGGTCCTCCCCTCCCCTATCTTGGATTCCTTTCAAGTGAGTGGATCTCTTAGCCAATCCGAAAACCATTGGTTACTCAAAGCTATGTGCAACCATTACACAGGTGTGCACGTCTTGTCAGGCTGGTTTGCTGTTTGAATAGCTGTGACCCCTGCTTGCTCACAAGGTTGTTGGCCATTTTCCCTAAGTAGCTCATGAAGCACTTCCCAGCACTAAATGGGCTAACCATCTGGGAACTGACTCCCTTCCTCAGGGACATAGGCCTATACCTGCAGGTGCCCCCGTGAACCTGCAAATCTGCTGCACAAGGCACCTGCCACTTCCATGTGCTGAGCCTCCAGCATGTCCACTAGGGTCATGCATACTCATGCACTCACCCTTGCAAGTACTCCCAGTCCCCCATAGCCTGCACACATCCCATGCAGTCCACATCTGCTGAGCTCCCCCCGCAGGTAATGCTGAGGAAGGACCAGATCCGCTGGTTCCTCGCAAGGGGTTGAGTGTCGACAGCTCAGAACCTCTCCTAGTCACTGGAGGAAAAACCACACTGAATCAGGAGTCTTGTCAAAGCAGGAACTCACTTTATTGTTACAGGCAGTTGCCTATATAATGTTGAGAACTAAAGGGAGGATCTCAGGAAAAGATCAGGTGTAAAGGCCAATAGCATATCACGACTTTGGAATGATTGGTTCTAAGTGCAGACAGGAACTCTAACTTTTTGGCAGAGGTAGCAGACCAGAAGCAATTAGGCGCCCTGCTGAGTCCTAGCTGGCCAGAGACAGGTCGCCAAACTTTAGCTAGGCTCAGGAAGTTCCACTAGACCTCATGTCTGGGCCTCGCAAAGCCCAACACACATCCACACCCCTTATTAGTTTACCACTCCCCACACCCTACCACCTGAGAGCACCCTTGGGTTGTGCACACCTCATGCAGCCCCCTCAAATTCCAATGTTATTCACCATCAGTACCTCAATCAGCACCCTTGGGCCCCTCACACTTCAAACAACTTGTGTGCACCTTGAACACCCCACTTCTACCCCATGGATTTTCCCCTTGGATTGCTGGCCACCACAGCACACCAACAACCCCAAATCAACTAACTCCCCGATCCAGCCTGGACTATGGAGCCTAGAGACCACATCCAGAAAAGTTCCATAGTGGCAAATAAGCTGGCCTGCTTTCACAGGTCCAAGCAAAGAGAGATGCTCAACCCAAAAGTCCAAAAGCCCAAAAGCCACACCTTCCAGCACACATCAGGAACTGTAGGAACTTTGCATATCTTTAGACTGGAATTGCAAACCACCACCACACCTTAGGGCTGGACCCTAAGACCCTCACAGTGACACCCCCTTCAGCCAGGTGACTGCAGATCCAAACTACATACTAATAAAGCACTGGTTATATTGGGGGCCATGCATTTGAACTACCATATTCCACCCTGGCTCCCATTAGCTTTATAAACATTTCAGACTGTATATTGTGTTCAGGCTAATTTGAAAGGTTTCCACAGTTTTTACCAGCTTAAAATAGTTCCAGCCGGGTGTGGTGGCACATGCCTTTAATCCCAGCACTCAGGAGGCAGATGTAGGAGGATTGCCATGAGTTCAAGGCCACCCTGAGATGACAGAGTTAATTCCAGGTCAGCCTGGACCAGAGTGAGACCCTACCTCAAAAAACCAAAAAAAAAAAAAAAAAAAAAAAAAAAAAAAAAAAAAATTGTTACAAACTCTCAAGTCTCATCTGAGATTTAAGATTGTCTCTTAAGCTGTTAGTCCTGTAAAATCAAGCAAGTTATATACTTTTAACATATAAAGTCACAGAATAAACATTTTCAACTGCTATAAAGTATAGCAAGGTGAGACTAGAACAATACAAACTCAACAACCATTAAGAGGATCAAATCTGCTCCAGTTTACAGCTAGGCCTAAGTTTCAGTTTCCCAGAGAGGCAGGCAAGACTTCTGGGAAAAAACTCAAACAAAAGACTGTTAATCAACAGCGACCCTGACATGTGGCTGGGCAAGATAGCCGCCCAGGGGCCTGACCTGAGTCAGTTCCTGCAATACCTCTGGACTAAGACCAAAAGAAAAGGACTTGCCCAAGATAGAGGGCTTCAGGGCTGAGTCAGTTCATGCAAAGTCTCTAAAACATGTCTAAACATATGCAAGGATGGTAAAATCTGGGCCACAGCCAATCAAAGGTGTACAAATGTAACTGTTGCTTGCTTAGCTAATCACATTAGAAGGTGGCCTAACCCTCCTAAAATTCACCTAGTTGTGCTTAAAAGGGGCCTATGTGTTCCACTCCGGGTCTCCATTTTATATGAGTGGTTGACCCCTGCATGCTGGCTGATTCTGCAGAATAAATGCTTTTACATACTATGTGAGTATGGGGTATTTCTTCAGCGATTCTCAGACCTTTATACCAGGACTGTGCTAGGGCTATCATGGAGGCTGTTGGCTAGAGAGGTAAGTGTTCCCTGACAACTCAGCCCAGCTGGAGGGGTGTAATTGAAAAATCCAGAGACTGTCAGTCACTTGTTATGATATTGGACTTGAACTGTAGAAATTGTAGTTTATTTGATGGTGTAAGAGTCCAAGAATCACTGAAGAAAGACCCTGGAATCAAATAGTATGTAAAAGCAAAGAGCATTTATTCTGCAGAATCAGCCAGCATACAGGGGTCAAAATGGAGTCCCTGAGAGGAGCACAGCACATAGGTTCCTTTTAAGCACAGCTAGGGGAATTTTAGGAGCCTTAGATCATCTTCTAGTGTGATTGGCTAAGCAAGCAGCAATTACATTTGTACACCCTTGATTGGTTGTGGCCCAGATTTTACCATTCTTGGACATGTTTAGACAGGTTTTAGAGATTTTGCATGAACTGACTCAGCCCTGGAGCCCACTGTCTCAGCCAAGACCTCTTTTTGGTCATAGTCTAGAGGTATTTCAGGAACTGACTCAGGCCCCTGGGCAGCTATCTTCCCCAGCCACATGTCAGGGTCACTGTTGATTAACAGCCCTTTTTGTTCGTGGTTTATGCCAGCAATCTTGCCTGCCTTTCTGGGAAACTGAAACTTAGGCCTAGCTTTAAACTAGAGCAAATTTGATTCTCTCATTTGCCCTTGAGATAGGTTCCATCTCAAATCCTTGAAAGGGGTCAAGGGGTTGATAGTGGGACTTTAATACCGTAAGCTGAATGGTATATATGCATTCTTTGACAAACCTTATGAGAGTGTTAAGGATATAGGACCCATAGATGAGGGTGAGTAGCAACAGCCTCAGGGGCCCTGTCACCACTGAAAGGAGAGTAGTGAGACAAAGGGACCAATTAAGAAAGGATACATACTAGTTTTCAGATTTTTGCCTCTCTTTTTCTCTATCTTGTAAGATGTCCCATATTAGAGACATCAAATCTTTGATGATTCCAGAATGGTTAGCATAAACACAGCATTGTTCTCCTAGGGATAGACATAGTCCACCTTATTGGAGCAATAGGAGGTCTAGTCTACACCTGTTCTGAAGGGTAGCTTTGGCTAGTAAAGATAAGGAAGTCTCAAGATGTGAGATGGACTTTTCTGGCTTGGATAGATCAGCATCTATTGCTATGCTTAGGGCCTTATAATTTTTGTCTTGAAGACCTAGGGCCTAGGTGCCCACTCCAGTGGCCCCAGTAATACTGAGTCCCACCAGGGTGAGTACTAGGACTGAAGTGACTGACACACATTTTGATCTTCCGGTTGGGAGAGGGAAGAGTCTAGTCTCCATGTCTTCATCTGAATAATAAAGGATCTTAGGAGTTAGCTGGACCAGCACACAGAATCCAATGGTGTGGTTGAGTATTAAAAGTATGAACACAAGGAGTCAACCCAGTAGAGCAGGCCCACCAGGCATCATCTGGAGGGATGAGATACATCTGATTTGGGGATTTTTGGGTGGTGTAGCATAGGTGTCTATGAGGATGGAAGACAGGTTTATGTTCCCCCATAATGCAGAGTCCATTCCCTTCAACCAGATCCAAAGCTAACCTCCCAATACCCAGGTGATGCCAGCAGTAGGCACCATTATCCTCAGAGGTGATGTAATTTCCAAGGATGGCTATTCCCCTTTAATAGGGAAGCATTGCATCTAAGCAGAGCCAGCAGTCATCAGTGAGTTCAGGCCTAGAGTTATTTATCACATGACAGGTGGCCTGGAGTAAGTCCCAAGGTCTGGATTGGGGTTGGGGCTCCTGAGATGGGGCAGGACTCATGGGTGGGATATAAGTCACCCTAGGTTTATTAGGTTGGGCCTTTTAGTAGGCATGACCTCCACTCCTGTGGTGACACTTTAATGGGTAGCAGGACCAGTTTGGGGCCTAGTGGTATTTCAGGCATGAATTTTATCTTTTGAGTTAGGAGCTGAACAGTGAATAATATCCCAAAATCACTACTTGGTTTATAGAGCTGTAGTCCCCAATGTGTTTCCTGCTCCCCAGTTGGTGGCTTTTTCATCTTTGGGGGTAAACTTAATAGTGATTGGATTACAGGTACTAAAGGCACATGGTCCACTGACACTGTTTGAGTAGAGTTTGGACTGCAGTCTATATCTCCATCCTGGTGAGTCTGACTGCTCCATTTGTAATGAGGTCATCCTTAACTGGGGGTCCCAAGAGATTGTTACTGTTGATTCACAGCCCCCGCTTGTACAAAAGAATGATTTTGTTTTCTGAGACTTGAATCTCCTGCCCCCTGAGCAGACATAGAAGGGGGTGTGTTGTGCCATGTTGCACCTGCTTGGGTGGTAGCAATTTTGGAGTTCAGCATAGTATCACAATCCCCTTCAGTCAATGTGCACAAATCAAATGTTATGTCAGAGAACCAAGTTTCAATAGGGATTGAGCGGAATGTGGAATTAACAATTGTCCCTATGTAACCACCCATGTGAGGTTATATGGCTCATGAGGGTTAGGTCCAGTGACGGCTAAACCCATAGCAGAGATCAAGATCAGGATTTGTAAAGTCTTAGCTTTAGTGAGTTCAGTGTGTGGGAATCTTCCATACTTCTGGAGTTGAGCCATCAGGAGGCCTCTCCTGTCGGTGTTGCAACTGTTGAGTGGTCTCTCATCCCACAGGTTTGATGTGGGAGTGATGTATCCAAGTTCTGACTCCATCAACCTTCCCAGCTGTGAGCTTGGTCAAGATTACCATGTGAAGGCCTTTCAACATTGCTTGAGAGTCTTGTGATTGTGTCTCTTAATCCAGATTTCATTACCTGGTTCCAAGCAATCGGGGTTAGGAGGGTTATCTAACTCACAGATTTGGAATATATCCAGCCAAACCTGTTTGTGGACCTTATGGAGAGCTTTTAGGGATTCCAAGAACTTCTGATGATCAAATTCTTCAAGGATCTCAGGTTGAAGGGTAGGCAGAAGGGGAGTGGGCCTCCCATATAGTATCTCAAAAGGAGTCTTTTGTGCAAACTAGGGTATGGGGGTGTTTCTAGCCTTATACAGGGAATAAGGAAGGAAGGATACCCAGTCACTTCCAGTTTGTAGGGTTAGTTTAGTAAGTTCTCCTTTAAGGTCCAATTCATTTTATCTACCTGGCCTGAACTCTGGGGAAGGTAAGTACAATGAAGTTTCCAATCTATCCCCACAATCTTAACAAGCAACTGTGCAACCTGAGATGTGAAGGCAGCTCTGTTATCAGATCCCAACAATGAAGGCAGTCCATACCTGGGGATAATTTCTTCTAGCAGCTTCTTCTGTGGTGGTGGTCTCTTTCTTGGTGAGGAACACCTCCATCCAGCCTTAAAAGGTGTCTACAAGAACAAAAAGGTACTTGTATCCATATAAATCTGGTTTGACTTTGGTGTAATCTATTTCCCAGTTTGTGCTGGGTCTCTGTTCACATAGCCTGGGGACTTTTGTCCTACAGTTAAGGGATTTACGGTCTTACAGGTAGGGATGTGGGAAATGATCTCATTCACTAAGGGCTATAGGTGAAAAATTTTGTAGTTAACATTTCTCAGCAGCTCTTTAAGTTTTCTAAGACCCACATGGGTATTTTGATGAATCTGATGAATGAGCTGTCTAGCTAATTCTGAAGGGAAAATTATTTGGCCCTCAGCTGTATGGAACCATCCTTCTTTTTGAAAGAGTTTTTGGCATTTGGTTAGGTCCTCCTTATCTTTTGAGCTGTAATGAGGGGGTTGGAGGGAGCCCGGTGGAACCATAGCCACCGAGGCCATGGCTGTGGAGTCTAGTGCAGCCTCTTTTGTGGCTTTATCAACGAGTCTATTTACTTTTGCTCTTTTATCATCCCCCTTTTGATGGTATGGGCAATGGATGATGGCTATCTTGAGGGGAAACCATATCACTTCTAATAAGACTAGTCTCATCTTTAGTTTTGATGGTTTTTCCTTCTGCCATGAGCAGCCCCCTTTCCTTATAGATGACCCCATGGACATGAGCCATGGCAAAGACATATTGACTATCTGTGAAAATGTTTGCAATTTTGTCTTTGGCCACTTTAAGGGCCTGCGTCAGGGCAATTAGTTCAGTCCTTTGGGCAGAAGTTTTGGGTGGTAGGGCAGAGGCTCATACTACACAGCCAAGAGTTACTGCCACAGCACCCACATACCTGACTCCATCATGCATATAATTGCTCCCATCTGTGAAGTAGACAACCTCTGCATTTGACCAGGGATGTCTGTTAGGTCTGGCCTCATGTTTTGGAATTGGTTCAACACTACTGAGCAGTCATGAGCAATGTCCTGGTCTGGGTCCAGCAGTAAAGTGGCTGGATTGAGGGCTGAAGTAGGGTGGTATCAGGTGAGGGGTGGGTTCAGAAACAGAGACTGGTAATATACCATTCAGCTGTTAGAGATCCATCAATCTGGGGGATTCTTGAGAATCCCTTCAATGGCATATGGGGTAATTATGATCAATTCCTGTCCCATAGGATTCTTATCTGTGTCCTTAGCCAACAATGTGGTGACCACCATGATGCACAGACAAGCTGGCCATCCTTGTGCTATTCGGTGCAGATTTTTGGACACATAGGCTACTGGTTTTTTCCAAGTATAGTTCCTTGTTGGCAGTTGGAGAGGGTGAGGCAGGGCATAGAGTTTGTATTCTTCCTCTAGAGACATAGTCAGAACATGTATGGGGCCATTTTCATTAAAGATCTGTACTCCCTTGGAGCTAAAATGGATTTGTGCCCCCTTCTTAGTCAGGAGGTCTCATCCCAGGAGCAGGTATGGGCACCCAGATGACCATAAATGAATGGGTCACTCATCCAATTCCAAAGTCTACCTTTCTTTGGGTAGTCCATGGATATCGGTTAGTTCCTGTGGCCCCCTGGACCCATGTTTTCTTGTTAGACAAGGGCCCCATAGGTTGTTTTAGGATGGAGTGTTGTACCCGTATGTTGACTAGGAACTCTATTGGTTTTTCCCTATACTTTTACGGTTAGCCAGGGCTCATGTAGGGGACATGAGCCCTGATGTCCTCAGTCACTTAGTTCTTCTATCTCCAAAACTTTTAGTCCTTTCTTCCTCTGCACTTTGTGGCAGTCATTCTTCCAGTGTCCTATTGCTTTGCAGTAAGCACACTGGTCTTTTTGGAGACAAGTTTGTCTCCATTTTCTTGAGGGGTTTGTCTTTCCCCCTTCCATAAGCTATATGTCTTAATTCTCAGGAATCAGATCTTTCTCTCCCTGTAGCTGCCACTAGTACTCTGGCAAGTCCTTTTGTTTGTCTATCTTCTGGAGTCTTATTGTTGTAGACCTTTTCTACTATGGCTACAAGCTCTGCCATTTGCTTACCTGCAAATCCATCCAGTAGCTGGAGCTTTCTGTGGATACTGGCACCACCTGGTTGACAAAAGCCATGTTCACAGAGGACTAATTTTCCTTCACTTCAGAGTTGAGAGGTGTTTAAGTCCAGAATCCAAGAGTTGCTCTAGGAAAGCCCCTGGCTTTCCTCCTTACCTTGTATGACATGGCCTACTTTAAACAAATTTGTAGGCCTCCTGGCAGCCTCCTGGATACCACCCATTAGAATCTGGTGGTAGACTGTCAGCCTCTTCTTACCTGCAGGGTCGTTAGAGTCCTAGTTCAGGCAAATCAAAGGAAAAGATGCATCAATGTCAGCCTGAACCACTGTGGGCTGGCCATTTGGCCCTGGAACCAACTTTCATGCTGCGGCTAGCACCCATTCTCTTTCCTCTGTCATGAAGAGCACTTGCAAAAGCTGTTGTCAATCATCCCACGTGTGTTGGTGGGTAATAATTATAAGAGTCTAATAGGTCTAGCAGGGCAGAGGGTTTCTCTGAGAATTTGGGACTTTGCATTTTCTATTTAT
Organism: Jaculus jaculus; assembly: GCF_020740685.1. Taxonomy (NCBI): domain Eukaryota; kingdom Metazoa; phylum Chordata; class Mammalia; order Rodentia; family Dipodidae; genus Jaculus; species Jaculus jaculus. The sequence continues at coordinate 75,496,589 of NC_059102.1, read as the reverse complement.
ATAGGTCACTAATGGCAAAAGGGATGTGGGCCATATACTGTTGGCCCACCTGGTCAGGGGGGCTGGTTGTTCATAAAGGCAGCACAATCATGGTAGAGTCCGCCTGTCTCACAGCCTGGACCCGTGTATGGGGAGGACTTATCATATTCCCTCTGTCCTTCCCTCGGTCCAGATAGGCAGCCACCTCTTGTGGTACAGATTCGGGCATGGGGGCAGTTATATAGGGAGATGCATAGATGTCCTCCTCAGTAACAGAGGGGGGTAGAACTGCTGGCTTGTGGTCCTTCGGCTGAATAAAACACAAATACACAGACATGGAAACAAAAACAGGAAAAAAAAAATAAAAAGAAAAGAAACCAAAATAATGCTGACAGAGGCCTATCCTGTAAATGGGCTCCACCAGATCTGGAACGACCCCTCGGTATCTATCAAATCCAGAGTCAGACTGGAGCTCTCCAGCTCCAGTTCCAGCAGATGGGGGTCTGGAGTGTCTTCAGAATGTTATGGCCCAGAGGTAATAACTGGGGTGTCTGCCTGACCTTCGTGGGCCTCCGAATTGTGTCCAGACACCAGATCTACCAGAAACCTAAAGAACAGAGCAGAACAAAGACACACAATATAGAAGGGGTGCCCCAACTCACTGATCAGCTGAGAACCAACTGCTCCCATAGAAATGATCCACTATTGAGTCTGGGGGATCTCTGGTGATCCCAAGACAAGCCCCCAAAGGTATGAGTCTGGGAATCGCTGACCAAAAATCCATCAATTGCATAAATTAAATGCACAGCATTCTTCATTAGGCCTAGTTTAAGTGAGGAAAATGAGGAAGACCTCAAGACAGAGATAAATGAACTGAAGGTGAGCCAAAAAATAGAGGATCTCAATAACCAGTTGGTTAAGCTTAATGAAGACATGATTAAATTCAATAATGCCATCCAAGAAACATCAATAAAATCAAACCACAACCTAAAATTGGAATGTGAAAAAGGGATGGGTACTATGCAGAAACAGAAATCAAAAGCGCAAAACAAATAGAGCTCGTTTAATCCTCTCTAGACACCCTCACTAACAGAGTTAATCATGTGGACTGAGCCTCGGAGCTGTTGTGTATTTTTAACTTTATTCTGCATTTTATAATAAAGAATGGAACTCAGAAACATTCTAATGGAACAAATTCTTAAAACAGTGTGTGAGGTAATGAGTTGGCCTAAAGCTTTCTAGAGATTCTAAGTGTCCTGCTTTCTCACTATGTCCATATACAGACATCATTAATGTTTATTTACCCATTTATCTTGTCTATAATCAAAACAATAGACCCTAGAGAATAAAGCACTTGTGACATGGAAGTTCTTCTAAAGTTTTTTTTTTGGGGGGGGTTATACTAGGGTCTCACTGTAGTCCAGGCTGACCTGGAATTCACTATGGAGTCTCAAGGTGCCCTCAAACTCATGATGATTCTCCTACCTCTACCTCCCAAGTGCTAGAATTAAAGGCTTGTGCCACTATGGCCAGCCTCTTCTAACTTTTTTTATGTTCATTTTTATTTATTTGAGAGAGAAAGAGGCAGAGAGAAAGAGAGAATGGGTGCACTTCCAGCCACTGCAAAAGAACTCCAGAAGCTTGCGCCCCCTTGTGCATCTGGCTAACGTGGGTCCTGGAGAATCGAGCCTTGAACCAGGATCCTTAGGTCCTTAAGTGCTTAACCACTAAGCCATCTCTCCAGCCCTTCTAACTTTTTTTTTTTAACAGAAAATTTCTTTAAATAAATATGCATATAAGACACACAGTCTTAGATTGTTTGTACATGCCTATGTAGATCTCTTCCCTCTGTCTTTGTATCTTACCTTCTTTTCGTCTATTATTGTTGAAGAAAGTAGGCTATGGTTTTCTAAAGTTCATTTTGTTCATTACACTCTGTTCATGTCATTTTTTAAGTTCCTTTGTCACTTAAGTTCCTATACCTAAATAGCTAAATCTACATACTTCATCAAATTCATTATTTTTTTCTTTACTGAAAAAAAATTCATCACAGTTAATGTTGCATACATTCACTAGTAAGTCTCTCTTTTGATGTCATCAACCATTGATGAATACAACTTGGGCCTATATAATACAGGATTGCAAGTTTGTTATTTTTCTCTGTTTATTAGCTAGAATATATATATATATATTCTATTCTATATATATATATATAATATATATATATATATATATATATATTATATATATATATATATATATATATATATATATAGAGAGAGAGAGAGAGAGAGAGAGAGAATATATATATATATAGAGAGAGAGAGAGAATATATATATATTCTACCTTACGGTGTAGTCATGGGAGAATGGAGAAAAAAAATCTTTCTCTTTAGAACTTCAAAATAAATAAAAATAAACACCTAAAAGCCATTCATGAGTTTTTTATACCATTTAATCCCCACAGATTTAAACACATTTAATGTGAGTCAATACGTAATAATTTTCATCTTAATGCTCAAATTATTTCATCTTTGACCAGGAGGAGTTCTCATTTGCCTCCTGAGTTCTTTTGCCATGGCTCAATCTTTGAGAATCACCTGGCTTTCCAATACAATAGTTCATCCAATGTTCAGTGCATACATTGCATTTTGCTGTGAGCCTATACTCAGCCATTTCTCAAAGAAATACAAACACAATTTTGAAGCAAGCCCAATAGACTGCCCCTGTTTCATTTACTTTTTGTTTGTTTTGGGTTTCTTTTGTTTGTTTGTTTTAGGAGAGGGAGCAAGAGAGAAAGAGATAGAGAATATTGGCACACCCGGGCCTCCAGCCATTGTAATTGAACTCCAGATACATGTGTCACCTTGTGTGTATGTGCAACCTTGAGTGTTTGCATCACCTTGTGCATCTGGCTTAGGTGGGAACTGGAGTATTGAATATGACTGCTCAGGCTTCACAGGCAAGCTCCTTAACTAAGCCATATATCCAGCCCACAGTACTTTTTAATTGAAGTACTGGATGAGTCTGATTGTTGAGAGTATAATATATTCTTATGTTAGCCATTGATTTTTAGGCATTTTAAATATATTAAGCAAAGAACAAAACTACATATACATTATTGATTCATGTTGAAAATTCCAATCAAACTTTGGAACTTCAGAGTTTTACTACTAATATTATTGAAGTGTAATTTACATACCACAAAATTCATTTATTTTAAGTGTACAATTCAATATTTTTCGAATACTTTTAGATATGCAATGAACACCACAATCAAGTTTGAAAATTTTCACTACTGAATAAAGCCCTCTACTCTTTCATTATCATTTTTCATATTTCTCCTCCTTCTTCCAGCCCCTTCTTTCACTTAACATCAAGTTTTCAAAGTTCATCCATGTTGGAGCATGTGTCATTCATATTTGTGGTTGGAAAATATGTTACTATATGCACATACCACATTTTATGTGTGTATGTGTATAGATAGTGTGGTAGCTTGAATACTCCCAATGGACTCATGTTTTTATTAAAACTTGGGTTTTCAGTGACCTCATGTGAAGAGGTGTCAGTAGGGGTGGATCCTAGGGTCCAGCCCAGAGGTGCCACTGGGGCTTCAATTGATCATCTTCCCCAAAATCTTAAAATATGTTTTCAAAATCTTGCATCAAATCTAAAGGTAAGGGTAATTATTTTTCAGTGTTTCCAACCTAAATGTATGCAGAGCACTGGGGAGTTATGTCTGAGTCCCTGTTGTTTGTTGAGGTTATTGAGCTTATTTGTGTTATTGACTGGCTGGTGGTGATTTCTCCTCTGTGTGGATCTATGAAAGGGGAACAGCTTCTTCTGCCACCAATGGAACTTTGCCTGACTCTGTGAACGTCAAATAAATATCTTCTTCCCATAAACTGTATCTGGTTTGGAGATTCGTACAAGCAGCATGGAGCTGACTACAACACAGATAGATAGAGAGAGAGAGAGACAGGAATAAAGATAGATAGCTGGTTGGCTGATAAATACTTTGGTTGTTTCTACCATCTGGCTACTACGAATAAAGCCTTTGTGAGTTTTCATGTATAGATTTTCATATCAATATAATTTCATTTTTTGTGTGAATCTCAAAAAAGTGTAATTGCAGGATCAGATGATACTTGTACATTTAACTTGTTTTTTCAGTGCTGGAGATAGAATCTAGGGCCTCATACATACTGGGTAAGTCATCTACCATGCAGCCAAACACCTAGCCTATGTTGAAGTTTATAAAGCATTTCCATACAGTTTTTTAGAAGTTATTGCAGTAATTTATATTGCTGTCACCATTACAAAATGTTTTGATTTTTCCACATCTTTTCTAGAATCTGTTATTTTTGACATTTTGGTGATAGTCATAATAGTTTAGAATGAATACTGACATAATTTGTCTAATGCCAGAAGATGTTAAGCATCTTTACATGTGCAGGTTGGCAATTTGCATATCTCTGTTTAATAAATGCTAATTCATATCTTTTGACTCATACTTAAATTGGGTTATTTATCCTTTTTATAACTGAGTTGTATAAGTTTTTATAGGCATTTAATATAAGATTCTTATGAGATTTTACAATTACATTCTCTGGCATTCTGTGTGTTGTTTTATAATCTGACCCCAATCTACAGATCCAGCTTTGTCTCCTACTATTATTCTCATGAGTTTTTTTTAATGTAGTCATGACTGACTTTCTGCCCTTTTGTTTTACATTACTCAGTTCTAGATGAAGTTTCTTTGTCCTTCAAAAAATCCACCTAAATTTTCTGAGCAAAGAATCCTTCCTCAGATTGATTTAAGAAGACGATAATTTTAGTTGAGTGTGTGACTCACACCTTTAATCCCAGCACTGGAGAAACAGAGGTTGGAAGATCGCCAGGAATTCAAGGGCAGCCTGGGACTACATAGTGAATTACAGGTTAACATGGGCTAGAGGGAGACTCTATCTTGAAAAACAAGCAAACAAACAGAAACAAAGATGATGAAAATTCAACTATAATCTTATGTATAGATCTCTTGTAAAATCGGACCCGGTCTATACACATCAACTAGAAATGAATTTTGGCAACATTGGGCCACTCTGGATGAAGAAGTGTGGTGGGTCACACATTCAATACATAAACACTAGTGAGAGCTGACAAGTAAAAAGAAAAAAAGGTATACAGTTTCTGTGGTACTTATTACCACAGATAAGCAAAATCATTCTCACATAATAATCTTAATTATGTGGTTCCTAGTCCCAACAATTTTTTTAAATTATCAAGTAGGTCACAAGCTTGATATTGCTAATGAAGAAAATTAAAATATCTATTTAACAAAATTTCCTTGATTATTTTGACTTTTTATTATAAAAGAAAGGAGGCCACTATAAAACCAGTCAGATATTTGACATTACATGTGAGAAACAAAGGCATTGGTAACTGTTTCATTGAAAGTAGTTGCAGTTTTCAGTGAGCTCTTAAGATTTTTCTCAGATATTTAGACCTTTTTAAGGTGCTCATCGTGGCTCACAAATGTAGGTGCTGCCAAAAAGCGATGACATGAATAGATGTGATTGTGAAATGAAAGATATTACCTCTGAGAAGGTGAAACCAATGAAAGTCTAGTTAAGAAATTTGATTAAATTTTAAATGAGTATCAGTTTGCAGCTCTATGCTTTCCACTTAAAAAATGACAGTGTCAACTGAAATTGAAGCTATATGTACACCAAAACATTGATCAATTGATCATGTTCCCAAAAATCTTAAAATCTATTTTCAAATCTTGCATGAAACCTAAAGGCAAGGGTACTTATTTTTCAGTGTTCATAAGACCATATGTAGCCAATGAGTCAAATACATAAAATTGCTTCAATTTTGAGCTTGTCTTATTTTTAGTTTCATTTGGAATGCTGTTATTATTTGAAATATTGTATTGTTTTTCATCTTGAAGTTATATGTTTCACTTATTTAAGTGAGTTCTTAAGTTCACTAAACCTGGTGAATCTATATGCCTATATTCATCATCAAGCTCTGGTATAACTTGTTTTTATATGACAAATGATTTGATAGATGTCACATGTCATATAATCTTTTCAATATTTGGCCTCGATTTAACCATCTTCTGAAAAGTTAACCATGCCACCACAGATAGCACAAACACATTTAAGGAATTCCTGGAATTGGCAAAGATTTAATCTTCGACCTTTTGAAGTCAAAGTTTCAAAATGATTGCATGGTATTATCCATTTGTGTGAATTTTCTCATATACTATGAAATACTTCATTAATGTGGATTTTGGCTGGCAATAACATCATGTTCAGTTGATTTTCAAGTGTCTCTTTTACCTATCATCTCCTGGTCACTATTAGTAACTATACCAGGCTTGTTGACAAAGTAAAAAGAAAATCACTTTAACATGTTTTCTTTTTATGGTTTTTTCATGTCTTTTTTTTTTTTTTGAGGTGGGTTTGAGGGAGGGTCTCCCTCTATCTGACCTACAATTCACTATGTAGTGTCAGGCTGGCCTCAAACTCACAGTGATCCTCTTGCCTCAGCCTCTCAATTGCAGGAATTAAAAGCATGTACCACCATGCCCAGCTCTTAGTTTTTTAATGGCACTAAATCTTTTAATGGCACTAAAGAAGCTATTTTGTTAGTGGCATTATATTTGACATTAATACCTTAAATAAAAATGACAATTGGAACCTCAGTGCTGTGACAATAACTGAAACATAAAAATGAAAATGAGTGGTTCTACTCTCCAAACATCTTTCAATCGATTTGCAAGTTTCTCTAGTTCACCTGGCTATATTCTGGTAAAATAAACAAATTTTAGATATATACATGTTTCTTAAGGCATATTATGCCTAATATCTTCACCATACATTGATTGATAAATAACATCAGTAAATCTTTTAGGTTTTTATTATTCAATATGCTACTGTATAACTAGCTTTAACATAGAAAGCATCTGAATTTTTACTTAAAAATTGTTGAGAAAATACTTTTGTTTAGTTCTAATATTTTGTCTTTATTACACAATCCTTGATACACATCAAATTTGCCATCATGTTTTTGCATATAATGCCTTTTCTTTGAAAATATGTACAAATTGTCTACAAAACAAGTAGGTGCGCTGGAGAGATGGCTTAGCCATTAAGGCATTTGCCTGCAAAGCCAAAGGACCCAGGTTAACTCCCCAGGACCCATGTAAGCCAGATGCACAAGGGGGGGGCGGGCATCTGTCTGGAGTTTGTTTGCAGTGGCTGGAGTGTCCATTCTCTATCTGTTTCTTTCTCTCAAATAAATAATAAAAATATTTTAAAAAATAAACAAGTAGGCACTGTCCACTTCTCACTCAACAATTTTCTTTCCTGTATAAGTTTTTTTTTCTTTTGGGGGGTTCTGTTTCCTTTTGAGATATTGTAGAGATCAGGTGGGGATTAAATATAATATGTAAGGGATGGTATTTACTTTGGCTGTGAAAATTAATTGACAAAACTAGAAAGCAAGGTTTGAGCCCTTCTACATCTCAGCTGCTAATGCAGTAAAAGCAAAAGGTTGAGTGTAAAGCAAGGGAGCCAGTTACAGAGTGTGGCAGGCTATGCATGAGGACCAGCTGAGGTGAGAAAGTAGCATTAGTAAGCAAGTAAGAATTCTTACACATCTTGTAAATAACATTAAATTCTTATTATTTATAACTGTAGGTTAAAATGTGATTGATACTTGCTGAGTTTCACTCACCAAGTCACCAGGAGCACATGAAAAATCTGATGGTACCAGTTTGACTATCTGCACTTGGAAGGTAACACATGAAAGACACACACCATTAACTAAAGATACACACACAAATAGCAACAGTGCACATGTGTTTATTTAATGTGCAGTTATGACAAGATGTCATTAACTAATCAAATTATAAAAATGTTTTAAAAATATTTAATAATATTTTAACTAAGTTTATAACTTTATCTTGGACAGCATTTGTAGCTATCCCAGACCCCGTTCAACCTGTAGGGTATGTGTTGGATACCCTTGAATATGCTATTGGCTGCAAGAGGAATAAAAGGGTAGAAAAAAGTGGAAAAAATGGTCTATGGAAGTCCAAGAAAATACATTTCTGGAGCATGTTGAACTGAAGTAGAATTGTACATACATTAGAAGTTATCCTGTTTTCAATATATCTAATGTTTATATTTTCCAGCGGGCTAATGCTCATCCTCATGCTAACTGTAATCAATGTTTTATGTATTTCCTATGACATAACCTTAGAAATAACTTATTCATAGGTCTTTCTACATATGAAAATATAATAAATTACTTATAGTCAATGTTTATATTCCAGATTATTTAACTTACCTTTCCTATTTCCACTCATGTTCTTTTTTTTTTTTTAAAGAAATCTCACCAGCAAGAGCAGACTTTTTGTTGTTGTTTATTTTTTTTAAATTTATTTATTTGAGAGCAACTCCAGCCACTGCAAACAAACTCCAGACACATGCACCAACTTGTGCATCTGGATAACATGGGTCCTGGGAAATCAAGCCTCGAACCGGGGTCCTTAGGCTTCACAGGCAAGTGCTTAACCACTAAGCCATCTCTCCAGCCCTCCACTCATGTTCTTAAAAGAACTTACTGGGATCTCCTTTAGTTTGATTCTTAAACATAACCTTAGCCCAGGAATTTTACTGCATTTTTCTGAGAAGTAAAGAATAACCATCTTATAGCATAGCAGGCTGGTTTATAGGTGTTACCAGATTTGTCTAACTTTCCAGAACCTTATCTGTTTCATTTGATCTCTTAAAACATAAACTATTTATTCAGATTTTCCCAAGATTATAATTATGTATTTATGTCTGTAAGAAATTTTAGGATTTTGATATAGGATATTTTAAAATTAATTAATTTATTTGACAGAGAAAGAGGGAGGGGGAGGGAGGGGGAGAGGGGGAAAAAGAGAGAGAGAGAGAAAGAGAGAGGGAGAGAATGGGTGCACCAGGGCCTCCAGCCACTGCAAATGAACTCCAGACGCATGCACCCTCTTGTACATCTGGATAACATGTGTCCTGGGTTCTTTGGCTTTGTAGGAAAATGCCTTAATTGCTAAGCCATCCCTCCAGCCCTGATATATGATTTTTATGACATGAAGCATTTTAAAATTTATAGCAAGCCACTCACTATGGGCCAACAGAGAGTGAAAATCTCCATTCACTGATTTTGGTGGCAGGTGTCTATACTTTATCAGTTATATCTCCTGAGTTTCAACTTCTTTTCAAATTTATATAGGAAAGAAAAACCCAAGATTATGCACATAGTATAGAGAGAAAAACAAAGGTGGAATAAGCTGGGTGTGGTGGCACACTTTTTAATCTAGCACTCAGGAGGCAGAGGTAGGAGGATTGCCATGAGTTCAAGGCCACCCTTACTCCATAGTGAATTCCAGGCCATCCTGGGATAGAGTGAGACCCTACCTCAAAAAAACAAACAAACAACAACAACAAAACCCTGGAACAATGCCACTATCCAGGTTCAAGATTTACTATAAATCTATAATATTCAAGGCCTTGTTGTATTTGCAAAAGAATAAATAGAAGAAAAAAATGGAACAGAATGGAAGTCTCAGAAATAGATTCACACACATGTAGCCAAGTGATTTTTGACAAAGAGAAAAGGGCACTGAAATGGAAAAAAACAGGCTCCAACCAATGAACATCAATATACAAAATTAATCTAGGTACCGGTCACATGCCCTTCACAAAATTACCTTAATGTAATGGAAAAGACTGTCATGCACCCAGACAATAACACTGGAGAAAATCTAGATAGCCTTATGTTGCTGTCAGGTTCTCATTGCTGGCAGAAATCACCTGACCAAGAGAAGCTTGGGGGCGGGGGGGATAAAAAGGTTTATTTTGGCTTACAGACTTGAGGGGAAGCTCCACAATGGCAGAGGAAAATTATGGCATGGGCTGAGGGTGGACATCACCTCCTGGCCAACATCAGGTGGACAACAGGAACAGGAGAGTGTGCCAAACACTGGCAAGAGGAAACTGGCTATAACACTCATAAGCCTGTCTCCAACAATACACTGCCTCGAGGAGGATAGAATTTCCAATTGCCATTAGCTGGGGACACTAGCATTCAGAAAACCTAAGTTTATGGGGGATACCTAAATCAAACCACCACACTTTGTATTTGTTGATGGTTTATAAGATACAACATAAAAGCCATAATCCATGAAAGAAATAATTTACAAGATACTTTTCTTTAAATTTTAAAATAGTTCTCTGCAAAATACACTGTCAAGAAAATAGTTGCCAATGACATATATAATAAAGGAACATTATCCAAAATATGCCAAGACCTCTTAAAACTCAACAATAAAAAATATTTCTAATTTAAGAATATGGGACAAAGGCCTTATCAGATACAATGCTATAAAATTTATACAGGTGGGTACTGGAGAGATGGTTCAGTGGCTAAATGTGTTCACTTGCAAAGCTTGACAGCCCAGGTTAGATTCCCCAGTACCCAAATAAAGCCAGATGCACAAAGTGGCACATGTATCTGGAGTTACTTTGCAGTGGTAAGAGGCTCTGCTGTGCAGCATGCCCATTCCTTCTCCCCTTTCTTTCTCTCTCTCTCTCTCTAGTTGCAAATAAATACTTTTTTTAAAAAAAAAGTCATATAAGTGGAAAACAAGAATATTGAATATATGTTTCTTACCATGTACGATCATAAAATGCAAATTAAGTCATCTATGAACTAGTGTTGCACATCTATTAGAATGTGCAAAGCCCGAAGTATTGCCAGTGCCAGTGAGGATATGGAGCAGCAAGAAATCTCTCCCTTAGCTGGTGGGAATGCACAAAAGTAGAGTCACTATGTAATGTAATTTGGAAACTTCTTGCAAAACTAAAGATACAGTTACCATATAACCCAGTAAACATATTCCTTATTTACACAAATGATTTTTAATTGTTTTATTATTTATTTATGAGAGAGAGAAAGAGAGAGAGGGAGAGAGAGAAAAGCAGAAAAAGATGGGGGATGAGAAGAAAGAAAATTGGCACTCCACAACCTCTACCCACTGCAAATGGACTCTGGACATATGCACCACCTTGTGCCTCTGGTTTAAGTGGGTACTGGAGAATCGAATTAAACCTCGATCCTTAGGCTTCAAAGGCAAGTACCTTAGGCACTAAGCCATCTCTCCAGGCCTACCCAAAAGATTTAAACATCTCCATACAAAAACCTTCACTAGGATATTTACCTCATAATGACCAAAATTCAGAAGCAGTCAGGATGTCCCTCAGTAGATATATTAATTACTTTTGCACATAATACATCTTCTGAGCTAAACAACTTAAAGTAGGAAAGGCTTATTTGTTCTTACTGTTTTAGAAATTTTCTGCCCATCCTGGAAGAGAAGGCATAGCAGAGTGGCCAAGTTTATGATAGTTGGAACAGGTGGTAGGGGCCATTCCCATCACAATACAAGAGAAAGCAGAGAGCATGGCCAGAAGTAGGGCCATTGTCACTTTTAGAGGTGGCTCCTTACTGAGCTGCCAGCCCCTGAGGGTATGCCAACCTCCAAATGTCATGGCACTACTGTGGAGCAAGCATTCAGAGCATGGACAGTTCAAGTTCAAACCATAAATTCAGTAAGTGGATACATTCTAATACATACAGACAATGTGGTATTGTTGAAAGGAAATGATCTATTAAGCTGAAAAAGAAATAGAGGTACCCTAAATGCATAACTCTGAGTGAAGAAGCCAATCTGCAAGCTATATTATGTGATTTCAATTCTGTGATACTGTCTTATTTCAATGGATGACATCCTAAAAAAGAAAAGAAAATTGTGAGTACAGAGCAACAAGGAACCTCAGTGTAAAGTGGACTTTGGGCTTAGTGATGTACTAATATAGGTTTGCTAAGAGCAGAAAGTGCAGCACTCTGGGGAAATGTTCTACTAATGAGGAAGGAAGCAGTGCATGTATGGCAGCACAAGGCACATGGTGAATCACTGTGCCTTTAGGAATTTTGCTGTAATTCTAAAAGTACTCTAATATTGTGTATTCAAAGTGAGAAAGGAAGCTGGGAATGGTGGTGCACACCTTTAATCCCAGCACTCAGGAGGCAGAGGTAGGAGGATCGCTATGAGTTCCAGGCCACCCTGAGACTACATGGTGAATTTCAGGTCAGCCTGGGCTAGAGTGAAACCCTGCCTAAAAAACAAACAAATAAAATAAAATAAAAGAGAGAGAGAAAGGAAACAATCTGTGCTATGTGTAAAAGGCCATTGCTTCTTTGTAGTGCTATAGTCACCAGAGGAATCAGAAGTCCAAGGCAAAACTTCTACTGCTAGGGACCTAGGCATGAAAGGCCCCACAAAAGATGGGAAAGTTACTTTCTCTCTATATTTTACAAGGACACAAAAATTAAACTGAGGGCTACTGTTTCTTCTTCTCATTAACACATGTGGGTATGTACAATTGCAGATGCCTAGACAAACACACACACACACACACACACACACACACACACACATCTCAAAAATGGCTCCAAAATCAGACACAAGATCTTTTAAAACTAGATATGTCACAGGACAGTGGAACCCCTCTTTGCCTTGATCTAAAGGCCTCTTTATCTTTTGGCAGACTTACTGAAGCATAAATGGCCATTGATAAACTGAACATGACTAAAATGTACACTATACCCTTTTTTGGCTATGTGCATCCTTGTAGAGCCATCATCTAATGTAAGGCGATAGACATATTTATTGTCTCCGGAAAGGTATTTTTGAAAAATCTCTTGCCCCTTAAAGAGGCACCCCTTACTTCTTTCTTCAGGAAACCATGATTTTTTTGGTTATAGTTTGCATTTTCTAGAGTTTGATATAAGTAGAATCATATGACATGTGCATGCTTCTGACTTCTTTAACTGAGCAGTTATGTGGAGTCATTCATGTTTTCAGCCTTATCAGTTGCTGTTTTGTTGTTAGTTAGTATTTTATTATGTGAATTTTATTATATAAATAGAATACTCTGTGTTCATTCTGTTTATACCTGACAGTGAAAGATTTTATCATTTTCATTGGTCTCTAATCTAAATCCTGTATTTTCATTCATTTAATAATCACTCTTTCAGAGGACATAATCCCCAATGACTACCTAGAACCCAATGTTAAAGCTTCCACCACCTCCCAATAGTGCCAAGCCAAGGAGCCTGCCTTTAACACATGGACTTTTGGAGAACATTTAAGAGAGAGATTATAGAACACACGATAACATACTTTCAATGTTCTATTCATTTATATTACCTTCAGTTATGAATATGTTTTTCATTGTCCACATCCTGGAAATATCTGAAATTAACATAGAGAGCTTGTTGAATTTCACAAGTTGCTCCTGATGATTTTCCTGATACCCTTTCCCAATGACAGTCAAGATACTATCTTTAGTATAAGAAAAGTGGTGGGATGAAGAGGGAGTATGTGTGTCAGCAGGAGCTCTGTGTCTCTGCCAAAACCATATACTGTTTAACTGCCCAGAGATCTTCTGACTCCACAGAGGAGCATTTTTTCCTTTGTGACAATCTCTGCATTGTTTGCTCAGAATATAACTCATCCTTTACTCAGTAGTTTTCAAATCCGGTCAAAGGATCAACTCCATGCCTTCTGGAGAGCATATGATGTCAGACTCTCTTCCTTTTACCTGTTTCCCAGGTGATTCTCTCTAATCCTCAAGGTTTGAAAATGATCTTAGAGAAGCAATATATTTCATTTAGATAAATCTCTCCAAAAGAGAACATTGTTTTGTACCTGGAAATATTTTGAAGACTTCTTTCCTATTATTTACAACAGGTACTAACTATTGTATCACTTTTATCTTTACTTTTTAGATTTAAAATTGTGGATAGTCACATGTCCATAGTTATTAAAAAACATGTAGCCAAACATGTAATTATAAGAACAGATGGAGATAATATGACTCAACTTTTTACGTTCTAAAGAATTTTCAAAAGGCTTACTGTTTATGAGATTTTCACCTGTCTCTATATAAAAACTTTTTTAAAATGCACAGTGTAGACTTTCAGGAGACAAAATTCTCATTAGACTGCCAGACAATTAACTTAGAAAGTAATTTTGGATATACTAATCATCATTTTATATCAATATATAAAATTATTTGGTTGTTACTGAAGTACTACAGTCATTCAGTCCAAATCCCAAAAGAGAATTTACATGAGCTTTCAAATCTGATCATCAAAACATTAAATAATTAATATTAGTAATGTTACCATTGTTAACAATTTCCTTTACAGTGTTCTTTAAAAATATTTGTAAAGGAATATTTATAGTTCTAATTAGAAGCAAACTGAAGTCTCATCTCTATAATTAATAAATGAGATCTTTATGTATTCTTTTAATGATTACTATCTGAGGTATAATTTAGTACACATTAAAATAAACTTAAAACTTCAAGTTTTTTCTCTTAAATAAAGAAAAGCACTTTATGTTATTAGTCACCAACTGAAAAAAAAATGACTTATAGTAAATAATGCCTCCATCTATTATTGGCATAAAAATCCTTAAAATGAGAATAACCTAGGCATCACTGTGACTCATCTCTTTCTCTGCAAGGAAATAAAGACAAAGGTAACTACAGAGGTTCAAGTATGACATGAAAGATTGAGAGGTAATCTCATATTCTAGGTTTTCGGTTTAGACAGTGTGGTGGTTTGAATGTGAAACACACTCCATCCACAGACTCATGTGTTTAAATACTCAATGCCCAGTTGTGGGTCTTATAGGAGACAGGGCTTAGTGGAAGGAAGAGAGAGAGTGGAGATTGAGATGCTTTAGCTGGGTCCTACTGTCCATATTTGTTCTCTCTCTCTCTCTCTCTCTCTCTCTCTCTCTCTTTCTCTCTTTTTTCTGCCTGACAATTTGAATCCAGCTTCATGTTCTGGCCTTCCATACCTTCCCCATGACAAGACTTTGCCTCAAAGTTGTAAGCTACCTTTCCTTCCATAAGTTGCTTTTGCTCAGATATTTTGTGCCAGTAATAAGAAATACCTGACAAAGACAGCCAAGTGTGGTAGGAGTGAAAACATAACCCAAAACATTTGACTGATATTGTCCCTCTCCAAAGAGTGATACAACCTCTCAAAGACACTTGCATTAATGTTCAATCATTTATTCGTTCATTTAACAATTGAGTTGGATATGCTACAGTATACAGATCAAGAACAGATTCTGGAGCCTGAATTCAAACTTAACCCATAACTTGCATGATTTCTAAAGCCTGCTTTAATTTTTTTTGTTCATTTTTATTTATTTATTTGAGAGTGACAGAGAGAGAAAGAGGCAGAGAGAGAGGGAGAGACTGGCATGCCAGGGCTTCCAGCCATTGCAAACACACTCCAGATGTGTGCGCCCCCTTGTGCATCTGTAAAGCCTGCTTTTAAATAGGACATCTTCTTAAGAGAATGAGCTTGTTACTTAATGTTAGCATTGGTTTTATTTGCTCATGCAAATAGATCATGTGAAATGTGAAATTGTGTGTGTGTGTGTGTGTGTGTGTGTGTGTGTGTGTGTGTGTATGTCAACATTTCCAGCCACCAGTAAAAACTTTGGGCAAAACTAATTTTTTTAAACCTCAGCTTTCTTATCATTAAAATAGGAATAACAATAAGCAGTCCCATTTTCCTATTATACCAAATTAGTAACTTATAAACTGGAAAGCAATACAAACATTTTCATTCATTTTGCCACCTTGTTTTCCTCCTCTTCCAGGTTATTCCTCACACAAATCACAGTAAATTACAAAGATATCCTCTGGAAGGAAATTCTGTAATAAATTAAAATTCCAGGAAAACAGTGCATTTTATCGCTAGGAGCAGTTATTTCCTCAGGCTACTTATGCTTCACACCAGCAGCTTCCCCAGAGTCATCTAACTTGACAGTAGGATGCTATGTGGATTAGTGTCAGCAATCTTTAAGATGCAGTGGGCTATAAGACACCTGGGACCCATCTTCTCTTCTGCTGATTCAGTGGAGAGCAAAGCAGAGCATTCCCAGATGTTCACCCGTGCAATACCCAGCAGGTTCAAAGAGATTACAAGAGAGATCAATATGAGTTCCTATCTCATGACAGTAATAAGGAAAAAGGGAGCAGAGTGACATCCTTCTGAAGTGAATATGTGTTAGGGGAAGAATTGCAATAATTAAACTGTTTGCCTCAGAGTTCTTAAAGCCTGTTCTCACTGCCATATATTTAATAGCTTATCCACCCCCTTATCTGTGTTAGAACATTAGAAGTTTCTAAGATAAGAGAATTCAAGTCATTATGAAATACTATTTCTTGAAGATGAACATAAGGTATTTTTATTTATTTATTTAAGAGAAAGAAAGAGAGAAGTGGAATGGGAATGCCAGAGCCTCCTACCACAGCAAACAAACTCCAGACACAGGCACCTTTTTGTGCATCTGGCTTTATGAAGATGCTAGGTAATTGAACCCAGGCCATCAGGCATTATAAGCAAGTGCCTCAAACCACTGAGCAATCTCTCCAAAATATTTACTACACATAATCAACCTAAGTACTCAGACCCAAAGAAAATACACTGCTTATTGTCACACACTGTCACATACAACTACTTAAATTCCACAAATAAAACATTGGTAATGGACCATAATAGTGTTTGATCTCATAGGAGCATGTTTTACTAAAAACGGTGTTAAGTCATGTTACTTTTGATTCTGGTTGTCAGTGTAGGGGACTGAAGACACAGAGGGTGCATCTGATACTACTTTGCATGGTATAGGCATTCTAGACACACATTTACTCCAATTACAAGTTCAGAATCAGTGGAAAATGATTGCAAGAATTTTTATAATACACTAATTTTTAAAGACTTTAATTACATAAACCATCAATTTATAATAATACAGCCATATGAATAATGTATGTAGTAGCATCATTTAGTTGCAAAACATTTGGCCAGTGTTAGTTATTATACCTCTTAACCCTGCCCTAGGATAAGGGATTCAGTGATATTTACATATTATTTGGTGGTCCACCCATTAGCCTTCTTTTAAAACTCAAAACATTCCTTCTCCTAAATTCAACTTAGTTGTTTCCACTCAATTATAAACCTGTTTATTCTACTACAAACTTTTTGAATTTTCTTATTATCTCTGTGAAAGTATTTGTCAGTGTGTAGATACTGGAGTTGCTTATGAATATAATGAGTTTTCAGATAAGGTGCTATACTTCACCTTCACTTTGGTTAGGAGTTCACAACTAATTAGTATGTAATGCCTTTGTAGTGCTCCCCCCCCCCCCTTCTTCAACAGTATAAGTTACCTCAGTTAGATTTTAAGTATAGCGCTGACTATTTTTTCCCCAAAACTTAAAAAAAGATAATTGCGTTTTCCAGATACAATACTCATGAAGACATAGTTATCTTCTACCAGCCATATTTATCGTGTGCCTTTTCTAAGTGGCATAGGGCATTCCCTCCTACAGTTCTCAGGGTGATACTTTCTCTCTATGCTCTCTGTGGTAAGTGGCACACAGTTCTTTTCCCTAGTGAGTAGAAGTCAATAGGCTGTATTTTACTGTGACAGTTAGGCCATTTGACTTGAGTCTTATTACACTTGATGGTTACCTTTAGGGAATGTCTTTTTCAATTGTTTATTTTTTAGGTCTCCTTGTCAGTTCAAACAATAGAAAACAAAGAGGATCTTTGAATTTACTAGTGTGTACCCAGAAGATAAAAAGCATTTTATCAAGCATGAGCCTAAAATTATATGTCAGTCCAGTGAGAAACACAGATATTTACTAATACCAGTGAAGCACAAAGTATGAGAATGCTTCAAATGAATATGCTTTGTAGCAGTTACTTTCTCATAGCTGGGACAAAGCATCTAACCAAAAATAGCTTGTGGGAGGAAAGGCTTAATTCTGGCTTACAGTTTTGAGGGAAAGCTTCATGGTGGTGAGGAAAATATGGCAGGAATATACCCCCTGACTTCATATCTCCCCAACAGCTGGAGGAAGTAGGAAAGTGAGGCAAGCAGAGCTGAGTTATAATACTCTGTTATATCTGTTCCCAAGATATACCTCCTCTAGGAAGACTCTATCTCCCAAAGGTTCCACCAGGTGAAGATAGTATAAGGCTTAGTTACAAACACATAAGGCTATGGAGACATTTAACATTCAAAACACCACACATACTAACAGTTCACCAATAGATATTATATTGAATGAATAATAAAAAACTAATATATTAAGATTTTAACAATCAATATAGAAGACAATAAAGAATATTCCAAATATACAATTTGGGTAAGGTTTAATAATAGACACTTCTTTTAGTAAAACAAATTGTCTGTACTTGTCAAATCCCTTAAAAGATAATTTAAAAAGAAATCAAAACAAGATAGTCACACATCCAGTAAGAGAAAAAAAATAATGGAAGAGACAAGAAAAATAAATGTGTTGGAAGTATTATGAAAAATATTATTATTCAGCATAAAATTAATGTTCCAAAAGAGACTATAAAACATATAAAACAGCAGACCACAAAACCACACATCCAAGGAGCCAAATAGAGTTCCAAGAAGCTAAGAATAGAAGATTAAGGAATAAAATAGGGCTGGAGAGATGGCTCAGCAGTTAAGGCACTTGTCAGTAGAACCTAATGACCCAAGTTCAATTCCACAGTATGGACATAAAACCAGATGCACAAAGTGGCACATGCATCTATAGTGTGTTTACAGTGGCTGGAGTCCCTGGCACACCCATTCTTTTTTTTTTTTTTTTTTTAGGTAGATCAATTTATTTTTTTGATATTTCACAAGTATATTGAAAGGGCTATTTGACAAATCTCAGCATTAACTGCCAACTCTACAGACATCTTTAACACAAAAGGCATTTACTCTTGGCCCTCTTAATATAGGCCAAGTGTCCTATTCTGTCTCTTTTCTATCTCTCTCTACTTGCAAATAAATAAATAAAAATTTAATATTAGAAAATAAATGACCAAAGGCTTAAAATACTCATCATCAAAAGAAGAGGCCAATAAAAGAAAGGAGCCATCAGTAGAAAAAGTTATGGAGCTCATGTCCTTGTTGGAAATTTCAACATCAAAAATCTGACAAAGGTTTGCATCAAGCATAGGGACAGTTTACTTTTCCATTTCCCAAACTTCTTTTAGAGGAGTTCTTAGTGCAAAGTTCTTGAAATTCTTCAAGAAGGCTTTATAATTAAGTAAAATGGCAGGGTATATACAAGGCTAGAAGGATAAATAATGTAGTTCTTACAGCACATGAAGAAACACTGTGCCGGGGTACTCCCAGAAGTGCCACATCTGCCAGTATTTCAAAAGAAAAGTCAATGGCATGACTTAAAGAACATGGCATATCTGTTTTGCTTGGTCAGGCACACAAGTCATGATCTAAAATCAGCCATTATATTTTCAATAGTCAAGGTACTAGTACAAAGTTACAGAACAAGATGTGGGGGGAAATGTCAACCCTTTGATGATAGGGGACACATCCTTTCTTGAAGCGAACATTGGAAGGTACATAAATGAAGACAGATTCTTAAGTACGGTGAAAGCAGAAGTAGCCAGCATCTTTCTTGAAAGCAAAACACTCCCTTCAGGAAGGGAGGGGCCCCAGAATTGGGAGTCCATCTGAGTTGTCTCCAAGAGTGGGTTTTATAAGGCTTGTCCTTCCTACTCACCCTCCTGGCATGGTAATGAAGGATTCAGGTTTACCTTTCCCCATTACCCACTACTAACAGGACATCTAAAACTACTGGATTTTACACTTTAAACTTTTCTTCCTCCTCCTCCTCCTCCTCCTCCTCCTCCTCCCCCTCCTCCCCCTCCTCCTCCTCCTCCTCCTCACCTCCTCCTCCTCCTCCTCCTCCTCCTGTTCTCCTCCTCCTCCTCCTGTTCGCCTCCTCCTCCTCCTCCTCCTCCTCCTCCTCCTCCTCCTCCTCCTCCTCCTCCACTTACTCCTTCCTTCTCCTCCTATGTCATGGGGAGTGGTGCTTTTCCAAAGTCAGCTTATATGATTCAGGTATTAGGTGTCTCACTAATCTAATTACTCTTAGGAATCTAGCCATCCTTTGGCAACTGAGTCAAATTGCTTGCTGAGCTATCCCACTGATTTGGGTACTGGTCACACTTGCTGTGTTCCTTTCTCTCAGTCACATAAAGAGAAACCCAGGGTTACATAGGTAGTCCCAAAGCAGGGGCCCAAGTGAGTGCACCCTAAGTTGTTGAAATAAGCATATGCTTCAGGCTCCCATGGCACAGGAGCTGCAGGAAACTTTTGTGCCTCCTTAAGAAATTGGTAAAGGGGTTTTACTACCTCTGTAAATCCCAGGATCCAAGTTCTACAAAAGCCTGTGACTCCCAAGAAAGCTCTTTTATTTTTTACCTTATCAGGAAAAAAATAAGATAAAATAGGCTGAATCAATTTTTCACTTTGCAGTATCATTTCCAAATAAGTGACCTTTGCTTGATATAACTAAGCCTTTCTCTTTGAGACTTTATATCCTCAGTTAGCCAAGAAATTAAGAATGGCTTCAGTTTCTTGGTATATTGTCTTCAGACGCCTCATAAAGCAGAAGATAATATATATACTGTAATAAAGTGGTCTCAGGACTATTCCAGTATATGAATTCTGAGCTCCATTCAGGTCAATCAGGTGGGGATTATCTCCAGACCTTGAGGTAAAACTGTCCAGTTGACCTGAACTGTCCTCCCCATTGGGTCCTCAAAATCAAACAAAAGCTGACACTCTGGGTATAAGGGAGAACAGAAGAAAGCATAATTTAGTTCCAGGATTGAACAATGAGTAACTCCAGAGGGAGTCTGATTTAAGAGAGTGTAGGGATTGGGCACTGCTGAATGAAGAAGGACAACTGTCTTACTAATCAGGCCGGGGTCCTGAAATAGCCCTTTTCAGACACCAAGAACAGGAAAGTTATTGGGGGTGGTGGCACAAACCTTTAATCCCAGCACTCGGGATACAGAGATAGAAAGATTGCTGTGAGTTCAATGCCAGGCTGGGACTACAGAGTTAGTTTCAGGTCAGGCTGGGCTAGAGTGAGACTTTGCCTTGAAGCAAACAAACAAAAAGAGGGCTGGAGAGATGGCTTAGCGGTTAAGCGCTTGCCTGTGAAGCCTAAGGACCCCGGTTCAAGGCTCGGTTCCCCAGGTCCCACGTTAGCCAGATGCACAAGGGGGCGCATGCGTCTGGAGTTTGTTTGCACAGGCTGGAAGCCCTGGTGCGCCCATTCTCTCTCTCTCCCTCTATCTGTCTTTCTCTCTCTGTCACTCTCAAATAAATAAATTAATTAATTAAAAAAAAAGAATAAGAGCATTATATGTAGCAGTCTTTTAGTAGACCCTGTTTCTTCAGGGATCTAAAGGGCTCAAGTCCCTTTTAGTGGATGTTGTTTTTGATGAGGAAAATAAATAGGATCCTTAAGATGTATCTGGATAGGGATGGCTTGACCTGTATACAGCCTTTCCGTCATGCAAGATCAAAGCCTCTATATTATCTTCAATTAGGGGAAGATATAGTTTCTGTGGTGGTTTGATTCATGTGCCCTACCCCCATAAACTTATGTGTTCTGAACACTAGGTTTCCAGCTGATGGAGATTTGGGAACTAACACCTCCTGGAGGCAATGTACTGTTAGGGGCGAGCTTATAGGTATTATAGCCAGTTTCCCCTTGCCAGTGTTGGGCACATGCTCCTGTTGCTATTGTCTACTTTATGTTGGCCAGGGGTTAATGCCCACCCTCTGCTCATGCCATCACTTCCCCTACCATCATGGAGCTTCCACTTAAGTCTGTAAGCCAAAATAACCCCCTTTTTTCCCCACAAAGCTGCTCTTGGTCAAGTGATTGCTGCCAGCAATGCAAACCTGACTGTCACAGTTCCCTTCTGGGGTAAAGATTAATCCTACCTGATATTTGGAGAGAATAGCCCTCCCAAATTGGAGGGGGGATAGGGTTTCTGGTACTATGAAGAAGGCATGATGGAAGAGGTATTCTCTCCAAGAACAGGCAAGATGTTGTGTGAAGAATTTTTCTCTGAAACTGGCCCAATATGCCCTAGAAAATGGTTGTGTGGTTAAATTCTGGGTCCAGAGAGAAGAATAGCATGGAAATTGGGCTCTCATGTCAACAGGAAAATATAGGGTGTATTATGCCACATGCATAGTCACTGGAGCTTCCTCAAGTTTGGGTTTTATGAGGGGAACCTGTGGGGAAGGCCCTAAAAGTCATCAGTATACAAGTGGGGAGATGTCCTCAGGTCTCAGACCCAGGGAGTTCTTCATCCTCCAGTGGTTTCCTTGATGGTCCAGACAGGGTCCTGGTGTGGTCTGATAGAAGTAACTCATGGTGTTGCTCCTTTTAGGGCAACCTTTACAGAAATGCCCAGTTTGTATACAAAGTAAGTAAACAGTTCCCAGAAGTGCCTCTTGGGATGGCCCCTTTATGACATTCCTTACTGCCAATATTTTCTTGTTTCATCTATCCCTTTCTTATTCTTTTTCTGTGCCTTTCCTCCCCTTATCCAATTACAGTAGATTGACATTGCAGTCTAGACTAACTTGCCTAAACTCTTGCCTGGTTCAGCTTTTGTAACTTTCCATGCATATCAAGTGCTGATTGGGCCAGAAATGTGTCTTTCAGGAGTCCTTCTGCATGGATTCTGGAGTTATTTAGTATGTTTCCTAATGACCTTCTTGAGTTTCTGAAGGTAAGTAATTGGAGGGTTCCATTATTCCTGTATCACAGTAGCCAGTTGGGTATAGTTTAGGTGTTTCAATCTACACTTTAGGATCCCTTTAATTATGCAATAGATAATTGTCTGCAGTTTAATGCTCCCTCTAAATCTTCCTGGTTCCAATTTACATTAGTCACTGCCGCAGTAGGGACATTATAGTTGGGAACCTGAGAGTGTACTGTATAGTATGTATTTCCTGCTATTAATACCTGGGTCAGTTCCCTCTGATTCTCAATGGAAGTTAGAATTTGGTATATTATTAACACGCCATCTTTCTAGTCCAAATCATAGTGTCTGATAAGTTGCTAGAAAATGTGAATATATTGATTTGAGTCTTTAGTAAAACTGTCCATTTTTTTAAATGTCTCTTAGCTCAGTTAAGGAGAAAACTGGTTGATATAGGAAGTTCTGGAATCAAGATGGGGGACTCAGAAGGAAAAGCCTTAAGTGGCTGGTGGCTTGTGGGAGTGCTAGGAGACATTGAACCACAAACAATAGCCAGAGTGATCAGTTCTAGCTGGCAGTTGGTGACCAATCAGAATGATCACAGAGGTAAAACAACAGTATGTACAGAACCCCTGATAATTTGCCCTCCATTTTACATAAAAGATCAATTTGAAGAATTATATCATAATTAAGACTTACCTGTAGAGGCCATTTTTCTCCATCTCCTAGAGAATATTATGGCTAGGCTTCCTGACCAGAAAAAAAAAAAAAAAAAAAGATTAAAACCTTCCTTCTAAGAGTCATTAGTCTCATTCATGAGGTGATCTCAGAGGTATTGGAAAGACAGCTTATCCCTCCAAACCAAATTGGAAAAGATAGAAGAGTCTTGGGTTAGGATGTACCAGATTTTGTTCCTCATCCTCTTGTGGGGCAATCCCCCTGCCAAATCAAGACCCAGGGTAGCTATCAGACAAGAGCCAGATGACACACAACAAAGTCTGTCTGTGTTCCAGAGTGAAGCAGACCCAAGTAAGGAATTATGTGGCTTCCTATTTACTAGGTTGCAAGTTGTTACCTGCCACATCCTGTGTGTAGAAGCCTGGGACAGGGACCCCTATAATCTTCTCTGTACAGTAGATACCTTCAATATCTCCACTCTTCAAATCAACAACAACAAAATTGGCATTTGATTTCTCCCAGGAAAAGCTGTAAGATAATGCAGAGGTATAGGCATCCCAATAGGATGAGACTCCGTTATGACCAAGAAGAGATAGATTTGAAACCCAAATGTGGGTCTAATCTAGAAAAAAAAAAATGCCCACAGTTCCAGGGCCTGGGATATATTATGTGTCGTGGATGAAGCCAGTGTACATCTCTCAGAAAGCTATTGGCAACCATGGTGAGTATATCCTCCTTCTGCTATATGTCAAGGGGCTATGTTCCAAGAGAAAGTGGAAGTGTAAGGGAGTGACAACTAAGTTGGTACACAAGGATAGAAAGAGGTGGAAAAGTGGAAGGAGAGTCAGGAATGTAAGGAACTGTGTTGCAGTCCGGTTCATATTGCTGGTAGAAATCACCCAACCAAGAGTAGCTTCTGGGAAAAAGAGATTCATTTTGGCTTACAGGCTCAAGAGGAAGCTCCATGATGGCAGGGGAAAATGATGGCATGAGCAGAGGGTGGACATCACCCCCTGGCCAACAAAAGGAGGACCACAGCAACAGGAGGGTGTGTCCAACACTGGCATGGGGAAACTGGCTATAAAGCCCATAAGCCCGCCCCCAACAATACACTCCCTCCAGGAGGCATTAATTCCCAAATATCCATCAGCTGGGAACCTAGCATTCAGAACACTTAAGCTTATGGGGGACACCTGAATCAAACCACCACATTCCGCCCCTGGCCCCCATAAACTGATATCCATACATGATGTAAAATACAATGCATTCAGTCTGACTTTAAAAGTCCCCATAGTTTTTAATCAACCCCAATGATGTTCATACATCCCCATAGTTCAAGATTTTATAACTGAGCCATAATACCAAAATATAACCTAAAAAAAAACTATAATGACACAGAATAAATATTCACACTGCAATAGATGGCATTGGGCATAGCAAAGAAACATTCAACCAATACAAGATTTAAAACAACCAGGGCAAATATCAAACTCTGTAGCTTCAAGTCCAGCAACTCCAGCCAGTGACAAATCTTCAAGTCCGATAATTCTAACGAGCAACAAGTCTCTGGCATTCCAATTCCGCCCCTCCAGCTAGGCTACTCACAGTCCTGGAAAATTTCATCGGGGCCGGCAGCTCCTTGGTAGCCATCTCATGGTCCCAGCATCTCCACTGGGTCTCCACTGCAAGCCACGGTTCATCCCCATGGCCCCATGGGGTCTCTATGCAGGCAACCAGCAAACCCGCTTCACACTGCCCATGGCCATTTCCAAAACACAAGACCGTGTTGCATACTCAATGACCCTCTTTCCAGCAGTTCTTATACTCCATGATACCAGGTAGGTGCCAATTTGTTAATCCAGGGGGGAATAAAGTAGACTTTGAAGAACAGGACACACCTTGAGCACTCAGGTCCCTTCTAAAGAGTCTACATTCTTCTTGTTGCCCCAGCACAGGTCAGCTAGCCCAGTCTCAAAGGTTGTAATCTCTCAGTTGCAGCTGAACAGGCAACAGTTTACCCAAAGATTTTTCTTTCTGTGCCATATCCCTCTGCACACAGTTCATTTCTACGCAAAGCAACCCTGCACAACTTCTCAGGACACAGGCATAAGAGCAGGCTTCTCACACAAACTGCTAGCCCAGTCCAAGAAAAGCTCTTTCTCACCCTCATGAGCCAAACCTCACAGTCCATAGTTCTTCCTGCATTCAGGTCTTGCAGCTCAGCCCAGAACAGTCCATCAAGCTGTACTTACAGCACTGCAAGGCATCTCTTAGGCCAAGGATTCAACTCTTTCCACATTCCTCTTGAAAATCAGCTACAAAAGGCTGAAGCCACATAGTCAGGTGTCTAGCAGCAACCCTACTCCTTGGTACCACTTTACTGTTTTAGTCCGGTTCGCATTGCTGGTAGAAATCACCGAACCAAGAGTAGCTTCTGGGAAAAAGAGATTCATTTTGGCTTACAGGCTCGAGGGGAAGCTCCATGATGGCAGGGGAAAATGATGGCATGAGCAGAGGGTGGACATCACCCCCTGGCCAACAAAAGGAGGACCACAGCAACAGGAGGGTGTGTCCAACACTGGCATGGGGAAACGGGCTATAAAGCCCATAAGCCCGCCCCCAACAATACACTCCCTCCAGGAGGCATTAATTCCCAAATATCCATCAGCTGGGAACCTAGCATTCAGAACACTTAAGCTTATGGGGGACACCTGTATCAAACCACCACAAACTGTAAAACAGGCAATGAGCTATATCAGGTTGGTATCTCAGAAGCCATCTGAGGAGCTAGGTCTCTTGTAAAATTGAAATTTACAAAAAAAAAAAAAAAGTGTCCCATTGACTGCAAGGACACAGAGAGTGACTGGATGTTCCCACCTAGGTTTATGACCTTTTGTCCAAGCAATAATATTTTAATAATAAAAACTTTAAAAGTACTGATATAACCCACACTCCTGATCCTCCAGGGGATAAATCTCTATTTAGCCATATAAGGTCTGAGTTGTCCATTCTCCTTAGATAAGGTCCTCTACTCCTAACATCCAAGGAAAGGACAGGCAGGGACTGGCAGAGGGATTTGGCTATGCTATTCATGGCTGGGAGTTTCCTTTACTCCATAAGGTTCTTCAAGGTACAAGATGCTCATGGTCACTCTTGAGCCTTCCTTTGTGATTTTCAGCCAGGCATACTGACCTACAAGGGTGAGTGATCTTCACTTCCCTGTATGGGCTACCAGTGATGTGGGAAAAATTGCAATGCCCCACCCAGATGGTTAGGGAGCCACAGGTTCTTTCTTGAAGCTAACAAAGATTTGAAAGTTCCTGAATTGAAGACAGACTCATAAGTAGAGTGAATGCAGAAGTAGCAAACTATCTTTATTGCAAGCAAAAAGCTCCCTTTAGGAAGGCAAGTGGCCCATATCTGGGAGTCTATCTGAATGAACTCCAGGACTGGGTTTTATAGGGTCTGTATCCCTTCTCCCCCTCTTGACATGGTAATGAAGGATCAGGCTTCAGATCCTCCACTAACCCCATCCCCCAAGGTATCTAAAACTGCTGACATTTTAAACTTCTTTGCTTTCTTTCCCAGCTTCTACTTTTATGTTTTTCTTCTGCCCCTGTGATGATTTGTATAAATAGACTACTGTCTGTGTTTCCTGACCCATTTCATATTCTTCCTTAGCTCCCCTATAACCTTCAAAGATATGGTGACGGAAGCAAGAAACAGCTGGTGACACTGTATCCTCAATAAGGAAGCAGGGAGTGATAGCTTGCTATGTCCTTTGTGTTCACTCTAGAATACCACTCCATTCAATACCACTGTGCATAGTTATGGTAGGTCTTCTCAGGTGTGGTGTAAAACTTTTACCCTGTACAGACACAAACACAGGTCTTCACCCCAGATAGGGCTCAAATGAGAGAACAAGCACTACTGCACCAAAACCAGTTTTCGTAAATCAATGAGTTTTTTGTGGTTACTTACAGGGCAAAGTGAGGGGTTTCCTACAGGAGCATGAGTGACTATAAGACAGCTACATCACCAAGAAGCCCATGCCAGAATAGTGCATGACTCACAACAGCTGCATCTCTGGAGCTTACTGCACAACCGGCAGGCAGCTCAGTTGGTTGAAGAATCACTCTCCAAGCAGTTGTTTTCCCTGTATATAACCTTAGGGAGAGTTGTGCAACCTTTTCCTCAAAAGTGTTCACTTCCTGAGTCTTCTCAGCTTTCTTCCACTCCCAACCTCACCCCAACCCACAGTAGGGAAGGTTTTAATTGCTGCACAACACCAGTCAGAGTCTGCCACTCAACAGTTGATTACCACTCCCATAAACTTCCATAGTTCTCATGTGACCTTTTAAATTTTAGCTTTTCTAGACTTCTTGACCTCCTTATTCCCCTCTTCTCAATTTTAAAGGAATCTTATATAAAACATTATCTCAATTAACCTAATGTAGAATATGCCTTACAGATATGCATCTCAATCCTGCCAAGTTGACAACCAGATTAGCTATCATAAACCAAGTTGGCACCATAGGCAGTTTCTTTACAAGAATATTACATGCACTGCCGCTAAACCAGTTCTCTATAGAGTTCCTGTGAAACTGCTACTCTCTGTATTTCTTTTGACCTACTATTCTTCCAAATGTCCACTAGAATGGCCCATTAAGCATGGTTTACAGCATTGTAAGTCTTCTCTATGCCAAACTTCCAATGTTTTCCATATCCTCCTCTCCAAAACCAGCAAACAATCATGCTACAAAAGGTGGCACAGCCAGGAAAGATTGAACCAATCCAAGTGCTAAAACAAACAGGGAAAAAATCAAATCCTCTAGCTCCAACTCAACAACCATAATCAGTGTCAAAGTCTCTGGGATTTCAATTCCACCCTTCCATGTGGTCTACCCTACACCCCAGAGAAAACTCCATCCCAAGGCAAGAAACTCCCCTTGGCAGCTGTCCCAAAGTCATAGTATTTCCAAAACCCCATAGTTTCCAGTGTAATCCTTATGGCTCTATTGAGTTTCAATGCAGGGATTACAAGTACCCTGCCTCACTTTACCCAGTGACCATTTTCTTTTTTTTTTAATTTTTAAATTTTTATTAACATTTTCCATGAATATAAAAATATATCCCATGGTAATTCTCTCCCTCCCCCCTGACACTTTCCCCTTTGAAATTCCATTCTCCATCATATTACCTCCCCATCTCAATCATTGTACTTACATATATACAGTATCAACCTATTAAGTACCCTCCTCCCTTCCTTTCTCTTCCCTTTATGTCTCCTTTTTAACTTACAGGCCTCTGCTACTAAGTATTTTCCTTCTCACACAGAAACCCAATCATCTGTAGCTAGGATCCACATATGAGAGAGAACATGTGGCACTTTGCTTTCTGGACCTGGGTTACCTCACTTAGTATAATCCTTTCCAGGTCCATCCATTTTTCTGCAAATTTCATAACTTCATTTTTCCTTACTGCTGAGTAGAACTCCATTGTATAAATGTGCCACATCTTAATTATCCACTCATTAGTTGAGGGACATCTAGACTGGTTCCATTTCCCAGCTATTATAAATTGAGCAGCAATAAACATGGTTGAGCACGTACTTCTAAAGAAATGAGATGAGTCCTTTGGATATATGCCTAGAAGTGCTATATCTGGGTCATATGGTAGATCAATCTTTAGCTGTTTTAGGAACCTCCACACTGTTTTCCACAATGGCTGGACCAGATTGCATTCCCACCAGCAGTGTAGAAGGGTTCCTGTTTCTCCACATCCCCGCCAACATTTATGATCATTTGTTTTCATGATGGTAGCCAATCTGACAGGAGTGAGATGGAATCTCAATGTAGTTTTAATCTGCATTTCCCTGATGACTAGTGACGTAGAACATTTTTTTAGATGCTTATATGCCATTCGTATTTCTTCCTTTGAGAATGCTCTATTTAGCTCCATAGGCCATTTTTTGATTGGCTTGTTTCATTCCTTATTATTTAACTTTTTGAATTCTTTGTATATCCTAGATATTAATCCTCTATCAGATATATAGCTGGTGAAGATTTTTTCCCATTCTGTAGGTTGCCTCTTTGCTTTTTCCCAGTGACCATTTTCAAATGCAGTCCATTACAAATCTAATGGCCCTTTCTGCATTTGTTATACTCTCATACTAGCAGGCAGCCACAAAAAAACACATTTGTTAATCAAGGGGGTAATAAACCCAACTTTGAATAGCAGGGAAACTCCTTCATAATTCTTGCCCCCTACTTTTATAAGAGTCAGCATTCTTCTTGTTGTCCCAATATGAAACAGCTGCCCCAATCTGAATGGTGTTAATTTATCAAACAGTTGCAGCTGAAGTAAGCTGTAGTCTTCAGCCCAAACTTTCACTTCTTTCTGTGTTTTATTGTGCTCACACCAGTCCATTTCTACTACAATTAACCCTGCACAATTTCTTATGACAAGGGTAGAACACAATAAGCCTCTCACACAAACTGCTTCTATCCCAGTCTGGTCAAATCTCTTTTTACTCCTCATAGTTCTTTCTGCATTTAGATCTTTCAACTATGACCAGAATGGTCTATCAAGTTCTCCTTAGAATACAGCAAAAGTTTTAAAATTATTCCATGTTCCTCCCACAAATCAGTTTCAAAAGACCAAAAGCCAAACAATCAGATTTCTAACAGCAATGACTCCACTCCTTTGGTACCAATTTTCTTTTGCACTTACCACTGGAACAGGCCTTGAAGTTTTATAGCCAGCTTTATGCCCTATTCCCTCTGTCTACTTCCTATGCTAATGTAATAAGGTAGTCCCATCTCAGGCTGTCATGTCTTTCTTTCAATGGTATATTCTATCCAATTGTAACTATAAACTTAATTAAACCCTTGTCTTCCCATAAACTACTCTGGTCAGATATTTGTTCACAGAACTAAGAATTGGGACTACTTTGGCAATTATGGGGAGGAGGATATATAAAACACTGAATCTTTCATATCAAGCAGCCTTACAATATTGTAAACAGTGCCTAATGGGCCATTCTGGTAGAAATTTGGAAGACTAAAAGGCCAAAAGGAATTCAGACCATGGATGATGCATAGGGGAAGAAGGACAAGTCTATAGGGAACTGGTTTACAGGAAGTTCATGTTCTTGCAAGGAAATTCGCTGTATTCTGTCCATTTCTGAGAACTTGAACAAAGCTGAAATTTTAAAAATGTACTAATGGGTTGGGCAGAGGACATTTCAAGGCAGAATATTATCAAGTCTCTGGCATGTGTTCTCTTAATTGTTATTATTCACATTTACAGTGAAAAGAGCAAAATGCAGAGCAGAAAGATATGAAAAATGTATTGTAACAGAAAGAAATATGAGCAAGTTTAAAATTCCATGTACAGAAACTACAGCAAGTTCTTCTGTCATTTTTAAGATTTCCATCATTAAAGGGAAATCTACTGTTCTGCACTGGGTCAAGCGGAAAGATGTCCTGAGGTCAAGACATCACCCATTGAAATTTCACTGTAGGAAGAAAGTAAATTCAGTCAGATGGAAAAAGCTTGAAGAATGCCAATGATGTTCCCTTTACTTCAAGACACCATACAGAGACTGCTATAACTGCTATCCAAGGCCAGACTTTATCCCAAGATCTCATCAGAAATTGGCAGCATTTTCTTTGTGGTACTGGTTTGGGGTGAATAAAAAATGTGGGATGGACAAGGTCATGGAATATTTCACCACAGTTCCACAGAGCCATGAAAACTAAATAATGTGAAACATGTCTGTAGTCCCCTCATGGAAACCTTGAGAGACCACTGAGTGAAGCTGTGAAGCTGAACCATAAGTTGCAATGGAGACTCCAGGATGATGGAGATGTCAGGAGCATGGGACATCATCTAAGGAAAACTGCAGGCTCAGGATAGATCCAGCCCATAGAGAGGCTAAAGGCAGTTAACAGCTGGAAGGGCGGAGCTACCAAGCATCCTGGAGACCAGATGATTTCATCAGAAATCCCAAATACAGACAGGCAGATGCAGGATTTAGTGTGTACATTTCTGGGTTTGTGCCATCTTTAAACTTTATTTGCTATGTCTTTATACCTCTATTTTGGAATAGGAATGCTTATTTTGTACCATTACATATTGTAAGTATGTAATTTGTGTTTTGATTTTACTGGGTTCACAGTTAAGAGACTCCTTTGTGACTTTGAACATTTGAATAGTAGTGGTAACTATATAGAGACTTCTAAAGTTAAACTGAATGTATTTTATATCATGAGATAGTCAATGAGCCTATGAGTAGCAAGGGTTGACTGTTGTAGTTTCAAAATAAAATGACCCCATAGGGCTGGAGAGATGGCTTAGCGGTTAAGCGCTTGCCTATGAAGCCTAAGGACCCCGGTTCGAGGCTCGGTTCCCCAGGTCCCACGTTAGCCAGATGCACAAGGGGGCGCACGCGTCTGGAGTTCGTTTGCAGTGGCTGGTAGCCCTGGCGCGCCCATTCTCTCTCCCTCTCTCTCTCTGTCTCTCTCTCTCTCTCTCTCTCACTCTCTCTCTCTCTCTGCCTTGTTCTCTGTCTGTTGCTCTCAAATAAATGAATAAAAATAAAACCAAAAAAAAAAAATTAAAGAAAATGACCCCATAGGTTTATGTGTTTGAAACCTTTCTGGTGATGTTAGGGAATGTTTTGAAACATTTAGACTTTGCTGGAGGCAGTATATCACTGGGGGTGGGCTTGAAGTCTTATATTTGACAGCATGCCCTCTCCTCCCCCCCTCTCTGTCTCTCTCTCTCTCTCTCTCTCTCTCTCTCTCTCTCTCTCTCTCTCTCTGCTTCAGATGATGAGATATGGCATGGGTTTCTCATTTCAGTCTTCCATTCTTTTGAAACTATAAGCTGAATTACATCTTTTATTTCCAGAAGCTGCTTTTGGTAGGAATATTTATTCACAGCAATGAGAAAGTAACTGATATAACACTTTTAAAGTGAAAGATAAAATCTAGTTACAAGGAAAACCTACTAATAATCAAGAAACATATTAATGGAGTTTAATGATTTTAGAAAGGAATGAAGGACAAGAGAGAAAAATTATGTGAGCATTCAGGAAAGAAGATCTAGTGATTTACATTAGAAAGTAAATTGATCTTGACAAAGATTAACAGCAAGGTAGTCATTTTTGTAGAAACTAGAAAGCAATTCTAGTCTGAACCTAAACTTGACTCATCAAGATAGCAATCAGGGTCAGCCCTCTGTTTTACTTCCTTGACCTTTGGCCTTCTTTGAACCTTTGAACGTGTCATTTTCCAGCCATGAGGAATCCATAAACAATTATTTGTCTAAAACTTCAGCCTATCAGGACCCCTGTCTGTACCTCCCCACACTCAAAGTAAGCAATCTACTCCATCCTGATTTGATACTTAATTTACATCTTCAAGGGTATATACAACAACAAAAAGACTTAGGTATGAGATACGGCTCAAAGGTTAAAAGCACTTGCTTGCAAAGTCTGAAGCCTGCATTCAATTCCATAGTACCCACATAAAGCCAGATGCACAAACTGGTACATGCATCTGGAGTTCTTCAGCAGTGCTAAGAAGCACTGGTGTGCTCATTTTCATACTCTCACTGTTTCTCAAACAAATACATAATTAAATAAATAAACAAAGCAAAAACGCAATCCAAGTCAGTTTGTGGCTACCCACTTAGAATCCCTCCCAACCTAGGAACTTTTCTTTCTTTACTTTTACTTTCTTTTCTTAAAAACCCTTGCTTAACTCGCCCTTCTGTCATGTCAACATGTATTATTCTTTGTGGGTAGTAAGCAAACAAACTCAAGAGCTACTGTCCTATGGAGTGTTAGTGACTGTTGAGTGTCTACAGCTATATCCCCTAAGATAAGCCCTCCCAGACATGAGAAAGGCTCCATCATGCACAAAACCCACAACAATCTAACATCAGAATCATCTGTAACACTTCTAGTGTCAAAAAGAAAATTGTGGCATAACAGGGAAACATTTTAAAAATAAATTGTTATCTCTATAAGTTATATTTTGGGGACTCAATGTAGGGTTCTTAAGTACAAAGTCTGAGACAAAACTGTAATCAAATATCTATATTGATTTTCAGTGTCTGATATAATTACTTTCTATTATCTTGGTGCATTAAAACATATTTCCTCAATTCTACATGCTAAAGTCTAAAGTTAAGGTGTCAGGAGAGTAAATTCCCTAGTGAAGATTTTCAAGAACACTTGTTCCTTGCATCTTCTATTTGTTGGTAGCTGCCAGAATTGACTTATTACTGCATAACTCTGATCATTGTTTTGTGATCATACTCATGTAAATTCTCTCTACATGTCTTTTATGGAAACCTGTGAATGCATTTAGGTTTTGACCATATAACCTATCATAACCCACCCCAAAATCTTTACTATCACATATGCAATGATTTCTTTTCATATAGATTAAATAGTATATATGGGTTGGAGATACAGCTTAGTGGATAAGGCAGTTGCCTGCAATGCCTAAGGATCCATGTTTGATTCCCCAGTACCCATGAAAGCCAAATACAAAAGGTGGTGCATGCATCTTCAGTTCATTTGCAGTGGCTGGAGGCCTTAGAGCTCCCATTCTCTCTCTCTCTCTTTCTCTCTTTTTCCAATAAATAAATATTTAAAAATCTAGTATAGATGAAAATATGTAATTTATGCAAGATGCTTTTTAAATCAGTGAGAACAAATTTTAAAACTTATACAAAATACCTATTCTAATTCCAAAAATGTATAATATACAAAAAGTATTTCCAACTGAAAATAAGACACTTTCAAAATACAAATAGGAAAAATGTCAGAGAGCCACTCCATCCCAACCTATTCTCCAAAATAATAATCCCTGAACTTGACAATTTCAACGTGAAATTCTATAAAAAGCTTTTTAAAAGCAGTTGATTTCAATAGCATTAAAACTGTTTCAGCATATAGAAAAGGAAGAAAAATTTCCAGATTCCTTTTACAAGTAAGCATACTACTGATCTGCCATGTAAACAGGACTAGAGTGAAAGAAAACTACCAACCACATGTCAGAGGTTCACCAGGATAGACTATAAGTCTGCAGTAGAATTTATGCAAACAACATGTCACATTATATTTAAACAGCATACAGAGGGTACAACACACAGAAAAATTTCTTATTTTCCATAACACTACAGAGGAGAAAATGCCTGAAGGGAAGTTTGTGAAATCATTATAAAAAAAGGACTATCAAATGGCATGATTTGAACAAAACAAAAACATTCCATGTCCTTAGCTGACTCAACATCATAAAGATGTCAGTTCTCCATAGATTAGCCTACAATTTTAATTTTTTTTTAAATTTATTTGAGAGTGACACACACTGATAGAAAGACAGATAGAGGGAGAGAGAGAGAGAATGGGTGCGCCAGGGCCTCCGGCCTCTGCAAACAAATTCCAGACTCATGCGCCCCCTTGTGCATCTGGCTAATGTGGGACCTGGGGAACGGAGCCTCGAACCGCAGTCCTTAGGCTTCACAGGCAAGTGCTTAACCACTAAGCCATCTCTCCAGCCCATAGCCTACAATTTTAATTACAAGCCTAGTAAAAGTGTCAGCAAGAAGCAAGATTTTGTGATAATAATCAAACTGAATCAAAGTTCACATGGAAAAAATAAACCAGTGAAAGTAGCCAAAAATGCACAGAAGAGAAA
Organism: Jaculus jaculus; assembly: GCF_020740685.1. Lineage (NCBI taxonomy): Eukaryota > Metazoa > Chordata > Mammalia > Rodentia > Dipodidae > Jaculus > Jaculus jaculus. Next base: position 75,461,436 of record NC_059102.1, on the reverse strand, counting down.
ATGATAGTAAGCAGCTACTCTTCTAATATCAACATATTACAATAAGGCTAAGTAAGTAAAATAGTGTGATATAGGCACATGAACAAACAGGCATATAGAACACAATGTAAGGTCCAGTAGTAACTATAAATGTATATGGTATTTGAGAAATAATGGAATATTATTTTATTTTAGAAAGAAAAAATGACCTACTAAACTGCAAAATGGACATGGTAATAACAGAAGAGTCACTAACCAAAACTGTTATTTTGTATAAGTGAGTGAAAATGCTGTTCAGTAGTGTTGGGAGAACTGCATGTACTAAAGAGAAAATAAAACCTGATTCTATTCAAGACATCTAATAATTATGACATGAAATTTAGATGCTGATTCAGAAAATATAAATTCAATATTTGTTTGGAAAAGTGAACATAATGGGACCAAGGATATAGCTCAGTAGAAAAGCATTTAACTAGCTTGTGTAAGACCTGGGTTTGATCCCTGCCACCTCTATATGAATAAATAAACAACAAATATATTCTTTAATATATAAGGCAAGCAAAGTCAAAAGGCAAATATCAAAGTGCGACAAAACGATATCCATCACAGACTAAAGGTTAATCTCTTGAATGGAAGGAAAAGATAATTGGATGGGAAAATGGGCAAAGATAATGACAGTTTACTGAAAGGGGGATATGAATTACCTCTAAACTTACATTAAAAATTGTTCATAACAAGAAATGGAAAACTAAGCCAACATTCTTGTTAAATGAAGAGAGATCCTGCTTGAATAACTGAAATTTTCATCCTTGTTTGTAAGAGTGTAAATTGGTTGGTACCTTTTCTATGGAGAGTAATTTGCTAAAGTCTGCCAAGTTTATAAGTTCCATACCCTAATAAGAATATTTTTGATGTAATATATGGACAACAACTTATTGTCATATTGCCTATAATAGCAAAATAGTAGGTTACTAAATTTTAAGTAATATCTACCAATGAATGTCCAGTTTCATGTATATAGAAAGGAACAGTCTAGAGCTATACAGAGGAATAAAGAAGTTCTGTAAATACTGATATGCAGATCTTAAAAATTACTGGAGGAGAGAATAAAAACTTGCATGCAAAAATCTCTGAAAAGATACATATACCATAATACTGGCTGTTAGGTGAAAGAGGAATTAGGTAGTTGATGGACTGAAGTATGAAGAACACATTTTAGTGTAAGCCCTTTTATGCATTTTGCACTTTTTAAAAATATGTCAATTAGAGAAAGAGAGAGAGAAAGAGAGAGAGAGAAATTGTGGATGTACCAGGGCCTCCTACCACTGCAAATGAGTTCCAGATAAATGTGCCAATTTGTGCACATGTGCATATGGCTTTACATGGGTATTTGGGAACTGAAGCTGGGCCATTAGAGTTCACAAGTAAGCACCTTTAACCACTGACCCATCTCTCCAGCCTGTTTTTCATGTTAATTATTTTCATATATTAATTACTAAATAGAAAAAGTTATAAGATCTTGTGGGTCATAACTGCAAAAAGGGACTACAATCGTGATAAGCAGTAAAAGAAATGAATGTAATTCAGAAAATTTAGTAAATTTAGTCCTCGACCTTCTCTTTCTTTTCTCCAAAATGCAGTCTTCCTCCAATTACACGTTTGCTTGCTTTTTATCAGTTTCTATCCATATCCTCAAACATTTCTGCTTCATTTATCTCAACAATTATTTTAATGCTTCTACAAATTTCAGTTAAAATTAGATCAGTCCAAACAGCCTTCTAAATATTTATATTTATACCCATATATTAATGCAACTCTCACTTTTGGTTAGAGAAGCTTCTCTTTTCTAATGGTGGTGACTCAAAACTCATCAAAGTGCTGAGAAGTGATAGTGAAGCATTCAGCATTAAGTAAAGTATCTCCATCACAAAGTACAAGAACAGATTTAAGAGCCAAAAAAGGGGAAGAGTGCTGTTCAATACTCTTCCACACACAAAATGGTCATGATATTCATGACCTTCCAGTGACTGATGCTACCTACATAAAACTTGCATAGAAGGGGAGAAAAATGATGACATCAAAACAGAAGAAAGGCTACTTGGAAAGAAGAAGGGACTCAATAGAAGGGACATAGGAGAGGGGGGACAGAGAAAGTGGTGGGAGTAGATTATGATCATGGCATATTGTTTATATGTATGAAGATTGTCAATAAAAAGTTAAAAAAACAAAATAAAAGGGCTGGGGAGATTGCTCAGTGGTTAAAGGTACTTGCTTGGACAGCCTGCCTGCCCAGGGTTAAATTCTGCAATACCTATGTAGAGGCAGATGCACAAAGTAGTGTATATATCTGGAGTTTGTTTGTAGTGTCAAGAGTCCCTGGTGCCTCCATTATCTCTTCCTCTCTTTTTCTCTATCTCTCAAATAAATATTTTAAAAAGTCAGGTAAAATTATACTCTGTCTATGTAAAAGCCACATATTGATAATAAGATATTGGAATTTCTATTTGTATTTTGCCTTATCCTTATATGGTTAGATAATATATAATTTATAATTAACATGCATACATATTAATATCACATCGTATTTTTGAACTAAGGGTGTATAATCAAAATGTTACCACTACCAAATGACTTTCCCATGTAAATAAGACACTTCATACACTATATGCATCAGATGTACTGAAAAGTAGCAGCCACAAATCATGAATTTCTTATCAAATTCTATTAAATTTATACACTATGGTATTTAGCAGGGTGCTATTAGAAGAGGAATCTGTAATAGTAGAACCTTAAGATCAGGAAAGAAATTGTCAAGCATTTGCTCCAAAATTTACTTTAATAAGAGACTACTGTGGGCCAGAAAAGATAAGAAATATTCTCTAGGTTGCAAGGCTGGCAAATAGCAATCCAATTAGGTATAGAACCTAAATTTTATAAACGCCTGTTTTTTTGTTGCTGTTGTTGTTGGTGGTGGTTTTTTGTATACACACATCTATATGTAAAAGTGTTTAAAGGTGTGTTTGTGTACGCATGTGTTCTGGTGCACATGAACCACCATGTTTGTAGAGGTCATTGTACAACTTTTGGTTGGTTCCTTACTTCCAATTGATTTGATGAAGTGTCTCTTATTTGCTACACTGTTTGTCATCTTCCAAGAAATTCCTGTTTCTGTTCCTCCTTTCAGGCTATAGGCACCTGGTAATTACAGAAGCCCACCATTTAATGTGTGGTATGGGGATTTAAGCTCAGTTACTGAGTTGCACAGTAAACACTTTATCAACTAAGTCAGTGATGAACTCTTACACAACATCTGTATAGGTGTCTATGGAAAACACACACACACACAATAACATATATCAATACATGTGAATAGTGAATCCCTTTTTATGATGTATGTAAAATTTTAAAGCTAGTCCAAATGATAAAAGCTTAAAACAGTTAAAAGTACTTCTATTTTTATTCACTTTCTCTAATAGAATACAAAGGAAAATGAAAACTATCCAGAACTCAAACCAATTTAAAACATCTTGGTAATATTTATATATTTCTTTCATGGTATGTACTAGTAAAATTTAAGAGATTTGAGATCATATAGCTCCAGAAACACTGGTTTTTCAACTGCAGCTATGACAATTAAGCTTTGTCATATATTGAGAAAACTACCCTGATAACTTGAGAAATGTAGAATTCACATGACTGCTTAGCAAAATAGCGTTTGGATGAGAACACACGAAATTTAATCTTGATTCAGACTTCAACTCAGGTGAAGTGACATACTCAGGGCCTCAGTTTCCGTTAAGTAGGAAGCTACGCGATCCACATTTCTCCTCTAAGAAGATTTAAATCTGAAATTTCTAGAAGCAAACGAAGTCCGGACTTATAAAATGGTAAGGGCGACAGCGGACTGCGTCTTTGGAAGAGCTCAGCTGTCTTCTCAGCAGATCCATCCGTGGCCCTTGCTGCAGCCCTTCCAAAGCAGGCCACGACTACATTTCCCATCGGCCCTAGGGCTTCTTCCGGCCGGCGCTCTGCTTTCCGGCCGCGCCTTTTACGTCAGTTTGAACCAAAGGCTCTGTTGCTGGGCGGGGTTCCAGAACATGGGTTCCTTCTTGACCCGCTCACTGGAACCCACTGAGGTCGTTGCGTCTCCCGCGGCCTCCAAGCCCACACCCCCAGATGCGGCCGAAGCGCCCGCGGCTCCGGAGAAAGGGCCCCTGTTTAAAGGCTGCTGGAGCTGCCGCGTGCTCTCCGGGACCGGACTGATCGGGGCGGGCGCCTACGTGTACTTGGTGGCACGGAGGCCTATGAAGCTGGGCTACGCCCCGGGTCCCGGGACCATTGCACAGATGGTCGTCGGCATCAGTGAGAGCGGGCTGGGCTACCTGGGCTGGGAGCGGGCGGGGGAGGAGAGGACGGGCCGCTCTCCCGTGGTGGAGGCTAAGGAAGAAGGAAGGTTACGAAATTTGGAGAACTCTTATTACAAAGTCTGTTTTTTTTTTTTTTTCCAAAAAAACAACAACAAAAAACAAAACCTGGCCAGGTATGGAGGCGCATGCCTTTATTCCCAGCACTTGGGAGGCAGAGGTAGAATGATCGTGGTGAGTTCGAGGTCATCCTAAGACTACATAGTGACTTCCAGGTCAGCCTGGGCTAGAGTGAGAATCTACCTGGAAAAACAAAAATAAACAAACAAACAAAAAAAATAAAACGCCTGTACTGTTAGAGGAATTAAATTATTTCTTTTTAATGTTGAACAGAGAGAAGCAGAAGCAGAGCGGAGAAGTTAGAGCTGGCTCTTGATTGCAGGTTCATTGATCCCTTAGAATATGGTTCCACTTTTTCCAGATCCTGGAGAAAGGAGATGGAGAGTATTTGGCCTTGGGTTAAGAAAGTAGGAATCTATTCTAGATGTGGGTTCAAAGGCCGTCTACTAGGTGTAGCCCTTGGTAATGTACTGGTTGTCCCAGAATGCCTTCCAGGAAAACATGGTTCTTTTAACCTTTTCACTCCAGTTTTTGTGATGAATGTAGTTTTAGATTTTTGGATTTCTTATTACATTTTAACTAAGTTGTCATCCTCACTGTCTGTAATCTTGTTTAAAGAGGTAGCAGTGGTCTCCCTCCCTTCCTGTCCTTTTACTTCACCCTTGCAGAAGGAAAGATAATATTGATCGCTTATAGGTTCGCCAGAAATGTGAGGGTTCAGTACAATGCCATATAATGAACTACTTGACAAACATATTAAAATTATGATTTTTCTTCTTCCCTAGGTATTGCCGGTTGGGGTGTAGTTATACTTACAGATCCCAAAGGGAAGGCCTACCGAGTTGGTTGAAATTACCACCAGAGAATTTGTCATCTCCTATCCCTGGCTCCAGGACACACAGTGAAGCATTGAGCTTAAGAATTTCTGGTCAGACATACACATGGATAGATTGCACTATCTTGGATTACAAGACTGAGAAGACAGTGAAAATATTGGCTGTCATTGTTTGGCCATGAGTGTCTGTAATTTGTGGGTTTTTTCCCCTCTCAGGTTATATAGGGACCAATAAATCCCTTGGAAAAGAAAATGGGTCTGTGTCTTACCCTAGGGAAGAATAAAGTGGTTTTGTGTCTAGTTAACAGAAAGTTACACTTTATAATGAAGATAATTGCCAAAAAGTATGAAAATGGAGGTAATGATAGGCCAATAGAAAAATAAGGAAATTAAAAAAATTTCAGTTCCTTTTATTTCTCTCAGAATTGGATCAATACCTGTTACCAACCTAAAACTGGGTAGGGACATGCAATTACATCATAACTTTGCTCTACTTTCTAAAGTATACTCAAACCTGTCATCTAATGAGAGCATTGTAGATAGTCTTGATTTGTTCTTTCATTGATCACCCTTGAAACAAGCAGGAGGGATTTGCCCTAGTCCTTCATCTATCACTGATGGAGCTAGGACTTGTCAAGGTCTGCTCTCAGAGGTAGGGTGCTTTCAACAAAGCAAGAATTAATCAAATATCAATATGCAATAAAAGAATTAGGTACCAAAATATTTGGGAAAAATAAAAACTTGAAGGAAAAGCCTTAAATTTCTTTTTCACAGGCATAATGAATTTCATTTGGTGAGATGGAGATGCTTTTCTTGAGATAAGGACCTAACATTTGTCTAATAATTGAAATGCTACTACTAGTTTTGTTTTTAATCTGAAATTCTAAGGTTTCTTTGTGATGGTAAATGTAGCCTTTTTCTTAAAGCAGAAAGATAGTAAGTTTTTAATGATTTTGTTGAACAAGCAGTCCTTTTTTAAGGCTGCTTTTTTTTTGTTTTGTTTTGTTTTTTGTATGTAAAAGTGCCAAAGTTTAGGACATCACAGATGACCAAGACTTGTGCGTACACTGAGTTCATAGTATAAACGTTACAAATAAGTGATAACTGCAAACACTTCAAACAACCTAAAAAGTAGGGAATAAGCTGTTTATGTGCAATATACAATTCTGTTAAATTATGTTAACTAAAAATGGAAGTTTTAGTTAGAAAGGATCATAGATGTCCCAGCTGTAATCTGATTTTTTTTTTTAAGATAAGCCCAAACCGCATAAGCGTAATTTAAGGTCATGCATGACCTACTGGGCAAACAGAAAAAATCTACACATAAAGCTATACTTTGGAAGTATTTTGTGTTTGAGACTAGACCACTGCTATAAAGTGAATAGTTTCTGATTTCTGGGGGTATATAAAAAGTTATAGTAGAGTATTAGTACTAATATGCCCATATACTTCCATCTTTAGCAAGTCTTGTCTTAGTATTGATGGTTACTAACTGGGCAGTGTTGTAGTTACTAGAAGTTGAGGTATAGCAATTTCTTAGACTGAAAGTGAAGTTTACTACATCGATTGTTGCATACATGCCAAAAGTTCTCATTCAATACTATTTGATAGCCTTTTACCCATGGAAGAATTTCAAAACTCAGAATTCTTTCAAGCCTTACAGCTTTTTTGTCAACTGAGTGTTACTATAAATTATTGTTTGGCATTTCAGTCAGTCTCTCAGCATCTTCAAGAGTATGGTCCATCTCAAGGAAACACTTTGCTCATCTGGCAGAAGCAAGTCCTCAGAGTTGTCATGACATTGAAGCAGTTCAGCCCCATTTATATATTATAATGCTGCTGCTTGATACTGTCAACACATCTTTAGTTCTATTGAAACTCAAAAGTTGGGTTGTAGAGATGGCTTAGTGGTTAAGGAACATTCTGTTAAAACTCAAAAGTCAGTCTGGAGAAATGACTTTGCTGTTAAGGAGCTTACCTGCGAAGCCTAAGGACCCAGGTGTTCAATTTCCAGTACCCACATAAGCCAGATTCACAGGGTGGTGCATATGTCTGGTGTTTGTTTGCAGTGGCTGGAGCCTCTGGTGTGCCCTCTATCTCTACCTGCCTCTTCTCTCTCACTCTCTGACTTCCTCTCTCTCTCTCAAATAAATAAATATTTTGAAACAACACTGAAAAGCCATCCATGAGAGTTAGAATTAATGCCTTCTAAACTTAAATCAATGTTGGTATTTTGGCCTCCTACCATGAGTTACAGATGTTCTTAATGACGTCTAGAAATGGTTAATCATTTCCAGGTAGTTTTCAGGGTACCTTGCTCAGATCTATCTGATGAAGCACTGTATGTATAGCCTTATGAAATGTATCTCCTAGATAACAGAACCTGAAACATAACTATCTTTTATACCTTTATCCGAGGTCTTGGTTTCAAAAATGTTCATTGTTAAAGGACATTTTATTTTATTTTATTCTGAACAGTAAGTCTCAACAAATTTAAAGATGTCCACTAACTCATGTAAGCATATGCATTTCAAGTGTTCAAGTGAATGGAACAAGAGTTAGTGTAACCCGAAAACTAGAATGTTCAGATGGTAATTGAGTGTTGCCTTTAACTTGAGGTTGCCATCTGCCTTAATCCCAAACAAGAGATTTGTCTTGTACTTTGAAGCCAGGCATAGACTTCACCATAGCTGCGAAAGTCACAAATGGCATCTTTTTTTTTTTTTTCTTCAATATAAGGATATATTGTCTAAGTTCTTTGTTTAATGTAGCCACTTCCAGTGAAGTTTCTTATACCTAAATAACTTACTCAAGGTTTACTTCCATTATGTTATCTTGCACATTGATCTTAACAGAGATAACTAATGCCTTTCAGCTTGGTGAGCCAGTTTCTACCAGTTTAAAGCTTATCTTCTGCAGCTTCTCATCTTGCAGCATTGATAGAATTAAACAGAAGGAGTACCTTACTTTGGCATGGTTGTGAGGTAGAGAAATGTGACTTGTTTGATCTTCCAGATGACTAAATTTTTGTCCATATCAGCAGCCAAGCTGGTTTGCTTTCTGACCATTTCTTAGGCTCACCAGAGCAGCACTTTTTAAACTTCCTTCAAGAACTTTGCATTCATAACTTTGCAGAAAGTTTGGAATAAGGTATCTAGCACTTTTCTTGTACCTTTCTCATGAAGTTTGGTCATTTCTGACTTTTGATTTAAAATGAAGGGCTAGGGAGATAGCTCAGCAGTTAAAGTTGCTTGCTACCAAAGCCTGTCTTCCTGAGTTCTGTTCTCCAGTGCCTATATAAAGCCAGATGCACAAAGTGGCAAATGCATCTGGAGTTCATTTGCAGTGGTAGGATGCTGTGGTATGCTCATGTGCTTGTTCTCTCTTTGCAAATAAATAACATATTGAAATGAGAATTATGTGGCTTTTCATTTATAGATTTAAAGGCCATTAAGATTCTTAGATTTTGAAAATGTTTCTCAGGCCAGCTGGAGGAGAGAGAGAGAGAGAGGCAATGGCCACATTTCAGTGAAGTTCACCGTCTGACATAGTGCAGTTGTGCTTCAAAACAATTGTGGTTATATCAAAGATTAACATCACAAATCTCCATAGCAAATACACCAAATGTGACAGACACTTAATTATCAGCACATGGTACTTGAAAAATTCTACCTGTAGACTTGCTCAATGCAGGATTGCTAATTTTATATATTTTTATTTTACTTTTTTTTTTTTTTTAAATACTTGCTTACTCGAGAGAGAGAAAGGCAGATAGAATTGGCATACCAGCACCTCCAGCCACTGGAAGCAAACTCCAGACACATGCGCCACCTTGTAATCTGTTTTATGTGGGTCCTGGGGAATTGAACCTGGGACCTTAGGCTTCGTGGGCAAGCAAGCACCTTAACCGCTAAACCATTTCTTCAGCCCAGGATTGCTAATTAAAAAAATTAGAATATGTGGCCTCTGTATCAACATGAGAAAATGAACTCAAAACCCTATCAGGTACATAAAATGGTATACACCTGTAATTCTAGCACTGGGGAAGTGAAAATAGGAAATCCCTGGGGTTAACTGGCAAGCAAATCTGAGTCAGCTCAAAGGTTTAGACAGAGACCCTATCTGAAAAAAATAAGGTGGAGAATAACTGAGGAATCCACCAGATGCCCACCTCTGGCCTCCATACACACACATTCACATACATTGCCAACAGATATATGCAATAAAGTGTAATAAAATAAAGTGTGCCTGCATTACAACATTTTGAAATTTGAAATTGTACAAGCATATATCTGTAAGCAGGAAAGAGCTTTTCCTAAACTTGTGTACTAAACAATATATATATTGGTTCTTCCCAACCTAGAGCAATTTAACTGGGTATGAGCAAAGTATTATCCTAGTCTTTAGACAATTAAGTGTGAATGAGCAAAATATAAAAGATCAAAATTTGTACTTCCAAGTTTTCATTTTAAATTTTTGTTTTTATTTATTTGAGAGTAACAGAGAGAGAAAGAGGCAGAGAGAGAATGGCACACCAGGGCCTCCAGTCCAGCCACTGCAAACAAACTCCAGATGCATGTGCCACCATGTGCACCTGGCTTACGTGGGTCCTGGAGAATAGAGTCTTGAACCAAAGTCCGGAGGCTTCACAGGCAAGCACCTAACTGCTAAGCCTTCTGTCCAGCCCCCAACTTTTCTTTTTAGTTTTTTGAAGGATACTTCAAAATTTGATTTCTATCAGTACTAAAACCAGAAATTCCAGTTTGTTTTTAGAACGAGTCCATGATCCTCACAGAAAGGTTTTAGGGAGAAAAGAACACTTTAATTCTATCTTACAGTTTCTTGATTGTATTACTTTACTTGATGATAAGGAGGAATAAACAGAACAAACAGACTTGGTAATGAATCCATTAGTACTTGGTAGTATAAGAACTCAAATTTAATTATGATTTATGGGCTTTAGAAATGAGAGTCTATAAAGTCACATAATTAGTAAGGGAAGATGAAAAATACAAAAAGTTTATTTATTTAAAATGCACTTGCATCTTTCCTTAAGACCCGGAAATCCAAATGTAACGTAAATTAAGCTGGAATTTTTAAAATTACTATCCAACACATATTGGCTCCAACTTCAAATGATAGCTATACATCTTGGCTTTCCATGAGGACATAGCACCATGACCTGCATAGGTGTTCTAAAGAGATACTTAACCATTTCCTTTGGCTGTCAGACTAGTGAGACACTGATCTCCAAGAACCTGGGATTTCCTTAAGAATCTCCTGCTGTGACAAAGAATAGGCCAAAGCCTGGTTCCAGTGAGAGGGGAAATTGTCTCAGACAGAGATTTCATTCAGTGCCAACAATTTGTCAGGTCTTCTCCCCAAGAGACTCTCCCCCCCCACCCCCATTGTTGGGCAGGACAGTACCTTGACCAGTAATAATTTACTTTGCATACCTCTGGCTCTTTACTCAAATCTTATGTCAGAACCCCCAAGAATGGGCTTGATGTGGGGGGAGTAATTGGATCATTTTATCTTCACAGTGTGAATACATCAAATCTCCATTTTTCTGCTTTTTACCATTAATTTGGCTCTTTTTAAAACTTTTGCCACTTTCACGTATATACACAATGTATTTTGATCCTACGCCCCACCAGGTACCCACTCTTCACCCTCCCCATCCCTTGAAAGCCCCTTTTTTCCCCACTAGATCCTCATCCTACTTTCATGTGTTTTATTTGTTTTAATTTACACATTGAGTTAAATTAGGGTCACTTGCATGGGTGGAAGGTTATTTACTGTAAAATGGTAACCCACCAATATTGTGAGATTTTTAGCTCTGTGAGTGATTAACTTTCCATAATGATGTAGGAAACCCCCAGGCTCATGAACCTCAAACCTCAGGCCCTTGACCTAGTTATCAAAGAGTTGGAAAAACTGACGCAGAGAAGAGTAAGTTATAAAATTTATTTTAGGGAGAGTTAAGTGAACAAGAAAAAAAAGCAAGAAAACACCCAAGCCAAGAAAAGTTACTCCCTCCCTGGCCATGTGGAGGCTTGGATCAAGTCTTTTTATAAACTAGGCATCCAATTAGGATGAGCCTTATTGCCAACTTCAGATGTGTAGCAAAGACTCTGATTGGGTAATAGGTGAAGAACAGGGATTCAGGGAAGGCCCCATCCACAGAAGCTGTAAGCCCATGAGAATTTCCAGAAGAAACAAGAACCTGCTGTGGGCCCCTCCTGTGTTAGTCTTTTGGGTCCAACAACCAATTGGGTCTCTCCTTCATAAACCTGAATCCAATGGCAAGCCTCATCCCATTTAGATGCATGATCACTGTAAAGGAACCTAACCACGTGTGTAATCTCTCTTCTTAGCACCTTGTATCCTGTGTATCCTCCTGAACACGAATGTGTGAGTCTCCCCCCACCTCTCTCTTGCCTTTTGCTTGGGTACTTTTCCATTTGTTTCCTACGTGCATTTTGTTTTGGGACACTTTCCTGCTTTACTACATGTGTGATCTTTCTTTAAGCTCTAGACCTTTATTGTCCTGTCCTTTAGCTTTTGCTGATCCCCTATGTGAGTGTGAAGATGAAGAGGATCTCTTGGCTTAGGATCTCATGCTTTGCTTTCCAAATGTCTTCTCTGGAGGCTTTCCCTCTAGAAATTTCTCTGTGAAGATTTTCTCCATTCTCCCCTCCTACTTTCTAGCCATACCAGGGTGGGGGAGAGGGGGAGAATTCCCTTCTGGCTTGAGTCTTTTTTAGCTAGCCTTCCCCTTGAATACTGAGTCTCCCTCATAATTCAAATTTTACCCATCACGAGTCTGTTTTTACAGTTTATTGCTAAATCAGATAAGCTACAGAGATAGCTTAGTGTTGAGGTGATTGCTTGTGCTTCAAAGCTTAAGGACCTAGGTTCAATTCTGTAGTACCCATGTAAGCCAGATGCACAAAATAGTGCATGAGTCTGGAGTTCATTCACAGTGGCTGGAGTCCCTGGCATTCTCATTCTATCTCTCTCTCCCTCACTCCCTTAACTGAATAATACATAAATATATAAATAAATAAATGTTTTTAAAAAAGAACCAAACATTTGAAGTCCACAGCCAGGGATCTCCTACATCTTTACAGAATTTAATCCCTTCTTGGACCCAAAGTTCTGCATCATCATAATGCTGTTTTTGATTACTATGGCTCTGAAGTATAGCTTGAAATCAGGTATGGTGATAAAATTAGCTGTATTCTTTTTGCTCAATATTGCTTTGTCTAGCCACAGTCTTTTGTGTTTCTGTGATTATTAGGAAGTAAAAAAAATATTTCCATGAAGAATGATGTTAGCATTTAAAATATTATTTATTTATGAGGAGAGAAAGAGAGAATGTATGGGCACAGTAGGGCCTCTGGCCACTTCAATCAAACTTCAGATGAATGCACCACTGTGCCATATGGCTTTACATGGGCATGAGGGAAATCAAGCCTAGGCCAGCAGTTTCTGCAAACAATCATTTTTAACAACTAAGCTATCTCCCCAGCCCTGACAGTAGAGTTTTGATTGGAATTGCATTGAATCTGTAGATTACTTTTGTTAGAATGGCCATTTTCACTATATTAATTCTTCCAATCCATGAACATGGGAGGTATTTCCACCTTTTTATTGTCTCAAAGTTCTTTCTCTACTGTTTTAAAACTCTCCCTGAAGAGGTCTTTTACTTCTATGATTAGGGTTATTTCAAGACAATTCTTTTTGAGGCTATGGTGAATGGAATTATTTCCCTGATTTCTTTGTTCATATTTGTTATTGGTGTATAAGAGAGCTGCTAATATATTTTTTTATGTTCATTTTGTATCCTGCCCCTTTGCTAAAAGCGTTTATCAGCTATAGTTTTCTGGTGGAGTATTTTGAGTCCCTTATGGCACATCATCTGCAAATGAGGATATTTTAACTTCATCCTTTTCTATATGAATCCCTTTTATTTCCTTCTCTTTTTCATGCTCTAAGACTTCAAGTACTATGTTGAATGGGAGTAGAGAGAGTACACACCATTATCTTATCCCTGATCTGAATGATAACGTTTTCATTTTTCTCAAGTTAGAATCATGTTGGCTATAGGTTTGTCTCATGTATATGTGTGTGTGTGTACATATATATATATATGTATGTATATATATATATACACACACACATACATATATATACATACATATACATATATATGTGTACACACACACACACACATATATATATATATACTTTATGATACTGAAATATTTTTCTCCCATTGCTACCTTTTCCAGAATGTTCTAGAAGTATTTTTATTTATTTGAGAGGAAAGAGAAAGAATGGATGAACCAGGGAATCTTGCCACTGCAAGTGAACTCCAGAAGTGCCTACCACTTTGTGAATCTGATTTTACATGTATTCTGGGGAATCAAACCTGGCCTGGCAGGCTTTGCAAGTGAGTACCTTTAACCACCAATCCATTGCAGCCAAGCACTGTAGAACTTTCATCATAAAGAAATGTTGGGGGGGGGGGTTGTTGGTTAGATGGCTTAGTGGGTAAGCACTTGCTGTGAAGCCCAAGGACCCACGTTAGCCAGATGCACAAGGTCACCTACACATCTGGTGTTTGTTTGCAGTGGCTGGAAGCCCTGGCATGTCCATTCTCTCTCTCTCTCTCTTTCTCTCTGCCTCTTTCTCTCTCTGTCACTCTCAAATAAATAAATAAAAATAAACAATTTTTTTTAAAAGGAAATCTTGGGGGCTGGAGATATGGCTCAGAGGTTAAGGCACTTGCCTTAAGACCTAAGCACCCAGGTTTGATTCCTCAGTACCCATGTAATGCTAGATGCCCAGTGGTACATGCATCTGGAGATTGTTTATGGAGGCTGAAGGCCCTGGCATGCCCATTCTCTCTATCTTTCTTCTCTGCCTGCAAATGAATAAAAATATTTTAAAGGGTTGGATTTTGTTACAGGTTATTTATATATTTAAAAGGGAGAAAGAGGAAGATATAAAGAGAACTGACACATCAGGGCCTCTAGCCATGAACTCCAGATGCTTGAGTCACCTTGTGCATCTCTCTGTATATGAGTACTGGGGAATCAAATCTGGGTCCTTTGGCTTTCTTTGCAAATGCCTTAACTGCTGAGTTTTCTCTCCAGTCCATTGTAAAGGTTTCATCATGCATCAACTGAGATGGTCTTTGATTGCTGTCCTTGAGTCTGTTGTGTGCTGTATTGTGTGTACTGACATATATGGTGAGCCCTCCCCGCATCTGTGCAATGAAACCCACTTGACCCTTGTGTATGATCTTTATGTGTTCTTGAATTCAGTTCGCAAGTATTTTGTAGATATTTTCTGTGTCTATGTTCACCGGGAAGATTAGTCTATAATTTTCTTTTTTGGTTATGACTTTATCTGGATTTGGTATTTAAAGTATGCTGGTTTATTTTGATACATGAGTATTTTGAGAATTGATGCTACTAATCAGACTTCTGTTGTAACAAAATACCCAAGATAGTCTAGGTTTATTTCAACTCATTGCCTTGGAAGTGTTTTCTGTGACTGATTGACCCAGAATTACCTTAAATCATGATTCTGCTTAAAGTCCTTCAGTATCTGACTCAGACTGTGTGAAATGACTTTCATTAATTCACCTTCTATTTCTTTCTGTCTTCATTTGTTTCTGCTTCCTGACTTCTCTGTAATCACATCATGTTCCTGCCACTCTTACTATGTTATCTCTAAATGTCATTCACTATGCCTTTAAAAAAACTATTTGCTGAGATGAAGGGGCAGTGAGAATGGGTATGCCAGGGCCACTAGCCACTGCAAATGAACTCCAGATGCATGCATCACATTGTTCATCTGGCTTTACGTGGGTATTGGGGACTCAAACTTGGGTATTGCATGCTAGTGTTTTAACCACTGAATCAGCACACTATTAATATTCAGTTGCACTGTGCCTTTTAACAGGTGACTCCTTTAAGCTAGAATATTTTTGTCCCACTTCATATAACAAAACAAAAATTCTACCTGTCCTTCAAGACCCAAATGAAGTATCATGTCCCCTGACAAGACTTCCCTGAAAAGTCTGCTTTTACCCTTCATTACCTTTAGGACTGTGTAACTATTAATTTTGTTTTGCTAGACTGTGTTGAAAGATTGTGTGGTAATTGCTTGCTTCTGCATTTGTCCCTCCTGAGGACTAAACTTTCAAGAGAAGGATTGAGTTGTGGTCATCTTCATGTTTCCTACTCTCAGTATCAAGTATGTAAGGCACCTGGTGGTTGTTGTTCAGTACATATTTGGTGATGAGTGAATATAGGTTTAACAATAAATTAATGAAGCTCAAGTGTAGCTGAACCTGAAATACTTTCGTACAGCAGATCTCTACTGTATGTACTAGGACCTAGGTTCTAAACCCTTCTGTCACTCATCCTCAATAACACACCTGGGCAAGTTGCTTCATTTTTTAAAACATAATTTCTAGGGATAGATAGATTTCTTAGTGGTTAGCACTTGCCTCGGAAGCCTAAGGACCCAGGTTTAATTCCCCAGTACCTACATAGCCACGTGCACAAGGTGGCACATGAGTCTAGAATTTGTTTGCAGTGGCTGGAGGCCCTGGCATGGCATGCTATTCCCTCCCTCACTCTCCCTCTCTCTTTCTGTCTCTCAAGTAAAGGGATAAAAGTAAAATATATATTAAAAAGCATAATTTTCTGCAAGTTAAATAATTTCTTTTCAGCACCATGATTCTCTGTCAATAATCTTTGTTTAAAAAAGACATACTCTCTTTGATTTCAAAAAAAGAGATAGCAATGAGTGATTGAGGGAGAAAAAAAAACAACTGAAACAAATACTCTGCAATACTCATTCAAAAGTGCTGCAGGAGAACAGACCATTACTGCATCACGTCTGTCCCAAGCATTGTGAGCTCTAAGGGCCTGCTGACTCACAAGAAATTGACAACCTCTCTTACCCCTGTTAGCACAGCTGACCAAACAATTCTGAAAGGGAGAAAAAAGGTCTACAGCATAAAATGTGATTATCCTCTCATGGCATACAGTATGAGAAGTTTAAGAAAAGGTTGGGAGTAGTGGTAGTGGTGGCAAGCGGATGTGTGTGTGTGTGTGTGTGTGTGTGTGTGTGTGTGTATGTAATACCATTCTATCTATCTACAAATCATCAAAATAAGAAAAGCATTTCTCTAATTAAATTCTCCATAACACTAGATTAAATTAATTTATGCTTTGTAGGTTGTTTCTAGAATAAGGATAGGTGTCAGTGAAGGAAAATACTCTATCACCAATTCGGCAAAGCAAACCACTAAAAATTGCACATTTTCCCCAATACCTGGAGATATTTGAGAATGTATATATGTATGTATATATGTAGTCTCCAGTACTGAAAGAGCCATTAAGTCTGGGACCAGGAGTCAGAACGAAAGTTCTAATTATGCAATCACCAAAAGACTTGTCATAACTGACTGGGAGAAAGATGGCTTCATTTATTTCAAGGAAACTACTATTTTCAGGCACCTAAATGCATGATATTAACATTTGTATTAGTTACTTTCCTAGTTTCTGTGACAAAATACATGATACAAAATACAAAATACATGACAGCAGTCAGCCACTTAAGAAAGGAAGTGTATATTTTGTATTACAATTCAAGAATACAGTCCATTATGGCAAGGTAGGCATGATGGCAGGAGTATGAAGCAGAGCTGGTCATAGTCAACAAATGCTGGTGCTAAGATTTTCCTTGTTTTATTTTTTTCTGGTGGGAGGCAATGTGTATTTGTGTAGTTTACTATGCATGTACTCATACATACGTTGGTGCACATGTGTGTGGAGGCCATTGGTTGAGAGGTATCTTACTTTATTGCTCTGGAATAGCCTAATTGGTGAATTTAGTACCTTGAATTAGGTGTCCCTCATGAACTCATGTATTCTGAATGCTTGATCCTCAGCTGATGTGAGGTGGAGGGAATGGAACCTTGGTCAGAAGCAGGCTTTGCAAGGAAGTACCTGTAACAGCTGAGCCATCTGTCCATTTTCTGTGTCTATACTTATTTTTTAACATGAAGCATTCTACTAAGTGTGTGATAAGTATCATAGGGTGCCTTCTCTAAGAAAGACAGTGAGTCTAGTTGGAGAGATGAACACTATGCATGTGGTATAGATAAGGATGATAATCAGGAGTTCTTCAGAAAAGGAAAGAGATAATGTACCCTCTAGTCAGGGACTGAAAATGAAATATGACATTGAATGCAAAGCAAATCCCAGCTACCAGTGGGAAAGACTTTAGACATATATGCTGGTCCATCAGGAGGATGAATGTAGCAAACATATGTCAAAAGGAGAACAACATCCCCAAAATAAATCCTAAGACTAAATTCTCAGAATTCCTTGACTTGGGATTGTTTTAAGTGGCACATTGTGCAGCCATGCTTAGAACTGTGTGACAGAGAATTGCAAAATGCCTGTCAAAACCCTTCATAAGTAAAAGATAGGCAAAGTGGGGGTTAGGCTCACACTCCATTTCTGCAGCCTGCGAACACCTGTTACTGAGTGAGCAAGCTGAAAGACACACTTGGCACATGGTGGCAGCACCAGCAGATCCAGTCCCTCATCATAATCTAGTGAAAGCACAATGCTTTGTGGCCTCTGTATACAACTTGGTCTCTTTTCCTTTGCTGGAGAGCTGTTAGAAGGAGAGGAAAGTAAACTCTGCACATAGTCTATACCATGGCTGAAGATAGGGTGGTTGAAATTTTTGGCAACATTTCCTTTCAGATCATGAAATGTATACCAGCCCACTTGGAGAGATGTTACATCAAGTAGTCACTTTAATCATTCAGTTATATGTTCAAATAAAGCACGCATGTTTGGGTAGGGCATTTTGCAGAGTTATGGTGTTACAGAGGAAGGTAGTAGTTTTGGATAGCTTGGGATTATGCAGCTACTCAAGAAGCTAAAATTTTGGTCACATGAGCTCAGATGTCTAGCACTATTGTGGGATGTTGTTTCCACACTGTCTTTCAAAGAATTAAAGGATGTGTCTCTTATCCCACACATCCGAGTAAGAAACTGTTTAGCTTTGCTTTTCATAAAGAAAAAAAAAAAAAAACAACATCTGTTGGCTCCCTGAGAAAGAAGCACAACATCTGTTGGTACAAGTTCAGAGGAACTGGAGTAATGCAGGCAAAAAGGGATATGGTTGAACTCGTCACTTGAGAGTCATGTGTCTCTCAACAAGTTACATTTTCTGAAAGCTAATCTGGTTTCAAGGGAGGGCTAATGTGCATGTAGTGACTATGATGCACAAGACAGTCATTCCATGATGATCATTGTCACTGTTCTCATAATTTAGATAGTGTGCCACCTCTCCTCTGGCTGGCTGCTTGAGGACTCAGACTCTAGATATGTAAGAGGGCTGGTATGAGAGACTAAGAGCTTTGGATTCCAGGATGGCAAGATTTTAAAACTTTTTGAAACTTGCAAATTGTTCAAGTGATGTTTTTGTTTGCGATTTAGTTCAGTTCATTCCAACATTCTACTTTAAGTATTTTACTTAGAAATGTAACTTTAAAATAAACAGCAAATGAAAAATGGAAAAAGAATAGAAGTGAAAATTCTGTCTAGAGAAGTTTTCTCATGAGGGGGCTCCAGAGTTGGCACTATAAAAGTGCCAGCTGCCAGTTTGTTTTATTATTACTTGGTTTAAATATATCCATGGATGAGAGGGAGGAGGGCAATTGACAGAAGATTTGGCTTCCTGTGAGGCTTGATGCTTATTTCTTCAAGTTGATTTTGGGACTGACATGCCTTTGCTTAGGATGAGCTCTAAATAAAGCCCCTAAGTTGAATGCTCTCTCCCCCATTTAAGTGTGCACTTCCTCATCCGAAAAGCAGGAATGATGCTATCTCTCTTTATTTTCCATAGCTCTCCCCATCTATCTATCTATCTATCTATCTATCTATCTATCTATCTATCTATCTATCTATCTATCTATCTATCATCAATCATCTATCAAATAAGACACATGGGAATGTAAGTCTACAAAATGGCTTGTAAGCCATTTGTAACCAGTGTTACCTCCTTCTTTATCCAGTTATACTTTTTCAGAAGTATGCAATGTAAGTCAAAATATGAAGCTATTGATCTAGACGTGCTGTTGGACAATATTTCTCCCTTGCAACCAGGTTAGCTTTCAAAAACAGCACTATGATACTAACCCTTAAATAAATACACAATCTCTTGGCACTTTCTTCTTAATAAACAATCTAGTTCAGTAAGAGGATCAAGATGTAGGTAAGTACTTTCTAAACAGGACTCCAATAGCACAGAGAATAGTCTCATGAATCAACAAACAGGACTACAAGAAATGAAAAGTTTCTTCACATCAAATAAAACTATCATTAGAGTAAACAGAAAGTCTGCAGAGTGGGAGAAGCCCACGGGGTGTTCAGTGGTATAAGCCTCACTTGCCAGAATGGCAGAAAACCTTTGCATCTATTATTCAGGCAGGGATCTGAGTATACAAGGAACGGCAAAAGACAAAACTTCCAATCCATAAATAGGCTAATGAAATTAACATACAATTCTCAAAAGAAACAACACAAATAGCCAACAGACATTTATGAGAATGGTTAATATCTGTAGCCAAAATGGAAATACAAATTAAAACCATTTTCAGATTTTTCTCATCCCAGACAAAATGGCTATCATCAAGAAAACTAATAAAAACAAATGCTGGTAAGGTTGTGGGGAGAGGGGAACCCTCATACACTGTCAGAGTGCAAAGTGGTATTGTCACTATGGAAATCAATGTGGAGGTTTCCCAAAAAACTAAAATTTGAACTGCTGTATGATCTAGCTATGTAACTCCTTAGACTATAACCAAAGCTTTAGTCCATATAACAGCCAGAATTGTCAACTCATTTCAAATCCTGAGTACTTCTTTTTTATTGGTTTGTTGAGGTAGGGTCTCACTCTAGCTCAGGCTAACCTGAAATTCACTATGTTATCTCAGGGTGGCCTCAAACTCATGGCAATTCTCCTACCTCTGACTCCCAAGTGCTGGGACTAAAGGTGTGTGCCAACATGCCTGGCCTGAGTACTTCTTTAGTCAAAGCTTACATAGTTTCACAGCATTTTAACCTACTTCATGTTTTCTCCAAAACACAGTATCTTTTCATTGAGGGTCTCTGCCTGAAACTCTTTGGAATGTAACATGGTACTTGTTCTGCACAAAAATCTGCCATCTGCTCAATCCCTTATACTATTTTTCATCATATCCAGAAGAGCTCCCACCTCTAATGTTACTACACTTTTTCTTTCAGGTACTTCTGGAATATTCCTTCAAATATACCCACTCTTCACTTTTTGTTTATTCGTAAATGTTATGAGGGTAGAAGCAATGTATTTTGTTCACAGTTTGATCCCTAGAATCTAGTTTAGTGTCATGAGTTCAACTGGAGCTCAAGAAATAATGATCAATAAATGAAAGCATGCAGGCTATGAATCTGTTTCTTTTCCTATAAAATTCAAGCTACAACCAAATCACATTATCTTGGAAACAAAAACCCTATTCTCTACTTGACTATCTACAAGAAGCAATGGTGGCAGAAAGCAGTGGTGTAGGAGTCAATAAATTAGATCAAATGGCAACTGCTCCACAACTTTCAAGGAGGACTTGAGTCATTATCTTTTTAATTGAATTCCTCACTACTAACACTGATGTAAGTATGAACAGGAATTAGTGAAACTTGTGTAATATGGATACAGTGAATCTTGGATACAGTGAATCTGGGTTTTAAACATTGAACAAACCAAGATTCAGGTGAGAGCTGCAAACTCAGGGCTATTCTTTCCACTTCCAAGAAGCTACACACAACAAATAGTCATCTAGGCAAGGACTTCTTCAAAGTTGTTCTCTTTAAGGTCCTGATTTGTCAATAGTACCGATATTACCCAGGCAATGTATCATAGTCAGACTGAGAAATTCTTATGATGACCTGCGTTATCTATGGCTACAACACCCTGAATATGCCTGACCTTGTCTGATTACCTGTTCCAACACCTCCCTTGAATATAGACAAACCATTATGCATTTCAGCTTACCTATTTATTTTTTAATATATGTTTTATTTTTTATTATTAGATATAGACATATTTTGTATGCAAACATCACACCTATTTCAAAAATTGCTTAAGATAATAAAAAACACATGCAAGAAATGTTTTATGTAACAAATCCATTGAGACAGAGAGAGAGAAAGAGAGAGAGAGAGAGAAAGAGGTGGGGGGAGATAGATGTGTTTCCTTGATGTCTTTGGGTGCCATCTGTTTTTTTTTTTTTTTTTGGCTGCTTTTCAGCATGAAAAATAGCTTGTAGTGCTGGTGAGATTGCTTAGTGGTTAAGACACTGCAAAGCCAATGTACCTTAATTTGATTCCTCAGGACCCACATAAGCCATATGCACAAGATGGCACATGCATCTGGAGTTCATTTGCAGTGGCTAGAGTCCCTAATGCACCAAGTTTCTCTCTCCCTCTCTACCTCTTTCTCCCCCAAATAAATAAATATTTTTTAAATAAATGCTTGTAGCCAATTTAGAGAAATTACAGTTTGCTAATGAACCAAAGGAGTAGTATAGTTCATTTTTTAGCATCCTTACTCTTAATAAAATGCTGATATGATAAACAGAGAATATACATTATTCACCCACTTGAAACACTCATGGACAATAAACATCCAAGGTCTAGAATTTTGGATTAATTCCTCCCACACCAGGATTGGCCCTCTTCCATTCTTTTAGTCACTAGAAATTCAAACTCCCTTCTTTGACCATGGTCTATGTGATCACTTTGACTTTCTCTCCCTAGGGCTTCCCTCATCTTCTCATATCTTTAGCACAGTTACTAGTTACTTGGGACAATGTATACCACATAGAGGAACATTTAGGGTCCTAAAAATGGAGCATGGGTAAGACAATACTGCTTTTTGTGATGTCAAAATAAACATTTTTCTTTGAGTTTCTACTTAATTATTTGCTCTGTACTACCCAGTTTTTACTTTTGCTAGTCTGGATATAATCACAGTTAACAAAATGTGATGGATATGTGTATAGAAGGATCTTGTACATGAGATAATTTCCAGGAAAGAACAAAAGAAGAGTGGGAAGCAACAGTGATTTCATAGTAAGTGTCTTTAATCAGTGAACCATCTTACAAGTCCTGTGATAGTGATTTTTAAAAAATCATGTTTAGAATTCAGCATTCTCTTTCTCATTACATGACCTATAATAGCTTTATGTTTTTATATATTTTTTTCAGAATTTCACCTGGAGATGTCCCAGATGTCTGCTTCTGCTTTAGCAAGTATGATGGTTAATCTGTTTGTCAGCTTGACAAGATTTAGAATCACTACAGAAACCAATCTTTGGTTCTGTCTGTAATGGATTTTATAGATTACATTAGATGAGTTGGGAAGCCTCGCCATGTATGCAGCACCATGCCATGGGATGGGTTCCTGAACTTTACAAGAGGGAGGGAGCTAGATGAGTATCAGCTACCATCACTCAGTTCTGCTTCCTCACTGTTGGACTAAATATGACGAGTTCCTGCTGCCCTGCTTTCCCTTCCTGCCCTTATGGACTGAACTATAAACTGATATTAACCCTTCCTCCCTTAAACTGATTTTTGTCAGGTATTTTGTCTCATGAATGAGAAGGTAACTAATACAGAAATTTATACATAAGAAAGAGTTATAGCAAATAAAAGGGTTGTACATTAGCCTTAGATCAGAATCTCTGTTGCCGAAGTTAAAAACCAAATTGTATTCTCAGGTTCATTAGATATACAAACTGGAAGGAGAACTCTAAGTACCTGAGAGGAGTTGAGGTTAAAATGTGCAAGCAATTAGGCTCTACACCTTAACTACAGACTTGACGCATAGTGTCAGGCAAAGTGGGGAGCCGTTAATGTGAAGTCAAAAGGGCAGGCTGAGCTGTTAAAGGAAGGTTCATTACTAACCCGCTTGTGCTTCTTGGCATTTATTGGGACAGTTTGTGGGTATGACATTAATAGGCAGTTTTTCTATGTGAATCTGAGCCTTGCAACTTCCCCAGAAAGACATGGGAGAGAAAGCATTTAAACTATTTAAATTTCTTCTGCAGCTCCCTTAAATTCCAGGGATAATTTTATATATGTGAAGGTTTTTTTTTTCAAAAATAAAAGTGCATTTGTGTTTACTTCATGCACTTGTAATCATGTATGTACATCATAGTTTTCAGACATTTAAAAATAAATTCAGGGCTGGAAAAATGGCTTAGCGGTTAAGCGCTTGCCTGTGAAGCCTAAGGACCCCGGTTCGGGGCTCGGTTCCCCAGGTCCCACGTTAGCCAGATGCACAAGGGGGCGCACGCGTCTGGAGTTCGTTTGCAGAGGCTGGAAGCCCTGGCGCGCCCATTCTCTCTCTCTCCCTCTATCTGTCTTTCTCTCTGTGTCTGTCGCTCTCAAATAAATAAACAAAGAAAAAAAAATTAAAAAAAAATAAATTCATATGTACCTTCTGTTTTCTACAAAAGAATAATCCATTGGTCTTTTCCAAGTGAGAAGAGTAACATCTACACATATAGCTGGACATGTATCAGTATCTATGGTTTGTACTGCTTTCTGACAACACAGAATGTAAATCCTGCTTAGGAAATAATTGCCTGGGATGTTGCCAAGTCACCAGGTCATTCAGATCGATGCTATGTGCTATTGCACACTTAAAATTAGTTACACTGCTCTTATCCTGGTTACAATCTGTTCTCTCTCCGTAATGCAGAAAATAGCCATTTATTCCAGATACCAATGTCCTTCTCATTTCATTTTTCCCCTCATATCTGCTGCTGTGCATACAAGCTATAGAAATAAAGCCAAATAAAGGAGCACATGGAGGCTTTTCATAAAGTTCATTTTAGAAAGTAACTATAAAGGAAATTTACACATTTCTGTTTCTGAAACTTTGTTCTAATTAACTCTAATGGTGGGCTGAAATTGTTTGCTTTTACTTACCTCTTTTACTTTCATTGGAAATGAGGTTTTGGTTAATAGCTCAATGGGTATACACCTTTGGAATCTTGGATGGTTTGTTTAAGGTAAGAGGAAAAGTTCTGATTAGCACATCTGATGTGATGAATGATTCACAACCCTTAGAAAATACCAGACATGAATATTTTGCTAACATAAATCTCAATTGTTTTATTAACCATTCATGTTCATATATTCATCTGAAAATATGTTGAAAGTTCTTGGTTTATTTACATAAAAGCAGTAGTATTTAGGACTCAGTTAAGAAATAGACACTGCTGTGCCTATAACTATTAAGAAACTTTACAAAGAAAAAGAAAAAGATAAAAAAAACTCCTCATTATTGCAACCCAAGGTCTGAAATGAGTTCTGGCTCTCCTGCAGTTCCAGAGTAGGAATCTAAAGAATTTATCACTGTTGGAGTCAGGTTCTCATTGCTGGAAAAAGCATTCAGTCAGGTACAGTTTATGGGAGAAACGGGTTTATTTTAGGCTTACAGATCCAGGGGAAGTTCCATCAATGATGGAAGAAACTGGATCCCTTTCATAAACCCAAGCAGAAAGAGGGAAACCACCAACAGACAGCAAATACCAAAAGCAGCAAGCAGGAACCTGCAGAGCTCAAATTGCTTTCTCTACACCTTTTGGCTGGAATTCAGATCTGCCCCAAATGTACCTTAGTGTTGCAGTCAGGTTTGCATTGCTGGCAGAAATCACCTGACCAAGAGCAGCTTTTGGGTTAAAAAAAAAGGTTTATTTTGGCTTACAGACTCAAAGGAACTCCATGATGGCAGCAGAATACAGTGACATGAACAGAAGATGGATATCACCCCCTGGCCAACATCAGGTGGACACATAGTGTGCCAAAACTGGCAAGGAGAAACTGGCTATAATGCCTTTAAGCTCGCCCCCAACAATACACTGCCTCGAGGAAGCATTAATCCCCAAATCTCCATCAGGTGGAAACCTAGCATTCAGGACACCTAAGTTTATGGGGAACACTGGAATAAAACCACCACACTTAGCATTGGACTCCAGGAACCTCTCTCTCCAAGTGACATGCCTCCTTATAGCAGGGATCTGCCTGCTAGTGGCTCAAGTAGAAAGTTTAATTAATAAAAGACTGAGTCTGTGGAGACATACAGTCAAACTAACACATTCAAACTACTACAATCACTACAGGGGAATTTTGAGCCAAATAAGCTTCATATGAGATTGAAGAAACTTTGTTAGAAAGAATGATCAGGGCTGGAGATATGGCTTAGCTGTTAAAACAATAGGCACCCAGGTTTGATTTCCTGGTACCCACATAAGCCAGATGCACAAGATGGCGCATGCATCTGGAGTTCATTTGCAGTGGCTATAGGCCCTGGTATGCCCATTTTCTCTCTGTCTGTCTATCTGCTTCTCTCTCTCAAATTCATAAGCAAATAAATACTGTAAAAAAACAAGATGATCAGTTTGAATTTCACTGGGTCTCTCTGTCCAACCTCTTCAATTCTACCACACGTGTGCGCGCGCGCACACACACACACACATGCACACACAAACACACACACACATATTTGATTGGGCTGAAGAGATGGCTTAGTAATTAAGGCATTTCTATGTGAAGCCAAAGGACCCAGGTTCAATTCCCCAGGACCCACATAAGCCAGATGCAAAGATGGCCCATGTGTCTGCAGTTCATTTACAGTGGCTGAAAGCCCTGAGGTGCCCATTTTCTCCCCCTCCTCTCTCTCCATTCCTCTTTATAGCTCTATCTCAAATATATCAAAATAAAAAAAATGAAATAAAAAATGTATGATCAAGTTCTATGGACAGGAAGATGGGACAATTGGGAATCTCTGTCTGACCTCTTCAACTCCATCACACACACAAAAAAAATGTTAGTTTCTATGGACAGGAAGATATGAGCATTGGGATTCTCTGTCCAACTTTTTCAACTCAATCACAAAGAACAAATGATCATCTTCTATGGATAGGAAGATGTGACCAAAGAGAAACACAGCACATCACTGAAGCCTGTGGCAAGAAACGATGGGTAAAAGGTGGATCTTTTGAAAGTTTCAGATGCAGAGGACAATGTGATTCTAGAAAAAATTAAGTATTCCTGAGGCAGATGTGGTAGTACCTATCTATAATCCCAGTACTCAGGAAGTGGATGCAAGAGAATTGGGAAGTCTAGTCCAATTTGGTGTACATAATGAAATCCTGTCAGGAAATGAGAGAGAGAGAGAGAGGGAGAGGGAAGAAGATGGAGGAGGAGAAGTAAGAGGACAAAAAGGAGGAGGAAAACTATATGAAATTGAGCTCCTGGTTTTGGGAAGTGGAGAATAAAATACATGGCATTTGTTATCCCATTTAACCTGTGCTGGCTTCACTCTGTGCTAGAGAATTTGCTTATCTTTTTCAGATGGTTGCAGAACCTGAGGAGAAAATCAGCCCATTACACTTCACCAGGGCTCCAGCTGAAGCCATTGAGGAATTGGGGAAATGAACAAGAGTGCTACTTTCTTGGTGAACTTGATATCAGCATAAGGGTGAAGGAGATAGACACAGAGGACCCTCAACTCCTACCAAACCAGAGATCCAGAGGCTCACTAGAGCCCATCACTGAAGTAGGTCTAAAACAAACCCAACATGGCTCAGGGAAATTTATGGAAAAGAGGGCAGAAAGATTGTTATAGCCAAAAGTTGGGACATTATGCACAGAGATATTGCCTCTTCCCCATAACTGATGGCTATGACCACAGTGCATGACCTACAACCCCCATGGGGATAACAGCCATGTTGGTACCATCATTTCCTCTTTGCCACCCTCAAGGGACCCAACTCATTGGGAATCTCACCTGCCCCTAAACCAATGTTAACAACGAGGGTCCCGTTTAAGGGGGGGAAAGGATGAAGATAAGGATGGTACCAACATGTGCTGTTTTCATACTGAGTATGTCTGTAACTAATAAAAAAAAATGGCATTATAGAGAGTGGATTTCATGAGCAGTGAGGGATCAGAAGGCTAAGATACTGTGATTGTCAAAGCAGTTGTTTGCAAGACTGAAGATGAGACCACATAGGAGCCATGTTTGGGCCATGTGAGTGAGGTGCCTTCTGGAGACCATGGATTTCTCTGGAGGAATTTGAGGATAGGGCTTTTGAATTTACAGCCAGAAGTTATTCTTTTTTTGTTGTTTGTTTGTTTATTTTATTTATTTATTTGAGAGTGACAGGGAAAGAGGGAGGGAGGGAGGGAGGGAGGGAGGGAGGGAGGGAGAGAGAGAGAGAGAATGGGTGTTCAAGGGTTTCCAGCCACTGCAAACAAATTCCAGATGTATGAACCCACTTGTACATCTGGCTAATGTGGGTCCTGGGGAACTGAACCTCAAACCAGGGTCCTTAGGCTTCACAGGCAAGCGCTTAACTGCTAAGCCATCTCTCCATCCCAGAAGTTATTCTTTTTACTGATGTCATTGTATCCCCTGATTATGGTGACTATGGCCAGCATTTGTTATCAAGCAGCCACTTTGGTTATGATGTACCAGCATGCAGAGAGAAAGTTTTTAGTAATAAGCAAGCCAAAATGACTTGTTTAATGATAGCTATAGTGGATTATACTTTTTCTTCTGACACTTCCTTCCTTCCTCCCTAGCTCCCTTCCTCCCTCCCTTCTTCCCTTCCTTCCTTTGACAAGGTCTCATATCCCAAGAAGGCTTCAAAGAGGCTATATAGTGGAGGATGACTTTAACTTCTAGTCCTTCTACATCCTTAATGCCAGACTTATAGGCATTTGCTACCATACCTGATTTATGTGGTGTGGGAGATCAAACACAGGGCTTTGTGTGTGCTAGCTAAACACTATCAACTGTGCTACATGTACAGCCCTTGTTTTCACTTTATTACTAGTCCATTAGTGTTGTGTATTCATAAGTAAATGAACATATGCCATAGTGAGATGGATAATGATTTGAGATCTTATATGGCTTAAGGTTCTGAAATACTGTTTCAGAAACTAACTTTCCACCTAAGACCCACCTAGGTTCCTTGTTAAAATTTCTGAATTATAGTGCTTATAGGTTCTCATGAAGATCTGTGGTAGGACCCCAGAACCTACATTTTTAACAAGTCATCGAGGTTACTATAACATGAGTGACCTATCCATGGACCACATTTTAAGAGACTCTTCTCTAAGAATTCTTTATTAAAGTGTACATGTTATAAATAAAAACACATAGCTTTCTCCTCCAAGAAAGCCTTGATTTTGAAATATTGTTCCACTGTTGGGAATGAGGTTGGTACTGAACAATCCCCTTGAGATCTACAAATAGTCCATGAGTTGTGACTTAGCCCCCAAGAGATATTGTATTACTGTCATTTTTCTTCATAGATGTTTCTTAAAACATATAAGAGAAATTTGTTGTTGTTGTTGGGGAAGGCAGTCATAAGAAGACATATGGAGGACAAAGCTCACTTCATATTTCCTTGCTTACTGCAAGTGGAAGCATAAGAGGAAGTTAAAAGTTTACCACCTTTGAGACCAAGTAGCAAAGCATAGACTTGAAATTCTCTGAGAGCAGCATTGCTATTTGTTTTTGCACTTGCAGTGCCTGCTTGTGATATTGCTTTACTGACTAACTTGGGATTAATAGGATCCTGCTTAAATATTTATAAAATGTTAGTAGATTTGGGACATTTTCTGCTCTGAGCTTATTAGTTAAACCGAGAAAGTGACAGAACCTAAATTCTAAATACATATCACACATACACAGACATATCCTACATATGTATGTATCATACATACACACACATAGCCCACAATTGACATTAGTTTTTGATGGCATTAATTTCTAAAATTCACTTTCATCCATAGAACTATCCCTTTCAAGGAGAGGTACCCTCCTAAGGTACAAGATCCCTCTAGATATGGCAGGGAAAAGCAAAATTGAGGGACTAGGGATTGGAAATGCCTCCTCTTAGTATCAAAGCAATCCTTTAACAATAACTAGCTTCTGAACCAATTCACTTGAAACTAGTTTACAATCATTGGTTTAGGGACAGGTCAGATAGTTCATTCAAGTAAAGTGCTTGTAACATAAGCATGAGAACGCAAGTTCATTTTCTACCTATGTAAATTTTACCTATGTAAAATTCTACCTATGTTCAATTTTACCTATGTAAAAATGTTGGGCATGATGGTGTGTGCCTGTAATCCCAGTGCTGGGTAGATAAAGACAGGCGATTCTGTGAGGCTTGCTGGCTAGCCAGTCTAACTTAATTTGTAAACTACAGAATAATGAGGAAACCCTGTCTCAAAAAAAAAAAAAAAAAAAAAGATGATGTTCCTAAAGATGACACCCAAGGTTGTCCTGTGACCACCACACATACTTGAACACACACAAATACAAACACACAGCATTGATCTGTAAAAGTGTTGTGAGGTTCCTGTGAAATGTTTGATGCTTCTAGCTTTCATCTCATGGGATATTAAGAGATAAAATAAATTTTTTTGTTGTACTTATCATTGGGTAACAAGCAAGAGTTTCTTCATATGTAATATTCATTTTAATCATCTAGACACAGAATGTTCACATCTTGCACTTTTTTTATTTATAAAATCTGAAGTAAAAATACTATGTATACATAAATGGGAAACTCTAAATTTTGCCTTTAAATTTATCTTATATATTTTTCTATCAGAGTTTCTAGTTATTTATAGTAGAATATTAATGTTTATTTTCCCTACTTACTTTTCAGATTCCTACTGGTTTTCTAGGTGGGGAACAAAATCAGTACACACTTACTCCTGTAGTACCACCATTGTTCTATTATTGTCATTGTCATCTCAAAGTAAACACATCAGCTGGGCTGACTCATAAGAGTATGTATCTCTCTCAATGCAGTGATTGGCTTGATAGTGATAATGTGACTTGGGATTGATAGCTAAGTACTTCTACTCTATAGCGCTACAAATGTAAGTTTGGGGATTTTAGTGACCATGTTAATTACCATATAGGAGAAAGCCTGCATACAGATTCAAGCCATGGAGAAAAATAGTAGATGAGATTGGGAGAGACCTGAAGATACTCGAGCCTCTGGTTATGGCTATGTCACACTCTGTTCCTCCGCTGACCTCTTAAATGAACTTAAACATTCCCTTTTCTATTAACATATACTGAACTTTTCTCTGCCACTTACAACAAAAGGACTTTTAAAAGAACTAATTGTGCCGGGCATGGTGGCACATGCCTTTAATCCCAGCACTCGGGAGGCAGAGGTAGGAGGATTGCCGTGAGTTTGAGTCCACCCTGAGACTCCATAGTGAATTCCAGGTCAGCCTGGGCTGGAGTAAGACCCTACCTCAAAAAGCAAAACAAGAACTAATTGTACTCAGAAGGGATCTATGCGGTGATACAGAATTGAAGTACATTTTTATATAAAATGCAATATAAGTCTTTCTTAGTAACCTCAGTAGAACCATGTAAACTAGGTATAAAATTTTGCTGTAGAACATCAAACCTTATAATTAATAAAATGTTTTCAAATAGTCTTATAAAAGGTTGGAACTAGAATATGTTATTTTATTTGAACATATTATTCCAGATGAAAGGGAGGGAAACAAGTAAAAATTAATGTTAATGCTATGGAAATTTCTTCTCTGTATTTCTTGTATTTTCAAAAATTTAAACAGAAATATGCATTGTTCATTACTTTCAGTAAATTAATAATGATAATAATTAGTAGTTAATTTTACCATTTAATTGGCAATATATGTGCTTAACAGATGCCAGGCTTGGTGCTTAAATTTGTTAATTCAGGTAATTTTTAAAAAATATTCTATTTATTTATTTGGAAGGAAAGAGGGACAGAGAGGAAAGAGGGAAGGAAGAGAAAGAAAAATAAGAAAGAGAGAGAGGGAGGGAGGAAGGAAGGAAGGAAGGAAGGAAGGAAGGGAGGGAGGAAAGAAGGAAGGAAGGGAAGGGAAAATGGGAGGGCAGATGGGCACACCAGGGCCTCCAGTCACTGCAAATGCTCTCCTGATACATGTGTTACTTTTTGCATCTGGGTACTAGCAAATTGAACCCAGGTCATTAGGCCTTGCAGGTAAGCATCTTATCTGCTGAGCCATATCTCCAGCCCCAACTCAGGTAATTCTTAAAACACAACAGATTTAATGTAGCATCCAACCATCAAGTTGGTCTGTAGTGAGTTTTGTCTCCTAGTATTGAAATTTTTGTGTAAGCCATACCCACACTAAATAGGGCTGACCTACCCAACCAGTACAGTATTGTAGAAAATATGTTATGTGACTTTTGAGGCTAAATCACAAAACACATTGCAGATTCCTCATTGCTCTCTCGGAATGTTTGTGCTAAAGGATGTTGGTTGCCATGGTGTAAGGATATGGATACAGCCCTGTGGAAAAGTCCCCATGGCGAAGAACTCCAGTTTCCTGCTAATAGCCAGGAACTCACCACTCATATGAGTTACCTGTTTGCTTAGCTTTAGTGAGTCTTTAGTGATTGAAGCCCCAGACAATATCTAAATGAAACCTCATGACAACCTGAACCAAGATCCAGTTATGTTGATTGTGCAGAAACTGGGAGATAAATATTTCTTCTTATTGGATTGTTTTTTATCATTTTGGTTTTCGTTCTAATACACTTTCTTGGTGGGAAATAGGCAGCAATAGTGAACTAATGCAATTGGTTCTATCTTATTTTATGAGTGAAAAAATTAAAACCTATGGCACCTGGAAAGTGAACTTAAGATCACA
Source organism: Jaculus jaculus (assembly GCF_020740685.1). NCBI lineage: Eukaryota > Metazoa > Chordata > Mammalia > Rodentia > Dipodidae > Jaculus > Jaculus jaculus. The sequence goes on along the minus strand of NC_059102.1, from coordinate 75,429,274 downwards.
AAGAAAATAAATGAAAGCTCTTCAATTCCAACTGAAAGCTGCTGTAATTACACACATATGTATGCATATGTAAAATGCACTACATTCTAAAGTCACAATTTACTGTGAGATTTTTGAAAGGGGTTGGAATTATATGATACTTTGTGTGCTTTGGCCCTTTGATACCGCCTTGCCACTGTGCTTATCAAACCTTCTCCTCATCAAGTGCTAAGAACAAATTGGGCACCAGGATGCCACCTTCATAGTCCTCTTCTTTCTCTAATGCAGCCACATACACCCATGTGCCCAAGCCAGGCACTGTACAAACAGCAATGCCTACCACAGAAAACCACTGGCTTGCATTGCAGAGAATGTGTTCCTGTGTGTGTATCTGTGCCATTGTGCAGCTAAGGATCTCCTCCCATCACACGCTGCTGCAGTTATTTCTCTAGCAACAATGCATCACTTCTAGTAGGTATTAATGTTATTGCTGTGACCATATTGTTAACAAGAGGCAATTTAAGGATAAAAGATGGCTTACAGTTTGAGGTTGTAAACCATGATGGTTGTGGAACTATGCTGATGGGAGCTTGAGGCAGCTGGTCACATTAAGTCCATGGTGAAGAAGTACAGAGGAACAGATACTGATATTCAGCTCACTTTTGCATTTTTATTCAGCCTGGGACCCCAGCCCATGAAACGATGCTTCCCACAGGTGGATCCTCCCATTTAAAACTGATATTTAAAAAATCCCTTACAGACAGACATTCCCAGAGTTTTGTTTCCATGGTGATGCAAAATCCTGTTGACAATCATATATTAACCATCACATTTACAGTCTCCTACTCCTTAGTACAAAGGTCTTAAGATCATTCCTTCACTAGGCTTATTCTTTGAAAATAGAGCCTAGATGGCTACAGCAGAACCATGTAAGCTATGTGAAACAGGGAGCTGAAATGTCCTCCAGAACCTTATATGACAGCTGATGGAGTCTTGTGAGAAGAGGTGTCTCACTGGGGGTGGGTCTTGGGTCTTTATTGCTCAGTCCTGCTTGCTAGTGCTAGTTATCCCACTCTTTCTCTTTCTTCCTGTTAATGTGTGGTATGATGTCTGGTTTTCTGCTTTTGCCATGTTCTGCCCCCTCCCTCCATCATGATGGAATTTTCCCTCAAAACTATGAGCCAGAAATAAACCTTTTCCTTTCATAAGCTGCTTCTGGTTCCATGTTTTGTTTAATCAATGAGAAGATAACTGCTACAAACTTCATGGGGAAGGCTGAACTATTATAGAAAAGACTTAAAATGAGCAATTAATGTCTATTCATAAAGGGTTTTGCTGTTGTTTTGATGATGGTCTTAATCCACATTAGAGAAAGTGAGTTTTATTTATTAAGGCTAGGTTTTATTTTATTTTATTTTATTTTATTTTATTTTATTTTATTTTATTTTATTTTATTTTATTTTATTTATTATTAGAGAGAGAATGTCAGGGCTTCCAGCCACTGCAAACTCCAGATGCATGCACCACCTTGTGCATATGGCTTACATGGGTCCTGGGGAATCGAACATGGATCCTTTGACATTGCAGGCAAGTGCCTTAACCATTAAGTGATCCCTCCAGCCCAAAGACTAGTTTTTAAAATGTAATTATTTATTTGAGAGAAAGAGAGAGAGATATAGGAGAGAATGGGCATGCCATGGCTTGCTGCCACTTCAAACTCCAGATCTGACTTTACAAGGGAACTGGGGAATTGAGCCTGGATTATCATTCTTTGGTTTTGTGGGGTTTTTTATTTTTTATTTTTATTTTTTTTGAGGTAGGGTTTCACTCTAGCCCAGGCTGACCTGGAATTCACTATGGAGTCTTAGGGTGGTTATCATTCTTTGTAAGCAAGCATCTTTAACCCTTAAGCCATTGTTCCAGCCCAACTGAGACTAGTTTTAAAGGGAACCTTATTACTACATTGGATGCTAAAAGTACAATGGGAAATAAGGAAGACGATTTCAGAACATATATAAGTTTTTCTTAAAAATGGTTTGTTACAAACAAATCATTTACAGGTAGCCTTTCATTGATGACTTCATTTTATATATAACCTGGGCATATCATTGAATACAATAATATAAATATGTATTTTAGACCCTATTTTCCCCCCATTACCCATATGCTGCCTGTTTTCCCCACTGAACTTCACAGTGCTTGAGGACAGAAGACAAATGATGAAAAGGCAGTGGCAAAACAATATGGCAAGTGCCCCAGGCATTAGTATGCTGGCAAATGTTTAACAGCTGGCTCTGAACTGAGAGAGGGTGCTGTGATTTGTAGTTCCTGCCAGTTTTCATGGTGTAAATACTCCCACTGTGACTGATTTCAAGAAAACAGTAGACTGGTTGCAAATTCCAGAATATTTCTAAAAATCAGCTCTTCAAAGTAGTATGACTCAGCTCTAGCACACTACTGAATTAGCAAAGTGATTTAGAAACTCACTCATAATTCTTCCAGGAGGAAGTAAGCTATTGAGGCCTTGGATAATAAATGGATTTGTGTATATGTAGGAGAGTAAGATGAAGTAGGGGCATAAGTAACTTGATATGATAGAATACTGGGCTCATGGTGGGAAATTGAAAGAGAAGCAGCATGGAGAAAGACTGTTACAGACCTGGTAATCTTATATAACAAGTAGCTTTATCTTGAGAACAGAAGGAACCTGGCATACAGTATGGTTTATTGTAAGGCAGAGATAAAATGTATTGATCTTAGGAGAAGATGGTACAGAATGAATGATGGATATATTTTAAGTTCAATTTGAACTGTCTTAAGCAAAACTGAGGAAGTTATTTTAACAATTATAACTTTATAGTAACTAACATGGGTCTAATGATTCCAAAGGAATTTGGCTTGTGAAGTACTATACTAAACACCAGACTGTGTCTTCAGCTTGCATTATACCTCTGGTTACCCTTTTTTCTTTCTCAAAGAGGTTCCCTCTGCAATGTCATTCATATAATAAGAGGACAGCTATCCAAAACTTACCTGTTTTAAAATTTCTGACAACAGATATAATCTGGTTTATTTCCTTCTGGTCTAGAATCCACCCTTTATCCAATCACATAGAGGTTCTTTTTTGTGTTGTTGTAATAAAATACTTGAAGAAAGAGGTTTATTTAGCTCACAGTTCTGGAGGCTCATGAGCATGATATTGACTTCTGGTGACTTCTTCAGGGTGATTACATGATGAGAGAGAGAGAGAGAGAGAGAGAGAGAGAGAGAGAGAGAGAGAGAGGCAAACTTCCCTTCCATGATGAAAACTTAACCTTTAAAGTATAAGCCAGAATAAAACCCTTTCCTTCTATAAGCTGCTTCTGCTCAGGTGTTTTGTCATAGCAGGTAAATGCTAGAGAAAACTGTTACAAAGAAATGAGGTCATTGCTACAATAAATTTGACCATGTGGCATTTTTCTTATTTCTTCTTGCTTGGAGCTGGTTTGTGGGAGGAATGTGGAAGGATTTGGAATGTTGAACTAGAGAAATCTTATGATGAAGTAAGCAGAAATTAATGGGCAATTCTGGTGATAATTTGAAAGAGAACTGGTACAGGCGGGCATTGTGAAGTAGGATGGAATGTAAATGTTTATTCTGTACTAGTATGTTGGAAGTATGCAACTTACATTTTGGTTTTACAAGTCTCACAATTAAGAGACTGTATATTGAGTCTTGGATGTATCTTTGGACTTTTGAAACAAATTGAGACTGGTAAAGACTATGGAGAATTTTAAAGTTAGATTGGAAGTATTTTGAATCATGAGATGGTCTTTTATCTGTGGGGATCAGGTGTAGAATGTGGCTGTTTGAATATAAGATGTCCCCTAGAGCTTCATTTGTTTGTTATTAAACCTCGTACTTACCAGCTTGTGGAGCCTTTGGAGCATGGACCCTTGGTGGAGGAGGTATGTCACTGAAGACAGGACTTGGGGTATTATATCACAGGCCCAGTTAATAAACTTAAGTAGCTCACTCTCTCTACTTCCTCCTGGCTAATGTGAAGACAGGCTGTCTGGCTATCCATTACTGTCAATCTTTTCCCACCATGATGAAACTTTCCTCAAAACTGTAAGACAGAAATAAACCCTTTACTAACATAAGCTTCTTTGGATAGGTTGTTCATCCCCACAATGTGAGTGTAACTGCTACATTACGAGTATAGTACAAATTAAATTTTAACATGAATTTTTTAAGAGACAGATTCAAACTCTGGTATTTCATTACACTGAATAATCAGTTTCATATTTAAGATTTAAACATCAGACTGGAGAGATGGTTTAGTGATTAAGATACTTGCCTGCAAAGCCAAAGGACCCAGGTTTGATTTCCCAAGAGCCATGTAAACCAGATGTACAAGGTGGCACATGCATCTGGAGTTCATTTGCCATGGCTGAAGGCCCTGATGTGCCCATTATTTCTATCTACCTCTTTCTCTCTCTCTCATAAATAAAAAATTAATTAATTTAAAAAAGATTTGAACATCTCAGAGAATTTAAGAGGAATGTCCTATTTAGAGTTTGAAAAGGTCTTGATGGATGAAAAATAATATCGAATAATAGTACTCAAATGTTCCACAGTGGGCACTGCAAGCCTTATATTTGGCCAACCAGGCCAAATGAGCCAATGGATACAATAGTGGTATGTCTGTTATGGGAGAAACCAACTGCCCTCTAATTTGACTGGAGGCCTGCTCCATGGGAGGGAATACATCCCTGATACTGAAAACCTACAACAGGGGTAGTCATGAGCCCTAGGGGTGTAACATCTGCTGCTGTCTGGCTAAATGTATATACTATGCTCATCACATTGCCTAGTAAGCACTCCTCTTAATGGTCATAGCCATATATTAATGCTACTCTCACTTTTTCATTAGAGAACTTTCTCTTTTCAGATGGTGGTGATATTAGGATGACTCAGAAGGCATCACAGTGCTGAGAAGAAGTGACAGGGAAGTGCTCAGCACTGCAGTATCTCTATCACACCTTATAAGAATCAAGGTCTATTGCTAAAGAGGTGGGAGAAAGAATGTAAGAGCCAAAGGAAGGGTAGGACTCTTTACAACATGCTCCTCCAGGAACAAAATGGCCTGGATATCCATGACCTCACAGTGCCTGACACGACCTACACAAGACCATCATAATAGGAGGAAAAGATGATGACATCAAAATAAAAGAGAGATGGATTGAGAAGGGGAGGGGATATGATGGAGAGTGGAGTTTCAAAGGGGAAAGTGGGAGGAGGGAGGGAATTACCATGGGATATTGTTTACAATCATAGAAGTTATAAATTATTAAAAAAATAAATTCCAACAAGGAACAAAATAGTACTCAAATGCTATTTTATAATTCTCCCTTTTTGTAAGCTTGATTAATATAAATAAGCACTGTCTTCTCATTGGCCAGAAGTCTGTAGGAACCACAATGAGCAATTTTTCTACACATATAATTTTATGGCTTTGTTATCATATGTTAGAAGAGTAGACACAGTAAATAAATAGCATTCATATTTATTATAAGTTTAGCTATGAAAAATGAAGCTATTGTCATTATTGCTTCCTTTATTGAGGTTTTATATTCTAGATTTAATAAATGATTTCATATATATGAAATCATAGAAATACTTCAAATTAAATATTGTTGTCACTGATTTCTCCAAGTCAAATCATGAAGAAGTTAGATGATTCTTAAATGTTGACTAATTAGTGGTGGGATAGAATTTAACTGAATGGTCCAGTTCTAAGCCTTCTTTGGATATCCCAGTAGAGAAACCAACTCATATGCTGCTCTCAATCTAAGAAAGCGCCATCTCTTGCCTGTAAGAGTAAGGACCAGGCATGCTGGGGCTTCTTGCTGCTTCAAACGCCCTCTAGATACATGCACAGCTTTGTGCCTCTGGTTTCACATGGGTACTAGAGAATCAAACCCAGGCCAGCAGATTTTGAAAGCAAGTGCCTTTAATCACTGAACCATTTACCCATCCCTCATAAAATTGCATAACTGAACAATGTCAGCTGAAGCAAGACATACTAGTGGAGGTGGTCATCAAAGGCCAAGCCTGCTGAGAATTCACAGAAGCATTTACTGAGAATGCCAGATTTTACAGAGGATGTGAAAGAGGGTTTGAAACAACTTAACTACTCTTTTAAGGAGCAGAGACTCCACATAATATAGAATATTATTTGTATAAAACATACCTATATATTGTTTTTAACTCATGGTTATATCTAAAGCCTTCAAATTTTACTTTGCCTCAAAAAGAGGTGGATGTATGTTAAGCAACACTATTTGATAATTTAGACTGGAAGTATTTTGAGAATTGAGGCTATTCATTACACTAATAAATATACCTTCTGTAACATACTTAAGCTTAGCCTAAGGCTGTAACTCTGTGGTACTTGCTTAGTACTCATGAGGTCTGGGTTGGATACCCAGCAACACACACACACACACATACACACACACACACACCTTAAATTCAAGGTAATTATTCTTACCTAAGAGCCTGTAGGCTTCATACATTTATATTTTGCCTAGAAATTTCTAATTGTAAAGTTATAATCTGTTTAAAAAACATAGAAGTTGATCTTTCTGCTATCTGTTTATATCTGACTGGATGGCCTCATTTTTGGAAAAGTGGTTATTAGAGCTTTTCTGAAATGTGCATCCATATAACATCACTTATGTGTACTTTATAAATCTTTAAGGATGCTAGATAATAAGACTGTAATTAAAAATCGTTTGAACCGTCTATGTAATTAATGGGAATTACAACTTGAAAGTTTTATTATGACCCATTTTTCCAAATCAGTAGGGTATGTTTGTTTTGGCTAGTGATATATTTATATATATAAAAAAAAGATTGTAAATCTCAAGAAAAATCTAAGCAGCTAATAGCGAATCACTTCCCCCCCCCCCACCGCCCCAGTTGAGTCGTAATGGTTCATAATCAGGTCAGAAAACACTGTCATCCTCTACGCTTCTGCTTTCCACATTAGACACACTTCCAGTTGTATTCTTCATATTGTTAGACTGTTTTGTGATGTGTCTTCCAAGTAGGATTTAATTTATCCATTGAGCATCATGGTACAAATCATTATTTGTTTATGATGTTTTTAGGGATGTGCAATATTCATTAAATAAAGATAGAAAAAAATTATTGAAAAGGTAACATTTTCCCATTTTACAGAAGTGTGAGAAATATAGAAGATGGGCATTCAGCATCTTATACATCCCTGATATAGTACATATTTTGATTCAAAATTACTACAAGCTTAAGAACATTTTTATCTATGACTTTGAACATTTCATTGTCAAATATTAAAGTGTTCTTTAGGTAACTTTTTTTTTAGAAAAAGAAAGTCATTTTAATAATTATTAAAAACATGGGCTAGAGGAATGGCTTAGCAGTTTATGTAATGTGCTGGGAGTACAGATGTGTGTCACCATGCCCTGCTGGGCCAAATTATTTATTTGTGATGAAAATCTGATTAAACAAAGAATCAAAGAATGATCTAGTGCTTGGGAAATGGCTCAGAATTTAAAGGCACTTATATGTAATGTCTGAAACTTCTAGAGTTCTTTAACAGTGGCCATAGGCCCTGGAATGCCCATTCTTTCTCTCTCTTTCGCTCTCTCAATCCCTCTCTCTCTCTCTCTCTCTCTCTCTCTCTCTTTCTCTTTCCTTGCAAATATATAAATAAAAATAAATCTTTTAAAATTTAATCTATTATTACTTTCCATTACATCTCTATCCCTTAGTATTAATGTTTTTGGAAATTTATGCCTAACAGAAGAGAAAGTTCTTCTTACTTTCTAGGATCTAAGGATTAGGATTCTTTCTTATAAACCTCATCTTTTATAAATGTTTGTGCAATAACAAAGAGGAACAGAAAAGAGAGTGTTAGAGCAAGAGAGTAGAATGCCTGGTAGCTTAGCAGCTTGGTTCCTCCTGTGTGCCTTGCCTGTGTGCTGACCATCATGGATGTCCTTGTTGTAACACTTCCTTAAACTAATTACTTCTCCTTTCTGAAACAGGAGAGATTTTCCTCACTGTATGAGTAAGCCTAAAAAGTTAAATCAATTTGTAGATATCACATACATAATAAATGGTAGAGTAGGTACACAGATCACTACACCAGAGTTTTCCAAAGCACATTCAGGTGTGTCAGCTAAGTACATGATCCACACAACTGCAAGATGTATGATCATATAAACTTTGTAAAAGTTTTGTTTTCGATGGGACTTTCCTAAATCAATACCTGCTGATGTTGATTATCATTCCTAGGAAGCTAATAGAGTAAACAGAAACTTTTACTAATATTTTTTAGAAGAGTATCTTTTGGAAATAGTGTCTTCAAAGTCTACTTTGGGAAATAAATGCAATAGTCTCTATTGCTTCCCAAATGAGACTAATTTAATTGACCTAGTACCAGCACTACAGCATGAACATATCCTGTCAGAATACACTGTAGGCTAGGCGTGGTAAAACATCAAATATGTATGGTGATTCTAAATGTATGTAAAGAGTCTTACTGATTTTCTCTGGTTGCTTGGCAGCCTGAGTCCATAAGTAATGTAGGGCTACAAATCCCATCAAATTCATAGGAACTTTTTGACAGAGAGAATCTGCCTACTATGTTATATACTAAGGTTGAACCTTTGTTGGATTAAAACTTTGATTATAACTTTGGATAACATGTGACTGCAATTTCTAACTTTCTAGAAAGGCCCTACTGAGACAATAAAGGGTGAAGCACCAGGGAAAGTGTCTTCTTCTTGGTACATGTTTATCCCTTTTGTTTGATGAGTATTTTTGTTAAGATGCAATTTTATCATGATTATTTTATGAAAAAGTAAGCATTTTATTACTATTTATTTTCTTCCTTCCTTCCTTCCTTTCTTTTTTTTTTTTTATTTTTTAAAGGCAGGGTCTCACTCTAGCCCAGGCTGACCTGGAATTCTATAGCCATAGTCTGACTTCAAGCTCACATTGATCCTCCTGCCTAAGCCTGATTTAATAGTAGAATATAGGTTTAAATTACTCATTTGTTTAATGAGCATCTAAGTGGACTCCATTCCTATGTTTAGACTAATGATTCTAAGTATTTGATCATGTAATACAATTTATCTTACTTAATCAGTTAATCCTTGAGTTGTGTCCTATTTGCAAAGTGGAAATCAGAGGTAATGTAACTCTTTGTCACACAGACAGCAACAAATTTGACTCCTGTTTTCTTCAGTTTGAAAACCCTTTCTCTGAAGCCTGTCCTTCTTTCTCAAAGGAGCTCACAAGTCATCAGGAAGCCAATCAACTATGCAAAAAAGCTACAGTGTAGTGTGGCTTATTCTGTTTTTATTATAATTTTATTTTTGAGGAAAGAGGCAGAGAGAGAGACAGAGAGAGAGAATGGGCACACCAGGGCTTTTCAGCCACTGTGAATGAACTGCAGATGCTGTGTATCTGGCTACATGGGCCTAGAGATTTGAACATGTGTTCTTAGGCTTCACAGGCAAGTTTCTTAGCCTCTAAGTCATCTCTCTAACCCTAGTATGGTTCATTTTATGACAAAGATGTGAAGAAGTTTCTCACAGAGCCTAAGTAAGTTTGAATTATCTCCAGTTTCTTCAGTTTTTCATATCCCAATAAATGACGTCCATTCCAGCTACCTCTGGATTGCCCTTCTTGGCCACCTCATCATCACCCATGACAATTCTACTACCAGTGTGTATACCTCCTTATTATACTTCTCTTTACTGGCATAGTCATACTTGTTATCGCTTCCCTGCCTCCCCAGCACTGCCAGGGTGCTGTGCCTATAATATAAAAAAGCCCACACATCAGCTGTGAATCATTCTTTGCCCTCCCAACTCAAACCTCTTGGCCTCAAGCATCCAGAGTGATCTTTAGAAATCATAAATCTGAATATGAATTGTCCTTGAGTCATATCTATTAATGGTATTATATAAACCTTAGAATAAAAGCCACATTCTGTACATGGCCTACAAGGCCCTGCTTTTGTACCCAACTTCCTATACATGGGACTTTCCCTTGCCTATATTGCTTTATCCATTTTGGTTTCCTTTGTGTTCTCAGAGCATTCCCAACCATTTTCCTTTGCATATGTTGCTGACTTGGGTGTCCTTACCTTGGCTTTTTTATGTGCCAGTTCCTATTCATCTTATAGTTTTAACTTGCATTTGTACTCCACTGAGAGACCTTTGCTGGCACTTCAAAGTGAGTTCCTAATGTTTTATATCCTTACAACATTTTCAATAAATTGAAAATGCATGTGTCTTTTTTTGTGACATATCTGTTTGATTCACTAGGCTCTCAGTTCCATGAGATTAAGAATCATCAGAATGTACATATTCTTTGAATCTCCAGACTTATCCTAATGGCTGGACCATGTTTGTAGACTAAATGAGTGAAAACTGATTCTTATTGTAAGATGAGGGAGATGTATCTAAAACATGTGAGTCATCTCACTCTTCCATGTTTGTTTGAGTAGCTACATTTCTTTTGATTTCATGCTCTTCCTAGAAAAATTGTAACTCATCATAGAGTTTCCTAGAATTGGAAATGTGCAATACTTGTAATGCTTACAGTTTGGGTGATTTGCTGTCTATGTAGTCCTGCAGCCATGCATTATGGATGGTTCTCTTAAGTAAAAACTGCTGGAGAAATGAATCAGCAAGAGCTGGAAGCATGCTGCCTCCATCCGGATGCAGCTGTTTCTCTGGCTCCATTCAGCTCTTATTCCTTTGCCACCTAATTCAACCAATCATTTTCTGGAGATGACAGCACAATAGTTAGTATTTAATAAGACACACAATTCTTTCCCAGAAACAAACAGGATCTGAGTGAGTTGGATTTTTACTTCCCTGTGGTTGTTTATCTGAATCTAGGAGTTATATGCGAACATTGGGACCAAAACTTCAGTACAGTAAAAATCTAGAGCTTGTGATTTTGTTGTTGTTGAACCACACACAATGTTTTATGTTTTGTTTTTTTCTTTTAATCTCTATCCTAGGCCCTTCCCCAGGACAAAAGGCCAGGAATAGGATAGGATAAAAGAACAGCTAACATTTATATACTTGCTGCTAATAAGAAATTTCCTAAATGCTTTACACATGCCCTCTTTCTTCTTCGGAAAGAAAGCCAATCAAGTAAATATGATAATTCCCACTTTATCCCACAAAGCAGAGAACTTAATTAGCTCATTCAAAGTCATATAACTTGTCAATAACAAGCCTAACATTAAAAAACCCATGTCTATCTTCCCCTGAAACCTACTTTTTTGAGGAACTGAAAATAAGTCAAAATCACTTTTAATTTTCTGATTAGAAAACTTAAGTTCAAATTTTGGTCCAGAAGGAACTGGAATGTTTAGCCCTTAATTGTAATTCTGGCACATCTGAGAAGCAAAGAGAAATATCCAGGCTTTTCATTACCTGGGAATGCAATATAGTAGGTAAATTTTGATATGGAAGCTAGTTTGAAAAATGCACAACATATTTCACCCTTCATATTTTCAAAAGTGTTGATATGAAACATGAACAATATGTGATGAATGATTGGCCCAGGAAGAGAAGACTCACAGGTAAGGACAAGAAGCACAGGGTGGTATTGGAGGTTGGTTGGGGCACACTTTCTAGACTTGGGATAAGTTGCACAGTGAATAACAAAAACTGTTCATGGATTCAAAGTCTACAAAGTTTTGTGAGGTTTTTTGGGCTTTGCTATATGTGGTAGTTTGAATAGACAGCCCCCAATATATCTAGTATTTTATTAGTTTGTAGTTTGCATCTGCAGCCAATTGGCTGGAGACAGTGTCACTGGGCAGATCTTAAAATGTGGTGGTGGGTTTGAGATTTTAATCTAAAGATATGCAAAGTGTGCCCAGCTGGAGTTCCTGAAGTGTGCCGTGCTACGTGGCATTTAGGCTTGTGCTTGTATCTCTGTGTTTGGTCCTGTGGATGCAGGTTAGGTTCTTCTGCCATTATGGAACTTCCCCTGGATCTGTAAGGGATCAATAAATCCCTTCCTCCATAATTGTGCCTGATCTGGAAGTTCATCTCAGCCAACCTGAAGCTGTCTGCTACACCATATGAAGCCCAATATCACTTCAGAATTCTGTCAGCAAGTAGGTCTTACCAAATAGATCCTCTTGGCCTTAGTTAGAGCAGTGAGCTAAAATATATTTCTTTTTTTGTGATAAATGACCTACCTAGGGATATTATGTTACTAGCAACAGAAAACAAAGACATGTGATCTATATGGCATTCTACTCAAGTCATCTCATTTCTCAGAACTGATATTTCCTCCCTTATACAATGGGAATAATCACCCTTTTCTATAATTGCAGTGAAGATCCGTTGTATAGTGTGGCGGAAGAACCTGGCACCAAGGCTACAGCTCAGGTCCATTCCCTCCTAAGCAACTTTCACTTTTCTTACTTCCTGCTCACTCTGCTGCATCCTTCATCCTTCCTAATGATCCTGTCCCTTTTGTTATTCATATAAGGGCTCTAAAGTTTTAAGAAATTTCAAGGAGTTTGTGTATGTGTGTCTGTGTGTGTGTGTTTGTTCTTTTTTTAAGAGGACACTACATAGCCCACGCTGGCCTAAAATTCACAATTCTCTCCTGCCTCAGCCTCATGACTGCTGAGATTGTAGGCCTGCACCATCAGTCAAGTGTTATACCCAGGCTATAATTCTATTAGAGACAGCTAGTAAAACCTGTGGATTTTAATGAAACAATGGTAGACAACCACTCAAGACTGAGGATCTGAGTTCCCACGAAGCCTCTATGTCTCAGAGTTTTTAGGTCATTCCTTTACTCAGATTCCTATTCTTTGCCCCTTCTCTCTCTCTCTTCCCCTCCTCAGTTTCTCAACTAACCCTAGAGTTCTAGCCTTATGCTGTTTTCTTATTCTCCCAGGGATATATTTTATGGCAGAAACTTTAGCTGTGTGACATGGGAGACTTTTCCAGTGAAGATCTGGGAGGAGAATCCATGAACAGAGGCAGAAGCAATAAGCTTAACCCACTGTCTCTACTCTGGATGGGCAACATCTTCCTTCAGACATTTGGTATAGCACTATTCTCTGCCTGATGCAATGTAGACCTTGGAAACACAACAGTAAAGCAGATAGGGCCTTACAGAAGCAAACACTTTAGTCCATCTCACCATAGTCCCTTCATGCCCACGATCAGGAACCTTGCTTGAGTTGGGTGTTTCCCTGGGGACTGTCATTTCAGTTCTCCTTACCCATTGCTTTCCCTTGTTAACTTTTGTCTTTTGTTCTGGCCTAAGGTTTTCATTGGCTTCAGTAATTCTTTTTCTCTCAATTGAGACTACCACTGGTTTCTTATAATATTTCCAAACTGAATTTCTGACATTATCTTGTTGATATAAATAAAATAGCAGTGATTTGAATAACACTAAACGTGTTTCTATTGGATTGTTTAGGACCTTTGAATATAGCATGTGCTTTTAATCTGGATTATTTTCCTAATAGTTCTTCTGAAAGTTAATTTGGTTGGGACACCTTTTCGTTTGATTTGCTTTGGGCTTTGGTTTGTCTCCCAGAATTCTCATGTTGATATTTAATCTGCAAAATCTTATGTCAGTGATATTTGGATATGGGACTTTGCAGGTAATTGCTATTAGAAAAGGTCATAAAGGTGAGACATCCATGATTCCACTAATTACTTTACAAAAGATGGAAGAAGTCTCTGGACACTTGTATTGCTTTATCTTACACTGCAGAGGCCCCATCAGCAAGAAACTCCTTACCACATAAAGCCCCTCAATCTTTAGTCTCTACAACCTTGAGCTGAGTAAACTTTAATTATTTTATTTTATTTTATTTTTTAAAAAAATTATTTATTTGAGAGTGACAGACACAGAGAGAAAGACAGATAGAGGGAGAGAGAGAGAATGGGCAAGCCAGGGCTTCCAGCCACTGCAAACAAACTCCAGATGCGTGCTCCCCCTTGTGCATCTGGCTAACGTGGGACCTGGGGAACCGAGCCTCGAACCAGGGTCCTTAGGCTTCACAGGCAAGCGCTTAACCGCTAAGCCATCTCTGCATCCCATAAACTTTAATTTTTAATAAATTAGTCTGTAGTACTCAGTTATAACAACAAAACGCAGGTCAGGATTACTTGCCTATCAACACCTCCCTTCTCCACCTGCAATATATTTTCTCACTTTCAGAAGGAGTATGACAAAAACTGAGAATGTCAGGCTTCACAGGTGTGATGGTTTATTCTTAATACTCGAGATACACTTCACTCCTATGGAGTCTGCACCAGCAGTCTGGAGGCATGCCCTTGTTCTGTCCTGGCCTTCCTGTATCTTTTCTATCATTTTCCTTATTTTCTGGAGTCACTTTGCAAAATTTTTGCTGTACTCTCTGCTTTTAGACAAGACCAAATTAAGATAACACAGTAAACATTCTGACAGATACAGAATGTAACCCCAAACCTAGCATCACACTAAATATTCTCCTGTTACTTGACATACTTATTATGAATTTATTATGGCATCATATAATGACTTGATTTTAAATATTAGTTTCTCCATCTACAAACTAAGTATATTAATAAATCCTACCTCACAAAAGTTTCTGAGGTTTTAAGGAGAGATTACACATCAATGTGCTTAGTATCACTTTACCACATTAAAAAGCAACTTAATACTGGTGACTGCCTTCTATGACCATCTTTACTATGGCATTAAAAGTAATGTGACAGGGCTGGAGAGATGGCTTAGCGGTTAAGCGCTTGCCTGTGAAGCCTAAGGACCCCAGTTCGAGGCTCAGTTCCCCAGGTCCCACATTAGCCAGATGCACAAGGGGGCGCACGCATATGGAGTTCGTTTGCAGAGGCTGGAAGCCCTGGCGCGCCCATTCTCTCTCTTTCTCTCCCTCTATCTGTCCTTCTCTCTGTGTCTGTCATTCTCAAATAAATTAAAAAAAATAAATAAAAAAAGTAATGTGACATATAAACCTTTATTAATCTTATTGAATGACTGAAATATTACATTTCAGCCAATCTTCAGACATATACGTACTTCCCATCTTTGTCTCCAGTTGCCACACTCTATATACAGGCAAAATATTAAAACACCTGATGCGCATTATATTATGTAATTAAAGTTAATTCTACTTCCTTTGACATAACCTTTTGCTTGCATTTATTTTTTTCAGGAGAAAAGAAAGTAGATTGCTGAACAATGCTTTTTGAGTCCTGAATATGTTAAAGGTATTTTAAAAATTGTGTTGAAGAAGGATTTAAAGGAAAATCAGGTACTGAATAGGTGAAAGATGAAGAAGAGAGACTTCATCTTGTCTTAGCCAGACAGTGATCAAAGAGGGAACAAAGGCAAGAGCTAGATAAGAAGGTTAAAAAGTAGCCAATGTTGGATAAAAGGAAGGAAATTAAATCAGAAATACAGAAAATCAGAGAAGATTTGTAGGTAACTCAGAGTGTCAAAAGGCCTATATTTGAACCAACGAAGGCCGATTTTTTAGAAAAACTAAGAAGTAGTCATTGTGTAGCCTAGTAATCCCATTTTTCAAGCAAAAAAACAGGCCGGTGGCTTAAAAACACATTATGCTCCATTCCCCAGGCTAATTACTAATAACTTGTCCAGTAAGAGCAAATCCGCAATTTCTTAGTGATTGGTTCTACTCTATTATTTCTGATAAAAGACCTTAATGAAAGGGGAGGGGGTGGATTTGATCTAACTGACAAATGAGGCATGTGATTAACAAATTAGATCATCTTGAGCATCTGAAAAGATACAACTATTAATAAATCTTGTTTAAAGGAAGGCTTACTGGAAATCATTGATAATCAAACAAAAATTAAAAACAGTCTAATTATCCAGTCATGGTAGTATGGCTATATAATCATCTTGTAACTATAAGAATATCCCTTAAAGTACAGTTTCTAAAGAATGATCAGGACAGAAAAAAATTGTATAATGTAATGGGAAACACTACTAAATACAAAATTATAGCATTAGTAAGACATCAATTATGGAGAAAACTAAGAATTACTACATCTGAATGTGCCAGAGATCATCAATACTATATTTTGCTAACAGGTAATTTTTATTTTCTAGCTATAGTCCACATTCTCCACATAAAATCCATCATTTCACTAATTAGAAAACAATACTTTTCCACTTTTGAAATCTTGCTTGGAAATTATAATGCATCTTGTTATTACAATTTGAGATCTCATTCTGTGTCTAGATTCAGAATCAGGGTAATATTTTAATATTCATGCTAACTAGTGTTTCCTTTCATTCTTTGAAAATGACTCCTCCTCTCGCATAGTAAGCTTAGCATGTCCAAATTTCTATATCAAGTCCTATAAAGTGTCTATTATAAATCTGGTTCATTCATTTATACATATATTTATTCATCCACTATTTATTAAGTACCAACTTGCTCACTGTATATCAACTTTTTTAAGTTCAAACACTGTCTTTACCTTTTAAGGGAAGAAATCAGGTTAATGATAAATGGGAAATAATTTTAAAATTTGTGGTATAATAGCATAGGATAAAGTAAGTTGATATTGTAGAATATGTTGTACATGGGTAGGTATGTTAATTGATACAGCATTGTTGGGTGAGGACTGTATTGGAGGCTGTGGTAGATTATCCTTCTTCAGGGTGGAATGCTCTCATTTGCCCCATTTTGGACATGTTGGCTACATTTGGCTGAAGGGGAGTAACTTTGGGAACTGTTCTCATCCACATTAACCCCACACTTCCTTCCCTTGTAATTCACTCTCCAATGTCCAAGTGATATGGCATAGGGTGCAGGCCTCTTGCCTTCCTCTGGCAATTCTGAAGTGCCAACCCAACTCCAGAGATTCCTATAGGATAAATGTTGTGAGTATGTTGCAGCTCAGCTTGTCTATCTGTCTGGGTCTGTTTCCTTTATTCATATCACAGGCATCATTCCCAAGACTATACCTCAAAACAACTTTTTGCAAACAAACACATCAACACATCAGAATCTGCTATCCAAGGATCATATCAGAGAATGGGTTTTCCTTGGAGAGAAAATATGATTTGATATATAAAGGATGAGAAGGAGCCAGTCACAGACAAAAATCTTTGAAGCAGGAGGGAACTTGTGAATTTTAAGGAAGGGAAAGGAAAAGGATGTTGTTATCTTGACTAAATTCACATACTTAGAAAGTA
The DNA here is from genome assembly GCF_020740685.1 of Jaculus jaculus. Taxonomy (NCBI): domain Eukaryota; kingdom Metazoa; phylum Chordata; class Mammalia; order Rodentia; family Dipodidae; genus Jaculus; species Jaculus jaculus. The sequence continues at coordinate 75,412,024 of NC_059102.1, read as the reverse complement.
ATGGAATCAGGATTCAAATATGGGTTGATCTGATACTGAAGTCTATGTTTTCTTCTGAGAAATTATGAGTTTCTATAGATTATAGGGGGCTTTTTTACATGATATGTTAAGTGTTCTATTTAAATAATGTTACACTAGCTGTGTCAATATAATGACCATAAATTCTTAGATATTTCTGTGACTTTGTTCTTAAAGTATCCTAATTTAAGTATATTAGCAATTTAAGTATATTTAAGTATTTCTTTCATATTATCTGCATGTATAATCAGTAGGACACATTTGAAAACCAAAAAATGTTTACCAATTTTACTTGCATATGATTTGAATGTACAGATATGCTGATAATAAGTATATTTAGCTATTACTAATATTAAATAATATTAATTTAAAATGAACATTTAATTTTTTCATCCTACAACATGTATTTCATAAATGTTTTTATAGTTCACTATGAATAATTATACACAATTGCTGCTGGTGCTTTTCAAAAATACTAATAACTAGATTTAGCAAAATATTATGTTAAAACCTGCTGTATTTTTGACTCTTACAGTTTTTACTCTTTCCTCAGTAGCCTGAAACACTTCCTCTGAGTTTATTGATTGCTTCTCTCATTCATCAAATATTTAATTTATTCCAAATACTAATTAGGAAAATTCCATGTACCACCTATAGTGCTAGTCATTTGGGATATACAATATTATGAAATTTATTTTTCCTGAGAATTCAAACTTAATGATAGTGATATGTTGTACATTTCAAATTTCTCTCTATGTATATTTTGATGTCCTTAGATTAGTGGTGCTCCGACTTTGGTCCGAAAAATCTTTTTGCCAATGGTAGGGAGACTCAAAACTTATCAAAGTGGACTGGAGAGATGGTTTAGCTGTTAAAGCACTTGCCTGCAAAGCCTAAAGACCCAGATTCTGCTCCTCAGTACTTATGTAAAGCCAGATGCACAAAATGGCACAGACATCTGGAATTTGTTTATAGCAGCTAAAGGCCCTGGTATGCCCATATTCTTTCTTTCTATCACTCTATCTCCTTGCAAATAAAAAGAATTGAAAAACATGTTAAGAGGCTGGGCATAGTAGTGCATGCCTTTAATCCCAGCAGTATGGAGGCAGAGATAGGAGGATCATTATGAGTTCAAGGCTAGTCTAGAACTATAGAGTGAATTCAAAGGTCAGACTGGGCTGGAGTGAGATCCTACCTGAAAACATAAAGAAAGAACACTCCCCCCTCAAAACATCAATGTTAAAAGAGTAAGTGACTGTGGATTGTTCAGTGCTAAATGAGACATTGCTATCATGTTCTCCAAGGCTCAGGATACATTGCTGAAGAAGAGGTACCTAAGATGTGAGAGCCACAGGATGGGTTGGAGTAATTTGGAACACTGTCTTCTAGACATAAAGTGGTATTGCATTCATGACCTAACCGTAGCTGTTACTTACACAAGTCTTGCGCAATATTGGTTCCATTAACATTCCATTATGAATGATGGAGGAGGATCAAAACAAAAACATTAAAGTAGAAGAGAGACCATTTGGAAAAAGGTGGCTCAGTGTAAGAGGGCTAGGGAAGGAGTAATAAGAGAAGTTAACCGGGAGGGGATTATTATCAGGGAACATTGTGTCCATGTATAAAAATTGTCAATAAATGATTAAAAAATTAAAAAAATATAATGACATGGGTGATTTATTATCCAAGTCCAGCAGTGAGTACAGAGCTATAAATCAAGAGCTTAGAAAAGCAGTACATAGTATGACCTCTAATGTTAGAGAAGATTAACCTGAAATATTAGGAGTTAAAAGGGAATGGGGGTGTATTATTGCAGATGAATAGAAAAGAAAAAAGAAAATGGAATGTAAGCTGAGATCTCAGAAAATGGTTACCAAAATGAGAAAATTTCCCTTTGGTAGGAAGGCAACAGTGTCAAGGATCTGAGAAGTACCAGTATCTTGGGCTCTAGAATTGAGTAGGAAAGAAAATGAATATGGAGAAATGAATCTAGGGTAAGAAGATGAAGAGTATATAATTCTTGTTGAAGGATTTAATTTTAGTTTAGTTGTTTTTTTTTTTTTGCTTTGGTTTGGTTTGCTTTGCTATATATATTTATTTTTTATGTATATTGTATATTATATTTGCTTTGCTATATATATTTTTTTCTATAGTTATGAGTCCACAAAATGCCACAAATGCCACATCAAATATTTGCCTCTGGATCTATGTTGTCATTTAAACTGTACATAGGGCACAGTGGAAGATTATAGATTATTAAATGATGATCATGGAACTTAATTATAATTACCATGAGCCAATGTGAATAATGACACTATTGTTGATGGCTTTCTAATTCTCAGGACCAAGGAAGATTTCCCGGAAGAAAAAAATTCTCTAATGTATCTAGGTTATACATCTACCACTCATGATTACATATCCTTACAAGCCTGCATATATAACTGCCCACATTTCTTGGGCAAATGTGTCTCTGGCCTCAGACTCATGTTCTTCTTGTTGCATATATGACTGATCACTATGACATCAAAACACTGATGACAATTATATTATCTTGTACGGCATGTGTCATCAGGAGACCTCTTCTAAGAGGTAAGTTTTTGTCAAACATCTGATATATATAATCCAGGAAGTAGTGTTGGCTTTAGTCATAATTAACAGATACTACCCCACAAATATATAACACTACTTTCAAGCAGAAGTTCATAATACAGAATTCTGGCTAAGCTATTGCTGAGAATCATATTTGTTTTAAATTGGAGTTGAAGACACTTTTCTGTCCAAGTCTATGTTTGGACAAAGAAGTGATTTGGTGGGTACTTTTTCTTTTTTTAATATCTCAGGCAAAAAGATGAAACCAACAGAAGGAAGTTTCAATCATTTCCTTCCTGGGGAGGAATATAGCATTTGATTTTTAGTTTGATCAGTAACTTACTACTTTTTATCACAGAATCCCTGATAAAGCTAGTAATACAAAGAACAGATCTCAATATAACAAGGAAAATATAGGACAAAACTTAATCAACATTATACTAACCAGCAAAAAAACTGAGGGCATATCCTCTAAGATCTGGAATGAGACAAAGGCATCTACTCCACTATTATTCAATATAGTAGTCAGAGTCTTAGCTTCTCTCTAAAATAACAATGGTTATCCCATTTATCTGGTGCTGACTCCACTCTTCGTTGGAGAATTTACTTCTCTTTTTCAGATGGAAGCATATCCTGAGGAGACAATCAGCCCATCACACCTCAACAGGGCCCAAGCTGAAACCAAGAGTAATTGGGGAAATGAGCAAGAATGCTGCTTTCTTGTTGAACCTGGTACCAGAACAAGGGTGAAGGAGATAGACATAGAGGACATTCAACTCCTACCAAACCAGATATGCAGAGACACAGAAGCACCCATAACCTAATCACTGAAGTAGACCTAAAGTGAACCCAACATGGCTCAGGGAAATTTGCAGAAAAGGGGACAGAGAGATTGTTAGAGCCACTCGTTGGGTCACTATGTATAGGAACATTGCCTCTTACCCATAACTGATGGCTAACCCCACAATGCATGACCCATACTCCCCAACAAGGAGGGTCCCTGTGGAGGGACCAGGACAGGAAGGAGGCTAACAATGGTACAAACATGACTGTATACACACTGTGTACATAACTAATAAAAAAAATAATAAATGAAAAGAAATAAATAAAAAAGAATCAAATATGGAAGGGAAAATGTCAAATCATCTGTTTCAAGATTACATGAGCCTATAATTAAAAGACCCTGGAGACTGGACTGCTTAAAGACATTGAAGAAAGAAATCCAAGAAGACACAGGAGATAGAAAGAACTCATGGATTGGCAGAATTAATATTGTGAAATGGCTATATTATAAAAAGCAATGATATAGATGTTGAAGTATAAAATGCCTTAAATAGCCAAAGCAATCTTTAGAAGACAGATTGATGCTTGAGATATCATGATACCACATCTCAAAATAGATGTTACATAGCTGTAATAACCCAAAGAGCATGCAACTAGAACAAAAATAAACATTTACACCAATGAAATAGAAGAAAGAAAACTCTACAGTTATAGTCACCTACTTTTTGACAAAGCCATCAAAAATATACACTAAAGAAACTATAGCCTCTTTAACAAGTTGTCTTGGGAAAACTATATGTCCATATTTATTATTTTTTTTGCTTGTGTGTGTACACATGTTTGTGCATGTATGCATGTGTTTGTATGGCATATGTGCCCTATGTGCTTGCATGAAGTGGGGTAGACTCACTTGTGGTGGTCCATTTGGACATAGAGTGACCCACTTCATCACTCTTTTCTACCTGTTCTTGTTTGAGCTAGAGTCTCTTATGGACCCAGTGATTCCCAGGACTCTGATGGGACTAGGATTCCAGGTATGCATCCATATCTATCAGTTTATGTGAATTCTGGATATTCAAATTTTGGTGATCTTAGGACTCTTCAGGCCCTTATTCTTGCCTAAAGAGTGCATTTAACCACTGAGCAACTTATCCAGCCTGATTTTCACATGAAACTAGATCCACATCTCTCACTTTCCACAAAAGACAATCCAAAATAAGTAAAGACCTTGATGTAAGGCCTGTAACTTTGGAACTTCTGGAGAAAAACATAAGCAAACCACTTCAAAGTATAGACATAGGCACAGGCACAGGCACAGGCATAGGCAAGGAGTTCTGAACAGGACTCTCAAAACATTGTGAGCCATCCCAAAACTTAATAAATGGCATTGCATGAAATTTACAAGCATGTACACAACAGTGAAGAGACAGCATACAGAATAGGAAAAATACCTTTGCAAACTACAAATCAGACAAGGAATTAATATTCAGGACAGATAAGGGCCTGGAAAACTAAGCAAAAATGAAAACATGTAACCACAAATGGGGTGACATAATAGATGATTCTCAAAAAAAGAAACTTGAATAATCAGTAAATGTTTAAAAAGTGCTCATTATCCTTTGCCATCATGGACATGCAAATTAAAACTATGCTGTGATTCCATCTCACTGTAATTAGCATGTATATCATCAAGAAAACAAATGCTGGTGGGGCATAGGAAAAGAGGAAACTTTAGTCACTGTTTGTAGGAATGTACCCTTGTGCAACCGCTATGCAAATCACTGTGAAGGCTCCTCCAAAAACTGACAACAGAGTTAACATTTGACCTAGGTAAAATCCTCTTGGGGAAAACAGCACAGAAATACTTGCATTTCCATGTGTATAGTTGCACTATTTCCAATAGCCAGGAAATGGAATAAACCTAGATTAACATCAACAGATGGATGGATAAATAAAATGTGGTACATATACATAATGGAATTTTATGCACTTGTAAAGAAAAGTGAAATTACTTTTAAGGAAAATGGATGCACGAAGATCATTATTTTAAGTGAAATAGCCCAGACTTTAGAAGACACCAAAATATATGTTTTTCCTCATATGTGAAACCTAGGGCTTGGAAAATTACTCAGTGGTTAAGGTGCTTGCTTGCAAAGCCAAACAACTTGGGTTCAATTCCCCAGTCACCATGTAAAGTCAGATGCACAAAGTGGCACATGCATCTGGAGTTTGTTTGCAGTGGCAAGAGGCTCTGGAATGTGTATTTTCTTTCTGTCTGTCTCTCACATAAACAAAACAAATATTTTAAAAATATATGTGGCCCCTAAATTAAAATTATATATGTGCGTGTGCATATACAACCATATATAGGTATATGTGGGTGAGAATGAATTAATCTATGTGTGTTTTTAGATCATGAAACTCAAGAGGAAGTCATGAGAAAGGAGAAAGAGATCTTAAGAAAGTGGAAATGGAAAGGGGAATGAAATACATGTAATAACAAAGCTGATTTTTAATGGGAAAGAAATGGAACCAGCTAAAGGATGGGGAGGGGCATGAGGCAGGACAGAAGGGAAGGAGAATAAATGAGATCACATTATAATGTATGTAGGAAGATGCTAACTTCAAACAATTTTAAAAATTTTAGAAAATTAAACAATATTTATAAATTTTATCTCATTTTTGGTTTGGGTAACACTGCTTTTTATCCTAATTGAAAAATATAACTTTATTAGCAATTTTAGTGTGTATCTCAAGGTAGCTTTGAGGTTTTTTTTTTTATTTTTACATGTTAATGCATGTATGTAGCATGTGCAGTGTATTATATTTGCTATAGTATGTGTGTTGTTTGTCCATATATGTACAGATACATGCATTCCATGTTCATGTTTGTGGAGTGTAGAGGAGAACTTTGGGTCCTCTTCTCTACTTCTCCTCTGTGTACTTCCATGAGCTAAGTCTCTCCCTCAATTCAAAGCTGCTGTATTTGGCCAGTAAACCCTAGCAGTTCTCCAATCGCCACACCTCACAGACTAGGGTTACACCCATGTGTGGCCATGTCCAGCTTTTCATGCAGGTTCTGAGGAGTCAAACTTAGGCAGTTCCCGTCCTTCCCAGGCTCTCTGCTTGAGTGGCAAGCACATCTGACCACTGAGCAATCTCTTCAGCCCTCTTAAAAAACCAAACAAGCAATGTTTATACCTTTAAATTAGTATATATATTAATCACATATAATAGATTTCATTATATTATACATATATATGTATGCATAAAGTATTTTGATCATATTCACCTTCATTATCACTCTTGTCTCCTTCTCACTCCCACTGATCCCCTTCTTGTTCCTTTTGACCTTCCATACCTCTTCTTATTTTTTTTTTTTCTTTTGGTGACCCAATGAGTTTAATTAGGGTTGCAGGCAGCATCGTTATGATTATAGCAGCATGGAAGTTGGACAATTTACCAGTGGCTATATCACTTAAGAAAATTTCTCTCCTAACTCTAGCAATCACTTAACCGCCAAATGATTCTCGGAGAGGGTGGGGCTGCTTGGGCTCCTCTCGCTGGCCGTCCCAGCAACAATTAGCTGGCTACAAGTCCCCAGGAAGGAAGTGGCCCTCAGGAACCTTTCCCCACCATGGTAGAATATTGCTAGGCAGGTTAAATGCAACCCCAGTTGTGAGTTCATGAGTACAATGGCCTTGTCAAGCCCAGATGATAGTGTTCCACAATATTTCACCTTTACATCAGGCTCTTAAATTCATTATATCCACCCTGTTGCAGTCAGATTCACAATGCTGGCAGAAATCTCCTGAACAAGAGCAGCTTTTTGGGGAAAGGGGGGTTTATTTTGGCTTACAGACTCCAGGGGTAAGCTCCACTATGGCAGCAGAAATGATGGCATGAGCAGAGGGTAGACATCATTCCCTGGGCAACATAAAGTAGCCAACAGGAACAGGAGAGAGTGCCAAACACTGGCATGGGGAAACTGGCTATAACACCCATAAGCCCACCTGTCCCCAACAATATACCACCTCCAGGAGGTTTTAATTTCCAATAGCTATCAGCTAGGAGACTAACATTCAGAATACCTAAGTTTATAGGGGACACCTAAATCAAACCACCACACACACTCCCTTTCCCCATGTTCCCTGAAGCTTGCATGGAGTTATATAGATGTCTCACTTAGGACTGAGCAATCAACTGTCACTATTTTCAACAGTCTGATCATTTGGGTCTCTGTAGTTACTGCTGCCCATGCAAAAAGTAGCCTCTCTGACCAAAGCTGAGAGCAGCAGTCATCTAGAAGTAGAAATGCATATTTAGAAGGCAATTACCCAGGCATCTTATGTTCATTCAGCAAAATAATAGAAGTTGCTTTCCCATGTAAAGTAAGAAAATGACGTTCATTTTCTTACTTTATCATGGATGGTAGATATTTTCTAATTTGCTGGTTGACCATGTGTATAACTTTCAAAATATATTTCAGTTGAAGTCTTCTGCTGACATTTTAACTGAAGTGTTCATATTTTTTTGAGAGTTGTATAAATTCTTTGATATTTGCTTAGCTTGTGTTAGATAAGTGATGGGAAATATATTTTTCTGTTCTATTTGTTGTCTTTCCCACTATTTCTGTTTTTATTTTATTTTATTTTTTTTAAGATCTTACTCTGTAGTCCAAGCTGGTCTGGAACTCTTTTAGTAGACCATACTGGACTGGAACTTGACTTGATATTACTGGTTCTCCCTCTTGAGTGCTTATTATAGGCATGCATTACTATATCTAGCTTGTTTTACATTTTTTGTAATGTCCTCTGATGCAAACATTGTAGCTCATAGGGAGTCTAATTTATCTATTTTTCCTTTTGTTGTTAACTTATGTTTTTCATGTCAAATCTATGACTTTATTGCCAAGGTCATGAAAATTTGTCTGTATTCTTTCTTTGAATAGATTTTGAGTTTTAGCTCTTACACTTAGATAACCCATTCATTTTGAGTGACATTTTATACTTTGAGTTAGTTTTAATGGAGCAAAATCATTCCTTTTCATGTGCTTATTCACTTGTTCCAGCATGGTATGTTTTGGAACTCTATTGCCTCCATATTGGATGACCCTGGCAGACTTGTGTAAAAGGAATTTATCACAGTTTTTTTTTTTAAATTTTTATTTATTTATTTGAGAGCAACAGACACAGAGAGAAAGACAGATAGAGGGAGAGAGAGAGAATGGGCGCACCAGGGCTTCCAGCCTCTGCAAACGAACTCCAGACGTGTGCGCCCCCTTGTGCATCTGGCTAACGTGGGACCTGGGGAACCGAGCCTCGAACCAGGGTCCTTAGGCTTCACAGGCAAGCGCTCAACCACTAAGCCATCTCTCCAGCCCTATCACAGTTGTTTTATGGCTATGTTTGGATTTTAAATTCTGTCTCATTTATCTATGTTTCTGTTTTTATATATCCCTCATCCAAAATCCAAATTCAAAAATGCCCCCAAATTCAAAACTTTTTGAGAACTTACATAATGACATAATAGGAAAATTCCATACCTGCCTTATATGATGGGTCAATAGTGCAGATAAAACATTTTGACCTGGGTGTTATGGCTCCTGCCTTTAATCCCAGCACTCAGAAGACAGGTAGGAGAAAAACATTTTGGAAAATTACCTTCATGTTTTGAATATTAGGAATTCATAAAACATATGTGAATTTTGTTTTTAGACTAAGTTCTCATTGTCAGAAAAAAAATCTGTCTATCTATTCAATATATTCAAATATTCCAAAGTCTGAAAGTATATGAAGTCCAGAACAGTTCTTGAGCACTTAATGTAAGGAATATCTGGCCAGTATGATCGTATTTTGATGACTATTGTAGCTTTGTAGTAGGTTTTGAAGTTGGAAAATTTGACTTCTCTGGTTTTCATTTCTTTTTCAATATTGTTTTCGTTATTTAGGATCCATTGCAATTTTGTATGAATTTAAGATTGGAATTTTTTTCATTTCTGCACAAAGGCCATTGGGATTTTTCTGGGAATTACCTTGAATATGTAGATTGCTTTGGGATATATTACCATTTTAATAGTATTAAGTTTTCTAAATCATGAGTAGAGGATAACTTCTCACTTAATTAGAACTTTAATATTTATATTCATAGTATTTTATAGTTTTCATTGAACAGTATTTTCACCTCCTTGGTTAGATTAATTCCTAGTCAATTTGAATGTTTTTATACATTGAATTGTTTTACTGTGTTTTTTTTTAATTGTTGTTCATCACTGATATATGGAAACACAACTAAATTTTGTGTATTGGTCTTTTATATTGCACCTTTGCTGATTCATTTATTATCTATAGCAGTGTTTTATGGATTTGGGGAGGATTATGTAGGTATGGAATTCTGTCATCTGAAACAGAAATACTTCTGCTACTTGCTTTCCAAATTGCCAGCCTTTGATCTCTTTTTCTGTTTACTATTCTGAATGAAACATATGATATAATGTTGTGGTGGTTTTAATCAGCTATCTTCCATAAATTCATGTGTAATGAATGTTTGATCCCCAGCTGATGGCAATTTGGGAGGTGGAGACTTGCTGGAGGAGGTATGTTGCTTCAGGTGGTCCTTGATGGTTTATTACCCCTAGATGCCAGTGTTAATTTGGATTATTCACATGCTATGTTCCACGTGCTGTGGAAGAAGTGATGTCTAGCCTCTGCTCATGCCAACCTTTCCCCTGCCATCATGAAGATGCCCCTTATGACTGTGAGCCAAAAATAAGTCCTTCTCTACTATCAGCTGCTTTTGGTCAGGTGCTTTGTCCCAGCACTGAGAAGGTAATAATTAAAACAAATGTTGAGTAGCAGTGGCAAAATAGTATCTATGCCTGACTTTAGATTAAAGATTTTTAATACTTTATTATTGAGGATAATGCCACCTGTGGGGATTTCATAAGGAGCAAGGAAATTCCCTTTCTATCTAGTCTGCTATTTTTATAATGAAAGAGTTGTTTTTTTTTTTTCTGATTTGGGCAACAACTATTTTTGTATTTTGTTTACTGATTTTTGATCTAAATTTCTCACTAAAATTCCACTCAGTTGTCTTTGCAAATTTTCTTGCTTGTTTTGTGGGATCTCACAATGTAGCCTAGGCTGGTCTCAAACTTACTATCTTTCTGCCTCAGCCTCCTACATTCTGCTAGTATAAGCATATATTACTGGGTTTTCCTTATATATCTATATCTTTGTTGAACACTTTTTGTTTCCTTCTACTTATGTGTCATGTTAATTCTATATACATTTTCCACATATCTCATCACAGAGTTCATTGTGCAATAACATTGGCAAAATTTCCTTTTTCTTTCTCTTCAGGATCAGTCATGAATACTGTGCATATTTCTTATTTTGGAGCTTATCCTTCTCATTTGGAATTTTATGAGAGTGGAAGTAGGTGTGTTTGTGAAATACTATAGATGCATGGCATGTGGAGAATACCAAACAAGTAAATGGCATCAGTTGAAAGTATCAGAGACTGTTCCAAGCATTTCACTTTTATTTTATCCCAGTTCCAGGTACAGTTTCAGTAGTCCATCATGGCAGGGAAGGCACAGTCAGTGGCAGGTGCTTGAAAATGCTGGCCTCACTCAGTCCATAGGGCTGAAAGCAGTGAATGCTGATGCTGAGGCAGCTCTCCATTTTATACAGCCCAGGAACCTAGCCTATGGGATAATACTACCCACAATTAAAGTGAATCTTCCCACCTCAATTAACCTAATGAAGATTCTTCACAGGTGTAACTATAGGTTTACCAAATCTAGGAAATCCCTCACAGATAATTCTAGGTCCTTTCAAGTTGACAATCAATGAAACCTCATACCATTTCTACTAATCATATCCATGTATCTAGGTACTTAGATTTCCATAAATTTCCTTCTCTACTGTCCTTGCTCAGGCTCTCAAAAGTGTGTTATCAAGTTTCAGAATCAGTTATTCCAAGATTCTATATATGACTATGATTTTGAGGTCAGCATGATCTTACATAGGGAGTTTCAAGTCAATCAGGGTTACATAGGGTCCTTGTCTCAAAACCTAACAAAATAATCAAATTTATTATTCATTTTCTTGACATAAATTCTTATTATTTTCTATAATGCTAGAAGAATAGGCAATATACATGTTACTAAATATGGTACATTGAATAGTACAGGTGAACGTACTCATGTACGGTAGCTGAACTGAAAGGGTTAAAATTCAATATACCATTCTGTCTTTACATTCCATTCCCTTCACTACTATGAATGGCTTAGATAGATTACTTAGCTTCCTCATTTGTACCCCTGCCTCTTGTCACTATCTTCTGTCCAATAACCCATTGTGGTACCTTGAATAAACGTCCCCTAATAGATTCAGGAGTTTTATTGAAATTGCTTAGATTTCTAAATAGTTGGCTGGAGGAGTTGTCACTGGCTTAGGGTCCAGCCCTAAAGTGTGCTGGAGGATTTGGAATTTCAGTCTAAATATATACAAGATGCCTAAGTTCTGCCTGGAATTCCTAAGTGTGCTTGTATGTGGTATGGCTTTTGGGGTTTTGGCTTGTGGCTTCTCTCTGCTTTGACATGTAAAATCAGGCCAGCTTCTTCTGCACTTATAGAACTTCCCCTGAATCTGTAAGCTTCAATAAGTATCCCTTCTTCCATAAGTATGCTTGGTTTGGAAGTTCTCAGCAACCCAAAGGTGTCTACTATGCACATTATTGACCCTGCTGTAAATAGTATTCCTACAGCACATCTCTGATGATCTACCCACTATTTATTTGTCCTGTCATTTCTGTCCTTCCAGAGTCACTGTTGCACCTTGAGAAGCTCCTTATCTAAGTTACTCTGTTCCTTCTCTTCTGCACAGCCAATAAAAGTGCAAGCTTTCTTAACTTAACCCTTTTGATTATTCTTTGGAAAATGATCTTTGCATACTTAAAAAATTAGAATTCTTTTATAAGAAGAGCAAGCTCCTAAGCAAACTCTACAGTTTTGTGTGCACTGAAATGCCAAAGGTCTCCATGATATATTTTATGACACTCAAAGATCAAGTGTTGCAAACAACAACATGGAGAAAAGTGTGTTCAGCAGGCTACACTTTTAGTAGTAACAGAGAAAATGGGAATAGACACATCTGCACTTTTTGCAAGATTTTCGGAAAGAAACGCTGGAAGAACATAGTACGTAGTTGAAGTTACTGAAGTAGATGTCAGAGAAAAGTGGTGTGAATGAAAATTTTTACCAGATACCATATGTCCGTATGGTAAATGAAAACATATTAGCTCATCAGAAATAATTAATCTCTAATTAATCATCAGAACTAAGTGATCTCCAGAAAAAGCAATATTCTGCTCTGTGTTCCAAAATGCATCATATGCACCTTTCTCAGAGGGCATTACATCCTATTTAATTAAATTTATTTCTTGACTCCTGAAAAATATTTGAAAGAGTTTGAGCGGATAAGATGAATTGATTGTTGTTTTCTTATTCCATCTTCCCTGGTCATAATGTCTTACAAATAAATAGCTGGGGATGAAGATATTTCAAATTTGCAGAAAGCTGCTCCATTGTCTTCAGAGTGTGATGGATATACAGTTCAAAAGAAGCTTCTCCTCCAAAGTTCTGGAGAAGCAATTGATCATATGGCTTTACTCAGGAGTAGTAGATGGGATTGAGTTTGCATATATGTGTACTGCATGCACACATGTGCATATATGTATGTGTAGTGCTGGGGTTTTAACCTAAGGCAAAATTATAGAATCACAATCAGCCATTAAAAAGTCACACTGAATAGAAAACAGATGTAAATGTGTCTTTTTACCTTGACTTAGAGGTTGCAGAAACCCAAGCTTAAATTCAATATGGATGCAAAACCTAAAGTAATAAGCTTGTGATGATGGCTAAGTAGTTCCAAAATATTAAATTAAACAAACAACACCTCCACCAAAAAGAGCTGTGAGGATTGCTTAATAGTTAAATGCACTTGCTTGCAAAACTTGCACATTCAGGTTAGATTATTTGGTACCCACGTAAAGCCAGATGCACAAAATGGCTCTTACATCTGGACTTCACTTTCAGCAGCAAAAGGCTCTGGCTTGTTCTCTCTCTCTCTCTCCTCAAAAATAAATAAAAATATTTTAAAAGCAAAAATAAATAAAGTTTTATGGGCTCTAATTTTATTCCTTGTGTAAAACTTTGAACATCAGTCTTTAGGTTCATCATTTATATAACAGAAACAACAATATATCGGGTCAAGTTATTTCAAGGATTCTGTGATGATTATGGAACAAACTGAAAGGTACTTAGGAAATACAAAGAACTGGAAAATGTTAAGCAATAAAATAATTTGCAAAGCTGTGAAATTGTTCTCATTTTAGCAGACATGTAACCTGTAAAACATACTGTTGTTTCTCTCTTTGTGAAAGGGAGTAATTATGCCAAGATTACATCAAGATACACACATTTTCCAAGCTTGTGTCAGAAACTCATCATTTATACATTGTTCCTACTGAACCTGTGTTTCTTTCTTTAAGAAACTTTTTGGTTGAACATGGATCATCCCTATCACTACTGGGCACAATAAACAGGAGCTACTTTGTGATTCAACAATAGGCCACCAGCAGACACACTCTCCATGACTTTAAATGATAGTTTCTGTTCCTGCAAGGTTTACCATCAGAGATTTCCCAAGTTTCTGTGACCTTGTTCTATAAAAATTAGGATAACAAGTCCAAGGTCAAAAGTGCAATTGGAGATATTCATAGTCATAGAATAAAGACAGCACCAGAATTAAAGAGTTATGAAAAATATTTTCATAAATACACTTCTATTAATATGAAATAGAATTTTGCAAAGACTTTTAAATTTTACATGGCTTTTCAAAAGAACAAAGGCAGAGTCCTACTTACATCAAGTCACTTAAATTTTTTCTTCCTGACTATTCAGGAATGACTTCTATGAGAAATATTTGAGAATCCACATGATCATTTTGATAGATGCATAAAAGGCCTTTGACAAGATACAATATCACTTCATGATCAAAACATTGGAGAGAATCAACATGGCCAGTTCACATCTTAACATAATAAAGGCAATATACAAAGCTCCAAAGGCCCAAATAATACTTAATGGAGAGAGACTGGAGGAATTCCCATTAAGATCAGGAACAAGACAAGGATGTCCTCTCTCACCTCTGCTTTTCAATATAGTTCTGGAAGTCCTAGCTCAAGCAATAAGACAGGAGAAGGAAATAAAAGGGATACAATTTGGAAAGGAAGAAGTTAAGTTAGCTCTATTCACTGATGACATGATTGTATATGTAAGAGATCTGAGAGACTCCATCCCAAAACTCCTGAAGATGATTTAACTCCTATAGCAAAGTAGCAGGATACAAAATCAATGTACAAAAATCGGTAGCATTCCTGTATGCAAATGACAAAGATACAGAAAAAGAAATAAGGGACATAGTCCCATTTTCAATAGCAACAACAAAAAAATAAAATACCTTGGAATACCGTTAATCAAGGAAGTAAAAGGTCTATACAATGAAAACATAAAAACACTCAAAAAAGAAATTGAGGAGGACTTGAGGAGATGGAAAGACCTCCCATGCTCCTGGATAGGCAGAATTAACATTGTGAAGATGACAATCCTACCAAAGGCAATATATAGATTTAACGCAATTCTGAGAATAGACACTCCAGAGCAGATAAATAGCAATAATCAGTATTACTAATCTCCTCTTATCTATTTGCCTTTACATTGAACTTTTTTACACCATCTTGTTCCTGCTGTCTCTTGTTGGATAATGAAAACATATGCTAACAGGAATGATTATAAAATCACCTGTAGTAATATGTATGAAGATTATTTTTAAAAAAGTGACAGGGCTGGGAGATGACTCTGCATAAGTTTGCCTACCTGAGTTTAAACACCCAGGACTCATGTGAACTTGGACATAGTGGCAAGAGTCTGTTATCCCAGTACTTCAGTGGCAAGATGGGAGATGAATATCAGAGAATCCTAGAAGCTCATGGGTCAGCCAGTTGGGACTTCCCTGAGGTGACAAGAAACCCTGACACACAAGGTAGGATTGCCTCTAATCTCCACAAATGCTCCATATCATGCATACCCGCACTAATTAAAAATGGAAATATTCCCAAGAATAGCATCTTAAAATGATTTTATTGTAACCAGTATTTAAAGATGCTTAAATACATTGGGGGTGAGAAGTAGCATGGTGGTATTGTTCCCATCATAAAATTTGTGTTAGTTACTTGCCGTTTTTATTTAACTAGGACTTTTTCATCCTTCTCTGGTAGATTTGTTTTTTAAGTTTTCCTTATGTAGCTATCCTTTTCCTACTTAGTAAGTCATGGTCTGGTCTGAGGTGACCTAGTTCTGAAAGCTATGAGTTATACCCTGATTGATTTTGGAAATGCTAAAGAGAATAAGTTCTCTTTCTATGGGGTACTAAGAAAATATGTGATAGTTTGAATGTAAAGTGTCCCCTAAAGAATCATGTGTTTGTGATTAAGCCTCATACTCAGTCCCAAGCTGGTGGCAGTTTGAGAGGTGAAGGCTTTCTGGAGGAGGTATGCGGCTAATGGTGGACTTTGGGGTGTCATATCCAAGCACCCCCTGCTAAAGCATGCTCACTCATGCTACTACCTCCCAGCTGGACTATGATACTCAGACTGCCCTGCTATGATGAAATATCCCCTTGAGATTAGAAGCCAAAATTATTTATTCTGCAGACTGCTGTCAGTCTGGTGTTTTTGTCCCCAAAACAAGAACATAACTACTACATGATACTATCCAAGGCTGGAGCGAGTGATGGTATTTGTTTGTTTGTTTTGGCCATTAGCCAAAATTGTGACTGAGCATAGATAGAATATCATCAAGTCAGAAAATTTCTGAACCTCCTGTGTGTAGCCATGTCCAATGAACTGAGCTATGTTGATCTGGAAACCAACCATTCCCTCTTTGATTTAGATAGTTTGAGTTTCATTGTTTCTTCTATCCAAAAGAATTATGGCTACAGCAACATTTATAGCACTCTATGATCTGATTTGTTAGATATCTGTCTTTATGAGGCTAAAGACTGTAAACATGGGGCAAAAGGTTCCACCAGCCTTTAAATTTTATATTGCCACCACCTAGCTCAATATTTGTCATGGTAGGAAGTAAGTGCAAGGCAGCCCATTTTGTATGCAGTTAGTTAGGCTTTCAGGCCCAGATAAACACATATCTATATGCCCTGGCAAACACTAATAGCAAGTATCCAATGACATCATTTTGTAGGAAAATTCTACAGTCAAGACATAGACCCAAGACCACCTACTGCCATCTCCTGGTAAAGAGACCCTAGTAGTACCAACTACCAGTAGTAGATAACAAAAACCTAGAATGCAGAGTATTTCAGTCAACTAAACTAACCTACTTCTTCCAATTCAGTGTAATGTCTAAAAGGGGCTGGGGAGGAATAGTACCCTAGACCTCATTGAGGACCCTCTTCAGACTGGTGGGCTCTCCTTTAGACCATTCAAACTACTTTCTTTGTCCTCCAATGTATAATGTGGTAGTTTGAATGGATGGCCCCTAATATATTTGGGATTTTATTAAAGTTTATAATTGAGATCTGCAGCCACCTGGCTGGAAGAAGTGTCACTGTAGGTGGAAGCTAGGGTCCAGCCCCAAGGTGTGAGGGTGGATTTGGAATTTCAGTCTAAAGATATTCAAAGAGTGGGAGCTTTGCTTGGAGTTCCTAAGTGTGCTTGCTACTTTTTGGTGGTGGATTTTCTCTCTGCTTGGACCTGTGGGAGTAGTGCCAACTTCTACCATTATGGAAATTCACCTGGATCTGTAAGCTTCGAATAAATTTCCTTCCTCCTATGACCTTTTCCTGGTTTGGAACTTCATCTCAGCAGCCTGAAGCTGACCGCTACAAACCCTAAACAAGGTCTCCATCTTGAGATCCAGTTTCAAGTACCCACTTTATCTGAGAGAGTTATTACGTTTTATTCTTCAATAAAATTTGTCTTGCTTGACCTTCTTTCATCTGCATTTGACATTCTTAATGATTTTAAGACAAGAACTAAACCAAAGATAAAATTGATAACAACACTAACTCATGACTATTTGTTGATTAAATTAATAAAAATAACACAATGAAATGGCTGTACTGGTTAATAAAATGCTAAGAGGTCATTTATTCTGTTCTATGCTCCTGAACAAACTAGAAAAGTCCCCACAGACTAAATTAAAAATGAAAATATAGTAATTCATCCTAAAACTCTAAAGCTTTTCAGAAATCTGGGGAAAGAGATAACAGCCATATTTCTTAAACAGGTCAATTTCTATAACAGTGCTAATAACAGTTCCCTGTTTTAAGTATTCACCAAAAATTTATAACCTATTGTATCCATATGTTAATCAGTATATAATATATTAACAATCTTTAAATTTGCTTAATTTTTTCACATATCTAAGGAACTTTATAGAACTTATTAAAATACCATGGCTGTATTTGAATTATTAATAATTTTTTATATTTATCTATTTTTTAATAAAAGGTTATACTCATATCCTCTCTCTCCATTCTACTGAGAGTCCTCCTTGGTGGGGTTATTGGTATTAACTGTGTAGTCCTGAAGGCCTCACGAGGGGTAAGAGGGTGGTGCCTCATGTTAATTCCACTTACTCTGAGGCTTTTAAACATATGTTAAATTGACAACTGAATAATTTAAAGAAGCAATTATTTCTAATACAGATGTAATTAATTTTTTCTTATTTCTGCTTTTTGTCCTTTGAAACTTCTTGCTTTTGCATATAAAATCTTTATTAAATTTAATATCCCAACATGGTATATTTATTGACATTTTAAATATAATCTATATTATAAATAAAATTATAAAAATAAAATTTTAGAATACACCTTTCCATTTATGATTTGAAGCTTTAACTTTACTTCTTTTCTTTAGGTTGAAATTTTTGATTCTTGAAGGTATGCTAAGGTTTTACTTAGCCCACCTTCAACCAAAGTCTATCCTGCTTTAGGCTAATTTTCATGTATTTAATAGTAATTATTTACTCAACCAAAATTAAGACTGAAAATCATCACCACTGCGGAAATATCCTTTCTTTTGCTCAATACACCTGAATGTTGCATTTAAATAATCATTTACCAATTCATATTACCACATGCACTTCTAAAGCATACTATTAACCTATTATAAGAAAACGTATAGTAAGAACAAGTTTGAGGTATAATAGCTTAAGACAGGAACTTTTAGGTTTAGAGTACCTGTTTCAAGAATTAACCAATCCAGGGATGGAGAGAGAGCTTAGCAGTTAAGGTGTTCATTTGCAGTGGCTTGAGGCCCTGTCATGTCCATTTTCTCCCTCCCTGCCTCTTTCTCTCTCTCTCCCTATTGCTCTCTCTCAAATAAATAAATGAATAAAGTATATTTAAAACAAAATAATTACCCAATCGAAAAACCTCAATGATTTGAATATTATTTAAACATTAAATTTCATGGCATGATTAATATGTGTGTGTGTGTGTGTGTGTGTGTGTATAAAATCCTTGAATTTTTGTAATAAAATTATCTTTGATTCTTGCTGTATTCTCAGTTGTATTGTATTCAGCATGTATTTTACTTAAAGAAGGTTGATTGCCTTATTGATCATGAGAGGTATTTAGGCCTAGTCCTTAAAACTATATATTCTTTTTTTTTAAAAAATATTTTTTTGTTCATTTTTTTATTTATTTATCTGAGAGTGACAGACACAGAGAGAAAGACAGGTAGAGGGAGAGAGAGAGAATGGGCGCGCCAGGGCTTCCAGCTTCTGCAAACGAACTCCAGACGCATGCGCCTCCTTGTGCATCTGGCTAACGTGGGACCTGGGGAACCGAGCCTCAAACCGGGGTCCTTAGGCTTCACAGGCAAGCGCTTAACCACTAAGCCATCTCTCCAGCCCAAAACTATATATTCTTTATTAGCTCTTATCAACATTCTCTTGGAGTGCTATTATACTGCCTTGTGAGACATGCTGTTTTGCAACCTTAAAGTCAGTAAATCCATAGAAATCAAATTGAGTTTACAGTAAATCCATGATTACCATATAATCTTCAGTGTCTAAGTAATGATGTACTTAGCTATAGAATTGCATGTAAACACAAAGTGTTGATTATATAGCTGGGGCTGAAGAAATAAAGAGACACCACATGTGTTGATGGCTGAGTGGCTGTGGAATAGTTTTGTTTTTAATTTCTAGTTTTAATTATGATTCTCACACATCTTGACATTACTCTAGCTGCTTTAAAATGGCCTGAAGATTTACTGCTAAATATTATGTCTTACATCATATGTTGACACTTTAGCTTAGTTAAAAATAGAAAGTTGTCTGATTTATGTGACAATAGGGGTCAAAACAACAACCATATTTCCATTTGGCAAATAATATGTCCCTTTTTAGAGGATTTTCATAATAATTAGTTTAAGTTTTAGGAAGTATTTCTAAATAACACAACTTATCAAATAATAATTTCATTTAAGGTTTTTGCCTGTTCAGTTTGTGTCAATTTCCAGCTAGTGCTTGACTTGTTATAAATCATTTTAGTTTAATCTATTATGTTAATCTGTTTTTAGACTTGGCCTCTGTAGCAGTTACCTCCTCAATACTGGGACAAAATAACTTACCAGAAGTATATTATTGGATGAAAAGGGTTTATTTTGGCTTACAATTTTGAGGGGAAGTATCTATTATGGAGTAAAGCACAACAGAGTGATACAGGAATTTTTAGGTTCCGTATATGCCAAGGCACTGACAATTTGGGATGTTCTAGGGTCCTTGTCTTATGAACTCAAAGAATGATATCCACACACTAGTTGATAAGATTCAGAAAGATTTTATTACAGCTTAGACTTTTAGGAGGGGAAAGAGAAGGTCAGAACACAAAAGACTGAAGCAAGGTAGCGATCTTGCCCAGGGAGGCAACAGGGAATTTGAGAAGAAAACAGAACTCCTGGCCAGTGAGGCAAGAGAAGGTTTGAGAAGTCTACCTTAAGACTTAGTTCTCGTTTTTGTTTTTTTTTTTTTTTATGGGGAGTGGCTAAGTAAGAAAAAAACAGGTTTACCGGTATTTTATGAGCCCCCTGAATAGGTGTCTGGTTTAGCCAGCTTCCTCCTGATGCCAGGGATCTGAGGTCAGGAATTTTGAAAAGGGACAATCTCATAATGTTAATTTTCTAGAGAGTGGAAGGACTCTCAGAGGAGGAAGAGATAAGGAAAGGCCAGATCCTTCTGATATTTCTGACTTGTAGTAAAGTGTAATGAACTATATTTACTCCTCGAGGCCCATGGACAATTTCTGCACTTAGCCAAGAGAAAGCTATTCACTTTGAGGTCCATCACCCCTAAGTTGCCTAGTCAATTTCTCTCTTGTTTCAAGAGCAGACAGCCAGGACAACACCTCTTGTCTCTGCTGCAGGGAATAAAAACTGTCTGAATGAGTTAGCTCTGAACACCCAGTTGAATGGAGTAGTAAACGTTAAGGCCCACCTTCAGTGACAAACCTTCTCAAACAAAGCTCCATCTCCCAATCTCTCAGAGTCTATATAAGGGACCAAGTCTATATAGGGACCAAGTAGGAGGCTTAATCACAAATACCTGGGACTATGGGGAACATTTTATATTGAAACCACCCCACCCTCCAGTCTGGATGCTGGAATGTCCAATGGCATGGCAGCAGCATCTGGTAAAGGTCCTGGTGATTGATCATAACATGGTGAATAGTCAGTCCCATGTGGGAAGAATACAGCAGGTTTGCCAGCTGTGTCTCTCTTCTTGTAAAATCACTAGTGCCATCATTGAGTCCTACCCTAAGTCCTAAAGGCTCTATTTCCAGATATCATTAATATATAGATTTGGTATTTCCAACACATGAGTTTTGGATATTAAGTATTTAAATCACAGTGCTGTGCATGTTGCTCTCCTAATATAATACAAACTCTGTAAGTCTTACAATTATTGAATCTTACACTCATATTGGGCCACAGAGATATATACTTAGTGATGTGATTCTCAAAACCTACTCACATGACTCATGGCACAGTCTTAATAAAACTGACATGTCCCATCTCCTAATCTATAGTCTTTCTGACAGTGATAAGATCTGGAGAGAAAGTATAGTTGTGCAGATCTCCCCTTTGGGAGCTCCAAGTCCAGTTCATCCTGTGAAAATATAAGAGCCAAGATATCAGTATAACTTAAAGGCAAAGAAAATTACCAGGAGGTACATCATATACAAGAGAGGGCTATTGAGCTAAGATTTCAAAAGATGATAGTCTAAGCAAAGTTCTATCATTTCTTCCTTAAACCTTCAGCAAGACACATATTAGCTTTAATGCTCGTTTCCTTATGTGTAAAATGAATAAGCAAGACAATTTTTAGTGACTTGATCCAGATGTGCTCCATAACCTTAGGTGTTCTGAATTCTAGGTTCCAAGTTTATGGAGATCTGGGAATTAATGCTTCCTGGAGTCAGTGTTTTGTTGGGGACGAGCTTATGGATATTATAGTTAGTTTCCCCTTGCCAGTGTTTGGCACACTTTCCTGTTGCTGTTATCCACCTGATGGTGCCAACAAGGTGATGTCTACCCTCTGCTCATGCCACTTTTCCCCTTACATTATGGAGCTTCCCCTACAGTTTGCAAGCCAAAATAAACCTTTTCTTCCACAAGCCTTGGTCGGGTGATTTTGGCCAGCAGTGCAAACCTTACTGCCACACCATTGTTAGAATGAATAAGTATTATCTATGTATTTATACTCTGTGGTGTCTAGTACATGTGTAAATGAGATGGGACTTTGGGAGTCCAAATGCAAATTCCAAACAACTGCTCATATTGCTTTAAAGAATTTAAATAAAAGAAGACTTAGAAGGATTATTTTGTGAATTATTATATTTATTTAGAAGTCAGGAGAAGTGAGGGAAGAGGTTGCAGACCAAATAATGAGGAATGGCAAGGAGGATTGCCCTGAGAACCAAAGAGAGAGGAGTAGATACATCCACATGGTTCTAAATGACCCATATGTATCCTTTCCCACCCTGGTATCTTAGCTGCTGCCAGGGTGGGAAGGTCAAAACTTTACGGGTGGAGAAAACATCAGATGCTAAGAGATGAAGAGCCCAGGAGCTGGAAAAGAGGGAAAAGCCCAAATAGCCCTGTGAGCAGCTAGGCTTTTATTTGGGGTCTGAGGCTGAATTCAGAAAAAGTCAGCACACTTTGGAGCAGCATCCATAAGGGGCTGGGCTTGAATATACACACCTGAGTAACTCTATCTCTGAAGCAGAAGCAGGAGGGAGAATATGAGGTTGTATAATTTCCCTCTCACAAGAACTTAATAAATATTTGCTGTAGTTTCCTTCTTCTTGGTGGGACAAAAAAAAAAAAAAAAAAAAAACAGAATCAAAAGCAGTCCATGGAAGAAAGAACTTATTTTTGGCTTATAGTCTCAAAAGGAAGCTTCATGAGGGCAGGGGAAAGCATGGCACAAGCAGAGGCTGGACTTAACCCTCTGCTGCTGATGGTGATCATCAGAGCAAAGCAGCCAGATCTAAGCAGCAGGAAAGTGAGCTGAGTGAACACTGGAAAGCTAGGGGAAAATAAACCTCAAGACACATTTCCAGTGACATAACTTCTTCAGCAAGTTCCCAACTAGCATGTTGCCATCATCTGGGGACCAAACATTTGAAACACATGAGCTTATGAAGGAAATTTGATTCAAACTGCCATATTCTACCCCTGGCCCCCCAAAACTCACGACTAAGTCCCCATTGTTTATTTTTATTTTTTTAAATCAATCTCAACATATTCAAACATCCTCACATCAAAGGTCTCTTAACTGTGAACCTGTAAAACAAAAACACATAATGGCAGAGAGTAAACATTCACACTGTGAAAGATTGTATTGCAAAGAAAGATTGACCAATGTGACATCTAAAAAAAACAAAAAACAAAAACAACAGGGCAAATATCAAATCTTGACATTTAGACAACAGCTAAGGCTGATGATAAAGTTTTTGGGATTGTGCACCTCCATCTTGGCTACCCACAGACCAGAAAGAACTCCATCCTGAGCCAGCAACTCTGCTTGACAGCCATTCTTTAGTTCTGGTGTCTCCAAAATTCCTAGAGGTTCCATTGCAATCCACAGTCCATTCATATATGTATATGAAAAATTTCAATAAAATCATTTAAAAGTAAAACAAAAATAAACATTAACTTCTTTTTGATTGGTTAAGAGATCTGCTCAGTGAAAAGAAACTCAGAGCTGGAACAGGAAGCCAGTAAGAATCCTATGGAGACCAAAATTATGTTCCCCAATGACAAGCTCTTACTTTGGCTACAAGAAGGGCTACATCCATCAAAATCTTCCTAAATTAACAATGCTTATTCCATTTAACCTATGGTGACTTCATTCTCCATTGGAGAATCTGGTTTTCTTTTTCAGAAGGTAGTGATATCTCAGGAGATAAACGCCCCCTTGCACTTCAGATAAGTCCCAGGTGAAACCACAGAGGAACTGGGGAGATTAGCAAGAGAACAGTTTCCATGGTAAACCTGACAGTATGCACCTGAGTGTAGGAGACAGACACTGAGGACACTCAACATATGCCAAAGCAGAAATCTAGAGGCTCCTAAGAACTCATCACTAAAATAGACTTAAAACACACCCACCATGGCTCAGGTAATTTTGACGAAGAGGGGGTGGGAAGAACTATAGGTTGCGACATCATACCCATAGGCATTTACCCCAAATAACTGACTACTGTTCCTACAGTGCCTAACCAACAACCCCATGGGGAATACCAGCAACCGAACTGAGGAGGGCTCTCAGCAGAATCGAGGCAGGGAGGAGGGAAAACATGGTACCAACACAAGATGTGTCCATACAAGTGTGTTCTTAATAAAAATTTTTTTTAATTATTTATTTATTTATTTTTAATTTAATTTATTAGTTTTCTTTTCAGTAAATACAGGCAGTTTGGTACCATTATTTAGGCTCATCTGTGATCTACCCCCTCCCATTAGACCCTCCTTGTTATTGAAAATGGGTCGTGCATTGTGGAGTTAGCCCCCAGTTATTAGTATGATAAATGTCTCTGAAAATCATGACCCAACATGTAACTCTGACATTCTTTCCGGCCCCTCTTCCGCAAGATTTCCCTGAGCCATGTTGGGTTTATTTTTGGTCTGCTTCAGTGCTGAGGTGTTAGGGGCCTCTGAGGCTCTGGATTAAGAGCTGCAGGATCTACCTCTCTTGTTCTCTCTCCCTCCCTCCCGCCTTTGTCCTAGCTTCTTATCATCACTTTTGATGTTTTGGCATTCTTTAGCTTTGTAACATTATAACAGATACCTTCATTTTCATATGAGCATCTTCCCTGAGGGTATGTGCTTTTGTATCCAAATCTCCAAATCCTTTATATTATAAAGATATCAGTCATGGACTTAGAACCCATGCAAAGTGTAGACATAACCACATCTTACTTAATTACATCAACAAAGATTATATCCAAAGTCATAGTTACAGGAGTTAGGGCTTAAACAAGTCAACACATGTGGTATCTACAACCAAAAATTGTTACGATATAGGGGACATAAGTGGATTTTTTCACTTTATGATTTTTATTAGCACATATTAATTATAGGTAGCAATGGACTTTGACATATTTTCATACATATACATAATATATTTTGATCATATTTTTTCTTCTTAATTCCCTCATTGGCTCCAATTTCCATTATTCAATTTCCTAACTAGTTCTCCTTTTTTTTTTTTTAAGGGTAAATGGGCTGAGACAATGCCCCAAGAAGTCACTGGTAGGAGGGCAGCCTGAAGCCAAGTCCACTAAGGTGGCAAGACAAGGAAGCGTGCTCTGGTTAAGAAGGCAGTGGGGGAAGTCTGCAGGCAGTGCAGCAGGAAATAGAAAAGCCCACCTGCTGGGTTGAGTGTGCCCTCTAGGGAGCCTGCTGGAAACAGGAAAGCATGTTTGGGTCACCAATGTAGTGGGGGAGACTGTGGGTAGCGAGGATGGAGACAGGGAAACAAGTTCAGGGCCTTCCACACAGTTGGGTGAGTCTGCAGGAGACAGAAGCTTTTGGCTAAAAGAGGGGCTACATTCATCCCAACCTCCCTAAATTAATAAGCTTATCCCATTTCTCTATGCTGATCCCACTCTCCACTGCAAAACTGTTTTTCTTTTTCAGAAGGTAGCAAGGACCCAAGAACATAAACCACTCCTCACATTTCAGCCAAGGCCCAGATGAAACCACAGAGAAAGTGGGGAAACAAGCAAGAATGTTGCTTCTGTGGTGAGCCTGACAATCAGTACCAGGGTAAAGGAGGCAGACACTGAGGATACTCAACACATACCAAATCACAAATCCAGAGGCTCCTTAGAGCTAGTTACTGAAATAGACTTAAAACACTCCCTCCATGGCTCAGGGAATTTTGTGGAATAGGAGGCAGAAAGATTGCAAGACCCAGAGGTTGGGATGCCATTCCCAGAGGCATTGCTGCCAACGACACCCCCCACCACCACCTGCGGCTCTCACAATGCATAACCCTCAACCCCATGAGGAATACCACATCTCCAGTGGAATGGGGCAGGGAGGAGGGAAATGATGGTGTCAACTCATGACGTATTTATACAAAGTATATTCTTAATAAAAGAAAGAAAGAAGACAAGAAAGGAAGAAAAAAGGGACAAAAGTGGACAATCTGGCAGAAATATGACCAATTTACAGTATGTTTATGTATTACTGTCCTCAGTAAAAATCATTAAAAAAGGAAAGGACTCTTGAGACAATTACTTCCAGTCTGCCTCCCTATACCCAATTTCTACATAATCACTGATCTGCTTTCTATTGCTATGTAATAGTTTGGTTCCTAGAATTTTATGTAAGTATAATCATAAACTAATGTATATTTCTGACTGCTTTTAAAAATAGTAGTTTCTACTATGTGAGAAATAAGTTATCTTTATTCCATCAAACAAAATTTGTTTACATATCTATAAATGAGAAATATTAGTTTTATCTCGAGTTTTCTACAAACTAATGTCTAGTTTTAGGGGATTTTTAAATAGCCCAAACAGAGTGAAAGATACAAATAACATAATGCCAGATATATTTGGTGAGTAAACACTATTCAATACACAGATTTCAACTGAGGACACTGAATAGTCTTTGGTCCACTTGAAATTCTATCTTCCTTATAACATAAATAACACCAGATTTTCTTAACCAGGAATAAATGAAAATTAGTTACTGTACAGACAAACCTCAACATCCACCTCGGTCACAATGCTCAGAATCTGGAGATAAATAAATATTCCCACTTGTAATTCACACTTCCTTATATCAATTTGGAGGCAACTGGTAAACAGAGTAGTATTCATTGGAACCAAGAAGGCTTGACTGGTGATTTACCTTGAGTTGAATTAAACCTGAAGGTAGGAAGGATGAAATAACATCTTGATTTTTCACTCCTGATGACATGCTCAACCTTCCCATTTAAAATCATAGCCGCATATACTATTCTCATGGAGGACTAAATCATGAGTGATTTCCATCTAAAAGTTGAAGAATTTAATTTTTCTAAGTACATGGATATTCATTGTTCTCATTCTTACCCCCTTCCTTTTTTTCCTGCATTTAGTACAAATTGAATTGCCAGGAAATTCTGCCACATATCACATACTATTCATTTCAATCTGTTGACAGGCAATTTTTCTGTAGGACCCTGCTGGGGAATTTGATAGATACAGGGGGTAGTGTGAAAATGTGATAGCTGGTAGTCTTACAGCTTTTGTTCCCAATCTGGTGTTTATAGGTTGCTTTATGCTCAAGTCTTACACAATTTAGGATGGTATATTTTTGTACATTAATTACTTTAAAAATTAATAAATGATTTTTTCTTTAAAGTTGTAAACAACACAGTGTCTTGCCAGCACCGCTTGTAGCTCAGCAAACTTGTCATATGAAAGAAATCTAGGCAAGCTTTTGTTAAATGTTACATTTCACACACATCTTATTTGTCTGTGAATATATTGCTCTTTCAGAAAGTACTGCATTGGAGACTAATAAAAATGCTTTGGGTATATTTTTTATACCCATTTCTAAGGTCAAGTTTAGGTCTACCTTTGAAAATACTGCTTTCTCTAGGCAAGTGTTCTCAAACTCTATTGTCCATCATAATTCTAGAAGGGGCTTATTAAAGCACTAACAGAGTTGATAAATATGTCAAGAGTTGGCATTTCCTACAAATCCCTGAGTCAATGATGATGTTGATTTGGAGTCCAGAATTCAAGAACTTATGGTTTGGGTCATGTAGTTTTATGTCTAAAAAAATCCTCTTTGTCTCAGAGACAAGCGCAAATCTGCATATAAGAGAAAAGGCAAATGATCCTATTATCACTGCAAAGTACTCTCTCACTCTACAAAAGAAGCCTATTTGTCTTTCATTATCTTTATTCAATGGAAATATTGACATGAATAATACAAAATTGAAGGTCATTAAAAACACTGTATTGAAATCCCCTCAAGTGGCCAACTGGCTGTTGTGGATGATATAGAGAGGATAAGGAATCTGACCTGAAAACCCTCAGGCCATAAACCTCAAGGCTTTTTTTTTTTTTTTTTTTTTTTTTTTTTTTTTAGCATGTTGTAGCTGTATTTCTCTGGCCTATACTTTTCTCTATACAAAGAGATGGTCAAGTGTGTTGTTCCTATGGTCCACTTGAGTCCTAATATTTCACAAATCTGATTCTAACTATAACTTTAAGGGGTTCCTTAGACTTGTCTGCTATGGAAATCTAGAACAAGGGAAACCAGTGAAAGAGGGAAAAGTACATGCCCAGAACTCAGAGATGTGCTTTACCCAGGCTTGATGTCAGAGAACGAAGGGAAGAGACAGAGGTTTAAGGTACTGAAGATTGTAACTAGGGTAGGATTAATCTGACTAACATGGTATTAACTATGTCTCTTCATAGAGCTACTATAGAGGACTAACACTCTCCAGCCACCAGGCTCTGTTTTATGTGCACTCACACCTGTGTACTTAGATTCATTCAGTAAAACGTTCCTCAACTAAGGGGAAAGAGCTATTTTCACCTTCTTAGTCAAAACTCCAGGTGTTTTCCCAGGAAGCATTCATTCTAGGTCACTAATAAACTGTCTTTTCTTAATTTCAGGAACCTGAGAGGGTCATAGAAGAAAGGTTAGCTCCTTGAGGTCTTACCTCAGAGTCTAAGATTCCCACGAAAAGTTAACAGGAAGAAGGATAATAGAACCTATATTTACTCTCATGTCAGTTTCATATGCATGTATGTATATTTATATATCTGAATGCATGTCTCCTTTATAAGACTCCAGGCTGCTGGGCTAAAGGATATAGTTCATCCATCACTAACTTGTTCTCAAGTTTGTCTTTTGTTGTCTATCAGGCTTATCAAACAAGATGCTCACAGATTTATAAAAGTCCCCACATGTCTGTCCCAAAGTTCTTTTTATACAGGACCTGCATCAAGTGGTGCATTATAAAGATTTTGTTCTTGTTGTTGAAAGGGCAAATACAATCTCCACTATGTGCATTAGAGTAAATATGCGGCCTATGTTGTTGGTTTGCTTGTTTTTCTCATGTACCTCTGTAGAATCAATAAAATTATCAAGAAGTGATTAAATAAATTGTGTTAAATATGAAAACAAAAAGTCAAATTAAATAATCAGAAAAGTCATTGACTTGATATATACTCACTTCCACCAGAGCCCTCTGGTCTGGCCAGGAAGTAGCTATTTATAAACTTTGAGAAGTCTGCCAAGTACCCTTTTAGTGGCTAACTGCCCAGCTTTGGCTGAAGATTTCAAATACCTAATGATGTTTGTCAGGAACATAGAAAAGCAAGGACAAGAAAAACCCACAGTTAGCAAAAGGAAAGAAATACAAAAATCAGAAAAGATGTGAATAAAACAGACATAAATAAAACACATGAAAATCAAAGTTTTGTTTGGAAGATAAAATTATCATTTTTTGTAGGACTAACTAAGAAAAAGAAGAGATAAGAGTCAAGTGAATAAAATCATAAATTAAAAGAAACATTACACATGACGCCAAAGAACAGACAAAGGGTTATAAGGATTATTATGAACTACATGCCAATAAATTGAAAATCTAGAAGAAATGAACATTTTTTTTTCATTTTCATTTATTTATTAGAGACAGAGAGGGGTAGAAAAAGAGAAAGAATATGTATGCCAGGGACTCTAGTCACAGCAGATGAACTTCAGACTCATGTGTCACTGTGTGCATCTGGCTTATGTTGGACCTGGAGAATTGAAACTTGGTCCTTAGGTTTTGCAACACCTTAAGGTAAGGCAAGCACCTTAATCACCAAGCCATCTCTCCAGACTGACATGAACAAGTTTTCAAACCTGTCAAAATTGAATCACAAAGACATACCAATCTCAATAGATCAATAACAAGTAACAAGAATGACTTAGTAATAAAATGTCTCCCAGCAAAGAAAACCTTGTGAGGACAGCTTCACTGTGGAATTTTACTAAACCAAAATATAAATTTAAATCAATTATACTTTATTATTTTAAAGTTGAAACTTCAAATGGACACATCAAGTGTTAGCACCACCATTCCCCTCTTTCCTGCCCTCACTCCACTGAAGCCCCCCCCCCACTTTAATGGGATTGCTGGTATTCACCATGGAGTTGTGGGTTATGAGTTGATAGAGCAGCATTCAGTCATTATGTGTGTGTGGTGGTCAATGCCTCTGGATATTCCCCCTCATTGTATGGCTCTTACAATCTTTCTGCCCCCTCTTCCACAAAATTCCCTGAGCCTTTGTGGACATGCATTAAGTATACTTTAGTGTTGCTCTCTCAGCAGCTTCTGGATTTCTGCTTTGGTGCACTTTGAGTATCCTCAGGGTCTGTCTCTATCACCTGGTTCAGGTTGTCAGGATTGCCATGGAAGCAATAGTCTTACTCTTTACATCAATTCTTTTGTGTTTTCACTTGGGCCCTAGCTGCTGTGCTAAGGTTGGTTCACCTGTTGACTTGGAGTCAGTTATCCTTGCCTTGCTGATAGATTTTGGTTGTCCTCAGTTCAACAGGTTCTCCAATGGAGAGTGAGATCAGGATGGGTTAAGGATATGAGCATTGTTAATTTGCAGAGATTTTGATGGGTGTAGCCTCACTTTTGGCCAAAGACTAGTGGAAACTTCTCTTTGGAGTCCCATAATCTTTGTCTTCATAGAATTCTGACATGGTTCCCAGCTCAAGCTATGGTTTCCTTTCTACTGAGTATATCTCTTAGCTAATCATAAAGCCATTTATTATATACCAAGGGTGAGTGCCAGTATTGCACAGGTGTGTGCACCTTGGCAGAATGGTTGCTTGCAGATAGCAGAGTCCCCTACTTGCTCACAGCATTACTGGCCATTTTCATCCAGCATCTCATATCATGGTTTTCAGCACTGTACAGGTTAACCATCTGGGAGCTGGCTTCCAGATTCAGCCAATCTTTTGATATTCTGTATAGGCATCATGTATTGTCTTCAGAATAAGGTCTTACTCTTCTCTTCAGGTGGTAATCAAGTGCTTTGTCAGAAGTATGTCTTGTTTTGGGAACTTCATAGGTGTCTCTGAACAACAGCTCAATGTGGGTTATTACTCATTTCTGGTACTGGGATTTTCCAGTGAGGGCCAAAGATTTTAGTGTTAAACTTCATCCCACCCACTCCAGGTCTCATCTTGCCAATCCCTCCACACTAATCTGATGAAGAGAGAGAGGTTCATGTTCAGGTAATTCTATGAGGTTTGATTTGCTCTGTTACCAAAACTAGGTTAAAATTATATATGATAAAACCATAGTGAATCTCATACTGAATGGAGTAAGGTTAAAAGTATTTCCTCCCAAATCTGGAACAAGGTAAGCATATCTACGATTCACTGTTATATTCAATATAGTACTTCACATTTTATCCAAGTAGGCAAAAGAAAGAAATAATAATTACACAAATAGGAAAGTAGCAAGTAAAATTGTGGATATGGCTCCCTCTAAATAAAATCCTCAAAAATCTACCGATAAACCAATAGAACTATGATTAGTGATGCAGCAGGACATAGACACCCATGCTGGCTCCTGGACCAACCAAAGGAGTTTTCAGACACCTCCATCTAGGTAAAGTCAGCTTTTCAAGTTCATTATAGAAAAGAATTTCAGGACAAGCAGAATAAAGGAGTTTGAGTTCATTAAAAGGAGCTTTGAGCACACATTAAACACAGAGGTTACTGGAAAGAAAGGTATTTAAGAAAAGAAGATATATGCTAATGTGAATATGGGTTGTGGAAGGGAAAGCCCCACTTGAGTGTCTTTACAATAGCCATATAGACAACTTCAGTAGGTTTTGAAGCTACAACTTCAAAATGTTGCTAAGGAATTTAAGTGAGGCTACAGGATGGATCCTAAGTGCACAAATAGTATTTTAGGTGATAATATAACAACTTGTATCAACTGCATGAAGTCAATAAAGTACTTATCATGCAAGTATGTGAACATTATTTAGGAATCCCAGAACCCATGTGTTGTAAATAAAATTCCTCCAAATTATAATATTCCTGCTGAAAGAAGGAGGGAGTCATAAGGTGATCAAGTCTGGGATAGATGAAACCTCAGTGGTCACATAGCCACTCTCCAAGGTTATAGAAGCAGTAAACAACTGTCTAGGAACAGATTCTGGCCAGTGTCATGTAACAATTTTCTAAAATGAAAAGGTCTCAAGACCCCTCCCTAAGGTTATATAAAGGGCAAACACCTGCTTGGGAGGAGACTGACCAGTTGAGCGACTTGCAAGTCATGCAGTGTGCTCCAGATTCAGTTTCTGTGAGTTGTCACCTAGGTTGAGGTGGGGCTTTTGGTGATGTAGCTGTCTTTGAGTCATATATGGTCCTGAAAATAAACCTACCTGTGCTTTGTAAGTAACCCCAATAAACTCTCTGATTCACCATAACTGGTCTGGGTGTACTCGTGCATTAGTCTGTCATCAGTGCCCTATGTGGGGTGAATAGAAATATATCTGAATCTCCCCAGGAAAAAACTTTCATGCAACACCATATAAAAGCTAGTCATGGAGGTGCATTCCTGTATTCTCAGCATCAAGGAGGTGGGGATAAGGATCCCTGAGCCCTATGGCTAGTTTGTCTAGTCAAATTAGTGAGCTCTGGCTACAATAAGAAACTCTGCTTTAGCAAACAAGGCAAAGAAAGATTGAGGAAGACATTAGATGTCAATCTCTGACCTCCACATGCATGCACACACACATGCACTTGCACCAGCACATACTCATGCTTCCTCATAAATGCAAACATACATATAGACATGTACCTGCATGCCAAAAATACATATGTCACAGAAAACCTTAGCAGTTCTGTTTAGAAGAGCTCTGGAGAAATATGTGGGAAAGGAGTAAGTTCATACTTGAAGGTTATATAGATTTAGGACTTAAGTATGGTTCAGTGCTATTTTGATATTTCTTTAAAAATAGTTTTCTTTACCTATTGTAAACAGAGATAGAGAGAATCTGATCTGGCATGGCATGC
Organism: Jaculus jaculus; assembly: GCF_020740685.1. Lineage (NCBI taxonomy): Eukaryota > Metazoa > Chordata > Mammalia > Rodentia > Dipodidae > Jaculus > Jaculus jaculus. Next base: position 75,378,925 of record NC_059102.1, on the reverse strand, counting down.
CAGGGCCTCTTGCCACTCTAAACAAACTCCAGATGCATGAGCCATTTTGTGCATCTGGTTTTACATGGATACTGGGGAATTGAAACTGGGTGAAGTCAGGCCAGCAGGCTTTGTAAGCAAGTGCATTTAACCATTGAGCAACTTCCCAGCCCTATTTTGATATTCTTATTTGAAAATATCTTTCCATGAAAGGAAAATTGTCTCTAGATTGGCAACCTCCATTGCAAATATTAATTAGGCTAGAATTGTTCATTCTCAGCTGATGAAAAGTTTCAACCGGATTTTGGATAGAAGCTTCAGTTTTCTTTGTCTTTCTTTCTTGCCTCAGAAAAGATAAACAAATTTAGTAAAGTTTCAGGGAACAAACTCAGCTTTCAAAAACAAGTTGCGTTACAGACATCAACAGTGAATTTGCTGATAAAGATATCAGGAAAACAATCATATTCAAAATAGCTACAAAATACAACTAGGAATAAATTTAGTCAAGGAAGTGAAAGATTTCTATAATAAAAATTACAAACCACTAAGAAAGACAATGAACGAGACACACACACACACACACATGAAACTTCCCATATTAATTGCTTTAAAGAATTAATAATTGGGGCTGGAGAGATGGCTTAGTGGTTAAGTGCTTGCCTGTGAAGCCTAAGGACCCCAGTTTAAGGCTCGATTCCCCAGGAACCACGTTAGCCAGATGCATGCATCTGGAGTTCATTTGCAGTGGCTAGAAGCCCTGGAACACCCATTCTCCCCTCTCTCTCTCTCCCTGCTTCTTTCTCACTCTGTCTGTCGCTCTCAAATAAATAAATAAAAATAAATAAAAAATTTAAAAGAATTTATAATTGTTAAAATATCTACAAAATAAAAATAGTATTCTTAAAAGAAACAGAAAAATATCTTAAAAGCCATGTGGACATACAAATGACTCCAAATCATCAAAGCATTCTTGAACAGTAAGAACAGAGAAAGGACATTACAATAACTGATTTAAAGATATAATAGCTATACTAACAGAAACAGTGCAGTACTGAAATAACAACACACACATTGACCAGAATAGAGGAGATAATAATAGTATTAGAAATAAACCCACTAATCAGCATCCAACTGGTTCCTAACAAAGTCAGAAAAAAAACCAAACATTAAAGGACAACCTTTTCAATAACTGGTCTTAGAAAAACTTTGACCTCAATTGCTTACCCTATGCAAGATTTGGCTCAAAATGGATCAAAGACTTAAGTATAAGACGTTAAATTATTAAACCATTGGAAAAAAAAAGAGGGAAAATCTCCAACACATTGATTCTTTTGAATATGATCCCAAAGCATGGGAAATAAAAAGCAAAAACAGACACATGAATTATACCAAATTAAGTTTCGATACAGCAAAGAAGGTAATCAATAGTGTAAAGAGACAAACTACAAAATAGGAGAAAATATTTCACAAGCATTTATTTGACAAAAGATTATTATTTGTAAGATTTAAACAGCTTAAATAAAAACAAAAGCAACTAAAATGGACAAAGTATCTGTAAAGTCACTTTCAATGGAGAAATGCAAATGCCCAAATATATGAAAAGGGTGCTCAACAGAAGCTATCAACAAAATGCATATCAAACATGCAAGATATCCTCTCCTACAATTAGAATAGCTACTATAAAGAAAATAACAAATGCTCCTGAGACTGTGAATAAAAATGGATTGTGTACACTGTTGGTGGAGATATAAATTAGCACAATCTTTATGAAGAACAATATTGAGAATAAATAATAATATTGAGGAAAAGCCAAAGGCCAACCAGACGTGGTGGCATGCACCTGTAATCCTAGAATGCAGTAGCCAGAGGCAGCAGAATAGCAAGTTTGAGTCCAGCCTGGGATAAATGGGAAGCTCCTGTTCAAAACACTAACAAGTCGGCAGGAGAAATGTCTCAGCAGGTAAGCCTCTTGCCCATAAAGCCTAATGATCTGAGTTCAATTCCCCAGTTCCCATGTAAAGCCAGATTTACAAAGTACCACATGTATCTGAAGTTCGTTTGCAGGGGCCAGAAGCTCTCGTGCACCCGTTCTCTTTCTCTGCCAGACCTTTAATCCCAGCACTCAGTAGGTTGAAGTTGGAGGATTGCTGTGAGTTCAAGGCCAGCCTAAGACTACATAGTGAATTCCAGGTCAGCCTGAGCTAGAGAGACACTATACATTGAAAAAACAAAAGAAAACAAACAAAAAAAAACCCCCCAAAAAACAAAGACCAACAAACAGCACCACTAAAAACAACTCCCCAGATATACATGTACTGTGTAATCCAGGTATCACATGTCTGTTATACATCCAAGAGAAATGAAATAAGAGTACCAAGTGATACTTGCACTCTGGTGTTTATCTTTGTCATTAACTGAAATATGGATAAAGCCTAGTTCTCATGAGTGGATGAATATATAAAGAAAATGTGAGAAACAAACAATTATTGATATATACACACACATATATGCACAATAGCATACTGCTCAGCCATAAATAATGGACTCCTGTTATTTGCAGAAAAGTGAATAGAAGATATATTTGGGTCATATATTTATATCATATATATATACATATATATATGTATTATTTTATACTAATTACTCTAGACACAGACAAATTCCATATTTTCTCTTTTATCTCTGAAAGTTAGGAAACAAGAGGTCATCCTGAATGTAGAAAAATGATTTATAGAAGCTGGGAAGAGTGGATGTAGTAATGAAAATAGATTAAGGAAAGTTGACTAATAAGTACTAAAAGTAGGGCTAATAATGGAACGAATTCTGGCATTCTATAGGACAGCTAATTGCATGTTTCATGGCGATCTGGAAAGGAGGAGCTCAAAGACTGAAAATGTAAAGAAATGGCAAAGATTTGATTGTACAACTTCTTGCTATATATATGTATTGAAGTAACACACTTAGCTAACAGTAGTAGTATGAGACTCTAAGCATTTTTGTTAGCTTATGAAGTCCAAACTGAGCTGCATAGTGAAACCCTTTCTCAGAAACAACAACAAAAGAACCACTATAGAACTATATTGACGAATACAATTATAGTGCCTTGAATTAGATTTCCCCCATAAACTCATGTGTTTTCAGAGCTTGGTCCCCACATGACGGTAATTTGAAAGGCAGAGAATTTCTAGAGAAGGCTTGCTGCTGGGGATGGACATAGGGGTGTTATAGCCAGCCCCACTTACCACTCTTAATGCTTTTGGCCAGCTGCTGTTATAAGATGTAATGTCACATTTCTGCTCTACCACCCTTTCCCTGCTATACTGAAACTTGTCCTCCTGACAATAAGCCAAAATAAACCCTTTCTTCAAATGATTTGCTTGCAGTCAAATGTTTTGTTCCTGCAAAGAGAGGGTACCTACAACATCAATTAGCACATGTTAATCCCCCAAAGGAAACTCCATTGCCTCAATTAAGTATCTCTGAATGGATGGACAAAAGAACAGTTTCTTCTGTAGAAGTTTCAGTGAAAACAGGATGGTTTTGTGGCTGACAAAACTGTTTGATTTTTTCTAAGTCCTGGTAAACTTCCAGAATAACCCAAAAGTAACAAGACAATAAAAACTTCCTTATCTTAATATTGACAGTGACACACGTTTTTATTTCACTTTGTTTAACAATAATTGTTTTAATTGTAGTTACCCTTGGCTAGTCACTAAAAACAAGCTTGCCTCCATTTCATATTTAATAGCAAGTTTAGATAGAACAGCCAAAATTACCCTGAAAGATTGGATACTTTACTCAGGGGCATCTACCAAGAGATGAGTGGAAGTAGCATTTCTGACAAGGAATTCTGACTCCATTGCCAGGCTTCTTATTCTGCCAGAGACCAGGAAGATCGTAAACCTTTGGGAGAAAGAGGTTGGTGGACTGAATAACAACCCTAAAGATATATTCCTGTTCCCTGAAACTCATAAACATCTTCCAGTGCAGTTCATAATTAGCAGTTATGAGTAATTTAAAGATCTCAAGATGGACTATCATAATGGTTGTCCAGGTGGATCCAACATAATCACAAGCTTAATACAAGTAGGAAGAGGATCAAGACAAGAAAAGGCCTTGGGATAAGAGAACCAGAAGTCACAGTGTTGTGAGCTATGAGCCAAAGATTTGGGCCATTTCTAGAAGGTAGAAAAGTCAAGGAAATAGATTACCTCTAGAGTGTCCAGAATCAATGCTGTATTATGTACCTATTTTGGATTTTTGAGCTCCAGAACCATAACGTAATAAATGTGTGTGTTTTTTTTTACATTTCTTAATAGTAATGTATTACAATCATTTATTTTTAATCATTTATTGCAGCATCTGTAAGGAAGTATAGCTTAGATGATGGTCACAATGTGCCTGTGGTATGAAAATGTCAGCACAAGTCAAGACCCTACATCTTCTGCTATGGCTGCTTCAAGAGCTGACTCTAGAGCTGCCTTTGAGACTCTCCAGATAGGCCTATGGCTGTATTTTTCAGTGCATAAATATATGCCATTTCACAAACTAGCTGCTGTTTCTGAGTCCATTCACAATCACTAAAACAGGAAACAGGATGAAAATTGCCAAGATAGCACTTATTCTTGTCCTCACTTAGACTTATAAAATGATATGTTCACAAATTCACAAGAAATCTCTGCTTCTCTTTTCTCACTCTTTTCTTTCTAGATTTCTCTTTTCCTTTTCCACTAAGGAACTAAGTCCTTAGCAGATTTACTTTCACTGACATATTGTGTAGTGCAATTGGGTATATTTTCCTCTTTTAATTATTTTATGACACATTTTGGTTAGAAACAAAGGAAAATTTTAAATGGAAAATAAAGATAAGAGGAAGAAAGTTTCTAAATGAACTCATTCTCTGATCTGACTTATGTGGTTGACCCTCTTGGAACATGTCAAAAATACACAGTAGAGAAAGTAAGCGTGGCTTACACTTTAATAAGAAAAGAATACTCTTTTGGATATGTGTGTATGTCCAGTGCTTTTTTCATGCTAATATACCACTTTGAACAACTTATAGATGGTTGGTATTCTTTCCACTATTTTCAGTTATAGCATTTATTTATTTATAGTTTTATTTATAATATATAATACCATGTAAACACTGTTTTGAGGAAGTCACAAGAATAATATACATGTTCAGTTCATATGCAATTTCTTTCCACTCCTTTTCCCGTTTTCCTCTCTCTTTTCTCCTCTGTACCCCATAATTACCCCTTCCCTTTCATATCACATGTGTTCTGTTGAACTTAAAGTTCCTTCCCCCCCCATTTCATGGGCCCTTTTCTATCTTCCCTTCTACCTACCCTACATACACATATGTAACATTTGGAGGCTAGGATCCATATGTGCAAGAGAACTATGGTATTTGCCCCTAAGAGCCTGGGTAACTTCACTTAATATAATATTTTCCTTATTTTAATATTAACATTTTTAGTTTTTATAATTAACAACTTCCGTTATTATAAACAATATCCCATGGTAATTCCCTCCCTTCCCCCACTTTCCCCTTTGTAACTCCACTCTCCATCATATCCCCCCCTTCTCAATCAGTCTCTCTTTTATTTTGATGTCATCATCTTTTCCTCCTATTATGATGGTCTTGTGTAGGTCGGGTCAGGCACTATGAGGTCATGGATATCCAGGCCATTTTGTTCCTGGAGGAGCATGTTGTAAGGAGTCCTACCCTTCCGTCAGCTCTTACATTCTTTCTGCCACTTCTTCTGCAATGGATCCTGAGTCTTATAAGTTGTGATAGAGAGATTAGAGTGCTGAGCACTCCTCTGTCACTTCTTCTTAGCACTGTGATGCCTTCTGAGTCACCCCAAGGTCACTACCATCTGAAAAGAGAAATTTCTCTAATGAAAAAGTGAGGATAGCATTAATATATGGATATGAACATTAAGAGAAGTGCTTACTGAGCAGTTTGATGAGCATAGATTATATATTTAGCCAGACAGCTGCAGACGTTACACCCCTAGGTCTCATGACTAGCCCTATTGTAGGTGTTCAGTATCAGGGATGTATTTCCTCCCATGGAGCAAGCCTCTAGTCAAATTAAAGGGCAGGTGGTTTTCCCCATAACAGACATACCACTGTTTCACCCACTGGCTCATTTGGCCTGGTTGGCCAAATATAAGGCTTGCAGTGTCCACTGTGAAGTATCTTCACTAGTGATTTTTCTCTCTCCCATTGAGCTGCATGAAGTGCAGCTTTTTCCAGACCTCTGTCAGCTGTTCTACATGCAGGGGGTTTTTAGCTCCATTGCAGCATGATTTCTCAGTGAACTTGCAGCCCATGTATGTGGAGTCTTTAATAGGGTCTCACCATCTATTCCTGATGGAAAATCAAAGGCCTTGGCAATGGCCTGTAATGTTTTGGGGGCATCAGGGACCTCCCTGGCCAACAACTCACTGGAAGGTATCCCATCCCTGGCACTGAAAATTTCTTAGTTACAGTATATGGCTCCTGAGTGTTCCATTGTCCAAAAAATGTGTTTCCATATGATTTATTTATATCATCTTAGATTTTGGTTAGCCCTCCCTCTGTCTTTCCATTGCTTAATCTCTTCCCCTGACCTAGGCCTTTCACCCCCATTAATCTGTTCTTCTACTTACATACATACAATACCATCCTATTAGTACCCACCCCCCTTCCTTTCTATTCCCTTATATCTCCTTTCTAGCTTACTGACCTCTGCTAATATAATATTTTCTAATTCCATCTATTTTATGGTAAATTTAATAATTTTTCTTTTCTTTATGGATGAATAAAATTCACTGTGCATATATACCACATTTTCTTATCCATTTATTTGATGACAGATATCTCTGCTGATTTCATTTCCTAACTGTTGTGTAAAGATTTGTAATAGACATGGATGTATAGATTTTCTCTACAGTAGGTTGAAGACTTCTTCATGTATATAGCCAGGAGTGATATAGCTAGGTTATATGATAGGTCCACTTTTAATTTTTTTTTTTTGAAAAGCCTCCACACTGATTTCTATAGTGGCTGCACTGGTTTACTCTTTTTAAGATAGGGTTGTTTGCATTTGCTTATTTATTTAATGAGTGAAAGATACAGAGATAGGGAGAGAGAGAGAGAGAGAGAGAGAGCAAATGAGTGCACATTAGAGTTTCCTGACACTACAAACAAACTCCAGGTACATGTTGTGCATCTGTCTTTACATGGGTACTTGGGAATTGAACCCAGGCCTACAGGCTTTTAAAGCAAGCACCTTTAACTGCAAAGCCATCTGTCCAATTCCCCATCCCCCATTTTCTTTTTGAAAGAGGATTCTGAGACAGAGGTTAAAGTCACATGTGCAAGGTCTCCCAGCTAAAAAGAGAAGGGCAGACATTAATAGGAAGAAGCTTACATGTGTATCAAACTCATGAGGAACTGGTTTCTGTCTTGTGCTGCTTCTAAGGTAGAATTATTTTTCTTCATGAGGTACTGAAAGGGACTTTCCAGGTATTTCCTGATACGTGGTAGCAGTGTGGTTTCTAGAATTATGGGTTCCACTTCTTTTGCTCATGTCTTTTCCCTCCTTGTTGGAAGTTATGTTTCTGACTTTGTAACCACTGTGTCACTTCCAAGCCTCCTCTCCTCTCTTCAAATCAGAGACAAGATGGTCATTATTTGTTGCATCAGCTATGTGCTGTGGAAAGTGTCCTGCCTATTCACTCAAATCTTCACCTGTGTCCTTCCTTTATTAATACATCATGTTTTCTGGAGAATTTTTGGTAGAGAAGTCCCTTGTGCTATTACCAAGAAAGGTATGGCTCATAAATACATGCTATATCCTATAATGTGGTTGTCTCCTATCCCTTTGTGAAGACTGATTTTCACTTAGATCCTATGACCCTAGTTCCAAATGTATCCAGTACAGAGTACTGCTAATAACTATTATGTACTATTTATTTATTTTTATTTTTTCCAGTGTGTGTACATGTATCTGGTGTGTTTTCATGTGTTATGCATATTTATATGTGTGCAGTTTTATGTATGTGGGGGTTCACGTGACCATGTTTTTGGAGTTTACAGGCTAGCATTGGGAGTATTACTCAATTGCTCTCTATTTTACCTTAGGAGACAGCATCTCTCACTGTGCTTGAAGCTCACCTGTAGTGAGTAAAATAGCTAGCCTGTAATCACCAGTAATCCACTGATTTTGCCTCCTCAGTGCTGGAATTATAGGCATGTGCTTCAGAGCAGAACATTTATATGGGTACTGGGATTTGAACTCTCAGGTCCTCATGGTTGTACAGCTGTCTTTCTATCTATTGAGTCCTTTTCCCAGCCCTGACTAGTATGTTTAAAGGGGCAGAGTATAAAATGAGATAAGCAAGTTTAAGGGGAAACAGAAAATAATTAAATGAGAAACAGACATATCAAGGGGCTAGTGTGTAAAAGGAAAGCTTTATAAGTTCAAGCTAAGCAAAGCTAGATAAGCCTAGCACATATATGCCTGATAGTTATATTGGCAAGCATGAAATTGCATATTCTAACATACTTTGCCTACATAGACCTCATTGTCAAAAACCAAAACAAAGTTTTGCTAAAAGTAGCAGAAAGAAATTTTGATGGGCAAGTAGGTTGTTTTGATACACTGTATTTTTAAGTTTTGCCCTATTACCTTCCCTGATTAATTTTTTGTCTTACTCTGAATTTCACATCCTGAATTGGTTATCACATAATCTACCTCCTTGGGTTTGCCCAGTAAAAGACGGCAGCAGGGTGTTGTAGGGTTGAAAGGTACTGAAGTTGGGACATTCACTTCTTGCTCCCTCAGAATTCCATGCTAAGGTTGTGGTGATATTCCAGTCTACTATCTCTGATGGGCTTCAGAAACATAAGTAGCTTCCTTGCTCATCACATGTAGGAATATTGACTTTCCACCTTCCTTGATCTTCAGGAGCTTCAACCTATCTCACCAGTCATTCAAAATTTCTCAATCCTAATACAAACAGTTCCTTCATTAAAACTTCTTCCATCCAACTTATATGTCTATTTAACTCTACTTTCTGATACTCTGGCTAATACCTCTTTTTCTCCCCCGAACCTTCTAGTACCTTTTGAGGAGAAAGTTTCTTAGTTGTGACTGCTTCATTTTTGTTTTGTCCCTGTATTGATGCTATTTTTGTTAGATTATTCTCTTTTATTTTATTTTTTAAAAAAATTTTTCCTCTCTCTATGGGAAAAAATAGCCTCACTTGTTTTACAGGAATAAAAATTAAAGTAGTACCTCTTTAAAATGTTATGAATTTTGCTCCCCTAGAGGGTGAAAGCAATGTGCCCAGGGAAATAATCTACTGTTCCTACCTATATCCCTGTTTTTTTCAGCTCCCTTACCTCAGAGCATAGTATATATAACAGGGTTTGCCTTACCATATGACAACTGGGTCACAATGAGGCTTCTCAGTGCTGTGTTAAAGGCTCTGCAATATCATTTTTATGGCTTCACATATCCATGTTCCTGAATGTCCTAGACATCTTTAGAAACTTTAACACAGCCATCTACAATAAAATGTTATTAAGAGTTGGAATTTCACCTTAACCAGACAAAAGCTTGATTAAAAACATCTTGTATTGGCCCTGAAGGTCAGTATTTATGACACTATGTTATTTATAAATAATGTGAGAATTATTATAGCAATAAAAGTTGGTGTTCCAAAGAATAGGTATAATAGGGATGGCAAAATTATGGTGACAGTTGAGATCATAGGTTATACCTAAAGGTTCACTGCAGACCAGTGGGAAATTATCATCAACTTGACTGCAGAGTACCAAGAAAAACTTGAAAGACATGAAGAACAGTGAATTCCCTAGCACCTAAGAAATGTGGAAGACCATATTCATCAAAGGGGCAGGGAGAATCTCATGTGCACATTTCAGTAAGTCAGGGCTCCTTCCACAGTTCAGAGACTGACAAAATTCCTGGCTAATTCTTTTCTGAATCTGAGAAGAGTCTTCCTTCTTATAAGAACATTGTAGGGCACACAGAATTGTTGGAAGATTCATGGCCTGAAGATAGTATCTACTTGATTCCAGGAAACAATCTGACAAGATCTAAGGATTTTAACAAGAAATTCTCACTTGGAAAGACTTCATTATATATGTCACTTCCTCACTTCTGTGCTTTGAATGCCTTAAATTCAAGTAGGACTAATTTTTGTGCTAAATAAGCAATATACCAACAGGTTTGAATGCCTCCAGCTATTCATATGTTGACAGGTGTTTATTATTCCAGCAGTTATGCCTGTTTTAAAAATTCAATGCTCTAGAAACCTTCTCCCTATAAACTAGGGATGCTAGAAAGACTTGTGTAGTATGCAGCCTTTGGGAGGAGCAAAGTCATCAATGGTCTTAACCAGCAGTGGACTCTGAAAGGTTTACAGCTAACCAGCCATGCCAAATGTACCAACTGTTGCAATGGTTGTATGGCAGATTTGACACCCACTCCATGGGAGGGAATTTATGTCTATAACTGACAGCCTAGTCAAAAGCCATATGGGTCAACTACTATTGTTTTGTGGCTAAATGTGTGTATTATGTCTGCCAAACTGCCCTCTACGCACTTATGTTTATATATTAATGTTACTCTCATATTTGGTTCAAGAAACTTCTCTTTTCAGATGGTAGTGACCTCTGGGTTTACTCCAAAATGACCAAAGTACTGAGAAGAAATGACAGTGGAATGTTCAGCACTGAGACATCTCTATTATACCCTCCAAGGCTCAGAGACCACTGCAAAAGAAGTGGCAGAAAGCATTTAAAAGCCAAAGGATGGGAGAACTGCTTACAATGCAGTCATCTAGATACAAAGTGGCCCTGATAGTCATGACCTTACAGTGGCTGACACTACCTACAGAAGACCTGCATAATAGGAGGAAAAAATGACTACATTAAAATAGAAGAAATTCTAGTGGAAAGAAGGGATTCAGTGGAGGGGGAATTTGGGAGGGAGAAAAGGAGAGTTGTGGGAGGGGATTATGATCATGGTATATTATGTACAATTATGAAAGCTATGAATAAAAGTTTTTTAAAATCCAATGCTCTTTTTGACTGTTTCTGAAACTTCAAGAATGAGATGGAACCCCAAATGATTTTAATAACATTCTTCTGATCATAGTATCTTTGACTATGAGCAAAGAGCTGATTTAAGACTTTATTCTTATAGCATTCATAATCTAAGAACCATCATGACACTCTCATTCTACTAGAAGATTTCCTGTCTAAAGAGTATCACAAATGCAAGTAAGTTTCTGTGCCATTCAGAGAAGTAAACTAAACTCCCAATCTTGGGATAAGTCTTGTGATACTATTTTGTTGTCACTATGGTTTAGCACTCTTAAAGTTTTGATGCTTTTCTTGGCTTCATTTCACACAATGCAAAATTTCTATAAATGCTTTTTTTGTTTTACTAAGAAAAATAATTTTCTAATAGGTCATTTAAAGTTCTTAAATAACCTCAATATTTATTAAAATTTAAAATTACTTTAAAATTATGTAAAATTTAACTATGTAGAGACGATATTAGGTAGGATGCTGGTTTAAGTCAAGAATGATTATTATGTAATCTAGAGTGAATAAATGACAATGTACTTAGTGTGCAACTCTTTCTTGGATATGTGTGCTTGAGGAAAGAAAAAGGAATCAAATGTTTCTGATTTATGTTTTCTCTTGGGAACATATATGTTTCTAATGTTTTGTAATGTGAAGCAAAAAAGAAGTACTATGCTGTATTCTTCATCTGACTTTCTGCATTGTTAAGATCAAGGTTAAATTATCCTACATTTGGAATTTTCAGGATAGCATTGTGGAAAAACAGAAGCAAAACAAGTAGAATTTGTTGGCTCAAATAGTTTGTGCCTTAAATTTCTACCAGCTCTATTCCTATATTATTTTTAAATTATCTCTCACATTTTTTTTTCTTTTTGCACTTTGGAAATAGAGAAAGCTCTCATTTCTCAGATTCAGGATTTAAGGTTCCATTGTCTGATTATTCACTGTGTACCCAAATGTAGTTCCAAGTTCATCCACCTTAATTTAATAGCAGGTTGGAAGTACTAAGCAAAGTGATGTTAAAATTGGGATTGAATTGAGATATTTCCCATGATGGAATATGAAGAAGTCTGATGCATGGCAAACATGAAGTGTGTCTTTCAAGTACAGACCAAACTTTTGTGGATTTTCCAATCTTAATAAATTTAAAGTCTTTCATCTTGCTTTAGTATGGAAAGTATTATATGTAACATGGTTCTTCTGCATAGTGAATGTAATTGAGCTTGAATATACACATTTTACAAGCCTCTTCATTTATTTATTATCCACATGGCCTATACCATCCATTACTTTTCCCTCTACCTCAGTACTGTGCATATAACAAAAACTGTTGTAAAACCTTTGAAGCCTAATTATAATAACTCAGGACCTGGATCACCAGTGCAGCTCACCTTGTGTATGCAATAGCAATAAATGACCTGAAAACATCAGTAGCTGCCACAAGGGCATGTTTCCTTCTCTTGCTGCAACATTCCTTTTTATAAGCTAAAGCTCTCCTTCGTTTGATCATACCCTAGGATTTAAAGCCACATGGTCAGGCTCAGACTGTAGAGGCAAAGCAATTATGAGAAACCAGAAAATAGAGTGAGACTCCATTAAAAACTTGGCTAGTAATCTCAAACTCCTAGACTTAGAATGCTGTAGTAATAGTTCCACTATGGAATATTTCTTATATTGTTGCAAAGGAAAATGACATATGTTCTTTGTGTTAGCTCTTAAAACCTTCTGTTTCTTTGAGAACCATGTCACTTATGCCCATATTTCACTGGTCAGAATAAGCCATATGGCCATTTTTGAGTTTCACAGTGGGGCAGTAGAAAAAATACTCTTCCACAGAGAGGCAATGGAAAAAATAAAATGCTGGGAAAATGTTAATATTACTTTACACAGGGGTCATGAGATTGGAAGCGAGACATACTGGGAAAGTGTTATGTCTGAATATATCCTTTCAGTGCTAGGCCAGGCACTCAGAAGCCATTATTCATCACTTCCTTGTCTCAGCTAACCTTGGATGTGATTAAATTAATTGGTTAAGGAAGGCTGGGATGTATTTCATGTGATTAATGCCTTGGAAAACAATTGCAGAAGATTGCATTGATTCATTTCATTTTACATACTTGAAATTAGAGGCTTATGAAGTCTAAATGCAAATTTATGCAAAGTGGGATGCAAATTCATATTATGAGCCATGAGTCTGGGCACCCCCCTTACCCCTACAAAAAGAACTGCACCACTGAATATGCATGTGCTGCATATGGTACTGCTCTTTTCAAATAGCAGCTCAGAGCTGGCAGCCAAATAAATCCCAAAGACATCAACCAAGGAACAAAAAAGTTTAAAGCCACTTATGAACAAAATTGGAGCTTAGAAGTCTTCATATTTTCAAGTTAAATATCTAGCAAGATTTGGGTTAACCAGTGTGCTGTACCTTGTCCCCTTGACTCTTTGATCTGTTATACATGAGACTGGGGTGCGTGTATTGAACACAGGAAGTACTGGCAGAACCCATCCTGAAAATTAATTCTTTTGATTACTTGCTTCTAGTGATCACTTGGATGGCTGGGTCAAATAAATTTTCATTGCCAAAAGCCAATGCTCACGTGTGCTGACATATTTCACCCTCATTTATACCCATCAATGGAGGGGTTCTAGTTCCAAGATTTAGATGGAGAATAATTGTTAAGGTAGTCTTAAAGACAGGCACAAATTTTGCACCTGAATGCATGAGAATCAGACATAAGAAAAAGATTAACCATTTGTAGGAATGTCAATTAGAAGCAATAGTATATAGATTGGTCTGAAAATATTCAAATGGTTCACTGAACACATTCTCTTCTTGTGAGAACCCAGGTTTGCTTTGATGCTAAGCATGCATAAACTATTTTTGGTGAATGTTTATAAATGAAAAGATTTGGGGTGTAGCCTCATGAGGGTTTTACCAATTTAATCTAATTGAATCAGGATTTAGTCATCTAGTTACTCATTTCTTTGTCAAAGATTTTATTACCCTCAAAGAAACTGGAAAACACCCAGGTAAGTGAAAGAGGATATATGTAGCATATATAAAACACACACACTTGTGTGTGTGTGTGCGCACACACACACACACACACACACATATACATATTCTTTCACCTCTATGCAAGGCACTTTGTAGCCACTATTTTTATTATATCTTCTGATAATTTCTCTAAGGAAGTACTTATGAGTCAGACTGAGAAATTCCATAATCGAGAAGTCAGAAGCATCAAGGTGATACTTTAATCCGTTCAAGAAAGCCTTTTAGAAAAATATCTCTCAGCCATGCTTAGATTTCAGCTCATATATAGTACAACAAATGTGTTTTTAATGTCCTTGGAACTTTATCAACATGAGATTTGATCTATGAATTTAAAACATATACCTAATGATTTGTAGAATTTCTATGTATAAAATGTTCCCAGGGAAAAGTGACAAATGGAATGGAGATAATAACTTGGAACTATAAAATAACCAGAATGTTAAGGTATCTATATATTCTCTCTCTTTCATTCTCTCTTGTTCGTCCATCGCTTTAAATTAATCAAAATTAACATGCCAAGGACAATATGTCAGGGTACTACATAAGTTACTCTTGCAAAGGAATGTAAAAGTATGAGGATGGGGAGGAGTGTTATGGAGTGATATCTTCTGGACATTATATGGCCATTTCACTCAAGAATTCACAAAACCCGTGAATATTTCTACAAGACCTGCAGGTATTTGTCCCATTAGCATTCTTCTATGGGTAGGGGAAAATTTTCATAATTCTCAGGATTTATTGGTAGTTAATATTTGCTGGGAGAGAGGAAGTCATTTTCTTCAGTGGTAAATTATGCTCTGGTAAATAATCTACCAGCCACACTCTTACAAGCAACCCTAATAAAATCAGTCAGTCATTACAAAAGACATCCAAATTAGAAGCGGAATTAGTTGGGAAGAAGAAGGAATTCAGCAACAGTAGGAGAGGAAAAGAGAAGGTAATGGGGTAAATAGGATCAAAATATATTCTACACATTTATGAAATTATAAAAAATTTAAAAATAAAGTAATTCTCATAGAGACTTGGAGGCATTCTAATAAAAAACAATCATGAGATATGTATTGAAGCCAGTAAATTCCATCCTGTACCACTGGTGAGATCAGCACAATTAGGAGACCTCAGCCTACCCTTTACTCCCAGAGACTTCAATGCACTCTAGAGGTACCTATCCCTCTCTTCACCCTATGAGCTTAATAAAGTCACAGATCAACCCTAGCACAATAATAATGGGTGACTTACCACTTAACAGGACATCAAGGCAAAAAATAAACAGAAAAATGTCTGAATTAAATAAAATCATAGATCAAATGGGCTTAATATGCAGAATATTATACCCAAACCCAGAATATGTATTCATCTCAGTATTCACAAAAGTTTCTCTAAAATAGATCATATCTTAGGACATAAAGCAAACTTTACTGAATACAGGGAAATCAAAATAATTCATTGTATTCTATGTGGTCACAATAGAAAAAAAAACTACAAATCAATACCAAGAAAAACTATAGAATATGTACAGAGTCAGAGAGATTAAATAACAGTACTGAATTATAAATGTGTATTTGAAGAAACAAGGAAATCAAGAAATTCCTAGAATAAATGAAAATAAAAACAGCAAATCAAGCATTGTGGGATACAGTGCCAAGAGTGAAGTTTGTAGCTGTAAGCGTCTACACTAACAAATGAGAGACATCTCAAATAAATATTTAAAAACTCTTCATAGAATCTTGGATAAAGAAGCAGCAAACCCTGTTGGGCCTTGAGACACCTGGACATGAGACCTAGTAAAACTTCCTGAGCCTAGCTAAAGTTTGGTGATCTGCCTCTGGCCAGCTATGACTCAGCAAGACAACTAATGGCCTCTGGCCTATTACTTCCGCATAGGAGCTGGAATTACCGGGCGCACACGCTTAGAACCAATCATTTCAAAAGTCGTAGTATACTATTGGCCCTTACCTCTCCCCCCATCCTAGAATCCCCACCTTCATTCTCAAGGCTATATAGGCAACCGCCTATAACAATAAAGTGAGTTCCTGCTTTGACAAGACTCCTGGCTTGGTGGTGTGTTCCTGGCCGTGCACGCTCACCCTCCTCCTCAACCCCTTGGTTCCTCAGCACTACATGCGGGGGGAAGCCCAGCAAAACACAACATAAGTTAAGTGGAAAGAAACAATAGCAGGCAAGAAATAAATGAAAAAGACATTGAAAAGAATCAGTAAAGCAATGAGTTTGTGCTTTAAAAGAATAACAAGATCTATAAGCCCTCAAATAATCAATAGAAAGAGGAATGATACCCAAATTAACAAAATTATATATAAAACTAGGCATTATGACAGATACTAATGAAATTCAGATGATCATTAGAACATGTCTTAGGAACACGTATTTCACTATATTGGAAAATTCTAAAAAAGGAACTGGTAAATTTATAGATTCATCTTATCTCCAATGTTAAACCAAGATGAAATAAATAATTTTTAGAGATGAACAGTAAGTATAAAGGTTGAAGCAGTAATAAAAGATCCCTAGACCTTAAAATTTACAAGGACAGATGGAAGCACTGATGAATTTTATATTATCAAAGAAGAATCAACACCAATGATTCTTAAAATAATTAATTAAGTTGGAAAGGAAGAAACACTATCAAATCTTACTTACAAAGCCAGCATTATCCTGAAACCAAAACTGGATAAAAACAGAACAATAAAAGAAATTCTTCCAAGAAATAGACTTGAGTCACCAAAATTGTATGACCTTAAAATTGATGCTACAAAGACTTTCCGCAAAATACAGATTGCATTCATGGTAAAAGTCCTGAAGAAACTGGGAATAGAAGGAATATATCACAACATAATGAAGGCAATATATGACAAATCAACAGCCAACACTATACTAAATGGGAAAGTTTCAAGTAATTTGCCTGAAAACAAGGCATAAGACAAGGGTATCTCCTTCTCCACTCTTATTTAACACAAGTAATGGAGATCTTAGCTAAAATGATGAAACAAGAGAAGAAAACAAAAGAGAAACAAATAAAAAATGAAGAAGTTAAAGTTCCTTATTGCACATGACATCATTTTATTTATAAGTGACATTGGGAAATCCACCCCCCACACACACCATAAGCTCATGTGTTTGAATGCCTAATGCCCAGATGGTGGGGCTGGTGGAAAGGTTGTAGAACCTTTAGTAAGCAGACCTTTGCTGGAAGAAATGGGTCACTGGTGTGGGCCTTGAAGTTTTCATAGTTCAGCTCTACTTGCAGTTCTTTCTCTGTTTCCTGCCTGCTGGTGTGACAATGTGCCCCTCCAGCCCGCCACTTCTTCCCTATGTGGTGGATTCTACCATTTGAAAGTTTAAGCCAAATGAAACATTTTCCTTCCATACGCTGTTCCTACTCAGGTTTTTTTTTTTTTTTTTTTTTTTTTTTTTTTTTTTTTTTTTTTTTTTTAGCAACAAGAAAGTAACTGCTAGAGAAAACTGAATTGATAAACACTTTTAGGAAAGGGACAGGATACAAAATTAATGTCAAAAAATTCAGAAGCCTTCCTATATACTAAGAGAAGAACTCAGGGAAGCAACACCATTTAAAAAATTTCTTCAGAGATTTAACATGCACAGGCATAAACCTAATCAAGGAGGGTACTGCTTTCATAATTAGAAGTTGAAAATACTCAAGAAAAAAATTGAAGAAAATAAAATTAAATAGATGTTCCATGCTCATGGTTGAAAGAATAAATATTGCAAAAATGGCCATCTTACCAATGCCATTCACATATTTGGTGCAATCTTTCCAAAATGCCAATACTATTTTTCAATCTTGAAAATCATTTGAATCACAAAAGGCCTTAAAGTAGCCAAAGCTACCTTGAGCACAACACAACAAATATGGGGGGGGGGGTATTTCCATGATTAATTTCAAACTGGATTGCAAAGCCATAGTAACAAAAACATCATAGTACAAGCACGAAAACAGACATGTAGATCAGTGGGACAAAGACCTAGATATAAGCCCACAAAGCTACAGCTACCTGAAAATAGACAAAAATGCCAAAAATTCTCATTAAATATCTATTCATGTGTAGTGCTCAGTTAGCTTACTCCTTTTTATATAACCTGTGACCAAAGCCAATGGCACAGTGTCATCTATACTTAGCATGGGTTTTCCCATATCATTTAAAATAATCTAAGAAAATTCATTGCTTTATTGCCCAAAGATTTATTTCCAGAGTGACTATACATCCTGTCAAGTTGTTTGACAACCAAGATTAGCCTTCACATAGAATTATTATATGATCCAGCTGTAACACTCATGGCCACATACTTGAAGAACTCTACACTATACTACAGAGACATTCATTCCTCCATGTTTATTTACAATCCATTCATAACAGCAAGGCAATGGAATGAACCCAAAGGTTCAAAAGATGAATGAATAATGAAAATGTGGCACATATATACAATAGAATTCTATTCAGCTACAAATAAAAGTGAAATGATGGAATTTCCAGGACAATACATTGAACTGGAAACCAATATACTAAGTCAAGTAACCCAAATACAAAACCACAGACGCTGAATGTTCTCCTGCACATGCAGATCCTAGCTTAAAACTTTTACATATGTCTCTTATGTGGGAGTGAGAATGTATAAATACCATCAAATTAGAAAGGGTCCTTTGAGACTGGAATAAAAAGGCTTTAAGGGAGAGGGGTAGGGAGAACAACATAACTTAAGTGATATGAAAGTCAAAGGGGGAAACTGAAGGAGGGAGGGCATTAAGCAAAAATGAGGTAGAGGGGAAAAAGGAGGAACAATTCAAACTATCAATGTTATGTTTCAGTTTGCATTTTCAAAACTAGGTTTAATTATAACTTAGTTCTCCTGTCCCTTTTACAAGGTATCTCACTAGTCAATTATATTGATATTATGCCGATTGGACCAAGTGAGCAGGAGGTAGTAACCACTTTGGATTTGTTGATACAGCATTTTTGCATCAAAGGATGAGAAAATATCCTACTAAAATTCAAGGGCCTTCTACCTGAGAAAATATCTAGGAGTCCAGTGGTGGTATGGAGCATAAAGACGTATTCCTTCTAAGGTGAAGGATAAGTAGGTACTTCTGTTAAAAGAAAGAAAGAAAGAAAGAAAGAAAGAAAGAAAGAAAGAAAGAAAGAAAGAAAGAAAGAAAGGGAGCGAGGGAGGGAGGGAGGGAGGAAGGAAGGAAGGAAGGAAGGAAGGAAGGAAGGAAGGAAGGAAGGAAGGAAGGAAGGAAGGAAAAAAGAAAGAAAGAAACTCAATGCCTAATGGACATATTTGTATTTTGGAGGCAGGACATTCCTCTCTTGAGTATGTTACTCTGGATTATCTACCAAGTGCCTGGGAAAGTTTCAGGTTTTGAGTGGAGCCTAGAATAGGCTAAGTCTCTCCAATAGGCTCAGGCAGCTGAGCAGGCTGCTCTGCCACTTGTACCATGTGTACCAGCAGACCCTCTGGTACTTCACGTGTAAGTGGGAAACAGTGGTGCTGTTTGGAGCTTTTGGAAGGCTCTCATGTGTGGTACCAGGAAGTGGTATCATCTGCAGACATCTATTCTCCCCTAGAGACAGCTCTAACTCTGCTATTGGGCCTTAGTTAAAACAGAATGTTTAATGATTCTAAAGATACTTGTGTCCCATGTAAACACTCATCAAAATGCAATCTCAGCAGAGAATAACTTAAATAATCAAGCAGATAAGATGACCCATTCTGTGCATAATAGCCAGTTTCTTTCTCCAGTATTGGTTTGGATGTAAAATGCACCAGAACCTCTGTAGCCTCCTTTGTTTAGAACACTTGGTCCCAGCTGGTGGCAATGTGGGAAGTTGTAGAACCTTTGGGAAGCAAAGCCTTGCTGGAGGAGGTGTGTCATTGGGAGTAGACCTCTTCTACCTTTGAAATTATAGTGCTTTTTCCTGACTAGAAGAGATACTTATTTTGTGTATGGATTAGATATTCATGTATATGCCCCAAAACGCCACTGATGGACTTATAGAATGCCTTATCCATTATCATGGTATTTCACACAACATTGTTTCTGACCAAGAAACTTACTTCATAGCCAAAAGCCAATGCTTATGTAATTTACTCGTACTGCCATGTCCCCTATCAACCTGAAGCAGCTGTCTTGATAGAATGGTAGACTTGCCTTTTAAAGATATAGTGACAACTAAGTGGCAGCAGCATGGGGTTCTGGGGCATGGCTCTCTGGAAAACTTTGTGTGCTCTGCATTAGCATACAATATATGTTACTGTTTCTCCTATTGCAGGATTCATGGGCCCAGGAATAAAGGCATGGAAATGGTACTGCTCACCATCACCCCACTAATGAAATTTTTGTTATCTGTTCTCACAACCTTTTAGTTTACTGCCCTAGAAATCTTAGTTTCAGAGACACACACACACAAAAAAACAAAAAATATATACAAACAAACAAACAACAACAACAAAAAACAAAGTTCCACTGAACTAGGACTGAAGTCTTCCCCTTGGCCACTTTGAGCTCCTGATTCCCTTGAGGCTAAGAAAGGAATGACAATGCTAGGAGAGATGATTGCTGCATACCACTAGGGTGATACTGAACTGTTCTGCTACAATGAGGGCAAGGAAGAGTATGTCTGGATAGCAGACATCCTTTAGTGTTCCTTTTAGTATTTCCATGTCCTGTGATCAATGTCAATGGAAACAAAACAACCCAATCAAAGCAGGGTGATCAATACCACAAACCCTTCAGGAATTAAGGTATGGGTGACTCCCTGAGGGATCATAACATGCTTAGGTGCTTGCTGAAGTTGATGAAAATACCAAATCAGTACTGAAAGAAAATGGTTATAAATACAAACTAATTCCATGTGACCAGTTACAGAAATGAGGATTGTAATCACTATGAGTGTTTTTATCATTTTTATTGAATGTTTGCTCATATGTACACATATATTAAGAAGATACTTGTGTGGTTTTCTCTTCTTAAGTATTTTATTTACTTATTTGCAAGAAGAGATCTAGAGAGAAAAGAGACAGAGAGAAAGGGTGTGCCAGGGCCTCAAGCTGCTGCAAATGAACTCCAGATGCAGATGCCACTTTGTGCATCTGGCTTTATGTGGGCACCAGGAAATTGAACTTGGGTCTTTAGGCTTTGCAAGCAAGCACCTTAGACACTGAGTCATTTCTCCATTCCTACTTTCTTGGTCTTCTTTTCTCCACCTTTTAAACATGGATTATAATATCAATAATTAAGTTTTCTTAAAGCTATGTTAAAGTACTTCAACTGGGGGGCTGGAAAAATGGCTTAGCAGTGAAGCTGCTTATCTGTGAAGCCTCAAGACCCAGGTTCAATTTCCAATACTCATTTAAGCTAGATGCAAAAGGTGGTGCTTGCATCTGGAGTTTGTTTGCAGTGGCTAGAGGTCTTAGTGTGCCCATTCTCTCTCTCTGCCTTTCTTTCTTTTGCCAGTAAATAAAATATTTTAAAAACTATTTCAACTATTGTATATTAAAACTAAACATTCCTCAAGGGACTTTGCTATGTATTTGGTAGGAAAAAATAATGCATTTCTGGTGGTACATGGAATAGCCATATTATGTTAGACTGAATTATGGCCTTATTATTGTCATAATTTGAAATTAATTATGGCATAAGGAGTTTGGTACAATACGATCTGATCTGTATTCAAGTATGAAACATACATCTTCTAGGAAAGATTAAATGAGGGAGCAAGATCTTCCCTTAGAGTGGGCAGCCCTTCAAGTGCCAGCTTCTATTCAAGAAGGCTCCAGAAAAAGCCTGTGTTTTTTTCCTGGCTATTGTTGCTACTTCATGATGAATAAAGAAAAATTGTCTTTTGTAGTATCATAACCAAACTTCTTTATCCTTCTAAAATGAGGCTTATGAGGAATCCTCTAGCCCTTCAGTGCCAAATTGGGACTGCAGAGACATTTATCCTTGTTTGCTGAGAAGCCACCAGGCTCTCGGACTTTTTAACTTGTGGATAGTCATGGTTAAACTCCCTATCTCACATCCCATGTAAATCTAATAAATCATGTCATAATTTATATCCATTCTATCAATTCTGGTGTTTGGAGAACCCTAACATACCTAATATTATAGAGAAAATTCATTTTTTTATTACCTTTACATGTGGTCATGTGAAAGGAAGATGTGGTGATTTGAATGAGATTTCCCCCATAGATTCATGTGTTTTAAATGCTTGGTCCTCAGTTGGTGGCAATTTATGAGATGGAGCCTTGCTGAAGGAGATGTGCTGCTGGGAGTAGGAATAAGTGTGTTATAGTCAGCTTCCCCTTGTGAGAAATTGGTTCACTCTCTTACTTCTATTTTCCACCTTCTGTAGCAAAAGTGGTATACAGCCTATATTCATTCCATGCTTTTACCTGCCATCATGAAACTTTCCCTAAAGAATGTAAACCTAAGTAAATACTTTCCTCCTGTTGCAGTCAGCTTTGCATTTCTAGGGCAAAGCACCCAGCCCAAAGTAGCTGATGTGAGGACAGGATTTATTTTGACATGCAAATTCAAGGGGAAACTTCATGATGGCATGAGAAATTATGTCATGAGCAGAGACTGAACATCATCTCCTGGCCAATATCAGGTGAACAATAACAGAAGTAGAGTGTGCCAAACACTGGCAAGGGGAAGCTGGCTATAACACCTATAAGCCTGCCCCTAACAACACACCTCCAACGAGGTTCTAGTTCCCAAATTTCCATCACCTAGGGATCAAGCAGTTAGAGCAAATAAATTTATTTTGTAAATTTGACTTAAACTACCACATCGAGTCCCTGGCCAACATAAACTGATGACCATCCATGCTATAAAATGAAATGCATTCAGTCCAACATTAAAAGTCCCCATAGTTTTTATCAATCCCTATTCTGTTCAAACACCTGCATAGTCCATGTCTCTTAAATGATATATAATGACAAAATACATTATGGCACAGAATACATTCATACTGCAAAATATAGTATTTTGGGCATAGAAAATAAAAATTAAACTAATACAAAATTTAAAACAAACAGGAAAAACATCAACTTCTAAAGCTCCAAGTCTGCCATCTCTAACTAGGGATAATCTGGTGTTCAAATTCCACCTCATAGCCTGGAAAACAATGTATCCCCAAGTTGGCAGCTCTTCTTGCTATCCATCCCATAGTCCTGGCATGTCCATTGGGTTTCCACTTCACCCCTTGGTTCATCCTCAAGACTCCATTAGACCTCCACACATGAACTTCCTCCAGCCATGCTTCCCATTGCCCATAGCCATATTCAAAACCATAAAACTGTTTTGCAAATCTAATGAAAGGCTCTTTACTGCATTTTTTATACTCCATAATACCAGATGAGCTACCAAACTTGTTAATTTGGGGCAGGGAGATAAAGCTGACTTTGAAGAACAGTATACTCCTTCAGCATCCAAGGCCCTTATTGTCAGGAGTATGTTCTTTCTGCTGGCCCTCTGCAGAACAGCTGGCCCAGTATTACTGCTGGTTCCCAATGGTGGTAGTCACTCAAAAATGCAGTTAAACATGCCTTGTTTCCAGTCTGAAGCTTTTATTTCATTCTGTGCCATATCCTCCTTCTCATACCAATACATTTTTACCCAACACAACCCTGCAGAAGTTCTCAGGATACAGGCAGGCAGAAGGCAGCAAGCTCCTCATAGATATTGCTTCTAGACCAGAACTGATAAAGTTTTTTTCTCACCATCATTATCCAAAACTCATAATCTATATTTCTTACTGCATTCATGTCTTTCAACTCTGACCAGAATCCATCAAGCTACACTTGACACATTGCAAGGCAACTCTTAGGCCAAGGTTTTGAATCCTTCCATATTTCTTCACAAATCAGTCCCAAAAGGACAAAAACCACACAGTAGTGTTCCTCGCAATAACAATCCCACTTCTTGGTACCAAGCTGATTGTAGGAAAGATTTTTTTGTTGTTGTTCATTTTTTATCTATTTATTTGAGAGTGACAGACACAGAGAAAAAGACAGATAGAGGGAGAGAGAGAGAATGGGCGAGCCAGGGCTTCCAGCCACTGCAAACGAACTCCATATGCGTGCGCCCCCTTGTGCATCTGGCTAACGTGGGACCTGGGGAACCGAGCCTCCAACCGGGGTCCTTAGGCTTCACAGGCAAGCGCTTAACTGCTAAGCCATCTCTCCAGCCCTGTCGGAAAGATTTTATTTGGGTTTACAGATACAGGGGAAACTCCATGATGGCAGGAAAAACCATGGCATGAGCAGAGGGTGGACATTAGCTTCGGACCAAATTCAGGTGAAAATTATCAGCAGAAGAATGCTAAAAACACTGGCAAGGTGAAGCCGGCCATAACGTACATAAAACTGCCCCCAACAACACAAATCCTCCAGTAGGGATGCAATTTCCTGATTTCCATTAGCGGGGGATCAAACTGTTAGCAAACAAGTTTCTAGAGGATACCTGAATCATACCATACCTACTTTTCTTCCTATCAGCTGTTTTTTTGTCATGTGCTTTGACCCAACAATGAGAAAATAAATCCAACAAAAAATTGTGCCAGTGGAGTGGGATTGTTGCTGGCAGAAACTTGACTATGTAGCTTTTAGAATTTTTGGAACTTTTTTGCAGGAGGAATGTGGAACAGTTTGAAACCTTTGTCTAAGAGATATCTTGAAGGCCTATAAGCAGGGTATTATGGAGCATTCTGGTAAGAGTCTGAGAGCCCGAAATGCATAAAGAAATGTGGACTGTGGATTAAGCTTGGCTTATGAAGGGAAGAATGAACTTTTTCTAGACTGGGCTATAGGCTGCTTGTGTCAAGAGATAGCTGTGTTTCTCTCATGTCCTAAGAAATTGAGCAGGGTTAGATTTAGGAGGGATAGACTGGTGTGAGCAGAAATATACGTCACAGAATGAAAGTTGGGCATGATCCAAAAACCTGTTTTAGCTGCAATTGTGGGAGAGATTACCAATATTGAGATTCTGCCAGCTCTTCTGCATTGGTACAGCAGAAAGAATGTTGACTCTTTTGAAAATAGGGGACCTGAGTACTGAAGGAGTGTCCTATTATTGATGCTGGTTTTATTCCCCACTAGATTAAGAAATTTGGTGACCCACCTAGTATGATGTGAGCATAAGAAATGCATGAAAGAAAAGGTCATTGGATTTGCAATATTTTTTTTTTTTTTGAAATAGGGTCGGGGGATGACCACCAGGCAATGTGAGACAGCATTTTTGGAGTCCCATATGGGGACTTGATGGAGCCATGCTATGGATAAACCATGGGTTGCAGTGGAACCCCAATACTTTTGGACATAACAGTACTATGAGATGGCTGTCACATATAGGTGCTGGTTCAGAATGGAGTTTTCCCTGTGTTGTGGGTAGCCCAGCTGGAGGAGTTTGAAACTCCAGAGACTTTGTGGGCCCCAGATAGACTTGGAACTGTAGAATATGATGTTTACCCTGTTTGTTTTAGATCTTGCATTGGTTCAGTCTTTTCTTGCTGTACTATCTTTTGAAGTGTGAACATTTTATATGATTTTGGTTTTAATATGCTTATAGTTATGAGACCTTGGACTGTGGGAATGTGTGCACAGTGCTGGGATTGATAAAACTATGGGAAATTTTAAAGTTGGACTGAATGTATTATACTTTACATGATATATTTTCATGGATTATTGGTGTTGGGGTTAAGTATGATGTTTTTTTAATCCTTTGTCTCAAGCTGTTTGTAATTTTGGAGGTGAAGCTTTGTTGAGAAGAGGTGTTGCTTATGTCAAGCTTAAGGGTTTTGTCATAGTTTGAATGTATGGGTCCCCCAGTAGACTACATTCTTTTTTAAAATTTATTTATTTATATTTATTTATTAGAGACAGAAAGAGAGAGAAAGGGTACACCAGGGCCTATAGGAACTACAAACCAACTCCAGACATATGTGCCAACTTGTGCATCTGGCTTATGTGGGACCTGGAGAATTGAACCTGGGTCTTTAGGCTTCACAGATATGCACCTTAACCACTAAGCAATCTCTAGAGGACCTACATGTCTTAGTAAATCTTATCTCCAGGTGCCTGGCTGGAAGAGGTATCATTAGGGGTGGATCTGAATTCAAGGCTAAAGGTATGCAGAAAAGTCTGGTCCCTGGAGGAGTTCCTGCTGCTTGCTGCCTGAGTTCCTGCGGTTACATGTTCATGTTTTCTTGCTATAGTGCTGGCTATTTGGTAGTTTCAGGAAAACCAAGCTCAAATTCAAATTATTTTCTGAATCCTTGTTTTCTCTAGCACTTCCGTCTTATTTACTAGCAATCAATCCATAGCACTTCTGTTATGCAGCTTGTGTTGTAGTAAAATTGGTAACAATAGGCCTAATTGTAATTCCACCTCTACTCTTTAATTACCAGTTCTGTGACCTTGGACAATATGCTCTTCTCTTTGGACCTCAGTATTCCAAAGGGATTGGCTATCTAATTTGTAGAGCTCATTCCATATGCCAAGTTCTCCAATTCTCATATTCTTACCTTCAAAACTTTTTCCACCCTAATTAATAATTTTTAGTGTGTATCACAAGTATGGCACCAATATCTTTCTGAGAACTGACAGCTTCCAGAATTCTACATGCAGTAGAGGAAGTGGCATAAATTGACATGAGCCAGGCCAAGTTATATTTTCTTGATGGTATGACTATTTTTCAGTGAGTTTACATCTTAAAGCACTTGAGGACTGGCTAAGCACTGAACTACTTCCATGTGAGATTATAAACTGATTAATAACTTTTTATTTTCAGCTGGTAAATCTCAGTAACAGCTTGATTTGGTATTTATATTTGTAACACACACACACACACACACACACACACACACACACTTTTGAAATCATGATAGCACTAGGACTAGGACTGTTGGCTTCCACTACTTCTAATGCAAACTTTACCAGGGTTTTGCTGGTCCACTTGTGATGGTCCATGCTGAAACTTCAGCACTGATGACTCAAACATGTGGGTTGGTATTACATTTTCTCTAGGAAAGATTAACCAGATTTCTAGAACATGTTATGTAAACCTGGATTCCCATTTTATTATATTAACTTACAGGAGTTTATAGACTCTGACCATGCAAATATTATGAATGATACATTATTAAGTACAAAATTGCCAGTTAAAGTTATTTGGGAATCATAACACATTTATTGGCTAATAACATTACCAGAAGCTCTTTTCTAGTACCAGGGTAGCTTTGTCAATGATAATATACCAAATGTTTCTTAGCACATACAGATTTAATACTTCTTGCCTTGACTATATGTGACTAAGCTTAAAGGACTATAAGTGAACAGAAGTATGGTGAAGAGGAGGCAGAGGAAAGGTGCTTTGTCCCTGTGTTTTCCAATGTAATGTCTGCACCATCTGTGGCATATGGGACAGTCACAGGAATCCATATCATGTGCATTAAATCACCCTAGTTAGTAATGATTCACTTTGCATTTAAATTAAAATACAATATAAAGGGGATAATGTGGTAGAGGGGTAGTCATATGGGCAGGAAAGGAGATTTTTGGAACAAGAGTGATGAATTATCTGAACATTTTGACAAGCAGTTCTAAAATAAGTGGCAGTTCAATACATCTGGTAAGCTTCCAAGTAATACTGATCTGATCCAAGAGCCATGACTTCAGTAGCAAGGAAGATTCTGGAATCTTTTCACGCTATTAGAGCAGAGATGACATAGGTTAACTGAAGATGAAATTTTATATTTAATTTTGGTTGTTCTTTTATAAAAATGATATAATTTTGTAGCTGTGGGAGTGGTATTATTTCCTTTCAACCTAAATTCTGTTTTAATAAAAATATTGAGTTGTTTTATGATAAATATTAAGGAAATATAGTATAGGTATACATTACAATAGTAAAACCCACACATATGCAACTGACATAATAGAAAAGGGCTCTACACATTCTTCAATTGTTCACACGATGTTCTCATTTTAATATGGAATCTTATAAAGTTACTATGTAGCATAGGGTTCTACGTGTGGATCTTATTTTCTTACAGATTCTTGTGGCATAAATATTCTATATTCCAATTTTATGATGTTGATCATTTTTCTTTATTTTAGAGATTAGCAAGTTAGAAGCACTCTCAGTTGTCTGAAAATTTCTGATGGTCTCAGGAAATTTTATATTGTATTTAATATACATTCACAGGACCCCCCGCTCCCCTCTTCTTCCTAGACACTGTTTAACTGCTGTCTTTGAGCAATCCTTTCCAAACACACACACACACACACACACACACACACGTGTGTGTGTATGTGTTCCTTATATGGTTAACAAAACACCTTTGCTTGCTCTTATTCATTGCATATGTTAATACTACCAATAAGAATACTTTCTGCACTCTGCCATTCACAATGTATCTTCAAAGTGATTTTCAATATCTTTACTTTTGTTCATTGTCAATCTTATCATTGAACATCAGACATTATTCTTTCCAATTCCTTGTGGATTAACACTGTACCATCCCTGTATTGTCCGTTATGCTTACTAAATATATTGCTTATCTAAGACAGATTAATGATGGTGGATCTCCTAGCAAGCTTTCACATTTTTAGTTCTCCTAATTGCTAATTATAACCTATCATGAAATCCATTGTATAGTGATCACTTTATAAAATCTCATTGTTGAGCTAAGATTCTGTACACAAATAGAAAATATTGGCTCTAATAATTGAAGTCATCCATATTAAGCTATGTGGTCACTCTGCCCAGTTCTTGTATTGTGAAACAAGAGTCCAGGAATATTCTATGCCTAGCCCCCAGGCTGACACTCCAGAGCTGCTCTGTAGTGATATTGCTCATGTGATGCAATGGACACTCAGACCTTTATCCCACAGTACGATATCTCTTGTAGTTTGGTTGACTCTTAAAGCTGAATGAACCTGACGTTTCTGGCATTATATAACACCACTATCTATCTGTCTTAAGTATGAGGAAGCTGAGCCATGCAAAGATTGTGACCAATACTAAGAAAATGCATTATGAAGAAGCAAACCAGGATGACTTCAATATCTGCATGTTAATTACTTCCTTATTCTTTCTTCTGCATTCCTGGAATTGTAGCTTAAATCATTGGTTTTGACTGCACATCAGAAACCTCAAGAATCTTATTAGAATTGCAGTCCTCAGATATTTTGTTTCAATTGTTGTCAAATCTAATTTACTTTTAAGTGAAGGCAATTCTCATATATGGTTAGCATAAGGACCTACCTATCCTAGTCACTGCCACAGACCACAAACTGAAACTGGAGTTGGGCTCACTGTTTCCTTAAAATAATACATAATACTCCATACTATATGCCAGGTATGGTTTTAAGTATTTGAAATACCATAGGAAACAAAATGAATGAAATCTCTGTCAGAGTGATCAACAAATAGGGGTGGAAACTCAGTAATATCTTCCCTGATTGTCATACTTTAGTTTGATGCCTAGATATAAACTGAGGGACCAACTCATAGGATGTCTGAACAACTGTCAAAAAGAAATCTTGGGCATGGTGGCACACACTTTTAATCCCAGCACTCGGGAGGCAGAGGTAAGAGGATCGCCATGAGTTCGAGGCCACCCTGAGACTCCATAGTGAATTCCAGGTTAGCCTGAGCTCCAGTGAAACCCCACCTCAAAAAACAAAAACAAACAAACAAAAAAAGAAATCTTAGGGGCAAGATTTCTGAAGTGAGAGCCTTTTGGGTGACTCTGGCAATATTAACAGTATGGCAATAGTCAGGAGAGCCAGGGAAAGAATAAAATGATGTCTCAATCATGGGCTGACAATTCCTTACCAAATGTTAGGACTACACAGTCAATCACCTAACACACAATGCCCAGCACTATTACTTTTGCTGGAGCATAAAACAGGAAATGAGAGGATTGCTTCAAGCTGAATTCACAATCTCTAACACCATTATCATTTTCTCTCAGACTCTAAAGAAATGTTTCACTTTTGATTACTTCTCATAGAAAGTCTGTATGAAATCAGATAAGCAGATTTTGGAAATGTGAGCAACCCTGTTTGGCCAAAATCAAAATAGCATTAACTGTAACTAATGAATTTAATATTAGTAAATATGATACTTGTATAATTCCATAGCAATCCTTAGATTATTTAATGTTGAAACTGCATTTCACTCTCTCATGCATCAAGCCATAATACATCATCAAAGACTATATATATATATATATATATATATATATATACACACATACATACATACATATATATGGTGTGTATGTGTGCGTGTGTGTGTGTGTGTGTTTGTGTGTTTGACAAAAACATGAATTATGCTTGATAAAAACTATCTAGCCCACCTCCTGTTTTTTTTTTTCTTTGCATTGTCAATTTTGTGTGTTATATATCACAATTTATACTTGGATAGTTAAAGTGGAGCTGTTTTGGTTCACTGGCTATTCTAAAGAACTGGGGTGGAAATGTCTTGAGGAAGGGTGAATGAGTCTATCTTCAGTGGTGCATTTGCTATACCACAGTGATTTGTTAGAAATTGTATTAGCCATGTCCTACATGATTTGAGTTTCTTTCCACTCAGTTCAGCTTGTTGAATAGAAAGCATTCAAACATGTAATCTTATTTTTCTTTAAGTGTTTCTACTTGAGAAATTACTAGACATCAGAGGAACGTATTTCCAGTGACCCAATTTGAGATCAGCAATTCATTAACTATACATAGAAATGTCACTTCAAGAAAAGTCTTTGTCAATATTCACAAATTTCTCTTATAGATTTGTGATTAGCTTCTAATTATAGACTAATTACCCTCTTAATTATCATAGAGGAACTTGTGTGTTGACATAGAATTTATAAATGATGTCAATGAGACTAGTGTGGATATAATGTGCTCCCCCATTGCTTATATGTGCTGTTTTCTCCATGAGTGAATTAAAAAAGGATGATGACACTCTTTGTATTTCCTCAGTAGCAGAGCTGGCAGCTCTAGAATCCTGGTGTTAAAATACAGTGACAGGATTTTCAGCTACCAGGAAAATGACTATAGTGAAATTTCTTATTTTACATCAAAGAGAAGTTAAAGGTAATTTGAAAGAAGGAGTAAAAACTTGACTTTGTTTTAAGATAGAAGCCCAGAAAATTGTAAAAGTGTGTGTGCATGTGTGTGTGTGTGTTAGAGACAGAGACACGGGGACAGAAAGTACCAGTTTGCCAGTGAAAGGGGAAGGGAGACAAAACATTTGTTTTCTCAGAAAATAAAGTGAGAGATTCCTCTAGAGCAGGAGACAGCATTGGTACTATGGAGAGAACCATTAAATCATATTTGCTAGATGCTTTCTTGTTACTTTCATTCAACCTTGATATGTCTAATCACACTCTTCTAAAATGTTATTCCTCTTCTAAAATGCTATAGCAAACAAGGCCTTCATTTCCTTCTTAACTATTGTTCTAGTATCAAGAAAGTCACCTCTTGATTCATTTAAGTTAACAACAATTACAATGTACCCAACCAGGTTGTGCTTGACTCCCAAACGTAACGTTTTCAACTTCATTGGTTCTCATGGCACTTTACTAGAAATTTCCAGGGAAAGTTGGATACTGTAATTGAAATAGTGTAATTGAGAGTTGGATATTCATCCAAGTGTATAAGCTTCCAAGAGGGAATGATTACCCAAGCCCTGATTTGAAACCTGCTGTAGTAGTATGGCACCTTGTCCACATTAGATGTTGAATAAATATTGCTTAAGTAGATGTATGTGTCCTGTTTTGGTATCTGATGGCTTCTCTGACTTCCACTTTTCAAAGGAACACTCTGCATAATCAAAAATATTCTCTCTGTCCTCTTCCTTCCTCCCTTTCCCTCACACATGTGAGTGTGTGTGTGCATGTGTGCACCTGTGTGTGTGTATAGGCACACACATGCACACATGCTTAAATGCACATACCCAACTGGTGTACAGTGAGATTTTTGGATTTTTAAGTCTAGAACCTACAATCATTTTATGTCATTGACAGAAGACTATATAAGGAAAATCTTATTTTTTCAAAATGTCTCCTATAATAACTTAAAACAAGAAATACCTGGGTGTGGGTGCACACCTTTAATCCTAGCACTCGGGAGATAGAGGTAGGAGTATCACAGTGAGTTCAAGGCCACCCTGAGACTCCATAGTGAATTCCAGGTCAGCCTGGTCTAGAGTAAAACCCTACCTTGAAAAAAAAAATGAAATAGAAGTATGATGAAAAAAAATCACATTTGAGAAAGAAAATTATAGCTTCTTATTCTAGATGGCCATTGTTTATTATATTATGTTTCAAATAACTTAATGGTGACATGTTCCTGAAGATTTGTAAACCAATATCATCTTGATGAAAAGATTCCTTGAGCAGATAGTTGACACACTCTTGGGCCACCGATGACTTTTACAATTATAAAGTTAAGTACAACTATAACCCATTAACTTTTTTCTTCCTCTTCTACTCTTCCAATAAGTCATTGGCTAAACATTTTTTTAAAGTAAAATAAAGTTATAAGTTCTAATTGTGGACTGAGAGTTTCTTAATCCTGAAATAGTTCAAGACCGACTGTCTTTATCAATATTACCTGTTAATTTATTTACTTTTCATGGATTACACAAAGAAAAATTTCATTTGTACGAAAAAAGGGAAACTGACCCATGTGTATCTATGAAATCAGAAACTTCACACTGCTTCACACTGAAGGCAAGAGCCATGCCCTCTTGCCTGCCTGCATGGATCCACGTGTCAGAACTTACATGCCCAAGCTAGGGCCACACCTGTCTCCACCAACCTACTCATCCACACAGCTTTGTAAGTCAGACCTGGAAGCCCCCCTACCTACTTGACTGCATGAACCCATGAGATCAGTACCAACATGCACTAATTTTCCTTGTAACTGAACTTTATTCAGCATCAAGCTAGCTGAACCTGGACCAACTAAGTTGAGGGAATACAAAAGCTATAAAAATGTTCATTCAGCAGACATTTGCCATAAACTCATTCCAAATGGTAGGAATATGCTTCCAGAACCACTTTCAGATAGCAGGCTAAAGCTAGAGCATAGTCAAAGCTAAATTTGGAATAGAACCCAGGGTTGGATCCTGAGCCAGATCAAGATCCAGATATAGAATCTGGTCCAAAAGAGTCCTCAGACAGTGAAGACAGGAAGAACTGCACATCACAGAGGAGCTCCAAGCAGTGAAATATCCTGTTAGGAGCTAGGAGAAGAACATGAGAGATATCTTATAGGATATAACAACCAGATGGTATGGTGGTTTTATTTAGATGTCCCCCATAAATTTAGGTGTTATGAATGCTAGGTTCCTAGCTGATGGCAATTTGAGAATTAACACCTCCTG
This sequence comes from Jaculus jaculus, assembly GCF_020740685.1. Classification (NCBI taxonomy): domain Eukaryota; kingdom Metazoa; phylum Chordata; class Mammalia; order Rodentia; family Dipodidae; genus Jaculus; species Jaculus jaculus. Next base: position 75,345,335 of record NC_059102.1, on the reverse strand, counting down.
AAGTCATTACAGTGTTGGGGTTGGGCTTATGAGTGGTATAGCCAGCTTCCTCTTGCTGCTTGTTGGCACACTCTTCTGTTGCTGTTATCAATTTGATGTTGGCCAAGGGGTGATGTCCACCCTCTGCTTATTCTGTTATTTTCCCCTGCCATCATGGAGCTTTACCTTAAGTCTGTAAGCCAAAACAAACCTTTTTTTTTTTTTTTTCCACAAGCTGCTCTTTGTCAGATGTTTTCTGCCAGTAATGCAAACCTGATTACAACAGTAAAGTGGGTACTGAGAAGTGAGATCTAGCTACTAGAAACCTGACTGCATGGCTTTTGGCCTTTTGGAACTGATTTTTCAAGAGGAATGTGGGAGGATTTCAAACCTTGGCCTAAGAGATGCCTTGAAGTGCTGTAAGTATAGCTTGATGGACCATTCTGGTCCATTTGAGTACAGTAAGAACTATGACCTGTGACATCTGCCTTACGAGGGTGAGAACGACCATTGCCTGGACTAGGCTAGAAGCAGTTTGTGTGAGAGCTTTGCTGCTATGCCCATGTCCTGAGGAATTGTACATAGTTGCATTGCATAGAAATAGAAGGATATAAGCAAAGGGATTTGGCACATACACAAAAAAATGAAATATTTGGGCAATAACTGCTGCCCACTAGCTGCAATTGTTTGAGAGATTACAACATTGAGAATGGGCCAGCTCAACTGCATTGTGACAACAGGAAGAATGCAAACTCTTTTGAAGGGGACTAAATTCTGAAGGAGTGCCCTGTTCTTCAAAGTCTGCTTTATTTCTTCCTGGATTAACAAACTGGCAGCCCACCTGGCATTATGGAGTATAAAAAATGCAGCAAAGAGAAGGTCATTGAATTTGCAATATGGTTTTGTATTTTGGAAATGGCCAAGGGCAGTGTGAAGCAGACTTGTTGGATTAACTACATGGAGACCTGATGATGGATGATTCATGGGTTGCAGCAGAGACATCATGGAGATACCAGGACTATGAGATGGCTGCCAGTGAGAGCCATCAGCACTGGATGAAGTTTTGCAGGACTGTGGAGTACCCTAGCTGGAGGGGAGGAATTGGAACTCCAGAGAATCATCATTGGTTAGAATTTTATTGGACTTTGAGATTTGTCACTGACTAGAGTTGTTGGACTTGGAGCTACAGAGTGTGATATTTGCCTTGTTTAAATCTTGTATTAGTTGAATGTTTCTTTGCTATGCCCAGTGCCATCTTTTGCGGTGTCATTTTTATTCTGTCCTAGTATGGGATTTTTGCTTTTTTTTTTTTTTTTTGGTATTATGGCTCAGTTAAAAGGTCTTGGCCTTTGAGGATGTTTGAACATCATTGGGATTGATGAAAACTATGGGGACTTTTGAAGATTGACTGAATGCATTGTACTTTACATCATACATATCAGCTCATGGGGGTTCAGGGGTAGAATGCAGTGGTTTGATTCATGTATTCACCATAAACCTAGGTGTTCTAAATGCTAGATCCTTAGCTGATGGTAATTTGAAAATTAACACCTCCATGAGGCAATGTATTGTTGAGGGCTTATGGCTGTTATAGCCAGCTTCCTCTTGCCAGTGTTTGCACATTGTCCTCTTGCTATTGTACATTTGATGTTTCCAGGAGGTGATATCCACTATCTGCACATGCCATCATTTTCCCCTGCCATCATGGAGCTTCCCTTTTACTCTGTAAGCCAATATAAACCTTTTTGTTCCACAAAGTGCTCTCGGTCAGGTGCTTTCTGCCAGCAATGCATACCATGCAAGAGATGGTATTCTACTTTTAGGAAAGGCTTGAGGATAGAGATTAGCAATCTGAGCACCGGTCTAACACCTCAAACCTAATACATCAAAAATTCAACCAATGGCCTAACTCTTCTTTAATTTTTTTTTTTTAATTTTTATATTAACAACTTCCATGATTATAAAAAATACCCATGGTGATACTCTCCCTCCCCCCACTTACCCCTTTGAAACTCCACTCTCCCTCATACCCCTCCCCATCTCAATCAGTCTCTCTTTTACTATTGATGCCTTGATCTTTTTCTCCTCTTATGATGGTCTTATGCAGGTAGTATCAGGCACTGTTAGGCCATGGATATCCAGGCCATTTTGTGTCTGGAGGGAACATACTCTATGGAGTCCTGCCCTTCCTTTGGCTCTTACACTCTTTCCACCACCTCTTCCACATTAGACCCTGAGCTTTGGAAGGTGTGATACAGATATTGCAGTACTGAGCACTGTGGTCATTTCTTGCAATCACCATGATACTTTCTGAGTCATCCCAAGGTCACTGCCATCTGAAAAGAGAAGATTCTCAACCAAAAGTGAAAGTAGCATTGATATAAGGGTGTGAAAATTAACAGAAGTGCTTACTGGGTAGTTTGATAAGCATAGTATATACATTTGGCCAGACAATAGCAGACGTTACATCCCTAGGGCTTATGACTACCCCTGTTTTAAGTTTTCAGTATCAGGGTTGTATTCCCTTCCCATGGAGTGGGCCTCCAGTCCAATTAGAGGGCAGTTGGTTTCCCCCCTAACAGACTGGCTCATTTGGCCTGGCTGGCCAATTATAAGGCTTGCAGTGTCCACTGATGAGTATCTTCACTGGTGATTTCTCTTTCTCCCATTGAACTGCATGTAGAATGGCTTCTTTGAGTTTTCTGTCAGATGGTCTACATGGAGGAGGTTATCAGCTCAGTTCCAGCAAGATTTCTCAGTGGCCTTGCAGCCCAAGTATATGGAGTCTTCAGCAATAGGGTCTTAGCATCTATTCCTGGTGGGAAAACAAGGGCTCAGCAACTAAAGAAATAAGGATGAAGTCTCCATCCTCTGTCAGAAAGAAAAAGTCACTAAACTTAGAATGACCGAATGACCTACTCCTGGGCCTTTACCCAAAGGATTTTATAGCTTACCACAAAGATGCTTGCACATCCATATTTGTTTTGGAGGCCCAAAGATCTGCTCCTAGACCCATCTCAAAGCTCATACCATTTCCCAACAGTACCAAACTAGGCATCAAACTTCTAACACATGGACTACTTGAGGAACATTTCAAGATGCAGGCCTTGTACATAGCACCCAGATACTACTAACCATTCTTCTAGTCATATCTCCAGGTCCATTGAAGATTCTACTCTTTGGTCATAGTTTGTTTGCTAACCATAATATTCTCCATTTTTTGATAACTTTGACACATTTATTAACAACCATTCATATCCTGACCTCTTTGTTCTTTCAGGTCTAATAGCTTTTCCTTTCTTTATGAATCAAACATTTCTTTCTCATGTACTGCTTTCTCTCCAAACTGCCCCGCTTCTAAAATCCTAACTTCATTCATCCTTATCTTTTCCCCTATACTTTATACATATATTGTCCAGTTTTAAAAGTTTTAAGCACGCCATTATCTAAATAACATAAACAAACTCTCTAATCCCTACTACTTGACCACTCTTATTCAACTCAAATTCAATGATCTTTCATTTTTATTAGTACTTAGGTAAAAAAAAAAATCCTCTCTTTCTCTCTCTCTCTACCTCTCTATTTGTCTCCCATCCTCTCTCCCTCTCTTCTTTCTGCATTTTATTCTCCTGGAAATACTGAGACTTTGGATTAATTTTCTATACTTTGTTTATATATCTCACTAAAGCTATAGACCACTAGTGAAAAATCCTCATATTCCTGAGATGAATCCAGTTTCATTTTAAACACATTCTCTTGCCCCTGGAAATGTATAATTCATCAGTCACCCATTCTGATGGAAAATATAAACTTTATTACCATCAGGGCTTTCTTTTATATTGTAGTTGTCTGATGCACTCCCACAACATACTTGGAAAATCTCATGAATTATATGTTTTAGTTACAAATATTAAACATAGTTTCAAGAACTCAAGTAAAAATAGACATATTTCCTATTTACCCTTTCTATGACCCTTCATTTATATTTTTATCCTCTTTTTTTCCTTCTGAAAATCATGTCTTTTCTTGGAACAACTTCCTCTAGCAATACAATTAAAATATTTTATTCATTTACTTATTTATTTGTCTGGTAGAGAGAGAAAATGGGCATATAGGGCCTGTAACCACTGAAAATGAACTCCAGACACATGTGCCAACTAGTACTTCTGGTTTTGAATGGGTACTGGGGAACTGAACCTGGGTCCTTAGACTTTGCAAGCAAGTGCCTTAACTGCTGAGCAATCTATTCAGCCCTAGAAATATATTTTAAGAAAATAGAGTCTCAGTGTGCAGGCGAACTTTCAGAGTCCTTGGTAATTTTACTGCATTTTTTTCTAAAACAAAAAAAAAGGACTTCCTCCTTTTCTCAATCTTCCCACTAACACTATTTTACCCTCATATTTAGCTAATGACATTTCTTCATAATCGTGGAAAAATAATAACCATCAGGTGAAAACATCATTTTCCTATCAATAATGTGTTTTCATCCTCTTTATTCTATTATCCATTATAATAAAGATCAATTTTAATTTTTTTATTCTCTCAAAAGTTTGCCTTTCCAGTTACCCACACATGATTATGTATGATCAATCCTTATTAACTCGGCCTATTCTCCTCAGAACAAAAGCAGGTTTTAGCATGTGCATTCACAGACACACACACAAAGGGCTGCACACCACTCACCATGCTACTGTCTTTCTCATGTATTTGCCCTACTATGATAATTAAGTTGCCTACATTCCTCAGCCTGCACTTCCTCATTATATGCTTTCTACACTTCCCTATAATAATACATTCACTTATTAATCCAATTTAAGCTGCTTTGTAACATAGATATACTCTATTTATACCAAGGTTATCAGTGATTTTCACTTTGGTTTATCTATTTATTTTTGTGTTTGTTTTTACTTTGTAGAGTCTCCGTGTAACCCAGACTGACCTGGAACTCACTCACTCTCTAGTTCCAGGATGCCCTGGAATTTCCATTGATGCTCCTGCCTATGCCTTTGAGTGCTGGGATTAAAGGCATGAGCCATGTGCCCAGCCTACACTGATTAATCTAAGAGACACTTCTCTGTCCTTGTCACAATAGAATCCTTTCATCATTATCTCCATGTATTAGTGACTTTACTTTTTGTTATGACCAAATAACTAGTAAAAATTATTTAGGGGAAGAAGGTTTTTTTTTTTTTTTTTTGTCTCACAGTTTGAATATATAGTGTATCATGGTGAGAAAGGTATGGTGGCTGAAGTGTGAAATGGGTGGTCACATTTTATCCATAGTCACAAACTAGAAACTAGTCAGCTTACCATGGGGTGATAGTACCCACATTCAGGGTCTTTCTTCCCTCATCAGTTAAGCCTTTCTGGAAAGATCTCAACATGCCCAGAAGTGGTGGTTCTATTCAATCAAATTGACAATGAAGCTTAACCATCACAACTCCACCCCTTGTCAATCTGACATGCAATTATCTTAACTATGACATTCCTCCACTGCTCCCTTTCATCTCATTATTAAAAATACAATTGCTCCTTCTCTAAAATTCACATAGTCTTTAACGGTCCCAATGTTATTGAAGTTATTTGTATCAGTGGCTGTACTCTGTCTGACAGTCCCAACAAGCTAGGCTTGGACACTCATCAATATGATAACTGACAAGACAAGTAATAGGAAAAAGAAGAGAAAGGAATTTATTCAATGTCACCATTTTGGGAATATGGGTCAAATAAAGAAGTCCAGTGACTTTCTAAGTCGACCTTCATGGTTCAGATCAGAGACTTGCAAGTGGGCAAGAGGTATGTACAGCTAAGTAGTCCTGCCCAAGGTGTGGTCCTTCCCATCACTGATCAATCAGTTTCTCAGTTCTATTCTCTCCTGTAAGTTCTCAGAATTGTGTGAAACTTCTGACTGGCACCAGGATTCTATCCTCCCTTTCTTTCTCCCAGCATAAGATTTTAGGGAAATATCCTCATTGACACACTGAGAGATGTATTTCTATAGTGATTCCAGTTCCAGTAGAGTAGGTTATGGAGATTAGCCATTGCAATGTTCTGGCATTCTGTTCTCTGGTTTGAAGTCTGATCTACACACCTCATGTCTTTCTCTCTCACTGAACACTCTTTTTCTCTTTTCATGTCTTCTCCTCCTTCTGTCTGATATCTCAATGTGGCAGATCCCCATGTGCTTAATCTTGGGCTGTCTTCTTGCTATATACATATTTTACAGGTGTATCACAAATCATTTTGGTCATAAATATGCTAATGATTTCTACATTTATATCTCTGGCCCAAACCTGTCTGTTGAACTCCAGCCTTAAAACACATTCAATTTCTAATTTGACAGCTTGTCTTGGTAATTCTCAGACATTTGAAACTTCAGTATATAACATGTAGCTTCCAGTTGCAATGCCAAAATTATTTCTTCCTCAGTTAAACCTCTTATGTGCAGTTGAAATGGTATCCTACAAAACTAAAATTTAGTCCAAGGCACTCCCATATCTAACACATTTACAAATTATTTTTTATTACATTTGCAAATAATTTATTTTAATCACCTAGTCCAAGCCTCCATCAGCTCTCACCTGAATTACTCCAAACCAATCTTCCAATTTTTTGTTTGTTTGTTTTTGTTTTTGTTTTGTTTTTCGAGGTAGTGTCTCACTCTGGTCCAGGTTGACCTGGAATTCACTCTGTCGTCTCAGGGTGACCTTGAACTCATGGTGATCCTCCTACCTCTGCCTCCCGAGTGCTGGGATTAAAGGCGTGCGCCACCACGCCTGGCTCAATCTTCCAATTTTTAATCTTTCTCATCTCAAATTTAATCTCTTAACAATTCCAAGCATGCCCTACCTACACAGCCATCAGTTTATTTGACTTCCAAATTAACATTTCTTGTTTTCTAATCTACATAAAATCAGACCAAATTTCATATCATTGCTTCTAAGACTACCCATGAGTCAGACAGTTCCAAATGGACCTTTCAAGATTCAATTGCTTTCTATGTTCAGACCACACATATTTTTTTCAATTCTTGGAAATTTTAAGCTTTTATCTACCTACAAACATGTGAACACTACAAACTTTGTCTAGAATGGTAGAATTTACAATTTTTTGGACACACATTTTAAGTATATTCACTTTTCTTGAATTTTTTTCTTCATTGAAATTTAAAGTCTGACCTGTTCACTTACTCCATTATTAATTCTTCACAAGAGGTTTGGCATTTCAAAGTTATAAATCATAATTCTGTAATTAATGAACGAATAAGTGAATATCTATCGTTTAACAAAGAATGATGCTGTCCCTACATATTAAGTACAATAATCATTGCCTGGGAAGTACCTTTGTAAGGAAAAAAATAGAGTAATATGTACAAGAAAAATAAAATTAGACCCTTGGTTTTCATTGGATGAATGTTCCAGATTCTCCCAAATGTTTTCTCCTTGAAGTGAGAGAAGAATGGTATGGAGAAGGAGGTCTGGAAAGGGACTGAGAAGAGAAATTATCTGTGGGTATAAAGATAATAGTTAGTAGGTAGTTTGACAGAACAGCTGTTTAGCAATACAACAATAGTACGTTCTTCCATAATGTTTATCTTTGGACCAGCCATAGAATTTTGAGCTGGCTTTCAGTACTAAGCATGAATTACTTCCTGTGGAGCAGGCCTCAAATCCAATCACAGAGAAGTTAGTTACCTCCACCTCCGTGTGACAATATAACACAGGACATGTCTTGCCTAGTCAATCAATATTGTACAATGCAAGCTTCACCACTGAGTGATATTGTTGAGGACTTTTCTCTGCCAGCTTTCTTTTTTTTTTTTTTAATTTAATTTATTAGTTTTCTGTTCAGCAAATACAAGCAGTTTGGTACCATTGTTTAGGCTCATCTATGATCTACCCCATCCCACTGGACCCTCCTTGTTGATGTAAATGGGTCGTGCATTGTGGAGTTAGCCCACAGTTATTGATATGATAAATGTCTCTGCAAATTATGACCCAACATGTAACTCTGACATTCTTTCCGCCCCCTCTTCCGCCAAATTTCCCTGAGCCATGTTGGGTTCATTTTTGGTCTGCTTCAGTGCTGAGGTGTTGGGGGCCTCTGAGGCTCTGGCTCTCTGATTTGGTAGGAGTTGATTTTTCTCTGTGTTGGTCTCCTCCCCCTTTGTGCTGGTATCCGGTTCACAGGAAAACATCACCCTTGCTTGTTTCACTAATTGTCCTTAGTTTCAGTTGGGCCCCTTTTGAGGTATGTTGGGGCAGCTCTCTCCTTAGGATCTGCATCTATCTGAAAAAGAGAAGCAGATTCTCCAACAGAGAGTAAGTTAGCACCCAGAAAATTGAGATAACACTTTCTTTTTTGATAGAGAGTTTGATAGGTGTAGGCGCTCTTGTACCCCATGATTGATGGTAGCTTGATATTGGAGAGTGGGCTTGTGTTTGGGTATGGTTCTGACTTGTTTCCCAGTTCCAGCTATGGGTCTAGTACCACTGAGGGGATCAGTTATACATCTTCCCTCCCTCCCTTTCCCCCTCTCCCCTCTATCTCTCTCCTCTCTAACTCTTGTATATTAGGTATGTTTTTCCTCAATTTCTTAGTGGGCACTGACCTGTAACCCCCACTTCCAGCTTGGGGCTACCATCCACAATGAGCTTTTGATCAGAGAAACCTACAAGGTTTCCCAAAACAATGACAGACTTCTGTCAGAGTACTTGATGACCCACCAAAGGCCAGTGGTAAGACCCTATTGCTGAAGACTCCATATGCAGCTGACGCGTAAAATGGAATGGCATGGCTGGAAGCCAGGAGAGAGTCAGTCCCCAGACAGTCAGCGTGTCTAGTGCCAGAAGGTGCTACATGGGCGACTGGGGGAAATGACCAATATCTGTCCAAGCAACTCATTGTCTAACCTAATTAGCAACAAATAACCTGACGTGATGCCCACACAAGTGCAATAGTGGCACACAGCCATGGTGAGGAACCAACTGCTCTTGATTTGGCTAATCTGCCAGCTTTCTGCACAGAACTTTCTGACACTGTGAATGCTAGCCAATAGGAAGGAAGCTTCCTCCTTAGCTCCATCTTGATTTCTCTACTCCCTCCTCCCAAAGGGGGTGGTCACTTCATCAATAACAGTTTATCTTCCAGTTTTGATAGACATCCAAAAGCCATGGGGATAGTCTAGATAGTTTTAGAAACTTCAGAGACTTCCCTGACCAACAACTCATTGGGAGGTATCTCCTTGAAAATGTCAAAAACCAAAATTTTAAAAGTGCTTATTTCTATCTGTGAGAGTGATTGCTTAGTAGTTAAGGCACTTCCCTGCAAAGCCAAAGGACCCAGGTTTTATCCCTCAGGATTCACAATAAGCCAGATGTACCCTTGTACATCATCTACTTGTGCTGTATGCATCTGCAGTTTGTTTGCTGAAGGAACTGGTGTGCCCACTCTCTATTTCTCTCTCTATTTGCCTCTTTCTCTCTCCCTCTCTCTAAAATAAATAAATAAAATTACAGTGCTCATTGCTATCTGTTTCCATTTATGTTGTTTACCCCTTACTCCCTCTTTCCATTACCTGGAAAAATAACAGCCCCAGAAAGACAACCAGAAAGAAAACTGACTTGCTAAATCACTTGGTCCTGAGATGAGAAACAGTAAAAGAAGAAAGCAACAGCAGAAAATCCAGATTAGGGATTCACAAACAAACCAACATATAGGGTGCCATTGTTAGATTTTGTTTTGTTTTTTTGTTTTGTTTTGTTTTGTTTTGAGGTAGGGTCTCATTCTAGCCCAGACTGACCCCGGAGTTCACTATGTAGTCTCAGGGTGGCCTTGAACTCACAGTGATCCTTCTACCTCTGCCTTCCAATTGCTGGGATTAAAGGTGTGTGCCACAACACCTGGCTCAATCTTACAGTTTATTCTTTTCTTCTTTAATTTTTAATATCAGAAGGTAGCAGGATATGGTGGAAAGTTGGTATGTTAGTGCATAAAACTGATATAGCAAATTACCAAAAACTTGGTGGCTTAAGCTATGCAAACCTATTACAACCTATTATACTTCCAAAGATTAGAAGTCCACAAGGAGTCTTATTGGGCTGAATATATGCCATGCCAAAGCTATTCTCCTTTCAAATGCTCTAAGGAAAAATTAACAAAGCTTCTAGATGCCGCCCTACTTCCTCCCCTCGTGTCTGCATCATTTTAGCCTCGCCTTCTCTCACTATATCCCCTACTCTGATTCTCTAGCCTCCCTTTTATAAGGGCTCTGTCATTTCCTCCATTGAGAAAATAATAATCTCCCTGTATGAAGAATCATAATTGCATCTCCAAAGCCCCTTTGTCACAGAAGTTAATATAGTCACAGTTTCTAGAGTCTGTGACATGGACATCTCTGAGCAATCTATTTGTCGTGCCATAAGTTGGGTTCCTTTTAGTTATATCACTTAGGGAGTATTTTGTGATAAGCATTAGGCCAATCAATTTATCTTTACAAAACTCCTGAAATATATATGTCATCTGCATCTTACATTGAAGGATAATTCAGCTTAATAACATGTAACCAACTTAACCTTATAGTCCTAAATTGGTAACTCTGGTAGAGTATAAATATAAATTTACATTTGCATAGCAACAACTTGCATATATTTTTCTGCTATGTGGATGAAGCTTCTGTTGTTAATAGGTCTAGACAAAGGGAAGTTATATAAATGGGTAAACATTATTTTAGTATAGTATATACTATATAACTTCAAAGATTCAAATGGCTTCTCTAAATTTGGGATTCCTCATATGATTATGCAATCACACCTTAATTTGGTAAATATTCACAAAATCCACTATTCATCTAGAACTATCCAAGAAGTTGAATATTGTACTAGAAGCCAATGTACAGTTTAATAAAAATGAAAACTTGTAAAGGGCCCAGTGCATAAAATAAGTCACTGTACATAAATTCTAAACTCCCTTTTCTTCCTTCAGTTGTAACCCATTAAGCTTCATCCTTCTTGCTCTAATTTGAGACTAATTTTTTCTCACTGAAATTAAGCCTGCAGCAGTGATTCCATATAACATGTCAAGCTAGACTGATATCTATGTGGATTATATCTGACCTAAAGTAAAACAATCACTTAATTCTGTCCCTTCAGAGTATTGTTGGCAGGTAAACTCGGTTTGGAATGAATCCAAGAATGATGATTTTTCCATAGAACTGAATTCTCAAATTACAGATTAACTCTTCATGATTACTTCATCCTGCTTCCCAACAGAGGCCACAAATATGAATGTGGGGAGTGAGGGTGTGAGAGGATGGAGATAGAGAAGAAAATGAATCCTTATGATCCAGGGAAGGAGAAAGCACTCTTTACTTGGCTAAAGCATCACTATAGCCGTTAGCAGATTTTTGTTTGCAAGGACAAGTAGTAATCCACAGGAGTAGACTCATGTTTTGCTGCAATTTTTCTCTGTGATTTGGGAGAAGAAGCTTTTTATCAATTTATTTATTTTGACCTCTTTTAACTTCCTGTTTGTATCACCAGTTCATATATTTTTTGTCAATTCTTTTCCTGATCTACTGTATTATCTATTTTAAGTAATCCTCATTATAAAAGCAAAACATTCCTGACATGGTGGTACACTCCTTTAATCCCAGCACTAGGGAGGCATAGGTAGGAGGATTGCTGTGAGTTCAAGGCCACACTGAGACTACATAGTGAATTCCAGATCAGCCTAGGCTAGAGCAAGACTCTACCTCAAAAAACCAAAAATAAATAAATAAAATACATAGAAATAAATAAAACACAATGAGATACTATTGGGATATTTATTCCTTCTCTCAAGAATTGTCTTGTGAGCTGGGTGTGGTGACACACGCCTTTAATCCCAGCACTCAGGAGGCAGGGGTAGTAGGATCGCCATGAGGTGGAGGCCACCCTGAGACTACATAGGTCACTTCAGGCCAGCTTGGACCAGAGTGCCTACCTCAAAAACAAACAAACAAATAAGAAAAAGAATTGTCTGTGAAACAAAAGTTCCTCAGACAGAATCTGTTGAAATAAACTTTTGCACTAAGGATCTGCTGAATTTATAATCCTTCACCAGATCTGAGTCTGCCTAGTGAAGTAGCCACATCAGCCTGTGCTGGATCAACCACTGATGGATTGTTCAGAAACTTGACACAACTTGTCAGGCACTCATTGGAGCCCAGCACTTTCAATTGAAAAATCATGATTTAAAGAACTACTAAGAAAAAATCCAAGTGATCCAAGTAACAAAAATAGTCTGCTTCAGGATACATTATTGCTAATAAGATTATAGTAGAGCAAAGAAGAAGTTTTATTGGAAATTGGAAGCCAATTTCTTTTTACTATTGAACAATATTTCCTCTAACAATTAAATGTGATATTATTTAGGTTTTAATAATATGTGCATTAGTGTTAAATGACAAAGTACATTACATGACTAAGTCACAATACATATTTTAGTAAAAATGAAGAGAAATAAGAATGATTCAATAAAATTCTTAACAACTTGTCACTCCTTATGCTATTTTACAATTGGACCTCAAATAATTCTGAGTTTGTGGAATTAATATGAGGACATAGAGTGATCATTGAACAATTAGAACAGCTAATTCTTTGGCTTCTTTTCTGCCATTATCTAGTTGTGACTATCTAGAAAGGACTTCTTACTAAGGGCATGTTTTCTTTCCCTACCAAATGAATGGATTAATCTGGATAAATATTAGGACTCCTTTAAATTTTAACACATTAAAAATTAAAAATTTATGGCCAGCTTGCTTCAGAAATGTGTTTACTAAAGTTTTAGAATCCATATTTTATAGGACATTAATAAAAATTAATGAATAAGTGGTTCTGTAGTTTAAATAAGTGTGGTAAATTTAGAGGTAAGCAAAGTTACTAATATTTCTTAGAGTAGAATATTTCTGAGACATTAATATGTCAATATTCATCCTTTGGTCATTTATCTCATTGACAGCTATTTACTAAGTCTCCATGTGAATCATACCACAGAGATAACCTGTTTGGTAAGAGTAAGTATGGTTGGTTTTAGAGAGATGGCTTAGCCATTAAGGCACTTGACTATGAATCCTAAGGACCCAAGTTCATTTACTTGGTACCATGTAAGCCAGATGCACAATGTGGTGCATGTATCAGAAGTTCATTTGGAGAGGCTGGAAGCCTTGGTGTGCCTATTCTCTGCCCCCCCCATAAATGAATAAAATATTAAAAAAATAAGTATAGTCCATGTTTATATGGAGTATATAACATTGGGGTAGACATTTACTACCTAATTATAGTAATGAAATATAAATTAGTGTCAGAATACTTTGGAGATGTGCACAGTGGTGTAAGACATGCATAAGAAGAGTATTATATCATTAAAGAAAGCCAGTGAGAACATCAACCTTCACAATACCATGCAGAACTGAAAATGAGTTTAGACTGGTGACAAAATGGAAAGAGATTTCTACACAATAGAACATGTTCAAAGAAGTTGTAGTCATCACAACATATAATAGATTTGGGGGATTCTTAAAATGACTGCAATGTTTCTTTAGTTATTTTCCCTGGAGTTGTCTTTGAATAATATTTCTTTGGAGTAGTTCAGTATGAGTTCACAATATGTTGGCTCCTACGTAAAGGTCTTATTTTTGAAAGTCAGAGAACATTCTATTGTATGTGTTCATGGAGTAAGTCTGAGGTAGAAAAACATTCCCACAATTCATAGGATCTCTTTGCTTTCTAATTATAGAAGGGGAAATGATCATGGATACAAATGTGCATAGCAGAAATTTTCTTAGGAGATAGTGGATAATGCAGTGAAGATCCTTACTTACTATGCATTTGTGTAACAGATTCTTACCCCTATAATTTTTGAAACTGGAAAATGTCTTTGACAAAGGTTCCAATAATGTAGGCTGGAATAAAGACAGCATCTTCAACAAATGTTGATGGACAAATTGGTTAACCATATGTAGAACAATGAAGTTAGACCCAATCATCTCACCATACACAAAAATCAACCCCAAATGGGTTAACGACCTCAATATAAGACCTGAAATTCTTCAACTACTGGAAGAAAAAATAGGAGGCACTCTCCACAATATAGGAATGGGGAGAAACTTCCTGAGAAAAAACCCAGTAGTCCAGGAAACTAAACAATCACTCAACCAATGGGATCTCATGAAGCCAAAAAACACAGACAAACATACCACAAACACAACCAATATATCACACAATGAACGTTAGAAAATCTTTGCCAGCTATACCACTGACATAAGCCTTATATATAGAATCTACAAAGAGCTCAAAAACTAAAATGTACACAATAAAAAAAAAATCAAACAAAAAGTGGGGCAGAGAACTGAATGGGGAGTTCTCAGAGGAAGAATTACAAATGGCTAACACACACTTAAGAAAATGTTCAACATCCCTAACCATAAAGAAAATGCAAATTAAAACTATGAGATTTCTCCTTATTCCAATAAGGACAGTGATTATTTAAAAATCTGATAACAACTAATGTTGGTGAAGATGTGGTGAAAAAGGAACCCTCATCTACCATTGGTGGGAATGGAAACTTGTACAACCACTATGGGAATCAATATGGAGATTCCTGGAAAGGATGAATATAGAGCTACCAACAGACCCAGTTATTCCATTACTGGGAATTTATCCTAAATGCTCATTCTTCACTACAAATGTTAAATACATTTAACAATTTAACCTATGCTTCACTACAAATGTTAATACATTTGCTCAACTATGTTTATATCTGCTCAATTAATAATAGATAAGAACTGGAACCAGGTGTCCATCATTGGATAAAAGAATAATGAACTTGTGGTACATTACACAATGTAATTCTACTCAGCAGTAAGAAAAAAATGATACAATGAAATTTGTAGGAAAATGGGTGGACTTAGAACAGATCATACTTAGAGAACACACATAAGCACAGAAAGTTAAACACTGCATCTTTTCACTCATCTGTGGTTCCTATCCTGGATAAGCTTGAGTTGCTGCCATATTTGATAGGCAACTTGAGGCCCAGACAATACGGATGGAAGGGTTTGGGAGGTGGAGAAGGGGAGGGTGTGGGGAAATAAACCCAAAGTGAACTGGTACCATAGAAACCTTTCTCCTTGAAGGTAGACTAAAAGATATGCTTCTGTCAAAGCACTTGACTACCCACCGGAGGTAAAAGGTAAGACCTTCTTGCTGAAGACACCGTATGCAGCTAGCAGAGAACATGGAGATACCTGCCTGGAATCTGGAAGGAAGCCAGTCTCTAGACTGGAAAGTACTGCATGTGCTACCAGGGGAAAGTGGCCAACAACATTGTGAGCAAGCAGGGATCTAATATACTCAGAAGCAACCAGCCAGACAAAGAAGTACACACTAGAACAGTGGTGGCATATAGCCTTGGTAGGTAACCAATGGCTTTCTGATTGGCTTAGTGGAAAGGGACCCATATTATCTTGGACTAGGAACCAGATATGAATCCTATGGAGACAAATTATGCTTTCCAAAGTCAAGCTTGCATTAGTCATTGACTAAAAGAGGGGCTACATCCATCAAACTCTCCCTAAATTAATTACGCTTATCCAATTTAACCTATGCTTACTTCACTCTCCATTGGAGATCTGGTTTTATTCTTCATAAGGTAGCAAGACCCGAGGAGATAAACCACCCACTGCATCTCAGTCAAGGCCCAGGTGAAACCACAAAGGCAGTGGGGAGACAAAAAAGATTAGGAGACAAACAAGACTGCTGCTTTCATACTGATCCTGACAAGCAGTGTCAGGGTGAATGAGACGTATGCCGAGGATACTCAGCACACACCAAAGGAGAAATCCAGAGACTACTAAAACCTCATCACTAAAGTAGATTAAAAACCCACCCACTGTGGTTCAGGGAATTTTACAGAAGAGGGGATGGAAAGATTGTAAGAGTCACAAGTTGAGGGCTGGAGAGATGGCTTAGTGGTTAAGCGCTTGCCTGTGAAGCCTAAGGACCCCGGTTCGAGGCTCGGTTCCCCAGGTCCCACGTTAGCCAGATGCACAAGGGGGAGCACGCGTCTGGAGTTTGTTTGCAGTGGCTGGAGGCCCTGGTGCGCCCATTCTCTCTCTCTCTCTCTCCCTCTCTCTCTCTCTCTCTCTCTCTCTCTCTCTGTCTTTCTCTCTGTGTCTGTCGCTCTCAAATAAATAAATCAATAAAAAATAAAAAAAAGTCTCTCAACTAACTATGCTTATCCCCTTTAATCTAATCTGTACTCACTTTGGGTTTGAGGAATGAGATGCATAGTATATACATACAACAAGAAAAGATAGCATACTGCCTACCATGAGATGGATCACCACTACCACAGAGCCCAGGAGTCATTACAAAGGAAGTTGTGACATGAGTACTGCTTTGATTCCTAAGAATCCATGTAAGCCAGATACACAATGTGACACATGTATCTGGAGTTTGCTTGCAGTAGATGGAGGTCATAACATGCCCATTTTTTTCTTTCTCTCTCTTTTTCAGCCTCCTTCTCTCTGTCTCAAAAAAATAAAAATTAAACTAATAAAAATTCCAGAAATGTTCTTCACAGATACAGAAAAAAAGTCTCAAAATTCATATGGAAGAACAGAAGGCTTTGTATTGCCAAAAATATCCTGAAAAAGAAATATATTTGAAGTTATCACCATATCTGATTTCAAGATATACTAATAAGCCAGAAGGTGGAAAATGTTTAGCCTTGAAATTATGGACTCTGGCTAGAAGAGGTCGTGAAGACCTTAAATCCTAGCACTCAGGAGGCAGAGGTAAGAGTATCACTGTGAGTTTGAGGCTATGATAAGACTACATAGTCAATTCAATGTCATCCTGGGCTACAGTGGGACCCTATTTCTAAAACAAGCAAACAAAAAGAAATGGACTCATCAATAAATATCAGGTTCAGTATTGGTTTGCCCCTACAGCAAGCTGTTGGCCATGAGGTCCCCAAAATAATGTATACCAATTCCAAAACACTTGATTACCTGAAAGAGCTAAAAGTTAAGACCCTTTTGTTGAAGAAACCACAGGCTGTGGTCATAGGACAACATAATACCATGCTGGAACTGAAAGGAAAACTATCTCCCTCCAGGCTAGCCCTTATAGTGCTGGAAATCTCCATGGGAGCCACTGGAGGACAATGGTGACCAACAGCATGAGTGGGCAGGATACCCTGCAGACTACACAATCAACCAGCTGGATAAGAAGTACACACTTGTGCAATAGTGACATGCAGCCTCTGTGAGTAGCCAACTATTCTCTGATTGTACCTGAGACCCACTCAGTAGGAAATAATTCAAATCTAGTACCAGAAACCAAGTCAGAGTCAGAAACCTTAGACTACAGAGAGAAGATCCCACTGCTCTCTAGAGAAGAACAGTGGGCTTGTACACCAACAATGTCTTTCAAAGAACTTTACATACCCCCTTTAACCCAACTGCTTTCATTCTTGGTTGGATAATCTGTCTTATTTTAGAGGTGACAGAGAAAATGTAGTAGAGTCAAGAACTGTTGATAAGACAAGAAGATAGCTGACTGTCCACCACAAGAAGTGGCACCTCTACTACATCTGGCAAGGCCCAGGAGAAATTGAGAGGACATGGTGACATGAATACTGCTCTTACTGCTAGACTGACAACCAGCTCCAGGGTGATGGTAACAGATATGGTGGTCAATCAAAACCTGTCAAAACAGGAATCCATAGGCTATAGAGAATTCAACATTAAATCAGACTGCCAACAGGCCTGCCATGGCACAGGGAACTTTTTGGAAGAGGGTGTAGAAAGACCATAAGTGCCACAGATTTGGTAGAAATACCCAGAGGCATGTTTCCTCACTACCCCCATAGTAACTGCCTGAGGCCTTCATGACTGCAGAGTGAATACCATGTCTCCACTGAGGATGACCACCAGGGCAACAGGAGTAGGGGTTAAGGGCTAAAGGAAAATAGCATATTATACCTGTATTAGTCAGGGTTCTCTAGAGGAACAGAACTGCTAGAATGAATTATTTAAAAAGGAGATTTATTGGATAAGCTTACAGTAGTCCAACAGCAGTTGCAGGCCCGAGAATCACTGAACCTGGTAGCTGCTCAGTCCTCGTGTCCAGAAGCCTCAGCAGTTCTGACCTGGCACTGCAGATGGTGCTGGAAAGCCTGGAGACTTCCTGAGGAGCCACTGGGTTTTGATCCATGCTGGTCTTCAGTTGATGCTGGTCTTCAGTCCGCACTGGTTTTCAATCCACACTGGAAGGTAGCAAGCAGCTCTGGAAGCCAAGTGGAAGGGAGGAAGAAAGGAAGGAAGGAACTATTTTTACCCAGAGCTTCCTTATATCAAGTCCCTCTCTGAGCAGGGCTGCCAACTCTGGGGGAAGGACTCTCCCTGAGGGGAAGACTTCTTCCTTTAGTTGAGCCTTCTTAAAGCAACCTGTGGATTACTAAACAGATCAAGTTGACACCTTAACTATCACAAGTCCACCCCTTGTCAACTTGGCATCAAATCATGTCTCCTTACATTATATTTAATTTCCAAATGAATACAGTAACAATCTCACAATTCCACCTAACATGGCATAACTATCCCACGTACAACCGGAACCGCAAAATCTTTCCCCCAACACAAAGTTTAGTCTCTAACATAATGGGTCTAATATAAATTCAACAGTTAGCTAATGATATAATTATAATATTGGTGTAGATACATACAAACACTCTATTATCAAGGCAGGACAGAAACATTTCAATCACAGTCCTCGTTTCTGTAACTGGTCACGTGGCCTTAGCTGGTATTTGTAACTGCCTTCTTCTACTACACATTCTGTATTTTCTCCACCTTCAGCAAGCACCTCTGCAGGTCTTGGTTTTTTACCTGGAGGGGTGACCCATACCTTCATTCCTGAAGGATCTGGGCCTTTTATCACACTACTTCTATTGGGTTGTTGCAGTCATCCATTGACTTTGACAACAGGACATGGTAACACTAACAGATGCCCTAAAAGATCTCCTGCACTCCAGGCATACTCTTCCTTACCTCCATTGTGGAGGAGCAGTCCAATTTCCCCCTGGGAATCTGTATCAATCACCCCTGCTGTCACTGTAACTCCTTTCTCAGCCTGTTCACTCCAAGGGCATTAGGAGCCCAGAGTGACTGGGGGGAAGTCTTAGCTTCCAATTAAATGGAATGTTCTTTGTGTCTCCTGGCAAAAGCACTCCCTCTGTGGGACCAAGACTTGTAGTCCAGCAGAGTGTAAGGTTGCAGGAACAGGAAGCAAAAATCTAGCTAATGGGTCACTTGGAGTGATGGTAAGGGGAACCATTCCCATTTCCACCCCTTGATTTCTGGACCCATGAATCCGGGCTACAGGAGAAACAGTACCATGTATAGGATGCTGATTCAGAGCATATACAGCCTGCTGGAGGACACTCCCCCAGCCCTCCAAGCTATTGCCACCTAGTTGGCACTGTAGTTATTTATTCAAAAGGCCATTCCACTGTTCTATCAAGCCAGCTGCTTCAGGGTGGTGGGGCACATGGTAAGACCAGTGAATTCCATGATCATGAGCCCACTGCCATACTTCCTTGGCTGTGAAGTGAGTTCCTTGGTCAGAAACAATGCTGTGTGGAATGCCATGACGGTGAATGAGGCATTCTGTAAGCTCACGGATGGTAGTTTTGGCAGAAGCATTACGTGCAGGAAAGACAAATGCATACCCAGAATAAGTGTCTATTTCAGTAAGGACAAAATGCTGCCCTTTCCATGATGGAAGAGGTCCAATGTAGTCAACCTGCCACGAGGTTTCTGGCTGGTCACCCCGAAGAATACTACCATATCAGGGGTTCAGAGTTGGTCTCTGCTGCTGGCAAATTTGGCACTCAGCAGAAGCCGTAGCCTGGTCAACCTTAGTTAGTGGAAGCCCATGTTGTTGGGCCTATGCATAGTCTGCATCTGCATCTCTGCCACCATGGCCACTTTGTTCTCGGGCCCAGAGGGCAATGACAGGGGTGGATGAGGAAAAAGGTTGACCACTATCCACAGAATGGGTGAGCTTGTCTACTTGATTATTAAAGTCATCCTCCAATGAGGTCACCTTCTGATGAGCATTAACATGAGACACAAGTATCTTTATATCCTTTGCCCATTCAGAGAGTTCTATCCACATATACCTTCCCCAAATGTCCTTTTCACCAATTTTCCAATTGTGCTCCTTCCAAGTCCCAGACCATCCAGCCAAACCATTGGCCACAGCCCATGAGTCAGTGTATAACCGCATATCTGGCCATTTTTCCTTCCAAGCAAAATGCACAACCATATGCACTGCCCAAAGTTCTGCCCATTGTGAAGACTGCCCTTCACCACAGTCCTTCAGAGTTGTCCCAGAAAGGGGCTGTAATGCTGCAGCTGTCCACTTCTGGGTGGTGCCTGCATAAAGTGCTGAAGCATCTGTAAACCATGCCCCAGGCCTCTCCTCCTCAGTCAGTCAATCATAGGGCATACCCCATGATGCCATAGGTGCATGCTTGGGGACAGAAGGCATTGCAACAGGAGTAGCAACCATAGGCATTTGGGCAACTTCCTCATGTAACTTACTCATACCTTCAGGGTCTGCTCGAGCCCAATCACATATATACCACTTCCACTTAATGATGGACTGCTGCTGTGCACATCCAACTTTATGGCCTTGTGGGTCAGATAACACCCAGCTCATAATGGGCAGCTCAGGTCGCATAGTAACTTGATGGCCCATTGTCAAACGTTCAGTTTCCACTAAGGACCAATAGCAGGCTAAGAGCAGTCTCTCAAATGGAGAATAATTGTCTATAGATGATGGCAGGGCCTTGCTTCAAAATCCCAAAGGCCTCCGCTGTGATTCACTTGTGGGGGCCTGCCAAAGGCTCCAAACAGCATCCCTGTCTGCCACTGAAACCCCAAGTACCATTGGATCTGCTGGATCATATGGTCCAAGGGGCAGAGCAGCCTGCACTGCAGCCTGGACTTGTTGAAGAGCCTTCTCTTGTTCTGGGCCCCACTGAAAACTAGTAGCTTTTCAAGTCACTTGGTATATGGGACAGAATAAGATACCCAAGTGAAGAATGTGCTGTCTCCAAAATCCAAATAGGCCCACTAGATGCTGTGCTTCTTTCTTAATGGAAGGAAGGGGCAAATGCAACAACTTGTCCTTCACCTTAGAAGGAATATGCCCCACACCACTGAACTCCTAGAAATTTCACTGAGGTGGAAGGTCCTTGAATTTTGGATGGATTTATTTCCCATCCCCGGATGAGCATATGCTGTACCAACAACTCCAGAGTGGTTGCCACCTCGTGTTCATTTGATCCAATTATCATTATGTCATCAATATAATGGACCAACGTGACACCCTGTGGAAGAGATAGGCAATGAAGGTCCCTGCGAACTAAGTCATGACACAGGGATGGAGTGTTAATATAACTTTGAGGTAAAACAGTAATTGTGTACTGCTGACCTTGCCAGCTGAAGGCAAATTGCTTCTGGTGGTCCTTATGGACTGGTATGGAGAAGAAAGCATTTGCAAGATCAATAGCTGCATACCAGGTACCAGGAGATGTGTTAATCTGCTTAAGTAAAGAAACCCCATCTGGTACAGCAGCTGCAATTGGAGTCACCACCTGATTAAGTTTCCGATAATCCATTGTCATTCTCCAGGATCCATCTGTCTTATGAACAGGCCAAATAGGAGAGTTAAAGGGAGATGTGGTGGGAACCACCACTCCTGCATCCTTCAAGTCCTTTATGGTGGCACTAATATCTGAAATGCCTCCAGAGGGGAGATACTGTTTTTGATTCACTATTTTCCTTGGTGGCGGGAACCTCAATGGCTTCCGTTTGGCCTTCCCAACCTTAATAGCCCTCTCTCCACAAGTCAGAGAACCAATGTGGGGGTTCTGCCAACTCTTAAGTATATCTATCCTAATTATGCATTCTGGGACTGGGGAAATAACCACAGGGTGATTTCGGGGACCCACTGGACCCACTGTCAGTCTAACATTTGCCAAAAGTCCACTGATTACCTGACCCCCATAAGCACCTAATTTAACTGGAGGGCCATGGTGCTTTTTGGGGTCTCCTGGAATCAATGTCAATTCAGAGCCAGTGTCTAGTAGGCCCCAAAAGTTCTGATTATTTTCTTTCCCCCAGTGTACAGTTACTCTAGCAAAAGGCTGCAGGTCCCTCTGAGGAAGGATAGGTGTACGCTTAATATTGAAACTTTTGGCAGTTGCAGGAGAGTCCTTCCTCGAGGGGACCCGACCACCCCTTCAATCAAGGGGCTCAAGATCTGTAAACTGTCTCAAGTCTGGAAACCGATTAAGAGGTCTTGATTCCCTGTTGCTATAATTCAAAGTGGCTTCATGTTCCCTTGCTCTGGAACTTTTCTGCTTATACAGATCAAGAAGAAACTCAGCAGGCTTCTTATCTATTTGACTTCTGGGAACACCATGACTAATCAGCCAATTCCAAAGGTCCATATGAGTCATACCTTTATGTGCATAATTTTGCCTACACTATCTATTATGAAAAACACGATCACCCCACCTTTGGCGATTCAGCGCTGCCACTTGGCCCTTGTTACCCCGAGATCCAGTTATGCCCATTGCATCTAAATCACCTAATGCAGCAACTGCAGCTCCCACTGTGAGGTCTTCTTTACATAAAAGACCAAGGATGGGAGACTTTAAGTATGCTGGGGCTCCCCTCACAAATCTGTTTCTTATAGTCTTAGTGAAGGGCACATCTTCTGGACACTCCCATTGTGGGGGCAAAGATGAGTTTACATGGCAAATCCACTCCGGCATTCCAAATTCTCTGAGCTTTTTAATCCTTTCATCGACATTAAGCCAAGGGATATCAGGCAGCTCGAGCTCATTCACAGTAGGCCATCTTTGGATCCATACTTCGGCCAACAAATCAAATAAACTCTTGACACCCTTCCAACTGCACGAGCTGTATTGTTAAATCTAAAATCTCTGCTCAATCAATTTCAGTAAATTCAGCCTGATCTAATCTTATGTTCTGTCCTCCATCATCCCACACCCTTAAAATCCATTCCCACACATATTCCCCATGCTTCTGCCTGTACAAGTTAGAAAACTTCTGAAGTTCTTTAGAGGTATACCTCACCTCCTCCTGTGTCACACTTTGTACCTCACCTTTAGGGGCCTGCCTAGCCTTCTACCTGGATATAGACCTAGAGGCAAAGATCGGTGGGAACTGAGAAGCACCAGCACTTACTGCTGATTCCTCAGACAAAGAGGGATGAATTCCCTCAGGCAAGGGTGGGGAGGATGTGGGGGTGGGGATACAACTGCTGCTAAGGGAGGGCAGGTCATATTTCCATCCAAAACATCTTCTTCAGAATCTAACACTTCCATGTCCCAGGTTCTTCATGGTCTTCCCACACATCACCATCCCAAGTCACAGGATCCCATTCTTTTCCAATCAGTGCCCTCACTTTAACTTCTGATAATTGGTGAGGCTGGGATTTGAGTTTACGTTGCAAGTTAGCCAATCTCAATGAGAGCTTGGGTTTGGTTTTCTGAAATTTGAGCCCTGTTCTGGCTACAGAGGAGACTCTCCTCCAGGGCACCTTTAGAAACCTTAAGATCATGTATGTGGGTCGTAAGCTTGGAATTTTCCATTTTGAGCTTCTGCTGTTCCCTCACTAGTTTGTCCAGAGATGCTAAAAGCAACCAACCAGCCTCATAATTGGTCTTACTTTTCCACAAATATTCAAATGTTTTAAATACAGAGTCACTAAATTCCTCGCTTTTCACAAGACATGACTCAGGATCACCAAATACATCTATCTCACGGAGTTCTTGAAATAGTGCACACCATGGATTATTAGTGCCCTCCTTATTTCCAGTAAAAGTGCTCTCCTTATCACCATTAGAGCCTTTAGTAGCACTGAAATTGGAGAGCCAACCCCAGATAGCACTAAGCCCACTAGAGAAAACCATCCTTACAATTCTGTTTCTCTAGAACCACTCCTGGTACCAAAATCTGTATTAGTCAGGGTTCTCTAGAGGAATAGAACTGCTAGAATGAATTATTTAAAAATGGGATTTATTGGATAAGCTTACAGTTGTCCAATAGCAGTTGCAGGCCCAAGAATCACTGAACCTGGTAGCTGCTCAGTCCTCATGTCCAGAAGCCTCAGCAGTTCTGACCTGGCACTGCAGATGGTGCCAGGAAGCCTGGCAGCTTCCTGAGGAGCCTCTGGGTTTCAATCCATGCAGGTCTTCAGTTGATGCTGGTCTTCAGTCCGCACTGGTTTTCAATCCATGCTGGAAGGTAGCAAGCAGCTCTGACAGCCAAGTGGAAGGGAGGAAGGAAAGAAGGAAGAAACTCTTTTTACCCAGAGCTTCCTTATATCAAGTCCCCCTCTGAGCGGGGCTGCCCACTCTGGGGGTAGGGCTCACCCTGGGGGAAAGACTTCTTCCTTTAGTTGATCCTTCCTAGAAGCAACCTGTGGATTACTAAACAGATCAAGTTGACAACACTGTAACTATCACAATACCTAATATAATATAATTTAAAATAAAAAGATTGTAGGAGCTATATGGTTGGTAGGATTAGCCTGAGGTATATTTCCACCTCCCACACAGAGACTAACTGAGGCCTCCAGGACCCCATGTCCTTACTGGAATGGGTTGGAGGAGAGGGGATATAAGTGTATAACCCTTAAAAATTAATAAAAGAGAAAGCCTGTAGTAATATTCACATAGCCTGGATGCTTGCCATGTTGAAATTTCATGTCCTAAATAAATTATTCCATTACTTTTTAATTCAGCCTCACTCATATTTCAAGATACAGAGACAACCTAGCTAGAGTCTTTGGCAGAATGTAATACAAATGGCCTTTAGTACAACTCCCATAGCCTTCCTACTTACCTCTGAAATCTCAAGAGCATAGTCTTTATTGTCCACATTTCAGAAGGCATTTTGATCTTTTGAGTTCTCACTAGAATGACCTACAAAGCATTGTAGAATTTCTCTAGACTGCAGCTACAAACTCTTTGACATTCCTCCTACACAAAGAAGTTTCAAATCCTAAGAAATGCACCTTTTTATAACGGTAATGACCCCACTTATAGGTATCAATTTTCTGTATTAGTTCTTTTCTCATTACTGAAACAAAATACATGACAGAACAACTTAAGAGAGGAAACATTTATTTTGTTTTCACAATGTCAGGAGATTTAGTCAATCATAGCATGGAAGACATAGTTCCATGATGGTGGAAGCCTGTAAAAACTTCACACAGTGTAGCCAGATGAGGTAGCAAAAAGAGCTATACCCACCCACCTCCCAATGACCTACCTCCACTATCTCAGTCCCATATTCTAAAGGTTCCACAACTAATCAAGAATGTCATTATCTGAGGAACAAGTATTCAAAACAAAATCCTCCAGAGATGTACTTCAGATTTAAACAAGAACAGTATGAATAATCATCTTCTGTTGAATTATAAAGTAGCACTGGTTATTGCTAAAGTTTGGAATCTAAAAATATCCCTTTGGGGGCCAGGGTCACAATCCATAGCCCAGAATTGCCTTGGATTCTATGTAACTTTGGTTGACCTAGAAATTTCAATAATTTTGACTCAGCCTCCCAAGTACTGGGATAAAATTCATGCATCCCCAGGCTCAGGTCTAGGAACTTTATTACCTATTGCTGTCATCTGTTGAGACTTACTTTATTTGTGCTGGTAATGATGGCATACTTAATAAGGATCATGAGAGAGTCTTTTGTTTATAGAGAGAATAAGATGGGGTGGGGAGCAGCCAGGCATGGTGGTTCATGCATGTAAGCTCAGCACTTAGGAGGCTAAAGTAGAAGGATCTGTCAATCTGAGGCAAACCAGGGACTACAGAGTGAGTTCCAGGTTAACCTGGATTAGAGTGAAACCTTGCCTAAAAGAAAGAAAGAAAAATAAAGGAAGGAAGAAACAGAGGGAGGGAGGGAGGGAAGAACAAAGGAAGGGAGGGAGAGGAAAAATGATGAAAGTAGAAGTGAATACAAGAGACCCACGCAGTTTATCTAGTTTCACCTCTGTCTTGGTAAAGGATGATGACTCCTTAGCTCTGAAAAAAAATGAGAGCAGACAAAAAATAAGTGACTGCTGTTTATTTACAAGGGACACTGTATCAGTTTAGCCATTGTGAATTCTCTTAGACATCATTGATGTGGTTGTTTGAACACATACATTTGGATTGCTCAGTAACCAAAAATTTCAGAACTGGTCGAAACATTACTAAAGGACAGGCTATCCACTAAAAGTAAAATAATGCTAATCCCCCCTATTATGATGTTTTGTGCATTCACCAGCTATGCTTATGTTGTCTAAATAAAAGTTGCAGAAGTTTAGTATACATCAATGGCAGGAATAACATGCTAGGCTATGTTGTAACAAATAGTGAGGTGTCCTTAGCATATATCAAAAAGGTGGATTTTTTTCCACACATATGTAAACTGCAGGTTGGTAGTGGATTCTTTTTACGTAGTGATCAAATACAATGTAATTTTATCATTTTGGATTCATAGATAAGTGAAGCAGGTAGAGTGTGAAAATTATGCATAATAAATTTAATTCCACTTACTTACATTTCACTGGCCAAAATATATTTCAAAGAATAAGAGATACAATCCTCTGTTGTTCCCCAAAGAAGTGGGAAATAGTACATAAATGAAAAATAGTAATGTCTACAGTAAAAGTTATTATTCTACTATACAAAAAGCTCTCCTTTAATTTAATCATAGGCAACAGAAACTGGAAACAGCCTCAAAATCTGCCAATTCCAAACAAAGTTCTTACTGTGGAGCTGCTGGAGATTTTGAGCCCAAAAGCAACTTTTCAAGAGATACATTTGGAAGCAACTGAGTAGAGAAACATCCTTGATAGCTTCCAAGACATTGTGTATTTTAAAAATGACAGTAACATATGCTTTTTATTTTGAGGGAGTGACATATCCATTTTCATCTAATAAGCTCTTAAAATAGTAACAACATTTTTGTTCAAACTGAACTCCTACAATTGCACAAAAGTCATACAAAGCATAAAAAATGACCAAGACCGCAGTTTCCTCAGGTTCTTATGGAGCACGTCCTACAAATCTTACTCCAGTGGTCACTCCTGACCCAAGTAATACTGATACCAACTGTAGTGGTTAGATTCAGGTATCCCCCATAAACGTAGGTGTTCTGATGCTAGGTTCCCAGCTGATGGAGATTTAGGAGTTTGATGTTTGCCCTGGTTGTTTTAAATCTTGTATTGGTTGAATGTTTCTTTGCTATGCCCAATGCCATCTTTTGCAGCATGAATATTTATTCTGTGTCATTATGGGTTTTTTGAGGTTAGTTTTTGGTATTATGGCTCAGTTAAAAGACCTTAGATTATGGGGATGTATGAACATCATTGGAATTGATTAAAAACTATGGGACTTTTAAAGTTAGATGAATACATTGTATTTTACATCATGTATGGATATCAGTTTATGGGGGACAGGGGCAGAATGTGGTGGTTTGATTCAGGTGTTCCCAAAAACTTAGGTGTTCTGAATGCTAGGTTCTCAGCTGATGGATATTTGGGAATCAATGCCTCCTGGAGGGAGTATATTGTTGGGGGCGGGCTTTTGGTGTTATAGCCAGTGTCCCCTTGCCAGTGTTTGGCACAGTCTCCTGTTGCTATTGTCCATCTTATGTTGGCCAGGGAGTGACGTTCACCCTCTGCTCATGCCATCATTTTCTCCTGCCATTGTAGAGCTTCCCCTCCAGCCTGCATGCCAAAATAAATCTCTTTTTTCCAAGAAGCTGCTCTTGGTTGGGTGATTTCCACCAGCAATGTGAACCAGACTGCAACACCAACTCTAAGTTCCTCAGTGACACATAGGCAGAGACAAAAGCCCAGACTGAAAGCTGTTTGTGACCTTGGAATTCTGTTACAGTGTTAGTGGCTAATGATGCATTTACCTTTTCATTATCTCAGGAATGTTTAAGAACACTTTACAGGATATATTCTCAGGCTTAAAAATTATTCTACCTGCTAAAATCTTGGACTGTAGATCCCACTTCAGGAAATTAAAACCAGGAAAGAAAAGAAAATGTCATACTGTAAAAACCTATTCCATACTTGGTTCTTTATGGTGCTACCACTTTGAGCTTCCACTTGGTTTCTAATACACAAACACTATAGAATTACCTACCATGTACTAGCTAAGAGATGCAATTTCCAACTCAATTTTCAACCCATCCACGTGCTGCTGGGAGCAGTTGTTGGAACCAATGTTACAAAAGTCCTCAGGTACAGGTTAGGTGGGTGATTTGCTCACCAGCTTTGTGATCTGACGTGGGCACAGGAGAAGAGAAGGCAGCACCCACATAACTATAGTCTCTGTACCATTATTATTATTATTATTATTATTATTATTATTATTATTATTTTCATTATTATCAAGTACTTGTGATAGCCTCTCATTATGTAGTCCAGGCTGCCCTTAAACTCATGGCAAACCTTTTGCCTCAAGTACTATAATTACAGGTGTGAGCCACTATATCTGGCTACAGTCTGTAGTATTAACTATGCCAAACAAAGTATGCATTATAGGTATTTAGAAAAAAATAGAAAAGCCTGAGTCTTGTGGTTTTAATGAAATATTGTGACTTTATCTGGAGATTTAACTTTTGTGGCTATTAATTTCAACATAGACATAAAATTCTATGGCGAGGGTTTTTCACCTATCCAAGTTTATGAAATTTAGTACAAAGGGCTGTGTAGCTACATGGCAGCATGTTTGCCTACCATGGGTGAGGAACTAGAAAAAGGGGGAAAACAGGAGAAAGGAGGAAATAGAAAGAGCAATATCATCAATGTTCAGACCAAAAGATGCACATAGAGGTTTTCTTTTTTTAATCTATTTTGAGGGCTGGAGAAATGGCTTAGAGGTTAAGGCTCTTGCCCACAAAGCCAAAGGACCCAGATTCGATTCCCCAGGATCCATGTCAGTCAGATGCACAAGGTGTCACTTGCAGTGGCTAAAGGCCCTGGCATGCCCATTTTCTACCTACCTCTCGTTCTCTCTTTGCAATAAATGAAATAAAATGATTGTTTTTTGGTTTCTCAAGATAGGGTCTCACTTTTAGCCCAGGCTGACCTGGAATTCACTCTGTATTCTCAGGGTGGCTTTGAACTCACAATGATCCTCCAATCTCTGCCTCTCAAGTGCTGGGATTAAAGGCATGTACCACCACACCTGGCTAAAATAAAATGATTTTTAAAAATTTAAAAAAATGCTTTGAGACAGTCTTGATATGTAGCCAAGGTCAGCTTGAAGCTTAATGTGTAGCCAGGGTGATCTAGAGCCCCTGGTCCTCTTGCCTCTGTCTGTCAAGTGCTGGATTATAGCTGTGGGCTGCCTCCTGGTTGGACAGAGACTGTTTTTTTTTTTTTTTTGCTGTCTTTTTCTTAATTTTGTTTATTTTTATTTATTTATTAGATAGCTACAGAGAGGAAGAGGCAGAGAGAGAAAGAGGGAGAGAATGGGCGCGCCAGGGCCTCCAGCCACTGCAAACGAACTCAAGATGCGTGCGCCCCCTTGTGCATCTGGCTAATGTGGGTCCTGGAGAATCAAGCCTCGAACCGGGGTCC
Source organism: Jaculus jaculus (assembly GCF_020740685.1). Classification (NCBI taxonomy): domain Eukaryota; kingdom Metazoa; phylum Chordata; class Mammalia; order Rodentia; family Dipodidae; genus Jaculus; species Jaculus jaculus. The sequence goes on along the minus strand of NC_059102.1, from coordinate 75,315,609 downwards.
TTAGGCTTCACAGGCAAGCGCTTAACCGCTAAGCCATCTCTCCAGCCCAGACAGAGACTGTTTTAAGTTACTAGTGGAAGCATCTTCTCATTTTCACTTGAGCAGAGACACAATAGCAATGACAGCCTGTAGCACTGTCCTTATTCTCATCATTAATGTGTTAAATACTTCTTGTATATTTTTATACCAAATTCACATCTTAAACAATCCTTCCTAATCCATTCTACATAATTGAGAACAAATGATTTAATGAGACTATGAAGAAGAGAGAATGTGACATACTATTTGGCAATTTTAAAAATGTGAAGTTTTATTGTTTGTTGCTGACTAAAAATTTCTTAAACCAGAATAAATTTGTTAATATAGGTTTTCTTACAAAGGTCTCATTAGCTATTTTTAAAAAGCTTTAATGGCTTCAGCTTCTGTAGGTGTCAGGAGTTTCGATGCTAGAGTTACAGAGCATTAGGAGAGAGGGGAGAGCTGTGGAGTGATGGGTTAACTTCATACTGCATATCTCATGTCTCACCTTCCTAGATGAAGCAGAAAATGTCTGTAAGACCCACAGCACAACAGGATTAGGTGTTAACCCTTAGTGATCCATGACCTAGAGCTGAGAACTCACTTCTGTCTCCTGCATAGAATGTGTGATTAGAACGTGTGATGTATTTATGGTATAGGCACATGTGTATGCAAATGTGTGTGCACATGCATGTGGAATCTTATGTGTGCTTAATTTTAGAACAGGGATACATTTATTTTGAGTAAATTGCACTTCTTCAAATTACATGTTAAAATCTACATGAAACACATGTGCACACATACACACATACACACACACACTCACACTCACACAACTTTATGTTCCCAAATTCACAGGTCACAGAAGCCAGGTGAATATGTTCATTGTGTCTCTCTAACAATCATGCCAGTTCTTTATACAACTCTGTTAGTCAAGGATATTGTGACAATTGTACCACCACTCTCATATTGACAAGATTTTGTTCAGAACTATAACATACATATATGTGTGTGTGTGTGTGTATGTATTTTAATTTCTACATGATAGAATATAGCAATGTTGTCTATGACAGTGCAATTTCAGTAGTAAATATCTCATGTGTAACTATCTTCACAAGACAGGTATCTTTCCATAGATACAATGTTTTCAATTTTTCTCTAGAAATTTGTACATGAGGATCATGCAATAGCAGAAAGAACACAAAATTGAAACCCAAAAGCCCTGTGTTTACATTATTTTAATTATTTTTATTGAGAAAATTATTTTTATTATTTATTTTATTGTGTCATTATGGAGGCCAGTCTGGCCTCAAATGTGAGATCTTTTTGTTGCTACCACCTGAGTGTTGGCATTAGAGGTTTGTGCCATCATACCGGCTTGAGACATTATTTATCTTTTCTAAATTTGATTTTCTAAACTTGATTATCCATGTATGGAATGAGGAAAAAGCATCTAACCAATAACATAAAACTACATATAGTTACTAGCTCAAAGAAAATGATATATTTAAAGATCCTAGCAGGCTGTGTAAAATACATACCTATATGTAACTAAGCATGGGAAATTGAGGCAGGATTGGTTGTGAATTCAAGACCAGCCTGGAAATATAAAAGCTCTGTCAAAGAGAGTGAGAGGTAGGGAGAAAGAGAAGGGAGAAAGCATAAAGCATAATAAATGTAAAATACATATTTAATTTTAATTATTCAATAAAAGCTTGAATATTTTTATTAGCCAAATTTCTTAGTATTTCTTGTTGATTACAAAAACACCACTTATAGGACCTATTTCCAGAATATTACTAAAACCTTTTTAGAAGGATTTTGAATAAATAAACCATGACTTAAATCTTAACGGGTTCACAGTTCACAGTTATATCCACATATGAGAGAGATGGTTCTGATATTAAAATATATAATATACTACAGCTTATCAGCTACATTGGATAACATAGAGAAAATATGTAAACTATCCCTAAAACATTTTCTTTTAATCATGTAATGCTGGGAAAGCTGAGTGAGCCTTAAAATTTGAGTACCCTGTGATACTAGTATTTCACATGCTCAGCCAAACACCCCAATATGCTATTCATATAGTTTTGAGATGGGCACTTCTGATTCTAAATACTATAAAATTAATTGTGACAGAAAACATGCTGGTGTTGATGCCAGATGAATAGAGGCTTCTTCTCCCTACTTGCTTATGTATTCTTATTCTCTTCTTTGATCCTTTATTTATCCTTGATACCAGGTGCCTCCCACCATCTTCACCAAGCATTGGTTCAACAGTCCTCATTGTCCTGATGTCTCCATTCATCTTATTAAGGCATCACAGATGAGATTGATGGCCTTTTCTATCAATAATTCTTCATGAACAGCTAATTTTTTCAGTCCAAATACTTACAAATTGCGGTCTCTACTTCAGATATCAATGTTTCTGACTTCACTATCAAACAGGATTGCTGTATCCATGTCTGTAAACAGAAGTTGTCCCTTCTTCACACCTTCCATATTTTTATTCTAAACCATCACTCTCTTGATTTGGCCTTTTCTTTTTCATTTTTTTTTTTCCAATGGTTTCTTTAAATTAGCTCATACACAATCAAAATTCAACCCTTTTTAGCTTTTCATAGAACCCCACAGAAACTGAATCACAAATGGTGATATAAACAATGGTTTTAACAGCTTGAAAAAATCTTTTACCCTTTTGATCTTTTAATATCATGATAACCTTGGGGCACTCCCATTAGCTGTTGATTCATGCCCACTTTCAGGCAACTGAGAAGTTCTATTGCATCAATCTTGAATGGCTACATATTTTTCTGCTTTCAAAAGAAAAAGAAAATATTTTAAAACATTCTCCCTCTTTTACTTTAAAAATCCTTTCTGAAAATATTAACCTCCATAACCTTATACTTAACAATTATTTGGATTTAACAATCTGTTTTATTACCTTTATGATTCACTACTCTTTCTCTTTAATATATGCCATGTCTTCCTTTTGAAGATTCAGTTTTCATTTATTTTATAATGGTAACATAAAATTTATCATTATAACCATTTAATGGGTACAATTCAATGTCAATAAGTATATTCACATTACAGTCTAACAAGTACCATCTCCAATTTACAGGATTTAACTTTCCCAACTTAAAACACAGTATTCATTAAACAATGACTCTAAATCCCTTGTTCCTTCAGCTCCAGGTAGTCAAAATTCCACTCTCTGACTCGATGGATGGAGCCCACCTCATGTAAGTGGATTTGTCTAATATTTGCACTAAACCTTATGGGACCCAATGAAGGCAGACCTTAGGGGAAAATTCATAGCTCTAAATGCCTTCATAACAAAGGCAGAGAGATCCCAAATCAATAGCCTATCCATCCACCTAAAGGCACTGGAAAAGCAAGAAGAATCCAACCCCAAAAGCTCCAGATGGAAAGAAATAATTAAGATCAGAGCAGAAATTAATGAATTGGAAACTAAGAGAACAATTAAGAAAATTGATGAAACAAAGAGCTTGTTCTTTGAAAAAAAAAAAAGCAAGGTTAACAACCCCCTGGCTAATTTGATCAAATGAAAAAAAGAGATGCTTCAAATTAACAAAATTAGAAATGAAAAAGGAGAGATCACAATAGACATAAGTGAAATTGGGAGAATCATCAGTACTTATTTCAAAAACCTCTACTCCACAAAACTGGATAATGAGGAGGATATGGATAAATTCCTGGACATATACAATCTACCAAAGCTAAATCAGAGCAGATTAATCTCCTAAAAAAACCCTATGACAGCTATGGAGATTGAAAAGTTAATAAATAAATAAGAAAAAACTCCCCCAAAAGAAGAGTCCAGGACCAGACGACTTCTCAGCTGAATACTATCAAACTTTCATAGAGGAACTCAAACCACTCTTTCTCAAACTGTACACACAATTGGAGAACAGAGAAAGTTCACCAACTTCTTCTATGAAGCTAGTATCACCCTAATACCAAATCCAGACAGTGATGCCACAAGAAAAGAAAACTACAGGTCTATTTCTGTGATGAACTTAGATGCAAAGATCCTGAACAAAATCCTCACAAACCGAATCTAACAACACAAAAGCATTATCCTCCTTGATCAAGTGGGATTCACCCCAGGAATGCAGGTGTGGTTCAACATACAGAAATCTGTCAATGTAATACACCACATAAACAAGGTTAAATACAAAATCCACATGATCATTTCATTTCGATACATGCAGAAAAAGCCTTTGACAAAATACAACATCACTTCATGATCAAAATATTGGAGAGAATTGGCATGGTTGGTTCATATCTTAACACAATAAAGACTATATAAAAAGCTCCTAAATCCCAGATAATACTAACTGGAGTGAGACTGGAGGAATTCCCACTGAGATCAGAAAGAAGACAAGGGTGTCCACTCTCACCTCTGCTCTTCAGTATAGTGCTATAGTCCTAGCTCAAGCAATAAGACAGGAAAAGGAAATAAAAGGGATACAGTTTGGAGAGGAAGAAGTTAACTTAGTTTTATTCACAGACAACATGATTCTATATGTAAGAAACCCAAGAGACTCCATCCCAAAACTCTTGTTGGTGATTAACTCCTATAGCAAAGTAGCAGGATACAAAATCAATGCACAAAATCAGTAGCGTTTCTATATGCAAATGACAAAGACACAGAGAAAGAAATAAGTGACATTGTCCCATTTTCAGTAGCAACAACAACAACAAAAATACCTTGGAATAACATTAACCAAGAAAGTGAAAGATCTATACAATGAAAACATAAAAACACTCAAAAAAGTAATTGAGGAGAACTTGAGAAAATGGAAGGACCTCCCATGCTCCTAGATAGGCAGAATTAACATTGTGAAAATGGCAATCCTACCAAAGGCAAAATACAGATTTAATGCAATTCCCACCCCAACCCCAACATTGTTCTTCACAGAGATTAAAAAAAAAAAAAATGACCTTAGTCTGGAGAGATGGCTTAGTGGTTAAGCGCTTGCCTGTGAAGCCTAAGGACCCCGGTTTGAGGCTTGACTCCCCAGGACCCAAGTTAGCCAGATGCACAAGGGGGTGCACACGTCTGGAGTTCATTTGCAGTGGCTGGAAGCCCTGGCACACCCATTTTCTCTCTCAAATAAATAAATAAAAATAAACAACAAAAATTTTTTTAATAAATGATCTCAAAATTCATATTTTTCATCTTTTGACTGACTTATGTCACTTAGAATAGTATCTCCAAAGTGGATTCATGTTGGAGTATATGTAAAAATTTTCTTCATTTAAATCTGAATATTATTTTATCATGTATATGCAACCTTTTGTTTATGAATCCTTTAACTTCAGTAGATCTTATTCTAACTACTTTGCTTGTTTCTTTTTCTTTTCTTTTTTTTCTTTTTTTTTTCTTTTTTTTTTGAGGTAGGGTCTCAGTCTAGCTCAGGTTGACCTGAAATTCACTATGTAGTCTCAGGGTGGCCTTGAACTCAAGGCAGTTCTCCTCCCTCTGCCTCCCAAGTGCTCGAACAAAAGGTATGTGCCACCATGCCCAGCTTTTAAACTATTTTTTCAAGAAAATATATAATCGGTTTTCTAGTTTTTATTCTTGTTTGGAGAATGCTGAATACTAGCTTTATAATCCACACCTTCAGAATGTTTATACATTATGTCCTTTAATGTTCATTATTTTCAGGGTTGGGGAGATTGTGCAACGCTTAAAGGTGCTTGCCTGTGTTAGTTCTTTCTCATTGCTGTGACCAAATACCTGCCAAATGGCAATCTAAGGAAGGAAAAGGCTTATTCGGTCTTACAGTTTTGAAAGGATACATCCCATCACAGCTTGGAAGCATGGCAGCAAAAGCAAGAGGAGGATGGCCATCACACTGCAATCAGGAAGCAGAGAGAGAACAGGAAGTGGGGCCAAGCTGTAAAAACTCAGGGCCCATGCCCAGCCACTCATGTTGCCCACCAAGATTCCACACTGAATGTTCCACATCTTTCTCACTTAGTGCCACTGCAGGGCTCTCAGTGTTTAAATACATGAACCTAAAAGGGAGAGGGGTCATTTCACATTCAAACCATAATAAGTTGTCTCTCTTTGTTTCTTCAATGGCATGTTATCTCTTTATATTGTCTGTCTATACTTCTAAAATGACACAGACAAAAACCATACTTTAAGTGTTCGTTTTAAGTGAGTCATTATAAAAAGTTGGGAGTTTCTTCAGCTCAGAGAACTAATTTTCTATTTCTTCCTCTCTATCTTCTCTCACCACTTCTGGGACAGGTGTCCAAATACACATACCAGATATCAGAGAAGTATTGGATTTCACCAGTGTCTTTTTCACATCTCCCTGAAGGTTTCTATACATTTATCAAAGTTAGCTATCTAATAAAAATGACATTGGTTCATAATCAAATTTACCATGCATGAATATTTAAAAAAAATTTTGTTACTTTTTATTTATTTATTTGAGAGTGACAGACAGAAAGAGAAAGGGGCAGATAGAGAGAGAGAGAGAGAGAGGAAGGGAGAGAGAGAGAGAGAGAGAGAGAGAGAGAGAGAGAGAGAGGGAGAATGGGCATGCTAGGGCCTCCAGCCACTGCAAATAAACTCCAGATGCATGTGCTCCCTTGTGCATCTGGCTAACGTGGGTCCTGGGGAATCGAGCCTTGAACTGGGGTCCTTAGGCTTCACAGGCAAGCACTTAACCACTAAGCCATCTCTCCAGCCCAATGCATAAATATTTTTACATGTTTATTTCTAACATTTTTTGCTATTAATTTAAGAAGATTTTCATCTGTTAATTAGAATTTTTAATCCTTTTAATCATTTATTCATTATCTATAAATTCTTCTAGTCTTTGTTCCATTATAGATAGAAAATATGTGACAGATAATAGATAAACAATATGTACATGTAGACCATCATTGTTCCTTCTGAATGTTTTCTTAAAACCTCTGGAAGTTTTTCCCTCTCATTCATACTTAAGTATGAGCCACTAAAAATCTTAACAGATATCTGGTGGTCTATAGAGATGAATGGACTACCTCAGTCTGCGGTTTTCAATATCTATGCATTGTTCCCTCAATATACTTTTTATTATCTCATGGCCATTTTATTTCTCTGGAGACAGTCTCCAATCTTCTGTCTGGGTAGGCAAGCTAAAGGACAAAGATGTTTTGAACAGATCAGAATGATGGGTAGTAAAGCCACATGACAAAATTTTAGAAGCTGAGAAAGAGATGCACAAGGATAATGTCATGTTAACTGTATTTATTTTTGTATTTTTATTTTTCTTCTTGGTAGCTATTTTCCTCAGCAGTGCTTAGTATCCCAAATGTCCACCACAAAGCTCTTGTGTTGAAGATTTGTTTGCCAGCTGAAGGGCTTCTGAGAATTGTTTGACATAATCAATGGATAGATTCATAATATGATGGCATGATTGGGGGTGGGACTTACTAGGAGTAAGTAGATTACTGGAGGTTTGCACTGGAAAGATATATCTATCTACACATTTTCCTAGTCCTCTGTATGCTTTACAGCTACCATGGGGTGGACAACTCTGATCCATGACACCTTCTTTGCCATAATGCCGTGACTTACCAGACCCATGGCAATGAGGCCAAGTGGCCACAGACTGAAATTTCTGAAGCCATGAACCAAAGCCAATTTTTCTCCTTTGAAATTTGTCATGAGAAGACTAATATGCCAGATCAGAGTTTGTCAGGATTAATTTATTTGGAGAGTAAACATCTGTGATAGTTAAGTTCTATTGTCAACTTGATCTAGGTGGAAGCCACAGACATTGCCATTGGGTGGGTCTCTGGGGTTGTTTCCAGGAAGAATTAACCGAAAGAAGTGTTTTGTCCAGAGTGAGACCTTCCCCCAGAGGGTGCAGCCCTCCATGAGGGGGATTTATATAAGGAAATTCCAGGAGCAAAGGGTCCCTTCTTCCCATCCAGCTGCCTGTGCTTCTTGCTTCACTTGCACTTTCGTCTATCCCATTTGGCTACCCTCTGTCAGTATTAGAACCAAGTTTCCTCAGCCTTGCAGCATGGACTTAAAATCAGCAGATCTTTGAAAGCCTCCAGGCCTTCTGTGCTGGATTGGAACTGCTGAGGCATCCAGCCACATGGACTCAGAATCTCCTTGGTGCCTTGGCTCTCAAGCCTGCAGACTGCTATTGTTGAACTTCTGTAACCTAATCCAACAAATTTCTTTTTTAATACAATTCATTCTGTTAGTTCTGTTCCTCTAGAAAATCCTAATACTTCACCCTTCTATATGGGTAGGAAAATACAGAAGCCACTACTTAGAACAGAAATTTAGATTGTGGTTCTCATTGCTCCTTATGTAGCCTTTTACTCTTTTTTAAAAATATTTTTTATTAGTTTTCTATTGTGCAAGTACAGGCAAGTTGGTACCATTATTAGGCTCATCCATGACGTACCCCCTCCCTATTGGCCCCTCCCTGATGAGGTATTTGGGTCGTGCATTGTGGAGTTAGCCCACAGTTATTGGTATGATAAATGTCTCTGTATATCATGACCCAACATGTGGCTCTGACATTCTTTCCGCCCCCTCTTCCGCAAAATTTCCCTGAGCCATGTTGGGTTCATTTTTGGTCTGCTTCAGTGATGAAGTGTTAGGGGCCTCTGGGGCTCTGGATCTCTGATTTGGTAGGCATTGATTTTTCTCTGTGTTGGTCTCCTTCCCCCTGTGCTGGTATCCAGTTCATCAGGAAAACAGCACCCTTGCTTGTTTCGCTAAGTTTTCTTAGTTTCAGCCAGGGCCCTCTTGAGGTATGATGGGGTGGCTCTCTCCTTAGGATCTACGTCTATCTGAAAAAGAGAAGCAGATTCTCCAATGGAGAGTAAGTTAGCACCAGGTCAAATGAGATAATCCTTACTTTTTTTATAGAGTTCAATAGGTGTAGGTCCTCTTGTAGTCCATGATTGATGTTAACTTGATATTGGAGAGTGGGCTTATGTTTGGATATGGCTCTGACTTGTTTCCCAAATCCAGCTATGGGTCTTATACCACTGAGGGGATCAGTTAGCCAAATCAAGAGCAGTTGGTTCCCCACCAAGGCTGTGTGCCACTGTTGCACTTGTGTGGGCATCACAACAGGTTATTTGCTGCTAAGTAGGTTGGACCATGAGTTGCTTGGACAGATATTGGTCGTTTCCCCCAGTTGCCCATGTAGCACCTTCTGGCACTAGTGGTGCTGACTGTCTGGGGACTGACTCTCTCCTGGCCTCCAGCCATGCTGTTCCATTTTACGTGTCAGCAGCATGTGGTGTCTTCAGCAATAGGGTCTTACCACTAAACTTTGGTGGGTCATCAAGTACTCTGACAGAAGTCTGTCATTCTTTTAGAAAACCTTGTAGGTTTCTCTGATCAAAAGCTCATTGTGGGTGACAGCCCCATGCTGGTACTGGGAGTTACAGGTCAGTGCCCCCTAAGAAAATGAGGGTAAAAGGTAACTAATACATAGAAGTTAGAGAGGCAAGAGAGAGGGAGGGAAGATGTAGAGGATTTAGGTTAGACTTGATCCTACACTCTCCAGTGTCTTGTGTTTCAGGTGTTTCCTGTAAGGGCCTGGTGAAGGTTCAGCCATTTGGTCTGCCTTTAGGATATAGAATTTTATGTTACCATTGCCGTTTGAGTCTACATTAGTGTTTCCCACCCCTTTGATGCCCTCCCCAGCCTCCCCATCCATCCTAGTGTCTAGTCCATGAGATATTTGCTGGATACATAAGATACCTTGGGTAGATTCAGGTTAGGTGCTGTAGAAGAGTGAGAGTATGTGGCGATTTTTTTTCTGTGATTGGGTAAGTTCACTGAGAATGACCTGTTCCAGGTTCAACCGTTTTTCCTCAAATTTCATTGTGTCATTTTTTCTTACTGCTGTATAGAATTCCATTGTGTAGATATACCACATCTTAGTTATCCATTCTTCTAGTGATGGACATCTGGGTTGATTCCAGCTCTTAGCTATTACGAATTGAGCCACAACAAACATGGTTGAGCAAATCTCTCTGGCCTGTGGTTTGAAGATTTTAGGGTAGATGCCCAGTAAGGGAAAAACTGGGTCTGTTGGTATCTCTAAAGTCAGCTTTTTCAGGAGTCTCCATATTGCCTTCCAAAGTGGCTGTACCATCCTACATGCCCACCAACAGTGGATGAGTGTTCCTGCTTCTCCTCATCCTTGCCAGCATTTATTTTCATTTGATTTTTTTGATGTTTGCTATCCTTATTGGGTAAGATGGAATCTCATAGTTGTTTTAATTTGCATTTCTCTGATGATTAGGGATGATGAACATTTTCTTAAGTGTGTGTTTGCCATTTGTATTTCTTCCTCTGTGAACTGCCTGTTATTCTCTTTGCCCCATTTTGTGAGTGGAGCGTTTGACTTCTTACTGTTTAGATTTTTGAGTTCTTTGTAGATTCTAGAGATTAGGCCTCTATCTCTTGGATAACCCGCAAATATTTTCTCCCATTCTGTGGGTAATCTATTGGCTTTGCTTATTGAATGCTTGTCTGTAAAGAAACTCTTCAGTTTCATATGATCCCATTGGTTGAGTGACTGTTTAAGATCGTGAGCTACTGGACGTTTGTTCAGGAAGTCTTTTTCCATTCCTATATCATGGAAAGTACTTCCTAAATTTTCTTCCAGTGGTATTTGAGTTTCTGGTCTTATATTGAGGTCTTTGATCCATTTGGATTTGAGAGTAGTGCATGGTGAAATGTGTGGATCAAGTTTTAGATTCCTGAATGTGGTTGTTCAGTTTGTCCAGCACCATTTGGTGAAGATGCTGTCTTTTTTCCAGCCTATATTGTTCAGGCCTTTGTCCAATACCAAGTAGCTATAGTTGCTTGACCCAAAGTCTGGGTCCTTCAGTCTATTCCATTGGTCTATACTCCTATTTTTATGCTGGTGCCATGCTGTTTTTATTAATATGGCTTTGTAATATAGCTTTAGATCAGGTATGGTGATGCCACCAGAGGTATTTCTTTGCTGAGGATATGTTTGGATATGTGAGGCCTTCTGCCTTTCCATATGAAATTTGAGATCATTTTTTCTATGTCTGTGAAGAACACTGTGGGGATTTTAAGTGGAATTGCATTAAATCTCTATATTGCCTTTGGTAGGATTGTCATCTTCACAATGTTAATGCTACCTATCCAGGAGCATGAGAGGTCTTTCCATTTTCTCAAGTCCTCCTCAATTTCTTTTTTGAGTGTTTTTATATTTTCATTGTATAGATCTTTCACTTCCTTGGTTAACATTATTCCAAGGTTATTTTATTCTTTTTGTTGCTATTGAAAATGGGACTATGTCCCTTATTTCTTTCTCTGTATCTTTGTCATTTGCATATAAAAATGCTACTGATTTTTGTGCATTGATTTTGTATCGTGCTACTTTGCTATAGGAGTTAATCACCTTCAGGAGTTTTGGGATGGAGTCTCTCGGATCTCTTACATATACAATCATGTCATCAGTAAATAGGGCTAACTTAACATCTTCCTTTCCAAATTGTATCCCTTTTATTTCCTTCTCCTGTCTTATTGCTTGAGCTAGGACTTCCAGTACTATATTGAAAAGCAGAGGTGAGAGAGGACAACCCTGTCTTGTTTCTGATCTTAATAGGTATTCCTCCAGTCTCTCTCCATTAAGTATTATTTGGGCCTTTGGAGCTTTGTATATTGCTTTTATTATGTTAAGATATGTACCAACTATGCTAATTCTCTTCAATGTTTTGATCATGAAGTGATGTTGTATCTTGTCGAAGGCCTTTTCTGTATCTATTGAAATGATCATGTGGTTTTTATGTTTAACCTTCTTTATGTGGTGTATTACATTGACAAATTTCCATATGTTGAACCACCCTTGTGTTCCTCTGATGAATCCCACTTGGTCCAGGTAGATGATGCTTTTGATATGTTGTTGGATTTGGTTTACAAGGATTTTGTTCAGGATCTTTGCATCTAAGTTCATTAGGGAAATAGGCCAGTAGTTTTCTTTTCTTGTGACATCTCTGCCTGGTTTTGGAATTAGGGTGATACTAGCTTCATAAAAGGAGTTGGGTAGCTTTCCCTGTTCTTCAATTGTGTGGCACAGTTTTAGGAAGATTGGTTTGAGTTCTTCCATGAAGGTTTGATAGAATTCAGCTGACAAGCCATCTGGTCCTGGACTTTTCTTTTGGGGGAGGTTTTTATTACTTTTTTAATCTCCATGAGTGTGATGGGTTCATTGAGGTGATTAATCTGCTCTGAGTTTAGCTTTGATAGATGTTATGCATCCAGGAATTTATCCATCTCCTCCACATTATCCAGTTTTGTGGAGTTCAGGTTTTTGAAATAAGTCCTGATGATTCTTCTGATTTCACTTATGTCTGTTGTGATCTCTCCTTTTTTGTTTTGAATTTTGTTAATTTGAAGCCTCTCCCTTTTTTGCTTGATCAAATTGGCCAGGGGTTTGTCAATCTTGTTTATTTTTTCAAAGAACCAGCTCTTTGTTTTGTCAATTGTCTTAATTGTTTCTTTGGTTTCCAATTCATTAATTTCTGCTCTGATTTTAATTATTTCCTTCCTTCTGGAGCTCCTTGGGTTGGGTATTTCTTGTTTTTCCAGTGCCTTTAGGTGGATGGTTATGTTATTGATTTGGGTTCTTTCTTTTTTTTTTTTTTTTTGTTGTTGTTGTTTTTAAATGAAGGCAGTGAGTGCTATGAATTTTCCCCTGAGGACCACCTTCATTGTGTCCCATAAGTTTTGGTATGATGTGTTCTCATTGTCATTCAATTCCAGGAATTTTGCAATATCATTTTTTATTTCATCCACTATCCAACTATTATTTAAGAGTGTGCTGTTCAGTTTCCAGGTGCCGTTGAGATTTTTAGTGGGTCTTTTGCTGTTGATTTCTAGCAATATAGCATTGTGATCTGATATCATGCAGGGAATTCTGTCAATTTTCCTAAATATGTGGAGGCAGTCTTTGTGACCCAGTATATGGTCTATTTTAGAGAATGTTCCATGGACTGCTGAGAAGAATGTGTAGTCTGTGGATTTGGGATGTAAAGTTTTGTAGATGTCCGTTTGGTCTAAGTGCTCTATGGTTTTGTTGAGCTCTCTTACTTCCCTGTTGAGTTTCTGTTTGGATGATCTGTCTATTACTGATAATGGTGTATTGAAGTCCCCAGCTATACTGGTGATGGCGATTATTTCTGTTTTATTGTCCAGTAGGTTTTGTTTTATGAACTGTGGTGTCCCTGTGTTTGGTGCATACAGATTTATGGTTGTAATATCCTCTTGATTCATCATTCCCTTGATAAGTAGGAAGTGGCCTTCTTTGTCTTTTTTGATTATTTTTGGCTTGAAGTCTATTTTATCTGATAATAATATAGCTATACCTGCTTATTTCTTATTCCCATTTTCTTGGAATATTGTCTTCTACCCCTTTCCTTTGAGGAGGTGTTTGTCTTTAGTGGTGAGGTGGGTTTCTTGAAGGCAACAGATGGAGGGATCTAATTTTTTGATCCATCCTGTTAGCTTGTGTCTCTTGATGGGTGAATTAAGGCCATTAATATTTAGGGTAATGACTGTGAGATTTGATTTGATCCCTGCCATATTGTGGTGGTAGATGTGTTTTGGTGTTTTCATGGGCTTTGAAGTTTTTTGTGCCTACTCTGGGTTTGGTTGTTGTGGTCTGCTTCTTGTAGGCGTTTGAGTTATTATTTGGTTATTTGTTTCTTCTTTGTGGAGAATTTCCTGACCTACTCTCTGTAGGTTTGGTTTTGTTTTCATATATTTGTAAAGCTGAGTTTTGTCGTGGAAAGGTTTTCTTTCACCATATATTATGAGGGATACCTTTGCCAGGTAGAGTAGTTTGGGTTGGAATCCATAGGTTCTTAAGACTTTGGAGAGTTTCACTCCAGGCCCTTCTAGCTTTCAGGGTTTCTATTGAGAAGTTTGAAGTAATTCTGATGGGCTTACCTTTGAAAGTGGTGCGCTGTTTTTCCCTAGCTGCTTTTAGGATTTTCTCTTTGGTGTCAATGTTTATAGGCTTAATGATAATATGTCTTGGAGAGCTTCTCCTTTGGTCCAGTCTATTTGGAGTTCTGTTGGCTTCTTGTATCTTTATGGGCCTTTCTTTTAAGAGACCTGGGAAGTTTTCTTCAATTATTTCATTAAATAAGTTCTCCATGCCTTTGGTCTGAAATTTTTCTCCTTCTGGTATTCCATTGATTCTGATATTAGGACCTTTAAGTGTATCCCACAATTCCCTCATGTTCTTTTTGCAGGAACTTTTGAACTTACTGAAGTTTTTGAACTCTCACACTGTTTCTTCCATCTTGTCTTCCAGATCAGAGTTTCTATCCTCCACTTTGCTGACTCTATTCTCGAGAGCCTCTAGAGAGTTTTGGACTTGTTCCATTATGTTTGCATTTTCTACTATTTTTCTCTGTATCATTTCCATTGCTCTGTCAAGCTCCCTTTTCATATCATTTTCTGCTTTTCTTGATGATTCTGGAATTCATCCTTGCATTTCTTTATGTCTTCATTTAGTATGGCCAGCTGATTTTTAAGGTCCTCTTTTTTTTACACTCTCCCTCAACTCCCTTAATTCTCTTTGAAGTCCTTCCAATGTCTTATCAATTTTTTCTAGCTTAGTGATGGTACCATCCACATGATTATCGGTCCTTTGTTGCTTTCCTGCAAGTTCTATCAGTAGGTTGGTCAGGGTTTCATTGCTCATAGCTTCAATTTGATGTTCTGATTCTGATGGTTCTTCTGTGTTTTGGTTAGGTGTATTATTCATTATAGGACTAGGTGATCTAACTGGATTTTCTTGCATTTGATTTTTCATGTTATTTCTTTTGCGCTGTGGTCTGCCCGTGACAGTGTATGGGCACGTAGGTGGGTGGATCAGTATGTGCTCTAGTGCAATGGGAATCTGAGGCAGACTGGGGCAGTTGCCAAGCAGCCTGAGCTTTGGCTCCCACTTGCCAGAGCTGCCTATCTACTGCCTGACAGGGGCGCCAAAGTTGCCTGAATTCTCAAGTGGTAATATGCCAAAGCTGCCTGCATTTGAGCTTGGAGGGGCACTGAGGTACCAAGGCCTGAAGCAGCCCAAACTCAGGTTGAGAACACTGGGACCCAGAAACAGTCTGTGCTCCCCTGTGTCAGGATACTGGGGGCTGGCCGGGAAGGCACCTGAACTGGCGCAAGCCACAGACACAGTCTGGGTTTGTGTGGCAGTTGCTGTGGGACTGCACTCACTGAATGTGCAGTGGCAGGAGCAGAAATGTGGGCAAATGTGCAGAGCAGTTTAAGCTTCCGCAGTGGTGGCAGCCCGTGGCCAGGTGCAGCAGTGGGGAGTGGCAGCAGGGTGCAAGACAGGGCACAGCGGTGGTGCGAGGCACTGCGGGGTGGGGGGGGAGAGGCGCAGGACTGTGCACAGGGCAGCGGTGGGGTGCAGGACAGGGCGCGGGACGGCGACAGGGTGTGGGACGGGACAGAAGGCGGCGAGGCATGGGATGGGGTGTGCGATGGTGGCGGGACACTGTGGGACGGGGTGTGGGACAGTGACAAGGCACTGGATAGGGCACAGGACGGCAGGAGGGCACAATAGCTATTTGGTGAAATGGGTGGTCTACCCACCCGCGAGGGGATCCACAACTCCCTGATTTCTCCCCTACTGAGACCCCACTGATAAGAAGACCCAGAAAACCCTTAATTTCTTGCCTTTTCTTCCCCGGGATTTGCAGGGCAGCTAGGCATTCACCATCTTGGCTGGAAGTGAGCGCCTTTTACTCTTTTGAATACTCTCTTTCTTAGTCTCTCTCTCTCTCCCTGTGTGTATGTGTGTGCCAGAGAACAATTTCAGGAATTATTCCTCAAGCATCATCCCACTTTTTTGAGACAAGATCTCTATTTTACTTTAATTTGCCAAATAGGATAGACTGCTTTGCCAATGAGCCCTAGCAATCCTCCTGTCCTGATTCCCTGCCTCTGGAATTACAAGCACACATCATCATGCTAGGCTGTTCTGGGGATCAAGTACCTCATGTATTCATATTTCAAAGCAAATGCTTTACTCATTGACTTCTGTGTAGCCCTCTGTACCACTTAACTTTTCATTTCTAAGATGAAATACCCAACGACAGTAGCTTATGAAAGGATAGTGTTTATTTCTGACTTACCCTTTTTGGGGACATGGGGAATTTTATCATGGTTAAAGAGAGCATAGTACTAACAGATAGCCAGGTGTCATGCCAACATAGAAGAGGTAGCAAATGTGAGCACTGAACATCCTGTGGAATTGTAACCCTAGAGACATGCCTCCTCCAGCAAGGCTGTAGTTTCCAAAGGCTCCACCCACTGGGAGGTAGATGTGAGGCTTAATTAGGGACACACTAGGCTATGGGGAGCATTTTACATTCAAATCAACACATCCTCCTTATACAAACTTTTAAGCAGTTCTGTAATCATCCCTATGACTTTTATCAACCTTGGTTTCTAATACTTCGTTGTGAGCACTTCTTGAGTTCTGAGTTGTTCTCTCTCTCTCTCTCTCTCTCTCTCTCTCTCTCTCTATATATATATATATATATATATATATATATATATATATGTTCTTGGTAAAATGTGGGTATACATGATGTAATAAGTTGAAACTCTTTGTTAGCAAGCAGGTAAACTAATAAGAGATTGTGTATGTATAAAAATGAAGGCTGAAGGAAACATGTATACACACACACACATATATGTATATGCATCCTTGTGATTTAGTTTCTACATTTACAGTAAATATAACATAAAAATATATTTATCTATTTATCTAAAGGGAGACTATTCTGAACTCTTTTCTTCTTCTGACTATCCATATTTGAAACCTGCCCTTTTCTATATTGTAAGTTCATAAGTGTGCCTTAAATGCAAGTGATCTAAAGATCTCCATGTCCATCATTCTTTCATATTCTTTCCTCAACTTCTTTCACTACTCTTCATCTTTTCAAAACCAGGTCATAAGGTCAATTCTTTCATCAAATCTTCCCTAACTATCTCCTTTGCCTTTCATAGCATTTTCCCCACTATGATGGTTAATAGCTATTGTTAACATAATTGGATCAAGAATCAAGTAATGTGTGTGAGGCATTTCTAGGAAGGAGTAAATTATGGGTAAGATCTTCCCCTACAGTGGACAACCTTCCAAAGTAGCCTATATATGAAGACAAGGCAAAAAGTGTTCATTTGTTTGTTGCAAGGCTTCTCTTGCTTCCTGCTGCCGAGTGCTTCCACCCTATTGCTGCCATCCTTTGTTGACACTCCTTTCACTTTCCAACATGTAATAAACCCCAGTGACTTTCAAGAAGTCCTCCAGGTCTTCAGTGCCAGATTGGTATTCATCCACATGGACTGGGACAATACTGGGCTATCAGCCTCTCCAGAATGTAAGTAAAATAGGTATTGTTGGACCTTTCAGGCCATATCATAGCAATCTAATATATCCCCTTTGTAATATATCCTCATTCTTTCAGCTCTGTTTCTCTAAAGATCTTTGACTAATAACCCCACTCTGTAACTTTTATCTATCCATGTTATCTAAATATTTATTTTTGTGTCTGGCAATTTGTACCCCAGAAACACCATGGCTTCCTCTCAGGAACTGGTAACAGAACTTCTTGTGGCCATATGTAGGGCCAGACTTGTGGAGTTTCTTGGTAAAATGTGGGTATACATGATGTAATAAGTTGAAAATCTTTGTTAGCAAGCAGGTAAACTAATAAGAGATTGTGTATGTATAAAAATGAAGGCTGAAGGAAACAGTAAGGCTGAAGCAGGCATTAGTGAGTGGTACATTCCAGGTCCTTTTAGGCAGATCTTCGAGCCAGGCATTGTTTAGGCATATCTCTCAGACAGAGAAGTGAATGATGTCATAGTCTCCCTTATGAAATGTTATAGTCTCCTTAAAGAGGGGACTTAAAATGTAGTAGGAACAATTTATTAGTGTGGTTGTAAATAAAATATGTTTTATTTTGCTTGAACGATCTCAGAAGATCTGTTTCCTGTTCTGTTGTCAGGCAGGCATGTCTGAAGGGAGTCTCTGGAGAGTGTTTTGAGAATGGATCAGATATACATGTTTCCCTAGATACCACTAATCTAGACACAGCCCCAATTTAGACTGGGAAATGTTAAACCTTTTTAAAAATGGTTTTGGTTATAAGACCCACGAGAGGAAAATACAAGCATATATATATATACATATTTCAAACCAAATAGCATACGTTATCTGTTCAAGGAGTGAACATTTTTCATGTGTCCTCCATCAGAAGTGGGCTCCCATTTTATAAGCAGAAATCTTTTCCTTGCTCATTTCCATGGCAGGGTTAGTTCTGTTGTCACACCCTTCTGCTAAGCCTGCCTGAGAATAGCTCAGTAAACAATTGTATGCTTGGAAGATTTGCTTTGTGTAGAACTGATTTAAATGCATGTGTCTTTTCTTCCACTCTGAGTTGATGTCCCTCAACCACAAGTCCTTGCTTCTTGTGTGATATGTTTTGTACAAAAATGAAGGATGCTAAACTTTGGACTACAAGGAAGAAAACAGGGATAAATGTTACAGGATATGTGCATGTAAATATAGTCAATCCATGTAGCTTATAAAAAACTTTTTAAACATTCTTGATTGGGCACAAGTCCTATGAAACAGACAAGTGTCTGAAAGGGAAAATAACAGTAGCTGGAACCTACTGACTAATTACTATATACCAAGTATGGATTCAAATGTTTTTGTTATATTATCAATTAATCTTCACAATAAACTGTAGATGTTATAATCCTCTGTTTACAGGAGAAGAAACTCAGATTTAAGGAACTTGTCTAAATTACAAGAGCTAACAAATAATAGATCCAGCTGTTATGTTATGAAAGTTTGCCTCCCCAATAAAACAAGCCTTATAGGATGGAGAGACTGCTCAGTGGTTAAGGCCCCTGTGAAATCTCAGAATACAAGCCTTTGAAGTCCATAGTTCTCTCTACATTGTAGTCTTTCAAACTATCCCCAGAATGGCACATTGAGCTCTGCTTACATCATTGTAAAGCTTCTCTAGCCTAAGGTTCTAAATCCTTTCATGTCCTTTTCACAAACCAGGTAGAAATGACTAAAAGGTAAATTTTTTTAAACATGCACATGGTCAGGTTAACTGTAGCAATAATCCCATTGCTATTACCAATTTTCTGTTGCAGTTACCTTCTCTTTTCAGGGACAAAAATATGACTAGAAACAGATTGCATGTGAAAGGAAAGGATGTATTTCAGCTTACAGTCTCTAAGGGAAGTTTCATCAAGGCAGAAAAATCATGGTAAAAATAGACAGTAAGGCATCACTTCTTATCACCTCAGCTGTAAGAAAGCAGCAAGAGTGAGCTCACTGGTAATGGAAGCTGGATTATAATATTCTCGGACTTGTCCCCAGTGACACATTTTCTTCCATAACCCTCTACCCCCAAAAGACTCAACTGGATGGGTATCAAGTATGAAGCTTATTTCCAAACACATGAGGCAATGGGAACCATTTTTGCATTTAAAACATCACAGATATATATCTTCCTGAAGGTAGTGAGAACCACTGAGAGATTACATCTGGAAAAGTCATATGGGAAAAATCAATGAGGGGCAGGGCACCTCTTAGAAACCTATAATGCTTAATTAAGATGAAAAGATGAAGGCATTTTTATATAAGAGGCCATTATGGAAATAGAACAAATCACATAGGTGTGTGAGACAGTAAAGAGCTAGGAATTGCAAAACATGGCCAACTACAAATGAGGAGGGAAAGAAAAAAGCTCATGAAAATGAATACCCAATGACTATATTGAAGGTAGGAAGATGGCCTTCTTTTGTCTTTTATTTATTACGAAGTTTTACCTTATCTCAAATAGATAATCATTCTACCATGTTTAAATTGTCTTTGGCAAGTGTAATGGCTTGATTTAGGTGTCCTCCATAAACTTAGGTGTTCTTAATGCTAGGTTCCCAGCTGATGGAGATTTGGGAATTAATGCCTCCAGGAGGCAGTGTATTGTTGGGGGAAGGCTTATGGGTATTATAGCCAGTTTCCACACACCAGTGTTTGGCATACTCTCATGTTCCTGTTGTCCACCTTATGTAGACCAGGAAGTGATGTCCACCCTCTGCTCATGCCATCATATTCCCCTGCCATTGTGGAGCTTCCCTTCGAGCTTGTAAGCCATAAATAAACTTCTTTTTTCCCAGAAGCTGCTATTAGTTGGGTGATTTCTACCAGCATGTGAACCTGACTGTAACAGTAAGTTTATATTCTTTGTTAGAACAGAGCTTCATAAACTTTTTCAAGTTATATTTCCTTTTTGTTTTAAATATTTTACATAATCCTGAGAATTTAGGTATATAAAATAAAACATTTACTGGTAATTAATTCTAAATAAATGTATTTCAGACTTCTGGTTAAAATGGCATCCTTCTGACCATGCCTCACCTCAGGGAAAGAAAAACAAGAGCTTTAGGGTTCATTGGAATTTTTAGGGGTTTGCAGATCCAAGTAGACCTCTGGTGGGAGGGTGCAGAGGAGCAAAGTAGGGTATTTTCTGATTCCCACATTCTCAGGTAGCCCAATAGTCCCCCACCCTCCTCAAGCAGCTATCACAGCTGCAATTCCAGTTGCAGGTTCCTCCCGCAGGAACCACAGATTATATGGACCCAGGCCGGCAGGCTAATGTTCCCCTGGAGCTCCAGGCATGACTGTGGTCCCACTAGCCAGCAGCCGCCTATCACCTCCGTGGGTGGATCCAGGCCAGCAGGCTAATGTTTCCCTTGCCCTAAGCTTTCCCACCACTGTGGAGCTCCACACACAAATGCCCTCCCATTCGCCAACTGCCCCCCACAACCCTGTATGCACCCAGACCAGCAGGATAGGGCTCCCCTCTTTGTAGGCTTTCCTGACATAGGAGACCTCTATACACCACCACCTTCCCACCCACCACCCTGCCCTGTGCAGTCCAGGTGTTACTTCACTTCCTGCAGTCCACTCTGAACCAGGACAACAGGATATTCCTCACCCCTCCATCCCCTTTCTTGCCACCCCACCAGGACCACCTCCAATCCCCCCCCACGCTCTCACCTGTGCAACACCTGACCCTCAGTAGTCTCATATCCCCACCTCCTTTTGTCACAAGACCCAGTAGTCCCATCCATTCCCTGCTAGATGGTCCCAACAGACACACTGTTCCACCCCCTCACCTCACAGCACAGGGGAACCACCACACATTCCCATAACCCCCCCCACACACACACCACAGCCCAGCTACACCACCACTCTGCTTTGCCCCCCCCCCACTCCCCTTGGTCCACCTGACCATGCAGTACCATACCCCAAACCACCAAACAACAAGCCCCTTCACAAGGTCCTTGATCCCCTTCCAGAGCCTCAGGGGCTTCTTCTCTGTGACCAGGCAGGCCCCATTACCATCAGAAGCCTAGTACAAGGAAGCATAAAATGGAATGATCATTGAAGACACTTCAAGGGTAAACTATAGCTTCCTCCTAATTTAAATAAATTTACTATACTATAATGGGCAAGCCACAGCACTAAAGGAATAACATGAAAAATCAAATGCAAGTAAATCCAACAAGATTGCAAAGTCCCACAATGGATGTCTCTAATCAAAACATTGAAGGGACAATAGGATCAGAACCCCAAAATGAAGATATAAGCTATGCAACCCTGCCTAAACAAATCACAGAGGGCCAATAATTGTATAAATTCTGCTCTCACTAGACTAGATCTAAGAGAAAAGAATCATGAAGGGTTCCAAAAACAGTTAAATGATCTGAAGGAGAACAAAAAAAAAAAAAAAAAAGAGGACCTTAATAAGCAGCTGGCTAAGCTCAATGAAGACATAAAGAAATACAAGGATGAATTCAAAGAAGCATTGAGAAAATCAGAAAATGACAGGAAAAGGGAATTTGACAAAGGTATAGAAGTACAGAAACTGTACTGTAAAAAGTCAATAGAAAATACAAACCAAATTGAACAAGCTCCCAAATGTATAAAAGCTCTCAAGAATAGAGTCAGCCATGTGGAGGACAGAAAATCAGAATTAGAAGACAAAACATAAGAAACAGTTTGTGAATACAAAAATTTTGTGAACAGTACATGAGGGAACTATGGGATGCCCTTAAACATCCCAACATTCAGGTCATGGGAATACCAGAAAGGGAATAAATTAAAACCAAAAGCATGGAGAAATTATTCAACATTATTGAATAAATCTTTCCCATCCTGTCAGTGGCCTAATTTCTAGAATCTGCAAAGAACTCAAAAACCTAAACAATAAAAAGTCAAAAAATCCCACTCACAAAATGGGACAGAGAACTGTACTGGGAGTTATCAGAGGAAGAAATACAAACGGCAAACACACGCTTAAGAAAATGTTCAACACCCCTAATCATTAGGGAAATACAAATTAAAATAACTATGAGATTCCACCTTACCCTACTAAGGATAGCTAACATTAAAAAATCTAATGAAAACAAATGCTGGAAAGGATGTGGAGAAATAGGAACCTTCATTCACTTTTAGTGAGGATGTAAGATGGTACAACCACTATGGAAAGCAATATGGAGACTCTTAAAAAGGTTGACTATATAGTTACCAACAGACCCAGTTATTTCCTTTCTGGGCATTTACCCTAAAAGCTCCATGCCTCAGTTCAGAGACATTCACTCAACAATTTTTAGCTGCTCAATTAATAATATCTAAGAGCTGGGATCACCCAGATGTCCAACATTAGATGAATGGGTAACTAAGACGTGGTATGTCTACATGATGGAATTCTGCACAGCAGTAAGGAAAAATGACACAATGAAATCTGAAGAAAAATGGTCGTATTTGGAAAAGATCATTCTCAGCAAACTAACCCAATCACAGAAAGATAATCATCACATGCTCTTATTCATCTGTGGCTCCTAACCTGAATCTGCCCAACACGCTGACATACATAATAAGCATCTTGAGGACTGAACAATAGGGATGGTGGAGGGGAGGGTAAGGGTGGAGGTGGTGGGGGCACAAAAATGGACCCAAATGGAAATGATACCATAAAATCCTATATCCTGAAAGACGGACTAAAAGGTTGAACCTTTAGGTCCTTAGAGGGAACACCTGAATCACAGGGCCCTAGAGAGGGTATAATGAAGACTAACCTTAATCTTTTCCTTTTTCTCTCTCTCCCTCTCTCCCCTCTCTCTCCCTTTTCTCTCTCTCTTTTTTATAATACCTATCTTTTTCTACCTTCTTTTCCCTTGGCACTGGCCTGTAACTCCTCATACCAACATGTGGTTAACATCCACAAGGAGCTATTAATCAGAGAGACATACAAGATTTCCCAAAAGAAGACAGATTTCTGTCAGAGTATTTGATGACCACTAAAGGTTAGTGGTAAGACCCTACTGCTGAAGATACCATATACTGTTGGTACAGAATACTCAGTAACCTGGCTAGAATCTGGAAGAGAGTCTGAAGGTGCTACATGAGCGACTGGGGAAAAATGACCAACATCTGTCCAAACAACTCTTGGTCTAAGCTACTCAGCCACAAACAACCTGACATGATGCTTACACAAGTGCAATAGTAGCACACAGTCATGGTGGTAACCAGTTGCTCTAGATTTGGCAAAAGGATCTGCTCAGTGGAAGGAAACCCATAGCTGGAACTGGGAAGTAAGTCAGAACCATATCCAGAAAAAAGCCCACTCTCCAATAGCAAGCTCCCACCAGTCATGGGCTAAATCTATTAAATTATCTGTAAAATAATAATGGTTATCCCATTTACCTGGTGCTAACTTCACTCTCCACTAGAGAATTTGCTTCTCTTTTTCAGATGGAAACAGAACCTGAGGAGAGAATCAGCCCATTGCCCCTCATAAGGGCCCCAGCTAAAATCATAGAGTAATTGGGAAAATGAGTGAAAGTGCTGCTTTCTTTGTGAAGCTGGTACCAGTATAAGAGTTAAGGAGATAGACACAGAGGATACTCACCTCCTACCAAGCCAGATATCCGGAGACACAGAGGATCCCAAGACCTCATCACTGAAGTAGACCTAAAACGAACCCAACATGGCTCAGGAAAATTTGCATAAGATGGGGTGGGGGAGATTGTTAGAGCCACACATTGGGACATTTTGCACATTACCACTTCCTCATAACTGATAGCTACCACCACAATGCACTACCCACATTCCCCTATGAGGAGGGTCTCTTTGGAGGGGGGAGGACAGGGAGGAGGCTAACAATGGTGCCAACATGGCTGTATCCATACAGTGTACATAAATAATAAAAAAATTAAGACAATGAAAAAAAAAAGAAAAACAAATCTGCATACTAGTGATACAGCTATGCTTGCTTATTTACACATATATAATGAAATCTTGGCTGAGTAGATGCTTCTTCATGATGTAATGCATCTTCAAATTTTTCAATTTTGAACAATTTTTTTATTTTATAATTATGAGTACTGAGAAAGCTACTTTGCACACATATATAAGACAAATGATAGAAGTATATTTACAGTCACTTCAAAAGTGGCTGGAAATTCACTGAATGATATTTTCTTTAATAAAAATTCAAGTAATCATTCAAAACAACTTGTAAAAGCTCATATTGTAACACAATAAAATTCAAAGATGTACTTATGTGATTCATTTAGAGGAATGGCATTAACCACTAACATTTCTATAAGAGCAAAAAACTGTAATAAAAACACTCTAATTCAAACCATGATAGTCTTAAATCTGAGCTGGGGTATTGGACAGTATTGTTGACATTGCATTGAGTGATGGCACACCCATTTTAAGGTGTGCCTGTTGTATGTCCAGAATGAAGGCTGGCCCAAAGTTGTGCCATGCATCAGTGTGCATTGCCACAAACATTTGGATTCATTACAAATTTGATTTTGAATTTTTAGTTGTTGTACAGTCAGAAACCTTTTACTGCTGTCAAATTTTTCATAATCCCCATATTCAATTATGCTACTCCAAATGAGGCTTTGACACATATTTTTTAAATCTGCTTGAAAACAAGGATCATATTTAATCCATTCCCATACCCCTAATGATAAATATTTATTGTCAGATGGTGGAGAATGAAGGAATAAATTAGACACAACTTACTTTTCAGCCAAGAGCACATCAATTCCTTTCTTTGTCATTTGTGCCTCAGGCTACTTTCCCTGTATCAATTTAGACTTTTGCAAGAATGAGATCCCTTCAGGTCAGATTCTGCTTGAAGAGAATTGCTATTATTGCCACAGAAATGAGTATAGTCCTGTAGACCCATGACCTAAATAAAATCAGCCCATGGACAAATAGTAACTTTAACTTGAATTGAGAATATGAGGCCCAGACTGGTGGTTTGCTTCCCAAAACCCCTGAGGCCTGATTCCTACAGATACATCATTGCTAAACCATAAATGAGTAAGGTTGGATTTGAGAGAAAGCTGCAGATGGGTTTTTGTGTGAGAGGAGTCTAATAGATATTTGTTCTTATATATTTGTAAAAAAAAAAATCAAACCAGTTTTCATTTGTTATCCTGAGCTGAAAAGGACTCTGTATGTGTGTGGGGAGGGGGCGGGGAAGAGGGTTCCATGTGGGCACAAAAATGCACATATCACACTAGATAAATTAGCACATCAAATTATCCTCTTCTTCCTATTTCCCTAATTCTTTCAAACTCCTTTCACACACATAGGACCATATTTCCTTAAATGGGAAGCATTGTGAATTTTCTTTGACAATTGTCAAACTTGCAATTGTCAAACTCAACGAATGCATTTTGCACAACCTTTATTTTTTCTCAAGGTAGCAAACTGCAGCTCAACAGAACCGAAAAATTGCTTCTATAATATGGGGACTTCCATTTCTAATAACAGTACAATAGGAAATAATCATTTTCCCTTTCCCATTGAACATATTTACTGACCAAAGCAAGATACCAGCCAGTACTTTGAAGCTACTTATTTAGGACCAGGCCAGCCAAATAGAAAAAAGAATAACACAGAGAAGATTAAATAGTCTAATAACCACTTTTTCTACCATTATCAGCTCTTGCTTTTCACCTCTTCCTTTTATTTTTTTTTTAACTGAAAAAGCAGGGGACCCTTAGGATTCCCAAAATCTGTTTTTATAAGTAAGCAGTAACCTTATCAAAACTTTCCTTGTAATGTGTATGTTTAATTTAAACATACACTTTAAAGATATGGCAATTCTAAAGAGTAAAAGATCACAAACTTTTATGTGACCTGTATACAATATTGCCTTTAAATGACCATCAGCAGGAACTCTGGGGAACTATTGGCAAATATTTTTTAAAGCCATTGAAGTACAGGCATCATGAAAGGAGTTGGTATAATTTTTACACATCTGTACTATCAGCACTTTTCCTGGTTCCTGGAACAGAGTCGGTGCTTGACAATTTTAAGTTCTTTTTTTTTTTTTATTAATTAGTTTTGTACTCAGCGAATACAGTCAATTTGGTACCATTGTTAGGCTCATCCATGTCCTACCCCGCCCCCTGGCCCCTCCTGGTTGAGGTAGAGATATGTATTTGTGTGTTTACTTACTAAAAGATCTGCTATAGAGATGTGACATATAAAGCTATGAGAACTAGTTAAAAAATCTTTGTAAGACTACTATCTTAAGGTGGCATGCTGAAGATTGAAGAGCAAACAGGAAAAAGGAAAGCAAGTGTTGTAAGGTGTAGAGAATGTGGAAAGGACATGGCGCAAGCTAGAACTGTGAGATTGTCTTGGTCTGCCAGTTGCTGTTGCCTTTGACCTTAATGACATGGGTGTCCCAGAGAGCCCCAGCTGCTCATCACAGAGGCTGAAGGAGAACACAGGGGGGAAAGGAACAATGGCAGACCTTTCTAATGAGGCAAGCTTGTGCATAAGCAACATGTTTGAGATAATGACTCACTACTACTTCCCTTTCTTCCTCCAAGAACCTCTTTTGTGATCTACTCTATATAGAAATGGAAGTAAATTTTGAGAAATGTTCATTAGCCTAGTCAAATAAACATTTTATAGAGCCATGATAGTATATTATTTAATCATCACTGCCCTAGGAGGACAGCGTTATTATTCCTATTATATAGGTGGAGAAATTGAGTCCAAAAAGTTTGTGATGTCATAATTAGTAGCGGCCACAGTTCACAGTTGGTTGCATTGTTCCCTTCTAACTGTAGCACTACAGAAGAAAACAACATAGATGCTAATGGTACTCATCATGGGTGGACGAGAATACTGCTTCGGGAGACTGCAAAGCATGCTAATAGACATCGGAGTAGAACTGATATTGTTATATTGCTGGAGCACTGTTGTGTCAAAAATAGTTTTAGCCAATAAGACAGAGATTGGAGAACCTTCTGGTACCACCAAGAAGCTCTTAAAAGAGGGATCTTTAAAAAGTCCTCATTTTGAAAAACTAAGCACTAAACTGCTATAGGATTCCAGATAGGCAATGCCTTAACACAACTGCTGTTAGAAATGTTTAGCAGAATGACTCTGAAGTCAGAAGACCATATACTAAGATATTTAGCATTACATACTACAGAGAACAACATTGATTCAAACAAGTTGGAGCAATTAAATGAATATATAAATATTCATGAGATATAACTCAGGTTTATACAAAGCAATTGCATATTAATCAGTACTGCCCACTCAAAAGTTTCTCTCTCTCTCTCTCTCTCTCTCTCCCTCCCTCCCTCCTCTCTCCCTCTCTCCCTCTCTCTCTCTCTCTCTCTCTCTCTCTTTCTCTCTCTCTCTCTCTCTCCCTCTCTCATGTTATTTGTCCCTCTAACCTACAGGAGGGAGAAAGTTGTTAAGAACTGCCATTTCTCCTGAACTCATTCATCTTTACCTGCCATATATCATGCATGTTTTGATCAGGCTGCTGAGAAGTGAAGTTCTGATGGCAATTAAATTCCTTCAACAAGTCTCATATTACTTTAAAGAGGGATGTCTTAATGGTATATTACCATGAAATACACCTGCAGTTATGAGGAACTCTCTGTCTTCAGTTCTGAGTAAGAACAGGAAGGAATCATCCACTATGAAAGGACAAATTGCTCCATTTATGGAAATGATAAATAGCTTCAAAAAAGTAAGGTCATTTATAACAATAGGTGTCAGAAGGTTTGGAGAATGAACAATATATTGAGCCTGATGATCTCAGAGAGAAAGGCTGGTGTGTGACAGGTGGGAAGTCAGTCCTAGGAATGCTGCATTATTAAATTTGTCCTATAACAGGCTAGCAGCCAATTATAGTGCCAAGGTCTGGAAGAATCCTTCCATAGCTGATGGAAAAGTCAAGATGGGAGGGGCAAGGTTGGACTATTCTTTTACATCATCACACACCTGGCATACATAGACTGTAACACACCAGTTCACAACAAAAGAGCAGCCTGTTCTGTTCACCTCTCATGCGTTTCCATTTGGGATCACTATTTTGTCCTTATTTAGAACCTTACTGAGCTATATCTTCACCTTAACCAAGCTATACCCAGGAATTCTCAGAAATTGGTGGGGGCTATCAAAATGAAATATTCATATCATGTGGCCAAGTCAAGAAACCAGAACTCTGAAAACCACTCCAGGGATTTCCAATCCAGCACTACAGGTCTGCTGGAAATGTCATTTGCTTTACATAAGGGCAGGGGGCCACCAGATGTTGAAAGGGGACTGAGATAATCTGTTCTCTCTCACAACAGATGAACAACTCCCCCAATATCAGAATCATTTAAATTTTGTCTTATTATAACTTATAGTGATAAAGGGGAGAAGTCTCATTAACCAGATTGGATTAAAAAACATCTAATTTTATTGCTCATTTGAAAGTTGACTTGCTATTGAAAATGTGAGGAACATGGATATAATGCAGCACATGTAATCTTGAGGAACCAGGGTGAAGTGTGCCAAAGAGGAGCTTGGCTGTGCTTAAGCATTTGTTCTTCAGGCACCAAGAACAGGCATAATACAATACCAGCAGAAATCTAACTCATTCCACCATAGAATCAGGGGTCATTAGAACTAGTAAGGGGAATCATGGAGTAACTAATAATATACAAGAATTTGGTATGTTGGCATCTTTTTAGCCAAAGATATCCAGTGACATGGACATCTCCGGCCACAGCCCTTTCTATTCACTTTGTTTTTTCTCAATTTTATTAAACATTTTCCATGATTATAAAAAATATCCCATGGTAATTACCCCCCCCTTTTCCCCTTTGAAATTCCATTCTCCATCACATCCACTCCTCATAACAATAAGTCTCTCCTCTATTTGGATGCCATGATCCTTCCCTCCTCTTATGATGGTCTTGTGTAGGTAGTGTCAGGTATTGTGAGGTCATGGATATCGAAGCCAAATTTTGTCTGGAGGGAGCATGTTGTAAGGAGTCCAACCCTTTCTTTGGCTCTTACATTCTTTCCACAACGTCTTCCGCATTAGAACCTGAGCCTTGGAAGGTATGATTGAGATGTTACTCGGTACTCTAATTACTTCTTTCCAGCACCATGATACCTTCTGAATCGTCCCAAGGCCACTGCCATCTGAAAAGAAAAGATTCTCCATCCGAAGTGAGAGTAGCATTAATATAAGGGTATGAATATTAAGAGAAGTGCTTACTGGGCAGTTTGATAAGCATAGAATATACACTATCCAGACATCAGCAGATGTTACAACCCTAGGGATCATAACTACCCCTGTTTTAAGTTTTCAATATCAGGGATGTATTCACTCCCTTGGAGCAGGCCTCAAGTCCCAGTGGAGGGCATTTGGTTTCCACCATGAAAGACGTGCCGCTATTGCACCTGTTGGCTCATTTGGCCTGGCTGGCCAATTATAAGGCTTGCAGTGTCCACTGTTGAGTATCTTCACTGGTGGTGTGTCTTTATCTCATTCAACTGCATGTAGAATGGCTTCTTCCAGCTTTCTGTCAGCTGGTCTACATGGAGGAGGTTATCAGCTCAGTTCCAGCAGGATTTCTCAGTGGCCTTGCAGCCCAAGTATGTGGAGACTTCAGCAATAGGGTCTTACCATCTATTCCTGGTGGGAAACCAAGGGCCTTGGAAATGGCCTATAATGTTTTTGGGGCATCAGGACCTCCCTGGCCAACAACTCACTGGAAGGTATCCCATCTCTGGCACTGAAAATTTTCTAGCAATGATCTACAGCTCCTGAGTGTTCCATTGTCCAAAACTGAAGGATTCCATTTGATTTATTTATATCCTCTCAGATTTTGATAAGCCCTCCCTCCACCTTTCCTTTACTCAATCTCCTCCCCTGACCTCACTTTTGGCCTTTTCACCCCCATTAATCTATTCTTCTACTTACAGATTCACTTTGTTTTTGAAGACCATGAAAAGTTGGAGGTCTTTTTTTTTTATTTTTTTAATTTGATTTATTAGTTTTCTTTTCATCAAATACAGGCAGTTTGGTAGGATTGTTTAGGCTCATCTGTGATCTACCCTCTCCCATTAGACCCTTCTTGTTGATGTAAATGGGGTGTGCACTGTGGAGTTAGTCCCCAGTTATTGGTATGCTAAATGTCTCTGCAAATCATGACCCATCATGTGACTCTGACATTCTTTCCACCCCCCTCTTCCTCAAAATTTCTCTGAGCCATGTTGGGTTCATTTTTGGTCTGCTTCAGCAATGAGGTGTTGGGGGCCTCTGAGGCTCTGGCTCTCTGATTTGGTAGTTGATTTTTCTCCGCGTTGGTCTCCTTCCCCTTTGTGCTGGTATCCGGTTCACAAGAAAACATCACCCTTGCTTGTTTCACCAATTGTCCTTAGTTTCAGTTGGGCCCCTTTTGAGGTATGTTGGGGAAGCTCTCTCCATAGGACCTGCATCTATCTGAAAAAGAGAAGCAGATTCTCCAACGGAGAGTAAGTTAGCACCAAGAAAATTGAAACAACACTTACTTTCTTGATAGACAGATTGATAGGTGTAGGCCCTCTTGTTCCCCATGATTGATGATAGCTTAATATTGTAGCGTGGGCTTGTGTTTGGGTATGGTTCTGACTTGTTTCCCAGCTCCAGCTATGGGTCTAGTACCACTGAGGGGATCAGTTAGCCAAATCAAGAGTAGTTGGTTCCTCACCATGGCTGTGTGCCACTATTGCACTTGTGTGGGCATCACAACAGGTTATTTGTTGCTACTTAGATTAGACAATGAGTTGCTTGGACAGATATTGGTCATTTCCCCCAGTCGCCCATGTAGCACCTTCTGGCACTAGACACGCTGACTGTCTGGGGACTGACTCTCTCCTGGCTTCCAGCCATGCTGTTCCATTTTACGTGTCAGCTGCATATGGTGTCTTCAGCAATAGGGTCTTACCACTAACCTTTGGTGGGTCATCAAGTACTCTGACAGAAGTCTGTCGTTGTTTTGGGAAACCTTGTAGGTTTCTCTGATCAAAAGCTCACTGTGGATGGTAGCCACAAGCTGGAAGTGGGGGTTACAGGCCAGTGCCCACTAATAAATTGAGGAAGAACATAACTAATATACAAGAGTTAGAGAGGAGAGAGATAGAGGGGAGAGGAGGAGAGGGAGGAACAGATCATTCTCAGTGAACTTACCCAATCACAGAAAAAAAATCGACACATAGTCTCACTCATCTACAACACCTAACCTGAATCTACCCAAGACACCTTACATACTCAGCAAGCACCTCATGGACTAGACAATAGGATGGAAGGGAGGGTGGGGAGGACATCGAAGGGTGGAAAACAGTAATCTGGACCCAAACGGCATTGGTACCATAAAATTCTACTTCCTCAAAGTCAGACCAAATGGCTGAACCTTCACTAGACCTTTACAGGAAACACCTGAACCACAAGTTGGAGGTCTTTAAGATAAGGATAATGCACATTTCTCCTTTCAGGACTTCAGAAACAAAGAAAGCTAGGACCTTGAGGCATGACATTAGATTTAGTTTTCTTTTTCTCAAACTCATTTTCTCACACCTCAAATTTTATAATGTAATTGTTCAGTTATTTAAGTCTTCTATTTAGGTTATGTCCCTCAGGATAAAAAAATACACACAAGGATGATTAAAGACTGCATTATCAATTTCCATTAATTGAAATGAGTAAATAACTGTTGTAAAGAACCACATAACCATGCCTTGCTTTGTACATTCAAATCAAAATATAAACTGAAAAATCTACTTGTATAACAAATATATTTCTCAGCATACTCCATGGGTTTTATCTGTTTCCTGTGACTATTCTATATCTATCTCCTAATGCCTAACCTGTAGTTGCTAATGTATCCAGTAGTGTTCTAATCTCGCAGTACAGTTTGGGAAAACTCAAATGCCCATGTAGTAAGAATATAGAAATTTTCATTTTCATTTATTTTGATTTTTAACTTATTTACTTATTTAGTTTTATGAGAGAGAGGGAGAGAATTAGCACGCTAGGGCTTCTAGCCACTGCAACTGAACTCCAGACACATGTGCCACCCTCTGTGCATGTATCACCCTTGTATGTATGGCTTACTTGAGTTCTGGGGAGTTGACTCTTGGTTCTTAGGCTTCACAAGTAAGTGTTTTAGCACTTAAGCCATTTCCCTAGTCCAATTTTTACTTTTAATACCTTCACTGAAGTTCAATCAGCACATAATACCATGAATATATATACATATATATGAATCTGTGAAAAATGAGCACAAACATGCATTGAGCTTCTATAAAATGTGGTATAGGTTATGTGGTTCATACAGTGGAAAGTTCTGCCAGGTCTTGTCATTAGTATCACTCCATAGTGATGTACAGCTCTTATCTGGGTCTGTAGCATCAGGACACATAACAAGACTAATGGCCACATGTAGAAATGACTGGTAGTATCTACTTATAACAAATATCCATAAAGTTGGTGAATATATTTTATTGCTTACCAATTCCATTGGCTGGGAAATGAAGACCAGTAGAACGCTAGAATGCTCTCCTTCCCCCACCCTTCATAAAAACCTTTACTGCCAATCCCCCATGTGCTAGTTCTGTTATTCAAAAATCATCAAACCAGTTTAATTCCACTCATTACAGGAATTAAGGACACTGTCTCAGATCAAAAGAGGCATTATTTTTAACTTAGGCACTTTGTACCCCACATAGTTTGCCTACTACAACTTTTGCTTTCCTCAGCATTTTCTATAGAGAAGAAAAGAACAGAAAAGAAAAAGGTCTCATTAAATATCTGGCTTCTCACCCTATTGTACTATTATATACCATCATATACTCTTACATCCTAATTTGAGACATTTTACTCCCAAGTGACTACTTGGATTAATAAATTATAGAAGAATGTGTTAGAAACGGATCCTTAAATCCAATCTCAATTTCAGTGCTCTATCATGAAGTGGTGTCAAAATGAATCCTATGGGCCATAAACTAGGTCGTGTAAGATAGCCTGGAGAAACAAACACAAACATATTGTTTGGGTAATAGAAACAATGCAAGTAAAGCCCAAATACTGATGGTCAAAGGATTGAGCTACTCTATTGTGAGTAAGTTTACTATTAGACACCTCCACTTACAAGCAATTCTGAAACAGGTACTTCTGCTCAGCCTTTCTCAATCCCCCTTCCATCACCACCTATTTACAAAGTGCTGATGGAGTAAATATGTCTTATGATTACTGACAATGTTTTTTAAAGCATTTGCAAACTATGCTTCATGACAGCAACTTGCCAGACACCCATTAAGTGTTGCTGGCCTTCAAATACATTAAGGCATCTCTGGAGACTCTTTAGGAAAATGAAATAAGAACCTTCACTTTTATACTGATTAGAGCACTTAGCACAAAGGTTAGCAGAGCAAAAGGCACTTGAAAGTATTTGTGGGGTAATAGAATTCAATGAAATTGTTTAACAGTTCTCTCTGACTCTTTGCCAAAATTCTGGTGGGATGAATTAATGGAAAAAAATAGGATGGATGATATGTCTCTAGTGACAAGAGGAGAAAGTAGAGACTCAGTGAAGGTAAAATGACCAGTAAGGGTAATTGTTGACTATGGGTGGCTTTCATGCTCCAAGTATAACACTTTGGCTATGTAATCTTATATAGAAAATAAACTTCTGTTTAAAAGTTTATAATTGAGACAGAAAAGTTTGTTTGTTTGTTTTTTAAAGGTAGAGTCTTGCTCTAACTCAGGCTGACCTGGAATTCACTATGTAGTCTCACTGTGGCCTCAAACTCATGGCAATCCTCTTACCTCTGCCTCCTGAGTGGTGGGATTAAAGGCATATGCCAAAATGCCTGGCTAATAATTTCATTTTTAAAGGAAATTTGATACTTTTTAATCACCCAAACAGTACTGGAGTGATGAAAAACATCAGAATGACTGAAAATTCTAATTAAGTCCATTCTCATCTAAACAAATAGCACAGCTTTCACAACACAGGCTTTTCCATCTATCTTCACAGCCAACAGATCAAGTCTTATAACTAACTATGTATGACTTCTTAACAATTAGTGGTATTGAGGCATGTGCCTGTACAATACCCACTTGTACACATGTGGGTACCTGAGACCCAAGAAGAGCAGTGCAGAAAGGAGCAGCTGGGGGTGGGGAGACAACCATTGCTTATTGGAAGGTGCAGACTCTATTCTATTAGATGTGACCATTTGTCTGGGCTGACCGCAAACTTCCCAATGGCCTCTCAAACTATACTTCACCAAGACCTTCTTGTCAACACTCCTGTGTCTTGGAACAAGTTAGGAAATATTCTTAGTGCAAACATTCTTGTCCAAAGCCCCAAGACATCTGAACAAAGTAAACTCATGCATGTTTATTCCCATGACACGCATCAAAGGATTATGGCCTCATATAGCTCTCTATGAGAGCTAAATACATTTTGTCTCTGGCTAGGATTTGGATAACTTCCATGATATTTTCTAGGACTTTGTTGCACATATGATCATGAAGTTCTATCTTTCATCTATTTCAGATACATTTTAGAGCTTTGCAAATAAAATTCTTTAATATCTGCTTGTAAGAAATATAGAGATACAGACAACTGTATTACTTAAAGGTGTATCAGGAATTGAAAAAAGGAGTATATAATAAAATAAATAGAGTAATTCTGTAGGTAAAGTCTGAAGCTCAAATTACTTTGCACAGATAAGCTGTGGTAAACCAGTAATAACAGGCATAATATAGAGAAAGCTTTTTTAGCTTAATGAAATTCACTTCCTTGGCTCTACAACTTGTTTTGCTTAGGTGTTAAATTCACTTTATGCTAAGCCATTAGATATAGAGAAGAAACACAGCAGGGAAAAAGGGAAAAAGCTGGACAAACATGGTTTGAAAGTGAGTTTGATTTAAGCCAATGATGAAAAACAGCTACACCTTGGACCAAATGGAATGCAGCAGGCTTGAAAGTAAGGACTGAATCCACCCTCATTCAAATTTTGACTCTTGTTCTTTTATGCCCCAAGAAAACTTTCAGGTACCACTGGTTCAAGAAAATGAGACAACAAAACCATGAGCACTTTAAAGTATCTAAATAAGACTCTGTCCCAACAGTATTCATTCCAATTTTCTCTGCATTTGGATATTTGTTCAGAGTAAAAACTAATACTAACCACTTCATCTCCTCCAACCCCTCTCAGCCACTTTCCTTCTCCACATAGGAAGTATGGTTTCTTTTATATAACTGCTTCTGAATCTAGCCATAGAATGGAAGCTCAAACACATGTTCCATATTTTAGCTATACATAACATTAACCAAGGGAATATAAAATCTTATGTGTATATAATTAAGTATTAATATATTTATAATATTTTTAGATAAGACTTATATTTTCCTTAATATTACCAATGTAGAATGATAAAATCATTTATATTTCTAAAATTCAACATACAAATGACAACTAGAGATGAAATTTGCAAAGCAAAAAACTCCAGAAGTTATGCAATATATGAATTAGTTTTATGCCTTTATATCTCTACTCTACATGTTTGTCTATTATCAATGACAACAAAAGAAAGGAAACTTTATTCTATTAAGAGTTGAAACACAATTGCTTCCTTCTTGGTAGCATGAATGCTTTGGAAGCTCAATCCTCACACACCAAGATGCCTATTTTTTCTAGATATATGGGAATAGAGCTATAATGAGGCTAAAGTTTGTATGTGATAAGAAGATTAGTTTGACAATTGAGTCTGACACATAACACTGATCCTTAAAATGCATTGAACATATCTGGCATTTGGGAAATATGACTTATTTTCTCCCCCAAATGTTCTTCTCCATCAAACTTTTGTCTTCCAAAAGGATCCTTCTGTGAAGAGCT
Organism: Jaculus jaculus; assembly: GCF_020740685.1. Lineage (NCBI taxonomy): Eukaryota > Metazoa > Chordata > Mammalia > Rodentia > Dipodidae > Jaculus > Jaculus jaculus. The sequence goes on along the minus strand of NC_059102.1, from coordinate 75,279,175 downwards.
GTTCTCCTTTGCTGTGGTTCCTAAACGTCTGCCCATCAGATTCACTTGACTTGTTAAGGAATACTTTCCCAGACTTTACTTCAAACCTACTGAATCAGTATCTCTAGAGCAACATGTCTATGATGCAGTCAGTCCAACTGACCCAACATTTGCAAAACCAAGCAAACTTAGGGAATACATCTTTAGATTTTAATTGTACAAGATTTCTCCCAAGTATTGCACCTGAGATTTCAGTAGAAATCATGTACTATAACTTTGTGATTTGTACTCTTTTAAAAATCATTAAAGATCTGGGATTAAGGTGCTTGCCTTCAAAGCCTAACAACCTGGGTTCTATTCCCCAGTACCTATGTAAAACCAGATGCACAAAGTATACATGAATGCATCTGAAGTTTATTTGCAGTATCTAGAGGTCATGATGCACCCCCCCTCTCTGTCCTGCTTGCAAATAAATAAAAATATTTTTGTAATCATTAAAACAGGCAATATCAACTTGGAACTACATGAATTGATTATGTAATTGACATTATCTGGAATTGTTTTGGTCTTTTCTCACATGGACATCAGATATAAACACATATACACAAGGAGGGAGGAAGGGAGGAAATGAAAGAGAGGGAGATGGAGCAAGAATATGACATTAATTAATATAAACTATTCAGAATTAATTTTACTTTTTATTTCCTTCCATAGTCTTTTTCAGTTTTTCATAACTTCATCTAACAGAAGCAGTGAAATAGAAACTTTTTTCTTCTCACATATAGCAAGTAATTTCCCATTTTGCTAATTTGGGAAAAAACAAGAGTACTAATAATACCTGTTGCTATTAGTCAATTATTAATAAGCATGAACTGATATACTTGAGAAATGGTGCTGATGCATCAAAATACATGGGAAGAATGGTGACCAAGACTACTTTTTAGGAACCAGTTAAACAACCTATCACTATAGAACTTGTAACCTGACACATGAAGGCACCAAAATAACATCCTCACAATCAGATCAGATGCCCATTCATGCACTCTCCGATATATACTTCCTCTATTTAGGACTTACAAAGAAGACAAAAGAAATGTGGCATTAGACACATTCGTCCTCATCTTCTGAAGGGTTATAGTTAGTTATCCTGCTAGCAATGTTTCTCGAATCATATCTTTCCATACCATTAAAGATTTTTAATTTTATTGCTGCAGCTCTTATTCATTTAAAATTTTATATTCTATTTGCATCTTTCCATTTATTCAAAATGCACATTCTTCATACTGTGGTTAAGACTACTGGATCATCATCAAAGCATACTTTCTATTATAACTGGGCATATCACTAAATTAAATATCCTAGTCTCCACTGAATGTGAGGATTACCATGTATGTAAAACCTGAATCTATCCTATAAAGTATATGCCTAGCACCTCATAAAAATACTATTTGCACTTGCATATGACATCTAGTGTAATACTCAGAGGGACATTGGGAGCTACATATTGAAAATAGTAGAGCCACCATCACCCTATGTCTCTGAATTTCTCTGTTAATAATTGCCTTAAAATGTAAATACTGGTCCTGGACAAGAAATATGATTGTTCTGGATACCAGAACAAGAAGGAAGGAGACCAACACAGAGAAAAATCAACTCCTACCAAATAAGAGAGCAAGAGCCTCAGAGGCCCCCAACACCTCATCACTGAGGCAGACCAAAAATGAACCCAACATGGCTCAGGGAAATTTTGTGGAAGAGGGGGTGGAAAGAATGTCAGAGCCACAGGTTAGGTTATGATATGCAGGGACAGTTATTGTACCAATAACTGTGGGCTAACTCCACAATGCACGACCCATATGCATCAACAAGGAGGTGCCATTGGGGAGGGGGTAGGTCACAGATGAGCCTAGTAATGGTACCAAACTTCCTGTATTTGCTGAATAGAAAGCTAATAGAAAAATAAATAAAATTTTTAAAAAAGAAATATGATTGTTATTCAAGCCCCTGGAATTATATTCCATTTATTAGTATAACCTTGTTTACCCTTTCTTACCTATATATATATATATATATAGTTAACTAAAAGTCTAAATTACCTTGACACAGTCTGAAAATTAATTGACCTTATAAGTGTGCTTGTATTTTATATATTATAGTTTCACTTATTTGCATGTCAGTTATTATTACTTTTATAATTTTATTTTTATATAATTTAACTTTTTAAAATTTTATTAAAACATGAAATCTGTTAAGTTCTACAATTTGTTCTCTTTCAAAAATTTTATGGCATTCTAGTTCAATATTTTTGCAGAGATTTAAAATTAGACTTCTCTTTTTAAAGGCATCTTAAGAGTGTATTTATATCTAGGTTAATTTGGGAAGGATTGATTATCTTAAAATACTGAAACTTCCAACCATGAATTTTACTTTCAAAGTCCTCTTCCATTTACCTTTGCAATATTTCTATAGTTTTTAGTATTGCTATCTTATATGTGTGGTAATTTGAATATAAGTCCCCTTTAGCCTAATGTGTTTGTAATTAAGCCCCATATTTAATGCCTGACTGGTGGAGCCTTTTGGAAGTGGGGCCTTGATGGAGAAGGTGTGTTGCTGGAGAAGATCTTGGGTGTTCTAGTCTGGCCCTGCTTGCCACCCTTAGCTCACATGGCCAGCACATTCCTCATTGCTGTTAGAAAGATGTGATGCCAATTGTCTGCTCTCACCAAGCCTTCCCCACCATGATAAAGATTCTTCAAAACTGTAAACCATAAATAAAGCCTTTCCTTCCCAAAGCTGCTTCTGATATTTTGTCCCAACAATGAGAAAATAACTACTACACGTATCATTTGGTAAGTTTATTCCTAAGTATTTAAATGTTGTTTTACAGGGAGTTATCATCTAATTAAATTTTCTGATTGATTATTATAGTATACTGACCTTAAGTCTTGAAACTTCCTAAGTTAATGTTGATTTTAGGAGCTGTTTTGTTGCTTCTCCATCGTTATCCATATGAACAATTACAACTTTAGCAAATAAGTGGTTTTTTATTTCTTCCTTAACAAATGCTATACTTTTTATTTCATATAGTTGCTTCATTAGCCTGACTAGGACTTCCAATAGTATGCTTCAATAAGTGTTGTTTCTGATACTTTTCTAGAAACCACTGAGCCCTTCACCATTGAGTAGAATGTCAGTCATAGATTTTTAATTGATGTCCTAGTCCGAATGAGGATTCCCTACATTCCAAGTTTGGTGGCAGTTTTTATTGAAAAGGGACATGAAAATTCTTCAATCACCTTAAAACTTTAATTCTTTTGCATCTACTGAAAGACCATAGAGATTTATCCCTTTCTTATAATAATAAATATGATTATGAATCATAATAAATATGTGATTAATTTTCATATGTGCTAATGGACCTGCATTTCATATCTCATTGTAAACTATACTTTCTCACACACATTTGGGAAGAAGTCAGATCTGCAAATCAAAGACTTTACTTTTATTTGCATGAAAGCAGTTGTATTTAGGTCTAATTTTTAGTAATGTTTTTGGTGTTTTAGTAAGAGTAGTATTGTGCTCATAAGTTCATAAGCATTCCCTTTTCTCTTTTCTGAGAGTAATTTTATAAGATTGGTAGTATTTTATTATTAGATTGTTACTATGATTTATCCGTGAAGTCATCTTAATCAAGAGTTTAAAGGAGAATTTTCCAATCATAAATCAATACCTTTAATTCATAACAAACTTCAATTTTCTATTCCTTTACAGGTCAATTCAAATATTTGTGCCTCTCAAAGGATTTTTTGTGTGTACAGATTGCCAAATGTATGACATATAAACCACTGTTTGTATTTTCTTAGTATCCTTCCAAATATCTGAAGTATATTTAATTATCTTTTAGTACATTTGTAATTTCTGTGCTTCTTTTTGTTTTGATTAATTCACTAAGGCAGAATCTCTCCAGAGAGATTTGGTACTCACATTGTTTTTCAGTTTGGTTGGCAGATCATCAAGCCCAGCAATCTTATCTTTGCCCCTTCAGTTCTAAAATTATGGGTATGACCAGTCGCATGCAGGATGTATTCTGGAAATTGAACTCAAACCCCCATGCTGGTCAAACAAGTGCTCTTACCCAGCCTAGATAATTTCCTTAAAAATTAACTTATTTGCACATGTATGTTTGTATGGGCATGCCTATGCCATGGCATGTCTGGAGATTGTAGGATAACCTAGAAGTGTCCATATTCTTCTTACACCTTTGAGACAGGGTCTCTTACTGCTGAAAAGGAGTGCCAGCATAGCTAGCCCATTGAGATGATCCTGGGTCCACCTCACATTGCTGTGGGTACATTGGAATCACATACAACACTTTGCATCTAGCTTTAAGTGGGTGCTAGAAATTAAACTTAGATTGGAAGGCTTTGCAGACAAGTACCTTTTAACAACTCAGACATCTATTCAGCTTCAAGTGTGGATGGTTTCTATTAATCACCTATTTAAAACAATTTTTAACTTGATTTACCGTTTTTCCTCTGTCATATTCATATCCAGTGATTTGCTTCAGGGTCAGAGGTTGCATTATTTTTAATCTTTTTTTTGCTTGTTTGTTTTTCAAAGTAGGGTGTCACTCTAGCCCAGGCTGACCTGGAATTTACTATGTAGTCTCAGGGTGGCCTTGAACTCATGGTTCCTCCTACCTCCGTCTCCTGAGTGCTGGGATTAAAGGCGTGCACTACCACACCTGGCCTGTTTTGGGGTTGTTTTTTTTAGAATGTCTATGTTCACTTTTGTGTTGTTTCTATTTTTTCACTCTGCTGAAATTTCATGATTCATTGACGATAGATAAAAATTATTTCTTTTAAACATTGTGCTTATTTGCTTGTTTTCTTTGTTTCAAGTTAGGGTCTCACTTTGACCCAGGCTGACCTGGAACTCACTTTGTAGTTCTCCCATTGCATTTAACCTAGTCTAGAAAATCCCTCCCCAACATTACCACAGAGTTGCTTCCATAGCAATTCTAAATTCTGCCAAACTGTCATCCAGAGATTAACTATTTCAAACATGTAAAGTTTTGAATAGTTAGAATTTGAGGGAAATCTCACTGGATATTTTCTTGTGAGAGTCTCCAACACACTTCAATACTCACAGTGTCTGAGCTTCTCTTTCTAACACTACAAGCTAGATAAACACAGAATATTTTGCATACATTTCTGTCTGCTCAGCTCACCACTATGAAGTACATGTGACTCAGTGTAAAAGCTGCCCTGATAGGAATTCACCTATATAGCTCCCATTTTCCTTCACCCGTGTTAGCGGATTCTTGCTACTCAATCTATTCTGTTCTCTCTTCAATTCCTTTGGGACACTGGCTCTAGACTCAGTACATGTTTTTTATGTTGGCTAAATTTCTTGTGTTCTGTGTATGTGTAGTTCAGGGACCCAACATATAATTCTATATAATTTAGAGATATCATCACTGGTTCCTTCTCTTCTGAGATTACTCTGCTTTTCTAATATTCAGATTCTTACCTTCAAATTTCTCATGCTCCCAAACAGACAATATATTTTTTTTCTACTGCATGTCACTAAGTTCTGTGCACTACAAAAGTCATTACTTAGCTATAGTCTAAAAGCAATCGAGATGGTCACTGACTTGGACATCATGTCATCTCCCTTTTACAAAATAGCACATATTTTGTGCTATAGTCTCTCCGTTTATTCTGTCATGCAGGTTTTTTTAATTGATTGACCAAATTATAGAATTGTTTTTGCATATATCACCCATCTTCTATAATTTTTTGCCATCCAAAAGAATTCCAGATGCATACACCACTTTGTGCATCTGGCTTTACACGGGAACTGCAGAATTGAACCTGGGCCATCAATGTCCAATGAGTAAAGGGATTTTTCTACTTCTGCCACATGACAATTTATGGTTCTGGCATCTCTAGTCACTACAGATGGTGTTATGGCAAAAGCAGAGGCCAAAGAAGGAGGGAAATTTTAGTCAGAAACAGTACAAGTATCTAGAGGGAGCAGCCATGTCCCTGCTATAGGAAGTCATGCTTGACAACAACAGAGAGCTTTTAGGCCAGGGGGCTGTAGTGCCATTAGACATGGTAACACCCTGTTATTGAAAACATTGGAAATGTCTATTACATTCTAAATGTCTGTAACTACACTGAATTGTAATCTAACTCCCAATGCAATGATTTAGTAGGTGAGAGCTTTTGGATGGTGATAAGGTTTTGAGTCCAGAACCCACAATGAACAGAATTAGATACTTTACCGAGAAGACCACAGAAAGTGAATTCCTTATGCCATTAAGGACATAAGGAGAAATAAACAAGTCTTTACAAACAGAATTTATTGGTACCTTGACCTTGAACTTTCATGCCTCCTAAAATCAAAACATAGAAATAAATGTCTATTGTTTATATACTATCCAGATTATGGCATTTTATATGCTTTGAAACAATCTAGATGAATTAGTACAAGTCCACTTGGGAAAAGAAGCTTTCCAGGAACCCAGAGGCCTTCATTAAATAGTAGTATCAGGCAACATAAAACATACATATTTATTGTCAGGGTGACCAAACTTCAAATTCTGGGTACTGGGCAAAAATTCACCTGACCAAAAGCAATTTTAGGGAAGAAAGGTTTTATTCTGCCTTATGGCCTTGACAGATACATTCCATTATGGAGGGGTGAAGTCATGTCAGCAGGAGCAAAAGGTCAGCTGGGCATACTGCCATCAGACACAAAAAGAAAAGGACATAGAGGAAGTTGGGCTGGGCTATAGAATTTCAACGCCTGTCCCCAGTAACCCACTTCTGCAAGGTTCCACCTCTGAAATGTCCCACAACCTTCCCAAACACATGAGCCTGTAGGAAACATTTCACAAACCATAACAGGGCCTATGTAAGGATAGGTTCTAAATACATAGTAAACAATTGGTTGGATATAATTATTAACTGTTGGAATTAAGATAGATAAGAAAAAATATGCAAAGCTTACAATACCAAATTTTAGGAGAATGAAATATTCCATATAAAGACATGGAAGTTAAGAAAAGATGCATCTAAAAATATAAGCCATCATTTTCTGTGACAGCATCTGTTCATATGATATGTAAATAACTTTAGGTCATGTCAATATTTACTCTTTTCATTCCACTGAGTAATTATCTTGCCACACAGGTGTTTTATTAGTGCAAACACATTCACATGCCAAGAAGAACAGGAAAGTAGTAAAGTGATTAAGTAGAAAAAAAAACAAAAACAAATAAACAAACAAACAAAAACCAGGAGTAGTATTCTTTAGTATTTCAAGAAATGGGTGTCAACGCCTTGCTTTAAGTGGTGAGAGCACTGTCCAGGTAGTTCAGTAACAAACTCCATCATCGGAATAGAAGCATCACTAACTATATAGAGGAAAAAGAAGCTAGACTTATGGATATGTGAGGTGCCACCTTATTAAGAAAAGCTTTGAATATAAGGCCATGAAACACAGATTCCGTCCTTATAAAACAGGAAGATCTCTGCATGGTCAGGAGCAGGGAAAGGGTGATAAATACACTACGAGAAAATTGTAACATTAGAGCACTGTGTGACATGAAGGAAGAAAAGAGAAGCCCTGAAGCTGTTTCTCTTATGCACATATGAGATGACTGGATCAGGCCTGGGATGGTTACATGGGCAGTGAAGAGTGAACACACGGACAATAAACATGGATGAAATAATACCATGATTATTTCTTCTATATTCAAATCAGTCAGCAATTTCTATTGTCAACTTGTAAGATCAGTAATCAAGTAAGAGATGCACCAGTCACATAGGTCGGTTAGGACATTTCCAGTAATTGAGAAAGACCTTGGCACAGATGGGCAGCTCTTCCCGTAGCAGCCTTATATAAGGAATTCTAACAAAATCAGTGTCCTTTGCCTGCCAACATGCCTGTGCTTCTTGTTGATAAGTGCATCTACCCTCTCACTCCTATCCCTTATAGACACTAGAATCTAGCGTCTTTAGCAATTGCCTACCAATATGGACTGAAGAGTAGAGGCTCTCCAGGAATCATTCCAGGCTACAATGCTTGATTAAACTGCTGAGGCATCCAGCCTTGTAAACTTGCCACTCTTGGGTTCTCAGACCCTTCAACCTACAGGCAGCCATTGGACTTCAGTCTGAGTCCTATAAGCTAAACAACAATCCCGGTTCATAATGTATATTCATTCGATCAGTTCCATTTCTCTAGGAAACCTTGACTAATCCACTCAAGAGTCAGTATGTCTGTTAGTGCTTAGGACAGTGGATACTAGAGTAATTTTTAAAAAATATTTTATTTATTTATTTACTTGAGAAAGAGACGGGGGGGGGGGGGGAATGGGCATAGCAGGGCCTCTAGCCACTGCAAACTAACTGCAAATGGATGTGCCATCTTGTACCTCTGGCTTATGTGGGTACTGAGGAATCAAACCTGGGTCCTTAGATTTCACAGCCAAGAGCCTTAACTGCTAAGCCATCTCCCCAGCCCATAGAGTAATTTTTAATGTTTTTACCTTTTTTTTATTAGCTAGGTACTCAGTATATACAGTCATGTTGGTACCACTGTTAGCCTCCTACCTGTCCTCCCCCCTCCACAGGGAACCGCCTTGTTGGGGAATGTGGGTCATGCATTGTGGGGTTAGACATCAGTTATTGGTAAGAGACGATGTCTCTGTGCATAGTGGCTCAACATGTGTCTTTAACAATCTTTCCACCCACTCTTCTGCAAATTTCCCTGAGCCATGTTGGGTTAATTTTAGGTCTGCTTCAGTGATGAGGTCTTTGGAGCCTCTGTGTCTCTGAATATCTGGTTTGGTAGAAGTTGAGTGTTCTCTGTGTCTACCTCCTTCACCCTTGTGCTGCTACCAGGTTTCCCAAGGAAGCAACACTCTTGCTAATTTCCCCAAATACTCTTAATTTCAGCTGTGGCCCTTTTGAGGTATGATGGGCTGGTTTTCTCCTCAGAATCTGAGTCCATCTGAAAAAGAGAAGCAAATTCTCCAACAGAGAGGGAAGTTAGTTCCATATAAATGGTGTAACCTTTGGTTTTTTAGAAAGAATTTAATAGGTGTAGGCTCTCTTGTAGCTCACGATTGGTGGGAGCCTGATAATGGAGAGTGGACTCATTTTTGGATATGATTCTGACTTGATTTCCAGCTCCAGCTATGGGTTACGTTCAACTGAGCAGATCAGTTAGCCAAATCAAGAGCAGTTGGGTTCCCATCATGTTGTGCATCACTATTGCACTTGTGTATCATGTCAGGTTGTTTGCTATTGGGTAGCTTAGACCATGAGTTGCTTGGACAGGTTTTGATCATTTTCCCCCAGTCACTCATGTAGCACCTTCTGGCACTAGGCAAGCTAACTGTCTGAGGACTGACTCCCTTCCAGATTCCAGCCAGGTCACTCCATGTTACATACCAACAGCATATGGTGTAGTCAGCAGTAGGGCCTTACCACTAACCTTTGGTGGGTCATCAAGTACTCTAACAGAAATCTGTCTTCTTTTGGGAAACATTGTAGGTCTCTCTGATCAATATCTCATTGTGGATGTTAGCCACATGCTGGTACTGGGAGTTACAAGTCAGCACCCAAGAAGAGAAGGAATAAAAGGTAAGTAATATAAAAGAGATAGAACAGAGAGAAGATAGAGAGAAAAAAACGGATACAGGAGAAGATTAAGGTCAGTCTTCATCATACACTCTCCATGTAGGTGTTCCCACCAGAATTCAGGTATTCTCTCTAAGGACCTGATGAAGATTCAACCATTTAGTCTGTCCTTTAAGATGTAGGATGTTATGGTACCATTGCCATTTGGGTCCAGTTTTGTGTCCCCCACTCCCACCTTTACCCTACCACCCCACCACCACATTTCTATATTTATTTTATAATTGTTCTCCTTTCTTATGCCAAAGATGCATCCTTACCATGTGTTAGTCTAATGCTCTGAAAATTGAGCATATTTCAAAGATTCCAGAAGCCATTATATTTGCAGTACTCTCTATTATAGATTTTGTCATTTTTCTGCTCAGCTCTGCCTTATATGAATTTTCAAAGCAAGACATTTCTATCAGCCCTACTGCCTCCTATAAAATAAATATATAAGATATTATTTTCTGGTAACATATCTGATATCCTGGCATCATACAGGAACTCTGATTTTCCAACAACTAGAGGTTTATTCTGTAACACCAATAGGGCTCTGGCTTCAGTGAAATCTCTCTAGTGCCATGAGGCCAGCTGAGCTGGCTTCATCTGACTTCTTCTCTGCATGCTGCCTACATGTGCTCAGTAGCCATTAACACTAAGAATATTCACTCAGGAACCTATGAAAGGACAGCTCAGGAGAATAGACCAAACACCTGGAGTCCCTACATGGAAATTATATAATAATGAATGTAGCTTTGGAATCGTTTAGTGTTGCTTCCAATGGACCATCATGTCTGAAGTGCTTACTGACTAATAGCCATAGCTGTCTTTGATGGGAAGAGGTGTGGCCTTCTGACTAAACTTTGGAGTACCAGCCATGTGCTGTCACCACCATCCCCATTCCATCCCTGCATCCACAGGGTTAATCTTACTGGTTGAACAGACTGTATCAATATAGCACTGTGAGAGAGGTGCTTTAGTATGAACCCCCAGGTTCAGCATTAAAGAAGCCATATCACCAAAGCAAGGTGGAAATGGAGGAAAAAGCAGGCTCTATGCACAACCCTGTTGGAAGGTGCTCTAAGGAGAAGGGTCTTTAATGGCCCATATAGAAGTAACTGGGGTATTTAATGGCTCATTAAAGAAAATATAAACATAATTGGAGATGTGATTTTAATAGTAGGTTTGAGTAGGAAGATTTTTGGTATTAAAGATGAGCACCATTTTACTTCTATTCACTCCTTGTGGCCTCCCCATGCATCAAACTGGAAATTCTTGACCCTACATCACATCAGATCTAATGAGCCTGACCAATCATGACTTATTGGGGGGGGGGTGAATTGGGACATAGGCTAAAATACAAACATGAGCCTATTTGAGTTGTTCCTGATTGGCCATGGGAAAGTATGGTGAAAGGAAAAACCCTAAATAGCATAAAGAACATAGTGTTTGCTGACAGAGATACAGATTCCAAAAATCCTGTGCAACTCAAAAGTGAAAAGCAGATATTCAAAGAGGCTTTTTTGTGCCCTCCCAACTAGCCATACTTGGGTTTCCACAGGAAGCTGTAGAAGAAATGCCTTTCTACCAACAAGTCTTTATGTGGGGTCCTATTCCTTATGAATAACAATTTTTGGGACTCAGTAAAGTACTTCCCTTAAAAGTATAAGGATCTGAGTTCAATTCATAGTACCTGTGTAAAATGCATGCATTCATACACATAGAAGAATCCGGCATGTTCCGCTCAATATAAATAATCATGTAAATAATTTTTTAAAAATTCTCAACTAATAAAGCAGTCTTGAATATTGCAGTTGGTCATGAAATTTTAGTTCTCCCTCTAGCATTGTAAATGTCTAAAATTTTTCTAAAGGAAAATAATTATTACTGGGAATGTAGGGTTTCTTTTTGTGGATTCTTAGTCACGTTAAAAAAGAATTTAGACATTCACTCAGAAGAAAGCTCATGGACAATTTTATTAGCATTTGAGGGAAAAACAACAGGCAAGCTGTATATTTTGGTAGCTTCTGCAAGGAGGGAGCTGGATAATTGGAAGAGAGAAAGTCATGGTTTTTGTGTTACGGTTTCCAAGGCAGGCAGGCTCAGCAATGGAGTTCAGCAAAAAGCTGCACGGGGCAGGTGGTGTCTTCAGAGAAACAGTGAGAAAACTTAGATTCTTGGCAGCATGCTTAAGATTTTGACTTGGACCAAAAGAAGATATGTAAAGGGGAGAAGGAAAAGTTCTGTTTTGTGAGATAGAACTGAGATAAGTGGGCAGGTTTAGCAAGTGACGACCTTCAAGTAACTGCCTTAAATGACAGTTTCTATGGGTTTAAGTACATGATCCCACTAAAGGGGTGTATATTTCTCCCACGTCCTTAGCATATTTTAGGTGAGGAATCCTCCCTTAACCAGGTGATTGATAGACTCAGGTAGATTAACTGGAAAGAACCATAACCTTATGTTTATGGTAGCATACAATGAATTACAACTTTTCTCCCAGTGTGAGAGGTAAGTCTCTACTCAAAAAAGAAAGTAGCCTTCCCTCCATAAAGCTCTGATACTTACACACTCCTTATTTTGCCATGCAAAATGGAGGTGAGTTCCAAAGCTGCTCTCAATCCTCGATGGCCTTTAAACTTGCTAGTGCCTTTATCCCTCCCTAAAAGAACCATATGTACACACACACACACATACACACATGTACACGTGTGTGTGTGTGTGTGTGTGTGTGTGGTGTGTGGTATCTATATCATATTAATGTGTACTACCTGTGCATAAGTGTGCAGAGGCCAGAGAAGAACATTGGTGTTTTTTTATTGTTTTTCTGCTCGTTTTCTTGAGATAGTCTCTCTCATTATGCCTGAAGCTTATAGTTACTGATAACCTCAGACACTGAAACCCAGCTTCATTGATCTTCCAATGTAGGCTGAAGACTGGTATCTCTACAGGAATTCTCTAGGCTTATTGTGACAGATTTAGGCCAATGAAGTATCCAGACTTCTGGACTGAGCAGTTACTGGTTCTCTGTCTCTTCACCCTGCATTCAATCCTCCTGACTCCAGGCAGCTACTGTTGTACTGCCCAGGCCATATCCTATAAAATAATCTATTAGATTCCATTCACAGTACATATTCATTCTATCAGTTCTGGTCCTCTGAAGAACCATGACTAATACAGAAGGAATGCCATAAAAGTCTTTTTACAAAGCCAGCATTATCCTACTACAAAAATATAACTAGATAAAGACACAAGAAAAAAAGTATAGATCACTCTCCCTGATGAATGTGAACATAAATTTTTTCAAAAGAAACTTTGCAAACTGAATTCAAGAGCATATCAAGAGACTATTATTCACCGTGATGAAGGTGTCTTATTCCACAAATGCAAGGATCATTCAACAAATGCAAATCAATAAATGTAAAACATGACATAATTGGATTCAAGCACAGAAATCATATGATCATCTCAATAAATGCAGAAAAGCCTTTTAACAAAAACCAACATCTATTCATGAAAAAAGCCCTGAAGGAATAGGAGAAATACATTTAAACATAATTGAGGCTACATTAGCAAACCTATAGCCAACATTATACTAACCCTTACACTAAAGCAATTGCACTAAAATCAAGAGCATGCCAAGGGTATTCACTTTCTCTATGCTTCAATTATAGTGACTTTGTTTCTTTTTGTTTTTCCCAAGGAGAAGAAAGCTGCTCACTCTAAATTAAGACACACTTGGAATATATGGGTAGATACAGATGTTCCTTGTGCAGTTATTGAAGCAGTAGTGGAAGGTCAGAAGACAAAATTCTTTTCTTCACTTTTGTAGAATCATATCATCTTTATCTGTGCTTTTTACACTGTGTCTATTTTAGTCAGTCTCTCTCAACCAAAATTTTTTGTTTCTCTTGTAAAATAGGTAGAAAACAGTAGTCCTAGCCCAAGCTAGGTTAAACTTCCTAGCTCATCCTACTAAAAGAGAAACTGACCACTGATTCTAAGTCTAGACTTCAAAGAAGAAAAATCAGAACTTAGCGTGAGTTAGCCTCTTGAAGTTTCTCTCCAAACTACTTACTCCTTTGTGGATGAGAAGTACATAAAACAGATAAATTAACTGATTCAAAACTCACCTAAATTAGTTTGTGTGGTTTTGAAAAATCTATGGTCAATCAAAGCTCTTTAATGTTGCAGAAATTAAATATTAGAGTAAATTTGTATTTCATAATGATTCCTATAAGTGGAGAATTGAATTTGAGAGTGAGCTGAATATAAAAACAGTAATCTTGGCCTTCCAAGGAGCCCGATCTTGTATAAGCAGTTGCAAAAGATGTGAAATAATTGTGACCAGCAAAGAAAATAAAATACCATGGGTTGTTGTATTTCAGAATGTGATGCAGTTTTGTAGAGATTGTGAGTAGAGCTTAAGGATCTGGACAGAGTGAGCATGTCACTGTCTTTTGCTATATATGGACAGAAGATTATTTGTCTTGAGTTTATCTTTTCATTTACCATTATCACAGAACTACTGTCACATACTTAACCTGTGAAGTTATGTTTAGGTAAATGGTCACATGGGGTAGTGGAAACACCAGAATTTAATTTATAAACTATTGGCTGGCTTATCCTCACTTGGCCACCTGTCAGCTGTGTGATCTTAATTAACCTGTCCAAACTTTACATATGACATCATCAGAGTTTTTCCAAGTCCAAAGCCCAGAAAAATGGTCTGGAAAGCACGAATGATCTCAATACAATGTGCCCTGGAGGCTTTTATGACCTACATACTTATAACCTCAACTCACACCTAATGGAGAGGCCTGTGGTATCCAGAAATCTCAAAGGAGAACAACCAAACTGGTTGAAGCAGTGAATGCTTGTAATATTTCTGAGTGAACAGAAAATTTAAGTGGAGAGAACACCTGCAGTTGATTTAGATGAATAGCATTGGGGAAATTCTGAGTGCTCAGGAAGCAGAAAGCTCTTTAAAAGTGCAAATCCTTATTTGCTCAATAGCATTCTAAATATTACAAATAATGAAATCTTTCTTTTATGAGAGTGAGAAGAATTTTTAGAAGGTATTAGGCTGGTGTGTTAGTCAGGATTCTCTAGACGAACAGAACAGATATAATGAATATATATGTATTATGATATATATTGTATAATATATATATAAAATATATATATTGTGTAATATATATATTATGATATATATATATATATATATATATATATATATATATATATATATATAACTGATTTGATTAGATTGATTTTCAGTATTTTGGCTGTGTAGGTCAACAATGGATGTCTGCAGAATAGAGAGTGTGAGAACCCAGTAGTGCTTAGTCCCCAAGGCTGATACTACAGAGGTCACACTCTGGCATGGAAGTCTTAGAGAATCCCTCAAGGGACACTGACCTTCAATGCACATGGGAAGGCTGAAGAAACTGGTTCACATGCCCATGATGGTTATACTCACTAGCAAGAAAGGTGCTGCTACTGGAAGGGCTTCTGACTTTGGTGAAAGGCCTTCCTCCCTCAGGTAATCCCTTCCTCACAGACACAAGAGGCATTACTTAATTTCTGATCTAATTAAATTGACAAAAGAGATTTATATGTCATAAGTGTACCCCTTGTCAACCTGACACCAAAGCACTTAGCCTTATGCTGAACTTAATTTCTAAATAAAGAAAATAACTAATACAAAAGCAGCATGGGAGGGAGAGCAGCATAATCCAGGGAAGGAAATGTGACTTAATGCCTTTAGAGTTAAAGCTGAAAGCACTATGCCAAGATAACATCATGATATGAAGCCAGAACAAGTTGCAGGAGTTGGGGAAGAGACACAGGGACAGAGAGAGAGTGTGGAGATGTGAAGAACAAAGTGAGGTGGTCCAGCTTCTAAGTTTCTAGTGAAAAGAGTGCATCTGCCCATAAACTACATAGGAGAAGCCACAGAGGTAATGGAGGGCAGAAATATAGAAGATCTTTTGTCCTTCAGGGTCTCTAAGGAGAAGCTGTTCTTCAGTACCCTACCCTTAGGTAGAACCCAAACTATAATGCTTTTGGTTACTTTGCAACAGAGGGCTGGTTATTACTATCCTGTCTGGCCCAAGTCTTGGACAAATGGGGCCTCTTAAAGGTGCGACATCTGCTTTCTTACAATAATAATTCCCATCTAACATGATGTATCAGTTTCTTTCTCAGTACTGGACCAAAATACCTGATCATAAACAGCTTATGGAAGAAAAAGGGGTAGTTCAATTTACAGTTTCAGAGGGTAGAGTCTGTCATGGCAGGGAAGGAATAACAGAAGTTAGAAATGAACCCTATTGCATTGCAGCACAGGAAGTAGAAAGGATGCAGAGAGAGCAATTAATACATAGGGCCCTGCTGCAACACTTCAATCCTAGTCTCCAGTGACACAGATCCTCCAGAAATACTGCATGTTCTTAAAATTCCATAGCCTTCCTAAACCATGCCACCAGCTGTGAACTAAGTGTTCAAATATGTGAACCTTCAGGGGACATTTTACTCTCAACCACCACATTCCATACTTGACTACAACCAGCCCTATGGCCATCTCATGATTCAAAATGCACTCAGTCCAATATCAATATCCCCATAGATTTTAACCTCTTCAAAAACTCAAAGTCTCATCTGAGACTCAAAACTGTCTCTTTATTGCATCTTGTAAAACCTAAACACAAGTTATATACTTCCAACATATAATGGCAAGGAGTAAACATTCTTGTTCTAAAGGAGTGGCAAGGGGACACAGCACAGAAAGATGGGATTAAAGCAAAACCAAAACCCAGCAGGTAAATACCAATTCCTGAATCACCATGTCCAATACCTGGGACTTGTGAAGAAATAAACTGGGCTCTAAAAATCTTGGGAAGCTCAATCCCTTCAGGTTTGCTGGCGGTAGCCTCACTTGTAAGCTGGATCTGCCTCAAGCCTTCATCTTGGAGGATATCCTGTCATCCTTGTATCTCCAACATTCTATGGTCTTTATTACAACTAAGGGTTCACCTTCATAGTTTCATACCCCTCAGAGCCTCAGTGCAGGGACTGTGAATCTCTTTCACATTTTTTAGTTTCATCTTGTATTTTTCATGACTCCAAAACCAGTAGCACATGAATGATATTACCACATTTTCATGCCATCTTGGTAGGAAGCCTGTCACCCTGGATAACAACTGAGGTAGCCTCTGTTTGTTGATCTTAGGGAAGAGAGAACTCCTTTAGCATTAGTACTTTAGACCTTTCTGTTTCAAAAGAATTGTCATTTTTGCTATCTAGAGCCTTCAAAGGGTTGGATCTTGCCTTTGGGGTATTGTTCCTATTGTCAAAGTTGCCTTCTTTGTGATAGTAGTAACCCCTTTAATAATTACAGTGAAAAAGGTTACCGTTTCTGTGCCTGGATTATAAACTTGTTCACATTTATTTTCCTGCCAAACTTTATAATTTTTTTGTATCATTTGGCTCTGCATTTTGTTCTTTTTCTCTATAGATCCAAATACAACCAGCAAAGAGAACCCATACCACAGACCCAATGCTATTCTGCCTGGAAATTTTCTTAGCAAACACATTATTCCATTACTTTTAAATTCAGCTTCACTCAGGTTTTCAGGACTTGTATAGAATGCAGTGAGTTTCTTTGAGAAAATATCATTAACTGCTTCTAGCTGAGTTACTGATAAAGACCTTATTCCTCTCTGAAACATTATGACCAAACCATTACAGTTCTGTCATCCTTCTGATTTTCCAAAATCCTGCCAGAATGGCTCATTAAGCTCTTCTTAGAGCATTGTAAGGCTTCTTTAGTCAAAAGTTCTAAATCTTTCTACATTCCTTCTCTAAACCAGCTCTAAAAGACTGGGCACCACATGATCAGATGTATAACAGGAATGATGCCTCTAATCTCAGTACAAATTTTCTATTATTTTTTTTTAATTACTGGAACAAAATGCCTAACTAGAAGCAGTTTATGGAAAGAAAAGGTTTTACTTTGACTTACAGTGTCATAGGGTAGAGTCCTTCATAGTGTGGAAGGCATGGCAAAATCAGGATGCTGGTGTCATATTGTAGCATGTGAAGCAAAGGGAGGAAGCAGAAAGAAGAAAGAGCATGTGGGGCCTGCTTATTACAATGCAAGGTCTGCTGCCCAGTGGCACACTTATTCAGTATCCATATATGTGAATTTATAAGTATACCAGATGCATGGGCCACTTTCTGCATCTGACATTACATGGGTACGAGGGGATGAAACCCAGGCATTTTTTAGGCTTTGCAAGCAAATGCTTTTAACTGCTGCACCATCTCTCCAGCCCTTATTTCATAATTATTAATGCCAGATTGGGTAAACTGATCTAATTGTTCACTTACATATAAAAGCGATTTGCAAAGAATGGCAAGCTATACACCACCCAACACTGATTTCCAAAATTAACAAAAAGTGAAGCCATCAATGGTAAGAAGTATTCATGCCCAGACAAAGATATTCATTTCTGCCTCCAAAAAGCATTTTTTTTTACTGCAATGTAAACACTGTTGTTAGACACTGTTTTGGTTATCCCTGGAAACTTGGTTTTCATCACCATTTTTGAATTTGGCTGTTTCATCTCGTATGTATAGAGCTTCTTTAGTAAAAGCACCTCGCCTGCAAGCCCATGGCACCTGGTATTCTCTGCCTGCTTTTAAAAGGCAGCATTACATGTCCAACTCAAAGGTTCCTATGTGATTACAAAGGGATTATGTCACTGGCCTGCAGTGCATTTCCCTAATTTTTTGTTTCCTGTAACTGTGACACATAAGTATGAATGCACAGGCGAACACACTATGTGGAACACTTTATACAAGTTTTCTAGCTGACACCTCTTCATGATCCTGTGAGCTATGCAATATTTTTTCCTCCATAGTTGAAACTAAATAAACCATTCTGCCATGCCCAAGATCACAAGGAGCAGATCTCAGTTTGAATCATTTTTATTGATGCTTTCAATGAACATATACTTCCAGTTTTCTCTCTGAAATACTGTGTTCAGCCTCATTTCATGGATGTAAATCTCATGTCCAGACAGGTAAAGCTAGCTTTCACAGGAGACCAGGGCTTCTTGAATCCAAGCCTAGATTCAACTCTCTGATTTGAAATTGTTTTCTGCATGCCTATTTAACCTTTGTAGTTCTTAGAAAAGTAATGTGTTGCTTCCACAGTGTTTTAGCAAAAATGACTAAAGACATCCAGACGATAATAAAAATGACTGTCTATCATAAGAATAGCCATCACTTGATGCACTATGCAGCTCGTATCACAGAAAGGATTGGGTAACAGGGAAAGACATATGAACCTCTGTGAAGCACATTAAGGAAGGCCAGGCAGGAGTTGCAATAGATTTAGATAAATAAACTCATTCCATTTCTCTCTCTTAAATACCTTCTGAAACAGAAGTTAGACAAGGCACAGTGACTATCTCCAAGTGATGCCAAATAGGATATTGGAAATCACTGACATAGCCAAATGTCTTCATGGACAGTATGGTGTTTTCTGAGAGCTGTGACCTTGCCAGAGATGGAATAACTATCAGAGTTGAGTTTCTCATGTATGTATGTGAGTGTGTGTGGGTTCTAGGACAGAAGGGAAAGAACTATCTCAGGCAAAGAAAATGTACCTTTATCATGTGTTTGCCTTCACAGAACTTCATTTTAGTATATAAAATTTCATAAATAAATTAGCAGAACAAGGGTGTAGGGGCATGAGACAAGAATAAACGTTAAGAAATGGAAATAACTACATTGCAGAAGCAATGATATGTTTAGCACATTTACTCATTTTTATGCTATTTTGAAAATGTTTTTAGGGGCTGGGGATATGGTTCAGTGGTTAAAGGCACTTACTTGCAAAGTCTGATAATCTTAGTACCCACATGATGTCAGATGCAGAAAGTGGCACAAGCATCTGTTTTCAGTAGTAAGAGATTCTGTTTTTCATAGTTGTGCATGTGTTCATGAACACACAAACACAAAGAAATAAAAATATTTAATAAAAGTGTATTATAAGAAAAACAGTATTTCTATAAGTTATTATCAACTATTTTCCTATGCTAATCCAGCTATTTTATTCCATACAAAAAAAAATCACACCAAGATGAACAGAAGCATGTGTATGAGTGTCCAAACACATGACATTTAAGATCATTCCATAATCTTGATCTACCCATTTCGCTTGATACCCCAGCCCATTGTATCACATTCCCCTAAGCATCTTATTATCCAGCAAGGCAGGGCTTCTTGCTTTCACTGAATGCCAAGGGAACTTCCTTTTGCTAAGTAATTTTTGATACTTTGGATGCTTTTCCTTTCCTCAAGCTGGAAAAATCTCTGCATACATTTTATGTCCAGCTTAAATACTTCTTCTGTGTGAACACCCTTCTATCTCTACCACCCTGCCTTCACAAATACATACAGCCTGAGTAGATGAATTATGAATATCTTTATAAGTCCACCTCTCCATCCTATTAACTCCATCACTACTCTGCAAAGTTTCAACTCTTTCAGAGCAAAGGCTACATCTTACATGCTATACCTTACCTACTTCACTCTCACTTGCTTCTTAGCATCTACTGAATGGCAAGACTTTGAAGGAGATTTATTGATTGAATTTATTTGATTGATAAGGTTGAATGAACACATTTACCTATCTGTTGCCTAGCTACAATGATTCAAATATATTGAATTAATCCAGTATTCTTCCTAAAATTATATCTTTGGTAATGTTTCTATCAGATCTTCCCCTGTATGACAATGACCGAAATCAAGTAAACCATACAATCATTTGCAAGCGTTACCTTCAAGTTCAACATTCATGTTGTGCAGTTTCTATTTACCCCTGTGGTAGTTCAAATGTGATATTTTAACATATGGCTTCATAGACTCAGGTGTTTTATTAGAATTGAGCTTGCAACTTCAGCTTCTAGAAGGCAGATTCCTGCTGCCGAGTGTATGTGTTGGTGGGAGGGGGGAGGGATGCTGATGGTGGTGGTTTTTCTCTCTGCTATGCTGGTGGGTGATAGAGGGAGCCAGCTTCTTCTGCCATTGATGGAACTTGGCAAACCTGAAATAAATCCCTTCCTTCCATAAGCTGTGTCTGGTTAGATGCTTGTCCCAGTAACATGGAGCTGAATGCAACAATCCCTGTAAATCTACTCTCTATCTATTCATGCCAGACTAAAGTCTAAATGACAGACTATTAGGAATTATATCACTCAGGCTGTTTTTCCTCTATCTCTCAATTAATGGGAGATACTAACAGTATTTGAGAAAAAAACAAGGGGTGAGAATAGAGGGAGTATGTGCCTCCTTTACTAACTTTGCTGGAATATTGTTGGTCAATGCCTTAAATCCTTTATCTACCCACACAGATCATATTGGACAGCCCTTTTACATGAACTAGTTTTCTGGTGGTGCTGTACTAAATTATTACACATACTATGACTTAAAACACTGCAAATTTATTACCTTACAGTTTTATAAGTCAGAAATCTGATACAGATCTCAGTGGGCTACTACTGAAGTGCTGTCAAGACTGCACTAAATATCTGTGGTGTTGGAGTAGAATCCATTTCCTTACCATTCCCACAATTGAGGGCTTTACCACATCCTTTATAACACCCCTTCATCTTCACAGCCAGCCATGTTAGATCACAGTTTTCTGAACTGTTTGTTTGTTTTTCATCACATCACAGTTTTCTGAACTGTTTGTTTGTTTTTCATCACATCTTACTCTAATAATAGCAGAAGAAGTTTTCTATTTTTAAGTTCAGTGATTAGATTGGGCCATCTCGATAATTAAGAATAATGAGCCCATTTCAAGGTCATTGAGTTTAACCAAATATCTAGAGTTCTTTTCTACCATGTAAGACAACATTTGCATAGTGTCTGAGTATTATGGCATCAACATCTGTGAGGAATCATTATTCTTACTTTTGCATAAGGGTTTCACTGTTATCCCTTCTAGTAACACTGTTCTTTTTATGTGACCGGGAAGGCCTAGAAATGGCAATGGCTTCTTGAGATTGCTAATCCCTGGGTCTTCAGCATTCTGTACACTCTCCCTGAGAGAACATCCCATAACCTCATCTGTGTACACAGTTTCTTCATTGAATTAACACAATGATCCATCACCTATCACAGATATAACTGGTTGGCAAGAGTTCTGTTGGCATCCTTCCAGACACTATCTGGATTTCAGTTGGAAAGTCATTGATGAACTCATTAGCTTAGTAAGATTGCTCTACTATGTTTTGAATTAGGATTACTTCTACCCACCACTTAGTTTTCTTATGTGTCTGTGTGGGTGAAGAGTAAAAATTGGTTGTCATACTTGGGAAAAATGAAAAGTTGGCTCACTTAACAAAGCTAATAGCTGGGAATCACAATTTTTGGAAAGTAAAAAGATTTCTCAGCACTTTATCCTGAACCAGAAGAATTAACAGCATAAATTTCTGCTGAAAAGTTGAGTCCTACCAACACATTCTTCTACTTCTTCTACTTCAAAGACTCATTCTGTATCCTTCTAATGTGATATCAATGCCATTGTTTCCTAAGGTCATTTGTTTTGGTAAGAAACAAACCTGGGCTTGAATTTCAGCTATATGGAGTCTCTAAGCCTTGGTTTCCTGAAGCTGCAAAGAAACCATTCACAGGGTTGATGGCAAATTGAGTAGGCTACATAGAACTTGACATTGTGCCTAGCGCTTAGTATGCTCAGTAAGTTATTAATAGTGGTCTTAAATCCTCCTAATTTTCAAAGCTAAGATCAAATCCTCATATCCAGAATTCCTTACTAGGTGTCAAAGATAGTTTTTTTCCCCTTTAATTCTTAGAATCCTTGTAGTTAATACAATAAATGTTCACCATTCATCTCTAGTGATGGTCATAGCCTCCTTCAGAGTAAAACCCATGACATCTACCACCATGGTGTCTCCTGTGCCTAACCTAGTGAGAGTGTAGAAAAAACAGGCAGCATTAATCAACATGGTATCATCAATGGATTGCTATCATATAAAATATAGTTACTCAGTCTTTCTTCAGTTCCCACTTTTTCCTATGTCATTCTTCAGAAGCAGTAAAATAAAATGCATTTGTACATGGAGACTTCTTCCCTCCTCATAAATCCATAGTGTTCTCTTGCAGTTTTCCCAGCATGGAAAGTGTTCTCACTTGTGAATTTAATGCTCTAATAGGTGTCAGAATATGTGCTATAAATTTGACTTCCACAAAAGTGACATCTTCTTGACTCCTTACATTAAAATAATATAGATTATTCTGAAGGAACAAATTATCCCAAATCTCAGCTCCTGCTTACCAACTAAGATAATAAGAGGTTTTTGTTGTTGCTTTTTATTTTTCTTTAGTTACATACCTGCTGCAAATCCATGTGACTCCCTAGTGCAACTTTCTGACAATCAGCCCCTCTTGAATCTAGGTTGAAACGGGACCTTCTAGCTTCTAGCTGCTGGAACAAGCTGTCCTTTAGGTTGTTGTGATAGGACAAGACAATACTACATTCTGTCACTATCATATTTAAATCTTGAAGTCCAACATTGACACATTCTCTTTACATCCCAACGGTTAGAACTATTTTATAATGGTAAAGGGCCTATTGAATTATAATCCACACACTAGCCTATAGCCTTTATAAAGAGAGAAAAATCAGATAAAAAGCAAAAATTTTATCTTTCTATCTCACTTCCTAAGACACTGATTCTCATTGTGCTCCACCTATACTATAGGCTCCATAAAGGCAGATATTTATTTAATTTTTTATTATTATAGAAAGTATTTATTTATTTTTAAAATTTTTATTAGCACTTTCCATGATTATAAAAAAATATATCCCCATGGTAATTTCCTCCCTCCCCCCCCAAAGGCAGATATTTAAACTAATAGAATCCTACTTCTATTTGCAAACATGTCTCTAACACAATTTCTGGCATATTACCCAAACATACTTAATTTCACTTTATTGTTTCTCAAATAGTTACTGAATCATTTATTCTTGCCTGGCATCATTCTAGGTGATCATGATATGCTACCAAGCAAAATATATACATATCCCTAACCTCTTGGAACCTACATTTCAGTATGAAAGGAAAACAAACAAAAAAGTAGCTATAAAGTGGATGTGGATGAATGTTACAGAATAAATACAGCAAGGAAAGAGGTTAATAAGCATATGTGTGGAAGGACTCACCCTAGATAATGGCTTTGTGCTGCCCAGCAGGGATGATACCCTAATGAGAAGTGAACACTTTTAGCTGTGGCACACTTAAACAAAAATCAGAACTGTAGCAAGACTGCTCAAGGAAGACCCCAGTGGTGAGACTGAGAGTGCTGTAAGGAGAAGGTGAGAGACTGGTGACAATCAGAAAATAACCAAGAGTTTTGGAGTTCCTTTTCCACTCCTGAGAATAATGGCATAGAGGCCAGGAAATAGTCAGTTTTTGATTTTTCTCCCATCAGAGGCATGGAAAGTAACAAGAGGACATTTTATCTAGAGTTCATCGGCAAATTTAATTGGTTGTCTCTGTCATGCATTCTTAGCCATGTTTTTGTATTTTATTTTTCTGCTCAAACAAAAAGCCTAATAGCATCTGTAGAGTCCATTAAAATGTCCTTTTTTAAAGCTATTTCTTAAGGCTACATGTACTCTCTTGACCCTAGTGTGAAATTTCTACTTTATGAATTGTTAGAAAAAGACCTTTTATAAAAAAAAATGAAAGTTTATGATTTGAGACCCCTTTGAAGAATACTCTTGCTGTGTTGGTGTTTCTTTAATTTTTCTTTCATGTTTTTATGCTCTCCACCCTACCCAGATAATCATCTAGGCTATGGTATTCTTGAATGCCACATTGGCATTTATCTTTAGTAGATCCAATTCTTTTCTTAATATGTGGCTAATCTCTGCTCAGCTCCTGACAACTATAACTTTTTCTTAGAAAGAACAGATATTCAAAACACCTTATACTATCAAATCTTCCTCAAAATAAGAGGGAGAGAGTAGGGCAGCAGATGGCCCAAGTCCTGTCTTAAAGCTCTAGTTTATTAAAGCTCCTTGTATGGTCTTGAACTTACTTATTTTCTTTTTCTGAAAGGCTTATGCCCTCTTAAAACTTTTTAAAAAGTAAAAAAATAAAATTTACTCCCTTTACAATTTCTAAAATTTTTATTTATTTCATGTGTCATGTGTGTATGTGTGTGTGTGTGTACAAACATACCAGGGCCTCTTGCCATTGAAAATAACACTAGATGCTTGTGCTACCTTTTATGTTTGGTATATATGGGTAACATCAGAATTGAATGAAGCAGGCTGTGCAAGCAAGTGCTTTTACTTGCTGAGTCATCTTCCCACTCCCCATTTTAAGTGTACAATGCATTGTCACTAGCTATAGGCACATTGTGGTCAAATATATATAGGTACTATCATCTTTCCAAATGCTGTATCAGTTGAATAACAACTTCAGCTTCCAAATGCCTGGCAATGACCATTCTACACTATCTTGTATAGTCTTACTATGGAGGCTCACCCTTTATTCCTAGAAGTGCTATTGCTGGATTATAAGATAATCTTATTTTTAATATGCACCATTGCATTTTTGTTAATTTTTATTGACATCTTCCATGATTGTAAATAATATCCCATGGTAATTATCTTCCCCCCCAGCCCCCCTTTTGAAATGTCACTCTCCATCATATCCCCTCCCCTGCTCAATCAGTCTCTCTTTTATTTTAATGTCATGATCTTTTCCTCCTATTATGATGGTCTTCTGTTTGTATTATCAGGCACTGTGAGGTCTTGGATATCCAGCCCATTTTGTGTCTGGAGGAGCATGTTGTAAGGAGTATTACCCTTTCTATGACTCTTACATTTTTTCTGCCACCTCTTCTGCAATGGACCCTGTGCCTTGGAAGGTGTGAGAGAGATACTCCAGTGCTGAATACTCCTCTATCACTTCTTCTCAACATCATGGTGCCTTCCAAGTCATCTCAAGGTCACTGATATCTGCAAAGAGAAGCTTCTCTAGCCAAAAGTGACAGTAACATTAATATATGGGTATGAACATTAAGAGAAATGCTTACTAGGCAGTTTAGTGAGCACAGTATATACATTTAGCCAGACACCAGCAGACATTACACCCTTAGGGCTCATGACAACCACTATTGTAAGTTTTCAGTATCAGCAATGTATTCTCTCCCATGGAATGGGCCTCCAGTCAAATTAGCGGGCAGTTGGTTCCCTCATATCAGACTTACCACTATTGCACTATTGGCTCATTTGGCTTTGGTGGTCAAATATAAGGCTTGCAGTGTCCACTGTTGAGTATATTCACTGGTGATTTCTCTCTCTCCCATTGAACTGCATGCAGTGTGGCCTTTTCCAGCTTTGTATCAGATGGTCTATGTGGAGGAGGTTTTCAGCTCAGTTGCAGCAGGATTTCTCAGTGACCTTGCAGCTCAAGTATGTGGAGTCTTCAGCAATAGGGTCTTACCATCTATTCCTAGTGGGAAACCAAGGGGCTCAGCAATGGCCTGTAATGTTTTGGAGTATCAGGGAACCTCCCTGGCCAAAAACTCACTAGAAGGTATCCCATCCCTGGCACTGAAAATTTTCTAGTAAAAATCTATGGTTCCTGAGTGTTCCATTGTCCAACATTAGGTTTCCACATGATTTATTTATACCCTCTTAGATTTTGGTTAGTCCTCCCTCCATCTTTCTTTTACTCAATCTCTTCACCTGACCTCAACTTAGGCTTTTTCACCCCCATTAATCTGTTCTTCTACTTACAAACATACAGGACCATCATATTAAGTCCCTCCCTCCCTTGTTATTCCCTTTAAATCTCCTTTCAAGTTTACTGGCCTCTGATATTGAGTTTTTTTTTTTTCCCTTATCATACAGAAGTCTAGTCATCTGTACTTGGATCCACATATGAGAAAGAACCTGTGATGCGTGGCTTTCTGGGACTGGGTTACCTCACTTAGTATAATCCTTTCTAGATATATCAATTTTACTGCAAATTTCACAACTTCATTTTTCTTTACCACTGAATAGAACTCCATTGTGTAAATGTACCACATTTTCATTATAAATTCATCAGTTGAGGTATATCTAGGCTGGTTCCATTCCCTATGTGAATATAGAAGCAATAAACATGGTTAAGCTAGAATCTCTATGGTAGTGAGACGAGTCCTTAGGATATTGACTAGGAGTGGTATTGCTGGGTCATATGGTAGATCTATTTTTAGCTGTCTCAGGAACTTCCACACTGATTTCCACAATGGCTGGACCATATTGCATCCCCAACAACAGTGTAGAAGAGTTTGTATTTTTCCACATCTTGGTCAGCATTTGTGGTCATTTGTTTTCATGATGGTAGCCAATCTGACAGGAGTGAGATGGAATCTCAATGTAGTTTTAATCTGCATTTCCCTAATGTCTAGTGTTGTAGAACTTTTTTAAAAGAAGTTTATATGCCATCTGTATTTCCTTTTTTTTTTTTTTTTTTTGAGAACTCTCTATTTAGTTCCATAGCCCATTTTTAAATTTGGGTAGTTTGATTTCTTATTATTTAATATTTTGAGTTCTTTGTATATCCTAGATATTAATCCTCTATCAGATGTTTAGCTGGCAAAGATATTTCTACCATTCTGTAGGTTGCCTCTTTACTCTATTCACAGTGTCTTTTGCCATAAAAATTCCTTGTAATTTTAAGAGGTCCCAGTGATTAACCTGTGGTTTTATTGCTGGAGCAATTGGGGTTATATTCAGAAAGTCTTTGCCAAGTTCAGTATGTTGAATGGTTACCCCTGTGTTTTCCTCTACCAGTTTCAGAGTTTCAGGTCTGATATTAAGGTCATTGACCCATTTGTACTCAGTTATTGTTCATGGAAAGAGATAAGGATCTATTTTCATCCTTCTATAGATACATATCCCGTTTTCCCAGGATCATTGGCTGAAGAGGCTGTCTTTTCTTCAATGAGTATTTTTGGCATTTTTGTTGAATATCAGGTGGCTATAGCTACCCAAACTTATGTCTGGGTCCTCTCTTCTGCTCCATTGATCTCTATGTCTCTTTTTGTGCCAGTACCATGCTCTTTTTATGGCTCTGTAGTATAGGTTAAAATCAGGTATGGTGATATAACCAGCCTTATATTTGTTGCTCAAAGTTGTTTTAGATATCAGATTTTTTTGTGTGTGTGTGATTCCAAATGATTTTTTGGATTTTTTTTTCTATTTCCCTGAAGAATGCCATTGGAATTTTGATGAAGATTGCATTAAATGTGTAGATTGCTTTCGGTAAGGTTGCCATTTTCACAATATTGATTCTTATGATCCAAGAACAAGAGATATCTTTCTATTTCCAAGTGTCTTCTGCACTTTCTCACTTGAGTATTTTACAGTTTACACTGTAGAGATCATTCAGTTCCTTGGTTAAGTTTATTCTAAGCTACTTTTTTTTTTTTGATGCACTTGCAAATGAGAATGATTCTCTGATTCCATCCTCTATGTGTTTGGTGTTAGCATATAGGAAGGCTCCTAAGTTCTGTATGTTTATTTTGCATCCTGCTACATGGGTATAGGTGTTTATCAGCTCTAACAGATTGCTGGTAGAATCTTTAGGGTCCTTTATGTATATAATCATGTCATTTGCAAATAATGATAACCTGATCTCTTCCTTTCCAATTTGTATCCCTTTTATGTGTGTCTCTTGCCTTATTGCTATGGATAAGACTTCCAGTACTATATTAAGTAAAAGTGGGAACAAAGGACACCCTTGTCTTGGTCCTGATTTTAGTGGAAAAGCTTCCAGTTTTTCTCCATTTACTAATATGTTGGCTGTAGGCTTATAATAAATAGCCTTTATTATGTTGAGATGTGTTCCTTCTATTCCCAGTCTCTGTAGGACTTTTATCATGAAGGAATGTTGGATTTTTTCAAATGCAGTTTTATGCATCTAATGACATGATCATGTGATTGTCCTTCAGTCCATTTATATAATGTACTACATTATCGATTTGTGCATGTTGTACCATCCCTGTGTCTCTGGGATAAAGCCTACTTGGTCAGGGTGAAAAATCTTTCTGATATATTCTTGTATTCTGTTTTCCAATCTTTTGTTGAGAATTTTGCATCTATGCTCATGAGGGAGATCAGTCTATAATTTTCTTTTTTTTTTTTGTTCTATCTTTGCCTATTTTTAATATCAGAGTGATGCTGGTTTCATAGAATGAGTTTGGTAGGAGTCTTTCTTTTTCCTTTATGAAAAAGGTTAAGAAGCATTGGTGTTAGTTCTTCCATGAAGGTCTGGTAAAATTCACCAGTGAATCCATCTGAGCCTGGACATTTTTAGTTGGGAGATTTTTGATAACTCCTTGGATCTCCTCCAAACTTGTTATAGGTCTATTTAAGTAGTTAATCACATCTTGATTTAATTTAGGCAGGTCATATAAATCAAAGAAATCATCCATTTATTTCAGACTTTTCAAACTTAGTGGAGTATATGTTCTTATGGTAGTTCTTATAATAGTGCTTTAATTTCTCTGGTATCTGTTGAGATAGTCTCTAATTTTATTAATTTTTTCTCTATTTTCTCTTTCTTTTGGTCAGATTTGCTAAAGGTTTATCAATCTTGTTTATCCTTTCAATGAACTAACTCTTTGTTTCATTGATTCTCTGGTTTTGGGGGGTTTATATTTCATTAATTTCTGCCCTAATCTTTATTATTTCTTCCCTTTTACTAATTTTTTGTTTGCCTTGTTATTCTTTTTCCAAGGCCTTAAGATGAAATATTAAGTTGTTTACTTGAAAGCTTTCTAATTTCTTAATATAGGTACTTAAAGCTATAAATTTACCTCTTATGACTGCCTTCATTGTTTCCCAAAGGTTGGTATGTTGTGTTCTCATTATCATTTAACTCTGTAAATTTTTTTAATTTTCTTCTTGATTCTTCATTGACCCCTTCATCATTTAGTAGTTTAATGCTTGGTTTCCATGATTTTGTGTATGCTCTGTAGCTTTTCTTACGATTGATTTGTGGTTTGATCCCATTGTGATCAGATAGAGTACAAGGAATAATTATTTCAATTTTCCTGAATTTGTTAAGATTTGCTTTGTGTCCTAATATATGATCTATTTTAGAGAATGTTCCATATGCTGCTGAAAAGAATGTATTCTGTAGCATTTGGATTAAATGTCCTGTATGTATCTCTTAGGTCCCTTTGTACTATGACTTCATTTAATCCAGACGCATCTCTGTTTAATTTTTTCTGGGATGATCTGTCAATTGATGAGAGTGGGATGTTGAAGTCACCCACTACAACTATGTTTGGTGTTATCTGTGACCTAAGTTGTAATACTGTTTGTTTGATTAAGTTGGGAGCCCCCATGTTAGGTGCATATATGTTTAGGATTGTAATGTCCTGTTGGAGTGTGCCTTTAATCAATATAAAGTGACCTTACTTATCTTTCCTAACTAATATTGGACTGATGTCTACCTTATCAGATATTAGGGTAGCAACCCCCTGCTGTCTTCTAGGCCAATTTGCTTGAAATGCTGTTTCCCAACCTTTCACCCTAAGATATTGTCCATACATTGTAGAAAGGTGGGTTTCTTGGAGGCCACATATTGAAGGATCCTGCTTTTTATTCCAGCCTGCAAACCTGTCTTTTGGTTGGGGCACTGACCCTGTTGATCTTAAGAGTTATTATTGAAAGGTGTGTATTTATTTTGCCATTTTTCTTGTTTTGTAGTTCTTCCCATTTTACCTTTGCTCTCTTGTATTAATTAGTATTTGAGTATGCTTTGTTTTCTCTAGGTTCCTTATATGTGTACTTTTCTTTCTCTCCAGCATGGAGGATCCTTTCAAGTATTTTCTGTAGAGCTGGTTTTGTCTTCAAATATTCCTTGAGCCTGCTTTTGTTGTGGAATGTCCTTATTTCTCTGTCTATTTGAATGGATAGCTTTGCAAGATAAAATAACCTTGGGTGACAGTTGTTACTCTCCTTAAGAGTGGCCAAGGGCTCCAATTTTCCCCAACACTCATTTTCTGTTTTAGTGTTGGCAGTTATCATAATAGGGGTGTGTCATGGGAAATTTTTTTCCCTGGGGAGACATGAACATACATCTATTCACCACAGCTAGGGCTCAGAAGATACACCAAAATGTGATTGCAGCAAAAACCAGTTCTGGTGCACCAATGTGTTCATCAGGGTTGTTTACAGAGCACAGTGAGTGTATTACTCCGGGGTCTCTAGAGGAACAGAACTGCTAGAATGAATTATTTTAAAAAGGGAATTTATTGGATTAGCTTTTGGTAGTCTAATAGCAGTTGCAGGCCAGAGAATCAAGGAACCTGATAGCTGCTCAGTCCATGTTGCCAATTGCCTCAACAGTCTTGATCTGGCACTTCAGGTGGTGCTGGAAGTCCTGGAGGCTTTCTGAAGAGCCACTGGGTTTTGATCCATATGGGTCTTCAGCTGATGGTGGTCTTTAGTCCATGCTCATCTTCAATACATGCTGGAAGGCAGCAAGCAGCTCTGGCAGCCAAGTGGAAGGAAGAAAGGGTCTCTTTTCACCCAGAGTTTCCTTACATGAAGTCCCCCTCTGAGTGGAACCACATGCTCTGGTGTGAGGGCTCACTCTAAGGGAAGGATTTCCTCCTTTAGTTGTCCTTTCCTGGAAACAATCTCTGAGACCCACCCCAAATGGATTTCTGTGGATTACTAAACAGATCAAATTGACAATACCTTAACTATCACAAGTCCACCCCTTGTCAACTTGGCACCAAATCATATCTCCTTATTTCATACTTAATTTCCAAATGAAAACAGTAACAAGTTCATAATTCTGCCTAACATGGTATAACTATTCCATATACAACTGGAACCCCAAAATCTTTCCCTCCAACACAAAGCTTAGTCTCTAATATAATAGGTCTAATATAAATACAACAGTTAGCTGGTGAAATAATCTCAATATCAGTGTAGATATGTGCAAACACTCTGTAGCAAGGTAGGACAGAAACATTGCAATTACAGTCCTCATTCCTGTAACTGATCACATGGCCTTAGCTGGTATTTGTAATTGCATTCTTCTAATACCCATTTCCTCCACCTTCAGTAAGCACCTCAGCAGGTCTTAATTCTTTACCTGGAGGGGTTACCCATACCTTCATTCTTGAAGGATCTTGAGATCTATCTCACTTCTTCTACTGGGTTGTTGCAATTGTCCATTGACTTTGATAACAGGGCATGGTAACACTAAGAGATGCCCTAAAGGATCTTCTGCACTCCAGACATACTCTCCCTTACTTCTATTGTAGAAGAGCAGTGCATTTTCCCCCTGGTAATCTGGATCAATCATCCCTGCTATCACTGTAACTCCTTTCTCAGCCTGTTCACTCAAGGGCATTAGGAGCCCAAAGTGACCAGAGGGAAGTCTTAGCTTCCAGTTCAATGGAATGTTCTTCGTGTCTCCTGGCAAAAGCACTCCCACTCTGGAATCAAGAGTTGTAGGCCAGCACAGCATAAGGTTGCGGGAACAGGAAGCAAAAATTTAGCTAATGGGTCACTTGGGGTGAGGGTAAGTGGGACCATTCCCATTTCCACCCCTGGATTCCTGGTCCTGTGAGTCTGGGCTATAGGAGAAACAGTACCATATATAGGATGCTGATTGTCAGCATATTCAGCCTTTGGAGGACACTCCCCCAGCCCTCTAAGCTATTGCCACCTAGTTGGTGGTGTAGCTGTTTCTTTAAAAGGCCATTCCACCATCCTATCAAGCCAGCTGCTTCAGGATGGTGGGCCACATGGTAAGAGTAGTGAATGCCATCATCATGAGCCCACTGCCATACTTCCTTGGTGGTGAAGTGAGTTTCTTGGTCAGAAGCAATGCTGTGTAATAAGTCATGACAGTGGATAAGGCATTCTGAAAGCCCATCAATGGTAGTTTTGACAAAAGCACTACGTGCAGGAAAGGCAACTGCACACCCAGAATTAGTGTCTATTCCAGTAAGGACAAAACGCTGCCCTGTCCATGATGGAAGTAGTCTAATGTAATCAGCCTGCCACCAGGTTGCTGGCTGGTCACCCCAAGGAATACTACCATATCGGGGGTTCAGAGTTAGTCTCTGCTGATGGCAAATTTGGCCCTCTGCAGTAGCCATAGCCAGGTCAGCCTTAATGGAAGTCCATGTTGTTGGGCCCTTGCATAGCCTGCATCTCTGCCACCATGGCCACTTTGTTCATGGGCCCATTGGGAAATGACAGGGGTGGCTGAGGAAAGAGGTTGACCACTATCCACAGAACGGGTGAGCTTATCTACTTCATTATTAAAGTCATCCTCCGATGAGGTCACCTTCTGATGAGTATTAACATGGGACATAAGTATCTTTATATCCTCTGCCTATTCAGAGAGTTCTATCCACATATACCTTTCCCAAATGTCCTTCTCACCAATTTTCTGATTGTGCTCCTTCTAAGTCCCAGACCATCCAGCCAAACAATTGGCTGCAGCCCATGAATCAGTCTATAACCACACATCTGGCCATGTTTCTTTCCAAGCAAAATGCATAACCATGTGCACTGCCCGAAATTCTGCTCATTGTGAAGACTTCCTTTCACCACAGTCCTTCAGAGTTGTCCCAGAAAGGGGCCATAATCCTGCAGCTGTCCACTTTTGAGAGGTGCCTGTATAACATGCTTGTAGCAGACAGCTTCAGGTTCACTGAGATGAACTTCAAGACCAGACACAGTAATGGAGGAAGGGATTTATTGAAGCTTACAGATCCAGGGGAAGTTTCATAATGGCTGAAGAAGCTGGTCTGCCTTCACAGGCCCAAACAGAGAGAGAGAAGTACAAGCCTAAAGGTCAAAAGACAAACAACACACTTCAGGAACTCCAGCTAGGCACACTTTGTATATCTTTAGATTGAAATCTGAAACCCACCACCACACCTTAAGATCACCCAGTGACATTGCTTCCAGCCAGGTGGCTATAGATGCAAACTACAAACAAATAAACAACTGACTATATTGGGGGCCATCTATTCTATTCAAACCACCACAGTGCTGAACCATGTAAACCATGCACTAGTCCTCTCTTCCTAATTTAATTGATCATAGGGCACACCCCATGATGCCATAGGTGCATGCTTGGGGACAGGTGGCATTGCAATAGAAGTAGTAACCATAGGCATTAGGGCAACTTCCTCATGTAACTTACTCATACCTTCAGGGCCTGATTGAGCCTGATATATATATGTGTGTGTGTGTGTGTGTGTGTGTATATATATATATATCACTTCCACTTAGTGATGGACTGCTGCTGTGCACATCCAACTTTATGGCCTGGTGGATCAGATAACACCCAGCTCATAAGGGGCAGCTCAGGTTGCATAGTAACTTGATGGCTCATTGTCAAATGTTCAGTTTCCACTAAGGCCCAATAGCAGGCCAAAAGCTGTCTCTCAAATGGAGAATAATTGTCTATAGATGATGGCAGGGCCTTGCTCCAAAATCCCAAGAGCCAACACTGGGATTCACCTATGGGGGCCCGCCAAAGGCTCCAAACAACATCCCTGTCTCCCACTGAAACCTCAAGTACCATCAGATCTGCTGGATCATATGGCCCAGAGGCAGAGCAGCCTGCACAGCAGCCTGGACTTGTTGAAGAGCCTTCTCTTGTTCTGGGTCCCAGTGAAAGCTAGTAGCTTTCTGAGTCATTTGGTATATGGGATGGAGTAAGACCCAAATGAGGAATGTGCTATCTCGAAAATCCAAACAGGAACACTAGACACTATCCTTCTTTCTTAGTGGTAGGAGGTGCCAGGTGCAACAACTTATCTTTCACCTAAGAAGGAATATCTCTGCATGCCCTACACCACTGAACACCTAGAAATTTCACTGAGGTGGAGGGTCCTTGAATTTTGGATGGATTTATTTTCCCATTCCCTGATGCACATATGCTGTACCAGCAACTCCAGAGTGGTTGCCACCTCCAGGTCATTTGATCCAATTAGCATTATTTCATTGATATAACAGACCAACATGACATCCTGTGGCAGGGACAGGAGATCAAGCCCCCTGCAAACTAAGCTATGACACAGGGCTGGAAAGTTAACATAACCTTGAGATAAAACATCAAAGGTGTACTGATGACCTTGCCAGCTGAAGGCAAATTGCTTCTGGTGGCCCTTATTGACAGGTATGGAGAAGAAAGTGTGTTTGCAAGATCAATAGCTGCATACCAGGAGATAGATTAATCTGCTCAAGTAAAGAAATCACATCTGGTACAGTGGCTAAAATTGGAGTCACCACCTGATTAAGTTTCTGATAATCCACTGTCATTCTCCATGATCCATCTGTCTTCTGAACAGGCCAAATAGGAGAGTTAAAGGGAAATGTGGTGGGAACCACTAATCCTGCATCCTTACAATTCTGTTTCTCTAGAACCACTTCTGGTACCAAAGTTTGTATTAGTCAGGGTTCCCTAGAGGAATAAAACTGCTAGAATGAATTATTTTAAAAATGGAATTTATTGGATTATCTTATGGTAGTCCAACAGCAGTTGCAGGCCAGAGAATCAAGGAACCTGGTAGTTGAAGCACTGCATATGGCACCAGAAGGCCTGGAGGCTTCCTAAGGAGCCACTGGATTTCAATCTATGTGGGTCTTCAGTTGATGGTGGTCTTCAGTCCATGCTGGTCTTCAATCCATGCTGGAAGGCAGCAAACAGCTCCGGCACCAAGTGGAAGGAAGGAAGGGCTCTTTACACCCAGAGCTTCCTTGCATGATGTCCCCCCTGAGCAGGGCTGCCCGCTCTGGGGGAAGGGCTCACTCTGGAGGATGGAATTCCTCCTTTAGTTGGTCCTTCCTGAAAGCAACCTCCGAGATCCACCCAAAGGGGATTTCTGTGGATTACTAAACAGATCAAGTTGACAACACCTTAACCATCACAGTGGGGAATCATCTACAGGAGCATGAGTAGCTCAAAGTCAATGGCACCACTGCATAGCCCACAAGTGTATAGGTGATGACTCAAGGAAGCTGCATATCTGGGGCACACTGCACCATCTGGAGGCAGCTCAGCTCATACAAATCACTTCCCAAGCAGTTATTTATCCTTCATGTATATTTAAGGATGGGTCTTGCAAGCTTTGTCCCAGACTTATTGACTTCCTCAGTGTCCTGAACTTCCTTCCTTCCTTCAAGAGGGAATGTTCAATTGCTACACATTACTGGTCAGTTTGTTGTTAAACAGTTGTTTACTCCTAGCAACTAAAAGAATGGTCTGTGACATTTTAAGTTTCAGCTCTTCCAGATGATATGAGTTGCTAGAGCCTCTCTCCTGCCTTCAGGAGAGAATCTTTCAATTCTAAGGAATCTGTTGTACAATGGTGCAAAGATGATATCTCCTTTTTGGTTTATGTTTATGTCATGTTTCTGTCAAGGTATTCAATGTTGAACATATTTCTCTTGCTATTGTCCACATTATGTGGGCCAGAGGGTGATGTCCACCTTCTGCTCATGCCATCATTTTCCTCTTCCATCATGGAGCTTCTCCTCAAGTCTGTAAGCCAAAATAAACCCTTTTTTCCCCCAAAAGCTGCTCTTGGTCTGGTGATTTCTGCCAGCAATGCAGACCTGACTGCAACAGTAAAGTGGTGCCGAGAGTGTGGTTGCTGCTGACTGTGTGGCTTTGGCCTTTTGGAGCTGATTTTTAAGAGGAATTTGGGAGGTTTTGAAACCTTGGCCTAAGAGAGTCCCTGTAGTGCTGTAAGTATAGCTTGATGGAATATTCTGGTCAGAGTTAAAAGACCTGAATGCAGAAGGAACTATATAGACTGTGAGATTTGTCTTATGAGGGTGAGAAAGAGCTTTACTTGGACTGGGCAAGAAACAGATTGTGTGAGAGGCTTGCTATTATGTCCTTGTCCTGAGATCTTATGTAGGGTTACATTGTGTAGAAATGGACTAGTGTGAGCAGATGGATATGGCACAACAATGAAATCTTTGGGCCAATTCTGCTGATCACTCAGCTGTAATAGAAAGAATACAACCTTTGAGATGGGGCCAGGTGAACTGCACTGGGGCAACAGGAAGAATGTAGACTCTTTTGAAAGGGCCTGAGCGCTCAAGGAGTGTCCTGTTCTTCAAAGTATGTTATATTCCCCCCTGGATTAACAAATTGGCATCATGGTTAATTGGTACTATGGAGTGTAAGATATACAGGAGAGGGTCATTGAATTTGCAACATAGTTTTGTGTTTTGGAAATAGCCACGGACAGTGTGAAGCAGGTTTACTAGATGTCTACATGGAGACCTGATGGGGCCCTGAGGATGAACCATGGATTGCAGTGGAGACCCAGTGGAGAAGCTGGGACCACAAGATGGCTGCTAAGAAAAACTGCTAGCCCCAGACTGAGAGTAGCATAGCTGGAGGGTTGGAATTGGAACTCTAGATGTTTGTCGCTGGTTAGATTTATCAGACCTGGAGATTTGTCACTGTCTACAGTTGTTGGACTTGGAGCTACAGTTTGATGTTTGCCCTGCTTAAATCTTGTATTGGCTACATATTTCTTTGCCATGCCCAATGCCAGCTTTTGCTATATGAGTATTTCTTCTGTGCTATTATGGGCTTGTTGGGGGGGAGGATTTTGGTATTATGGCTCAGTTAAAAGACCTTGGACTATGGGGATGTTTGAATATCATTAGGAATGATAAAAACTCTGGGGACTTTTAAAGTTGGATGAATTCATTGCATTTTACATCATGTATGGTTATCAGTTTATGTGGGCCAGGGCAGAATGTGGTGATTTGTTTCAAGTGTCCCCCATAAACTTAGGTGTTCTGAATGCTAGGTTTCCAGCTGATGGAGATATGGGAATCAATGCCTCTTAGAGGCAATGTATTGTTGGGGGAGGGCTTATGGGTATTATATCCAGTTTCCCCTTGACAGTTGTTGCAGTGAGGTTCATACTGCTGGTGGAAATGACCCAAGCAAGAGCAGCTTGTGAGAAAAAAAAGAGGCTTATTTTTGCTTACAGGCACAAGGGGAAGTTCCACAATGGGAGGGGAAAATGATGGCATTAGCAAAGGGTGGATATCACCCCCTGGCCAACATAAGGTAGACAACAGGAACAGGAGAGTGTGCCAAACACTAGCAAGGGAGAACTGGCTATCACACCCAAAAGCACACCCCAAAAAATATACTGTCTCCTGGAGGTGTTGAGTCTCAAATCTCCATAAGCTGGAAACCTAGCATCCAGAACACCTGTTTATGGGGGACACTTGAATCAAAACACCACATTCTGATCCTGCCCCCAAAACTGGTAACTATACATGATTTAAAATGCATTGACCCAACTTTAAAAGTTCCCATAGTTTTTATCAATTCCAATGATGTTCATACATCCCCATAGTCCAAGATCTTTTAACTGAGCCATAATACCAAAAAATAACTTCAAAAACCTGTAATATCACAGAATAAACACTCACACTGCAATAGATGGCATTGGACATAGCAAAGAAATACTCAAGCAAGACATGATTTAAACAGGGCAAACACCAAACTCTGTAGCTCCAAGTCCAACAGCTGTAGCCAATGGCAAGTATCCAAGTCCAATAATTCTAATCAGTAACAAGTCTCTGGAGTTCCAATTCCACCCTGCCCCCCCAACTAGACTATTCACATTCGTGAAAAATTTCATTGGAGCTGGCAGCTTTCCTTAGCAGTCATCTTGTGTTTCTGGCAGCTCCAGTGGGTGTCCACTGCAATCCATGGTTCATCCTCATGGCTCCATGGGGTCTCCATGAAGACATCCAGGAAACCTGCTTCACATTGCCCATGGCCATTTCCAAAACACAAGACCATGTTGAAAACTCAATGACCCTCTCTTTCCTGAATTTCTTATAATCCATAATACCAGGTAGGGAGCCAATTTGTTAATCCAGGAGGGAATAATGCAGAGATTGAAGGACTCCTTGAGCACTTAGGCCCCTTCAAAAGGACCATTTTAAAAAATAATATGTCATATTTATTTATTTATTTGACAAAGAATGAGGGAGGGAGAGAGAGAGAGAGAATGAGTGGGCATGCCAGGGCCTCCAGCCACTGCAAACGAACACCAGACACATGGGCCCCCTTGTGCATCTGGATGACGTGGGTCCTGGAGAATTGAACATGGGTCCTTTGGCTTTGCAGGCAAACATCTTAATTGCTGTGCCATCCATCCAGCCATTTTTATTTATTTATTTTTTTAATATGGAAGAGTCTACATTCTTCATGTTGCCTCAAAGTTTGCAATCTCTCAATTACAGCTGAATGGGCAGCAATTCACCCCAATTTTTTTCTTCTTGTGCCATATCTCTCTGCTCACACCAGTTAATTTCTACATCAAGCAACTCTGCACACCTTCTCAGGACACGACCATAACAGCAAACTTATACAAACTGCTAGCCCAGGCCAGACAAAGCTCTTTCTCACCATAAGCCAAAACTCACAGTCCTTAGTTCTTACTACATTAAGGTCTTTCAACTCTGACCAGAATAGTCCACCAAGCTGCACTGCAAGACGTCTCTTAGGCAAAGGTTTCAAATCCTTCCACATTCCTCTTGAAAATCAGTTGCCAAAAGCCAAAGCCACACAACCTGGTGTCTAGCAGCAATCCCACTCCTCAGTACCATTTTACTGTTGCAGTCAGGTTCACATTGCTGGTAGAAATCACCCAACCAAGAGCAGCTTTTGGGAAAAGGGGGTTCATTTTGGCTTACAGACTCAAAGGGGAGCCCCACGATTGCAGGGGAAAATGATAACATAAGCAGAGGGTGGACATCACCTCCTGGCCCTGGAGAATGTACCAAACACTAGCAAGGGGGAACTGGCTATAAGAACACCCTCTCCTGTTGCTATTGTCCACCTTATGTTGGCCACAGGGTGATGTCCACCTCTGTTCATGCCATTGTTTTTCCCTACCATCATAGAGCTTCCCCTCAAGTCTGTAAACCAAAATGAACCCCCCCCCTTTTTTTTTTCACCAAAAGCTGCTCTTGGTCAGGTGATTTCTGGCAGCAATAAGAACCTGACTGCAAGAGTTAGATATATTGATTTGTACTTTTCTTTCTTTGTCTCACTTCCTAATTTTATTATCAAGATCATAGATGAGTTTGGAAATACTTTGTACTCTTTCTTTTTGTTATAAGCATTTAAAAAATAGTGTTTATTCTCTAGATGTTGCATATTTACCCTCTAGTCCTGGTATTTACTGTATCTTTACTGTTAATTCAATCCTCTTACACATTATAGGTCTGATTATATTTTTAACTTATTTATGATTCTGTTTTAATAAGTTTATTCATTTCTTCTAGGTTATCTAATTTGTTGGGGTATAATAATACTTACATATTGTAAGGTTCTTTTTATTGTTGTGGCATCAACAATAAAGTTTTCTCTTTTGGTTCTGCATTTGTGGGGGGGAGAATTTTTAAGTGTAGAAACCACAAAAACTCTTTGGGTGGCCTCCTCTATTGTTCCTCAGCCTTAACAACTTGTGACAGGATGTCTCACTGAACCTAGAGTTCTCCGTGTATTTTTGTTTCTGGGTTTTGATTTTTGTAAACTAGACTGGCTGAACAGTGAGATCTGGTGAGCCTCATGTTTCTACTCCCCTCAGCACAGGGGTTACGCTCTACATGGCCCACCCAAGTTTTTATGTGGGTGCTAGCTACTGAACTGAGGTCCTCGTGCTTGTGCAGCAAGTGCTCTTACTTCCTGAAACATCTCCCCAACCCTCAATAATTTTAGTGTTATTTGAGAATTATCTTTAAGCATATTAACTTTCTTCAATGTTCTTCTTAATTATATGCCAAGTAAGTTACATGTTGCCATTTCTTTAGGATGGGTTTCATATACATATATGATATATATATATATATATATATATATATATATTCTTTTGATTGGGACATATGGCTCTCTCTTTGTACACTTTATTTTACTGTTGTGATGGTAGTTGATAACACTGCATTTAATAAAACCAGCTATCTTCTACCAGTCCTTACAGACAGACTTCATACACTGGAAAAAGTTGATCAATCAGCCCAGGTAACATTCTGGGGACTTATTCATATTACTTTCTAATTAGAGACATTCTCTAGGCTACGTTATTATTTTCTTTGTGTCTGTGTAGTGGTGCTGGTTCTCTTGGACTTTAACTGTAACTTATCTTCCTTTGGTTATCTTCAGCCACCAGACATCCAAAAACTTCTGG
Organism: Jaculus jaculus; assembly: GCF_020740685.1. Lineage (NCBI taxonomy): Eukaryota > Metazoa > Chordata > Mammalia > Rodentia > Dipodidae > Jaculus > Jaculus jaculus. The sequence goes on along the minus strand of NC_059102.1, from coordinate 75,238,163 downwards.
TTCCATTATAGCACCAAGGAAGAGGAGACAGAAATAAGTATCCTGGACAGTTCCCAAAGCAGACTATTGCACACAGGTACAAGTCTTCCAAGAGAGAAACCACAAGACAGGGACTTCTCTCTGATTATGGTAATCTGTGCCAACTTCTCCCTGAGGTATTACAAGTTTTCTGGTACTTCTCTGCTTCTGTAAATCAAATGATCTCTTTTGTTGTCTGTGACCTACATATACCCAAAGAATATCAATTTTTCCTGAGTTCTTTGAGTAAGGCAAGACAGAACACAGTCTTTGTATGGGTGCCACAAAGCCAGAGTGTTATATGAACATTCCACTCTTTACTCACCATTCCAAAGGAGAAGCTGTGGATTGTGACTTTTCTCTAGGTCACCAACTGTGCCATCCTGGAGGAAAAAAAATGATGTGACTGAAAGTAAACAGCATTTCTTATCTATTTTAATGCAGGTGATCTGGGCTTGTTGCTTGTCTAGGATACTAAGACTTCCCCACTGTGTTTGGAGGTTTTCATAAAGTGTATTAAGACCACACATATTTGTTAAGTAAATATTTTATAAAGGTCTAAAATATGTGTCTTCCTATTCTGCTATCTTACGGGCTTTGCTTTCCTATGTATTGTGCTTTAATTTTTATTATTCAACAGTGCAGGAAGTTATAGAACAAACTGAGTCTCCCAGAAGCTAATAACTTCTTTAAAGTTATACAGCAAAAAAGTGGTTTTCTTGTTCACTGGTGTGCCCAAGAACCTGAACTGCCTGGTACTAAGTAAATATATATGATCTATGTGTGCACACACAACTACACACACACACACACACAAATAAGACAAAATCTAGAATAAATGAGTTCAGTATCTGTTCTCCTACTTCATAAGTCTTTAGGAGCAATAGTAGATCCAGAATAAATAAAAATAGTTAAGCTCTAATCTTCTCATACTTACTTCAGTCACTTGCCTAATGTATTAATTTATAATTCAGCTTTTGACTTGTTCACTTACTGTTAAGAGTGAATAATGCAGGGGCTGGAGAGATGGCTTAGCAGTTAAGTGCTTGCCTGTGAAGCCTAAGGACCCCGGTTCGAGGCTCGGTTCCCCAGGTCCCACGTTAGACAGATGCACAAGGGGGCGCACGCGTCTGGAGTTCGTTTGCAGTGGCTGGAAGCCCTGGCGCGCCCATTCTCTCTCTGTCCCTCTATCTGTCTTTCTCTCTATGTCTGTCGCTCTCAAATAAATAAAATTAAAAATTAATTTAAAAAAGATTATAAAAAAGAGTGAATAATGCATATATAAGTTCCTGTTCTTGCTAATTTCACTATTGGCATAGGGCCAAGGATAGTGCTAAGCATCATACAATGAATAAAGCAATCATTCCAATACAGGAATGCCTAATTTATGTTGAGGAGTATTGTAGTCAGTTTCTCATTGCTGTGACAAACATCCAATCAGACATGGCGTATGGGAAGAAAGGGTTTATTTCAGACTTATAGCATTCAAGGGATGTTCCATCAATAGTAGAAGAAGTTGGCTCAGTCCATCATACATCACCATAGAAGAGAGAGGCAAACTAACAGCAGCAAGCACAAATAGCCAGAACTCAAACTGCTTTAAATACTAGTAGAGCTGATCCACTCCCAAACACATCTTAGGGCTGGACTCCAAGAACCTGCCCCTAGTGACTTGTTTCCTCTAGCAGGGTTCTGCCTGCCAAAGGCTGAAGTCAACAACACAATTTTAACAAAACACTTGAGCCTATGGGGCCATACATTCAAACTATTGAAAGGAGTAAGTTAATTGGTAGAGAGTTTGCCTAACATGTACAATATATGCCCAAACCTGAATTAGATATATAGCACTACAATAAGAAGGAAGAGGAGAAGAATCTGATCTAAAATGCCACTCACACAGAGGTTGAGATATCCTCCCCTAGACAAACAACAATGTAGTCTTCCTCACTTTTTAGCATCAACTTTCCTTCCACTGCATCACTTTTACATAGGCAGTATTATGTATAGCTATAGGGCTTTCCTGCTTTATTTTATTCAGGATGTCGTAACAAATCACTATTCATTTCTTCAGTACCTTTCTGATTTTTTTCAATCAATTTCTCTTTTAGTCTCATTCTCAAAGAGCTTTGCAAGATGATGGACAAAACTTTTGTTCAAATGAAACCTATCCCATGGACTTGTCACTTGAAATGAATGTGTCCCAAGAGACTATCTGAGATAGCAGATGAATGAGTGGGTGTAATTCAGTTTGACAATAAGGAAACAATAATAATCTTCCCAAATTGCATATAAATAGAATTTTGCTTGAACCTGAGTAGATTCTTATGGAAATAGTTGACTAATGGCATATACATCAATGCACAAGCACAATAAACAAGGGTAGTTTTACCATATAAAACAGAGAGTAAAACTTACTGAAAGAGATATAAAAACTAGTACCTATTGCTGAGCAATTGTCAGGGCCATGATTCTCACAAAGTCATTATGAAGTTATCACAGTTATTTATTTTGGCACTTCACCAGTAGACTTATTGCTACTCCTTAAAAATGGCTTTCATCATATTTGTCTTTGTATTTCATTAACGCTGCACAAGGGTTAGCACATGGTAGAGGTGCAATAAATGTATATGGACTCTGTGAATGAATGCATGAGTACATTAATTTTTAATTTATATTTAAATTCTGTGTTTAGAAGCCTAAGACACAATGGCAGTAAGCACATTAGCGAAAAAAATGAATGATGTGTTTTTATAATAAATATATAGACCACAGAATTTAAATTAAATCTTAATGAAGAACAAGCCAAAATTGTACAGAATTGTTTGAGTTAATGAATGCATGATCAAATACACTAGCAAGAGTGAGAACATGGTCATTTATATCCTTCCATGATAAGCTTGGTTCTGGAATCACACAAAGAGAGTTTAAAACCTCCAGACCTTATAAGACACTCAGCATTGATTTTTAACCTTTGCACATTTGACTTACTTAGAGAAAATTTTGAACTCTAATATCTATGCATTAGGTTCTTCAGCATAATTGTATCAGAACCTATAAGATTTTGATCTACTTGATGTCAATAGCTTTTAAAACTACCCAAGTGATTACAATTATTGTCAAGGTTGAGAGCTACTGCCTTCTCTAGTAGAAGAAAGTAATGAAACCAAATTCAATGAAGAAATTTCTTTTAATCTTATAAAATAAAGGACTGAATGGAAATTAGCATGGAGTCAGCATCCACTGCACACTACGAGAGGCACCAGGAATTTGACAGTAGTCTCAGTTCATTCTAATGACATCCCTATGAGGTAAGTATAGTTGTTCACAGCTTCAAGTAGAGAAATGAGGTTACAAATGACAAACAATATCTTCTACAAGGGAGTTTTCAAATATACAACAAAGGGAAGAACATAGAAAATAAATTAGCAAAAGGTAGAGCAATTTCAATGGATTTCAGAAAGCCTGGTCCATTAACACATACTGCTATCAATCATGTTTATGTCACTTAATTTATCAGGGTCACTAGAATGAGAGCAATAGGGCTTAAATATAAAAATCTTATAATGTAAGAAAAGGTATGTTAGACACAAATAGTATCCTAACAACAAAAATACGTGACAGATGCCACAGATGGAGGGCTGGTTAATGCTATAGTCTTCAAGAAGCAATATAATCTGACTCAGGTTGTCATAGTTTATAGATAGTTCTTGACTTTGCTGAACCATCAATGTATTGGTTACTGGTTTGTACAATACACTGAGACATAGCAAGCCAGCTTTCAAGAATTTGGTGCATAGACCATATGGTCAAAGTACTACTCTATAACTCGATTACTCAGTTCAAGGTTATTATGTAAAGGAAGAGGATGAAAAAGGAGACAGAGAGACGACAGCAAACGAGGGAGAAAGATGGAGAAGAAGAGTAACACTGACCGCATTAGCTTTGTTCCTACATGGAGGCTTAGGAAAAGATGTGTTCATAAGGTGATTCTCAGGACTAAATATAAGAGGTTCTGAAGCCACAGGGATTTAATACAGCTTCCTAACTGCAATGGTTATTACCCATCGAAACAGAACTCACAAGGAACGTTTCTTAAGGAGATACTTCCAGATGATACAAACAGCAGAGCTCTTAATGGTTAGATAAGAGCTAAAGCATCCCTCTGTTTTGGAAAACTATTAGCACCTTTAAAATAACAAAAGTGGAGGATGGGAAGCCTTTATACATATTAATATAATATGCTTATAAAACTCAAAGAACTTTATTATCTTCATAATATAAACTAAAAAGGCAAGAGCATACAAGTCTTCCACATTATTTTGAGCCAGGAAGACTCTTAAAGGAGTGAAGGTCCTAGTTATGGAAAGATTTTATGTTCATAAAATGAAGGCAGGAGTGGAAAGGCTGTATAAAACATCACAAGTGGCAGACATTATGTCACATGACCCTAATCTTCAGCACTTGGGAGACAGAGGCAAGATCAGTTTAAGGTTAGCCTTAGCTACATGGTGAGTTCAAAGCCATCCTGGGCTATGGTGCCAGACAGATAGCACAGTGGACAAACTGCATTCAACACAAGTGTTAGGACTGGAATTCAGAACCCACACCCATGCAAACGTCAAGTGGGTATGGCAGCCACCTGTAAACCCAGATCTGAGGAGGAAATCCCCAAGGCCAGCTGGCTAATGAGATTAGCTGAATCATTAAGGGATCCAGGAAGATTGATGCCTACTTTTGGCCTCCAAATGCACACTTGTACATATTCAACCACACACATATGTGCTACCCACATATAAACATGCATATACACATGCATGTACAATGCACACATACATATGCAAAATATTATTAATATGGAAGCAGAACACTAGAAAGATTGGAGAGCCCACAGCTCATCTGTGTCTATGACCCTACTACTAGTTTGTGTGGACACATGCCTTCTATCAATCATCCAGATATCCAACACTTAAAGACTGCTTAAAGTATACTGTACCTAGTGTTAAGCACTTGGGCAGAAAAAAGTACAATGTATGACCTAAACAAACAAATAAAAAGTGAAGGGTCTAATTTGAGAGGTAAGTGATGTTTTATATCTAAAAATAGGATGGAGAAGAGCAAATGCAATGGCTCCCACAAGAGCAAAGGACAAGGAATAAAATTGTAATTGAAAGTCATGCTTAGCTTTCCTTAAACATAGAAATAAAGAACTTGGATTTGGAAGCAATAAAAACAAAACTAAGAAAAGATACACCAAAATAGAAAGCTCAACTTCTTACTGACCTACTTATATATAGTATCACTAGGTATAAATAAATTTATAGTCAGATATTTTAAAGGGCATATGCTGTATTACATAGAGCTATCAGTATTTATCAAAAAGTCAAGGAGATAGTTCCTTAAATCCAGATTCTCTATTTACCAAGTAAGTTTTAGTAGCTTAAATTGCTTTTGATATACATTTAATTCTTTTACATATATATATGATCTGTTTCTTCCTCTGTGAGGAATAAATGCATGGAAATTTTCAAATTCTAAAACTATTCTGTATTAGACTTATTCATGTGCAAAAATAATCTTAAATTGCTTTTACAGCATAAAACTGAGGTTGGCTTTTTTTCTTCTTCAGCTACCCAAGTGTCAAAAACAGCTGAACAGATGTTTTCCAAACATTCAACAACCAGAACATTTACCTTTGAAGTGAAGTCAAGTATGAAAATTTACATCATAGTAGATAAGTTTTCAGAGAGTTCTAAGCAAGTAAAATGAGGTAGAGAAGTAGTGACCTGACATATCATGTGTACTTGACAAAAGATCCTGAAGGCCAAAGGTCAAGGAAATGTATTTATTCCTCATACATTAAATGAATCTGACAAAACTTCATTGACCCTGCTGTCAAATGACTTGGGTGCTGATAATCTAAGCAACAATGTCAAATGTGGAATCACACCCTATTTCATACTGTGATAGCTAGTCTCTGTCTGTCAACTTCCAAAACTTCTAATCACCATGGGAACAAATCTAGCATCTCTATAGATTTCTAAATTAGATTAACTGAGATGGAAAGACCATAACTAGGGGTGGAGCCATTCTTGGGCTTGGGGCCATGGACTGCGTTAAAAGGATGAAGCTAGCTGAACATTAGCATTTATTGCTGTAGTTTCTCCCTGCTCATGGGCCAGTGTGATTCTGACTTCCTGTTCCTGCCATGATGTCTCCACAATGAAGGACTGCCCTCCAAAACTGTAAGCCAAAATTAAATCCTATCATTTTTGAAGCTGTTGTGGACCTTTTAGGAGGAGGATACTGTCTGAAAGAAGAAGGTTACTGGGAGTGGGACTTGAAATTTTATACTTTGGCTCCACTCATTCTCTGCTTCCTACTTTTGGCAGCAATGTGACAAGCTGTCTTGCCTTTCCTCCTGCACAATAATGGAATGTATTCCCTCAAAACTATAAGCCAGAATAAACTATTTCATTCCTTAATATTTCTATCACATATGATATATTTATATTATGAATTACAATGATAAGTTATGGTTTATTATAATATTGTTATGTGATTTAATTATGTATAATTTATTCATAATTATATATAGTCTCTACAGGGCTGTTTTTCTAGAGAACTCTAATACAGATGTGAAAGAAATATCCATGTGTGCAGGGTGAATTGAACGATCTCTTTTGCCACACTCTCTTCTTTCCTCTGAAACTCTCCCACCCATGCCCAATCACAAGCTACTAAGGACTTTTCCTTCACTTCTACTGGCCATAATACCTTTATATGTGGTCCCTGGAATTGTACTGTAAAGTCAAGGCATGTCTAGTATAGTTTAAGAAGCATATGATATACTCATAGAAAAATAATTCAATGGCAGCTAAGCCAATGGGATTCAAATGCCCTCTGTGCTATAGTTAAAAATGGAATAATGTTGGGAAATCTCTAAGTCTGGGTTTCAGCTTTCAATGGTAAAATCATTTGAATAAATGATATATAATTTCTCTTTCAAATTTTAATTTATATATCAGTGCATGCAAATATAGATTGCTAGCTATTTGATGGATTACTTCCCATTGGACCATTTCCATTGGGCTGATTAGCTGATAGTAATCTTGCTCCCATCTGCTTATCTTAATGAAAGTAAGCCCTAGTTGTAATGTAATTCTTGAATGCAATGTCTTCATTTCTGATTGATTTCAAATGACACAGTCACCATAAACTTTAAGATCTGTTTCCTCAGTTTTGAGTTAATGGTCACATTCACTTGCAAGTTGTCTCCCTTGTAGCTCAGATAATTTAATTAGAATACTGGTAAACCTTGAAACCATATTCACCCTCAATATTCCTCTTCATGTTTTCGTGCTTCATTCTATAAAATGTTTTGTATTTTGTATTCTCTGCTGCAAAGGGGAAAATTTCCCCCTTGATTAAGAATATTTGGAAATGAGATATTGTGTGGCACTTAGATATACTATGAAAAACCTTCTAAGGGAAGGGTAGATTGTATTGATAATTTAAAGTAAAACAATCCTGTGACTAGTAGTAAAAAATAATTGAGGATTTCATTAAAATATGAGAAAGTTCAATGACAACATAATCATGGTTGGAAAATGCAAATAAATAAATAGTGAAAACAAAATTAATGAATAAAGGTAGATAAGACAAGCAATTAAATGGAACAAAATCACCACACCCCTTCACTGCTTCTGCCCATCTATCCTCAATGACAGATCTTGTTAACTGACTGAGCTAGTTTTCCCGATGACCTTAAGTACTTTCTCTCCACCAGGACGTAGAACAATCAGATAAACCTAGTTTCCAGTGTCATAACACAAATATTAACTGAATTCCTATCACCACTATTTAGGTACTGACTTAGGTGCTATGAATACTAGAAAAGAACAGGAAATTCCTTGCTCAACTCTAAAATGCTTGAAAATTGAAAAAGGAAGAACTAAGGAAGAATTAATACTGATAACAGACAGAATAGTAAAAGTGCTTCATAGAAACTATAAAGGAGTCATAGATTGTGTGTGTGTGTGTGTGTGTGTGTGTGTGTGTGTGCACATGTGTAGTTTCTAGAAGGAGCTAGCAATTGATATAGAATTGAGGAAATCAGGGAGAACTTCAAAGATGGAGTTGAAAGAAAATGTCATGGGAAAGATATGATTAGAGTGGAAGGATAGGGTGCTCTGTCAGCATCTGCCACATTGCCAAGCACATCTTCAGAGAAACAAGGTCTATAGGTAGGAGGAGAGCTGAGGAGCATAGAAAGAATATTTACATGAGGACCACCATCACAGAGGCTGAACACAGGCTACATACAAGGCAAACGTGATCAGGATGATAGATCATACGGATGTGAAAACATGAGAATCTGATTTTTATACAAATGTCCATATAAATAAAAGGGATGGGGGACTGAAGAGATGGCTTATCAGTAAAAATGATTGCCTGAAAAGCTAAGGGACCTTGGCTTGATTCCCCAGGATCCACATAAACCAGATGCACAAGATGGTGCCTGTGCCTGGAGTTTGATTTCAGTGGCTGGAGGTCCTGTCATGCCCTTTTTCTCTCTGTCTCTCTCTCTCTCTCTCTCTCTGTCTCTCCCTCTCGGTCTCTCTCCATCTTTTTCTCTATCAAATAAACAAATCAAAATAAAATATTTTTTTAAAAAAGGGTATGGGGCTTTGTGTTTTGACTGATGTGTGAACTGTGTTCTATACTGGCTGATAAGAAAAATTGAAATAGAAAAAGAAGAGGGTCATCTTTTATTTAAAATGAAAAAATCTGAGTCAGCTCTGTCTATAAAATGAAAACCTGTTTCTCTATTCCACTTCTGACATAAAATGTGTGGGTTTCCATGCCAAGATGTTCTCTAATTCTCTGCAGATACCATCTGGGTGCCCTAGTATTTAATTCAAATATGACTCTAACCAGAGCGAGCACAGATCTCACATTTAAAGACTCAGTTCAGGAGACTCTTCACTGCAGACACTGCTTAAAAGTAGTGGGTTTCCAGGTTAATCAAACTTTTGTTTGGCTTTCCTAGAAATTGAGGGTTTGTTTGTGTGGTGGTTTGATTCAGGTGTACCCCATAAACTTAGGTATTCTGAATGCTAGTCTCCCCATCTGATGGTAATTGGAAATTAAAGCCTCTTGGAGGTGGTATATTGTTGGGGGCAGGCTTATGGGTGTTATAGCCAGTTTCCTCGTGCCAGTATTTGGCACCCTCTCCTATTGCTGTTGTCCACCTGATGTTGGCAAGGGGGTAATGTCCACCCTCTACTCATGTTGTTTTCCTCAACATAAAGCTTCCTCTCTAGTCCATAAGCCAAAATAAACCCCTTTTCCCTACCAGTTGCTCTTGGTCAGGTGATTTCTGCCAACAATGTGAAGCTGACTGCAACAGTAAAGTTGGTACCAGAGGAGTGGGATTACTGCTAGACACCTGACTGTGTGACTTTGTTTGGACTGGTTTTCAAGAGGAATGTGGAAGGATTTGAAACCTTGGTCTAAGAGATTTCTTGCAGCGCTGTAAGTACAGATTCATGGCCTATTCTGGTCAGAGTTGAAAGACCTGAGGTGCAATAAGAACTAAGAAGTGTGAGGTTTGGCTTATGAGAGGGAGAAAAAAGCTTTACCTGGACTGGGATAGAAGCAGTTTGTGTGAGACACTTGCTGTTATGCACATGTCCTGAGAACTTGTACAGGGTTGCATTGATTTGAAATGGACTAGTGTGAGCAGAGAGCTATAGCACAGAAATGAAATCTTTAAGCCCAAACTTCTTCCCATTCAGCTGCAAATTGTATGAGAAATTACAATCATGGAGATTGGGCTAGCTTACCTGCTTTGGGACAACAGAAATAATGCAGACTTTTGAAGGGACCTGAATGCGGAAGGAGTATCCTGTTCTTCAAAGTCTTCTTTATTCCCCCCTGGATTGACAAATTGACACCCAACTTGGTATTATAGAATATAACAAGTGCAAGAAAGAGAGGGTCATTGAGTTTTCAACATGGCCTTATGTCTTAGAAATGGCCATGGGTAGTGTGAAGCAAGTTTGCTGTGTGCCTGCATGGAGACCCAGTTGAGCTGTGAGGATGGACTTTGGGTTGCAGTGGAGATCCAATGGCGATGCGGGGACTACAAGATGGCTACTAAGGAGAGCTGCTGGCCCTGGATGAAGTTTTCCAGGACTGTGAGTATCCTTGCTGGAGGGGTGCAATTGGAACTCCCGAGACTTGTTGCTGGTTAGAATTGTCAGATTTAGAGACTTGTTACTGGCTAGAGTTGTTGGTCTTGGAGCTATAGAGTTTGATGTTTGGCCTGTTTATATCTTGTATTGGTTGAATACTTCTTTGCTATGCCCAGTGCTATCTGTTGCAATGTGAATGTTTCTCCTGTGCCATTATGGGTTCTTTTTTGAGGGGGGGGGTGGTATTATGGCTCAGTTAAAGGCTTTGGATTATGGGGATGTTTCAACATCATTAGAACTGATAAAAAAGTATGAAGACTCTTAAATTCATACTTACTACATTATATTTTACATCATGGATAGTTATCAGTTTATGGGGGCCAGAGGTAGAATGTGATGGTTTGATTTAGGTGTCCCCATAAACTTAGGTATTCGGAATACTAGTCTCCCCAGTGATGGCAATTTGAAATTAAAGCCTCTTGGAGGTAGTGTATTGTTGAGGGTGGGCTTAGGGTGTTTTAGCCAGGTTCCCAGTGCCAGTTTTTGGCGTGCTCTCCTATTGTTGTTGTCTACCTGATATTGGCAAGGAGTAATGTCTACCTTCTGCTCATGTACTTTTTCCGCTACCATAATAGAGCATCCACTTGAGTCTAAGACAAAATAAACCTTTTTTTTTTTTTTTTCCCCCACCATCTGCTCTTGGTTGGGTGATTTCTGTCAGCAATGTAAACCTGACTGCAACACTCTGACTTCCTCCTTGGGTTCAATAATTTATTATGGTGTGTCATAGCAATCAAGGAAACACAACTTAGTATTATTAGCTTATTATGCAGAATATTTATAAAGGTACACATGAATAGTCAGGTGATTATCTTATAGTGCAAGATCCAGAAGAGTCCTGATTATAGGACATCTGTGTCTGGGGACTTGGAGAACACTGCTTTGCTAGTACCTCTTTGAGTTCACCAGCCTGGAAGCTCCCAGAACCCTGTAGGTTAGGAGTTTTGCAGAGGTGTCATAACATAGAAATGATTGATGAAATAATTAAAGTCATTAACTTTCTCCCCAGAGGCCAGGGATAAAGCTGATAATGCCAAACTTTTAATCATACCTAATCATATGGTTGCTCTTACTGGTAGCAACATTGTCCTCAATCAAAGAGCCAGCACCAGTCCTCCTGTTAGCATAGACTCAGATAGTTAAAAGTAACTTTATTATAACTAATGAAATATACTCTTCTTGTCCTTATCACTCAGGGAATCTCAAGTTTGCAAAGCCCTTGGGTCAGGAACTTGGATCAGTAAGCAAGTCCTAGAACACAAGATATTCCTGGTACCCCTAACAAAAACCTTTCAGGAGCTCTGTGTCACATACCAGAGACAGGGACAAAAAATATATTTCTGATTATGTTACAGGCTTCTATAATAAAATGCCACATACTGGGTGGCTCAAACAATAAACATTCATTTATCACCATTATGAAGGATATAAGTTCAAGACCAGGGGGCCAATGTAATAGAGTTATAGTGAGAACCTTCCTCCTGGCTAACAAACATCTCTTTACTCTCTTGTGTACTCACATTGTGAAGACAAGATTCTGGGATATTTATTTCTTTTATTATAAGGGTGCAAATCTCATGATGAAGACTCCAACCTTATATCCTCATCTAAATACAAGTCCTCACAGAAGCCCTACGTTCTGATTCCATCATATTGTTGGGGTTAGAGATACAACATATATGACTTGGGAGAGGGTGCACAAATGTTCATTCCATATCATGGAGGAAGAGATTATACATGGTGATACACTCCTTTTGTAGGAAAGAGGAAAAGCTATAACAAACAAAAACAGCCTTTTATGTTCAGGGACAGGCCTCCCACAAGTCAAGACAAGGCTCTCCCTCAACATATTATGGCATTATCATACCCAAAGAATTTACTCTGCTATCACTTATGCTGGCTTAATATTGTAGAATGAAACTGCTTGGCACATGAATGACAAGCTATATGGATTGAAGAAGCTGTAAAGAGTACTGTGGTACCCCTGAGTGTGTAACTCTTCTCCTCTCAACCCAACCCTAAAGCCCCACAAAGTATTGCTGCAAGTCTGAAGTCTATCTCCTGCCTTCCTTTTTAGTGGTGTGATGTTGCTGTCTTGCTATCCTCTGTCAATTATGAAATTTACAGCCCTGAAAAATAATACTGTTCCAATATAGGGACCAGATTTTATCAGTATCTTTAACCTCAGCACTAAGATTACTGCTTGGAAAACATGAAATCTTTAATATCTTTCTAGGCAGAAACTCAGTTGGAAGAAACTGCCCTTAATGTAAAGTCATCATCTTGATTATTCAACTGTTTATTGAGTGCTCTTTCCTTGTGATCCAGGCTCTTTTCTAGGCACTAAATCCAGAAAGATAAATGAAAATTAACCCAAGATAAACCACAACTAGTAATTAAGACTTATATAAGGAAAGATAAAGTGTTTGGGTTATAACTCTCTTCATATGAAAATTAAAGCCAAAGCTATGTAGTTCAGCCAATCATCTATACCTTCATTAACAATTAAGTTGATGCATATTGGATGCACTATAATAAGAAGCTGCTGAAGTAACATTTTCTGGGGATATGTAAGCAAATATCTGCTCAGTTACCCCTAATCCAGGCAGGGCACTAACAACAGACCAAGGCAATAGTTACACTAAAGTCCAACTTGTTGAACCAGTGAGCTTGTTGGGGTTACTAATAGGACCATGAATGAGTAACTGAAAGATGGTTTTCTCAACAAATATTCCACCTCAGCATAGGTGATGATTCACTGAAACTGGAGCTCACTGCATGACTGACAGGCAGCCTACCGGTCCTAGAGCTCATTGCATGACTTGTAATCATCTCAGCGGTTGGAGAATCTCTCCACTTGCAACTGTTTACTGAAGGGGGTGTCTAGTGGCTCTTTCAAGATTCAGGAACTTCCTATGACCTGTGAGACATTTGCATCATGAGTATCAGAAGCTCCCTTCCTTTCTTTAGGAAGGAATGTTTCAAATTGGAGGAACTTGTCATACAATAGAGCTAACACAGATGAAAATGTCATGGGGCCTTTACCATTATCATAACAGACAAGTACCATAGGCAGTGTAATTGGTACTGGTAAATGTATTTATTAATGAAGGTCAGTAGGAATGTATGGTAAGAGCCTGCTGAAACAGGAGTTATGCATCGAGTTTTAGTGGGAAAATACTTTTATACATGAAAGGCATGCATTTTTTAAAATTATTTATTTATTTATTTGAGAGCGACAGACAGAGAGAGAAAGACAGATAGAGGGAGAGAGAGAGAATGGGTGCGCCAGGGCTTCCAGCCTCTGCAAACGAACTCCAGACGCGTGCGCCCCCTTGTGCATCTGGCTAACATGGGACCTGGGGTACCGAACCTCGAACCAGGGTCCTTAGGCTTCAGAGGCAAGCACTTAACCGCTAAGCCATCTCTCCAGCCCAAGGCATGCATTTTTAAGAGAAATTTGGGACCTCACATTGCAAAAGTTTCTGCAGTCCTATGCTTGTAGGAGAGCTGCTTCTAAGGAGTTTTCCCAAATCTTATGTCTGACTTGTTAGAGAGCAGCCCAAGCCTTGCTTGACCAACCTATGCTTTAGTGTCTCAACCAGAAAAGTAGGATGCATTAAGGGTATGTTTACAAGTTCCTAGGGATTCTGGGAAAATAAATGATGTACCACTTGCTGTCCTCTGAGCTTCCAAAACTAAAGAATGGACCGAAAATGTGAGATACCAAGGCCCTATTAACAGCCAACTTGGATGGTCCCAAAGTAGAGGTGTCTGAATTACAACAGACACTAATTCTTCCCTGCAACTGTTTATATTCTGAAATGTTGCTTAAACATTTTAGTTCAAGGTAGAGCATTTGCAGGTAAGAAGGATGGCTCTGTAATCAAGAATATAGTGATTTATTTGAGGGTAGAATAAAGAGATAGAAAAAAGTGCCGTTTTAAAATACCATCTCTTCCCCAGGGATGCACACTCAGGTCCTTCTCAAGCTGAAGAAGGCAATTTAATTGTTCATAACTTTATTGACCTGACAAGCAAATGAACCTTACCAAAGACAACCCTTTTGTGGGTCTGAGGAGGTTAACACCATGGGGAATAGACTATGCAGTGACTCCTTTTCTCCCAGGCCATTTCCTTTCCTCTCCATAACATAATGCCCTAGACAAGATTCCATCTCTCTTTTCCTCACACTCCTTCTGTTCAGGAATATTTTTTCTTATGACTGGCTTGGAATTTACAATATTTTTTCATTATAACATTTTAAATTAATACAAATGAGAATCTATAACTAAAACGATGCACTTGTCTGTGGACACAGTTTGCTGTTTCAACCAAGAGGTGCTTTCCTAGAAAATTTTAATTCTCAAAACCAGATCTTCTGCATTCTAGAGATAGCTCAGCTATTAAGCATACTTCCTGTGCAAGCATAAGGGTATAAGGGGGCCTAAGAGACCACTTAAGTTTTATTCCAGAATACACATAAGCACCTGGGCATGGCCAAGCACGTCAGTAATCCAAGATCTGCAGGGGAGCAGAGACCAGAAAATTTCCAGGGCTCAGGATAAAAACTGCAAATTCATGGATTAGTATGAGACTCCAGCTCAAATAATAACAAAAGGAAAAGTGATGGAGAAAGACACCCAATGTTCCCTTCAGGCCACCGCATGCAAATACAGGCGAGCACACAGAGTGGCACATGGGCACATACACATGCATCACACACACACGTGCACGCATGCCCACACTACAAGAAAACATATCTTCAGAAATTTGGAAATCTACAAAAATATTAGAAAAATTATATCATAATAAAACATCATTGTACATGATTAATATATTCTAATAAAATATATCTCTTTAAAACAGCTCATTTACTATATTCTAGTATTTCTCAAAACTCCATCTCTATTCTCATACAAGCTCCATTTTCTTTCTAGCTTTGTGCTCCATGCAAATTAAATCCAATATCACACTTGTCTTATGAGTAAAGCTTTATTAAAACACTGCTACTTTCATGTATGTGTTGTCTATGGCTATTTTCATACTACAGTGGAAGAACTGAGTGGTAAAAACAGGATATTTTGGCCCTCAAAACATAACATATTGACTACATGGCAATTTGCCAACCTCCTTATCCAAATATCTCTGGATATGTCAACATGGTTTCCATGTGTCCTCCTTGACCTTAAAAAGTCCAAAATTTAAGGCAATCACAATCTCAAATCAATGCACCTTCTAGAATTTATTAAATGTCATTACTATCAACCTAAATGCCTTAACAAGATACTGGACCCTTCTTCCTTCCTTCTTTCCCCTTATCCTTAGCACAATCTACTACTGTTATACCACTGATTATGCCATTCTCATCTTTCAAACTAGAATGATGTTTCCAAAACAAAAGTATGCTTTTAGTCCTATAATTAATAATTTAATAGATTTTAATTAATTTGAACTCCTATTGAGTATAAAGACTTCCACTCTCTTCCATCTGTCTTATTGAAATATGAGGAACATTGGTTGTTGCCTGAGTCTTCTAACTTCATTTCTCCTAGACTCCTCCTGTTGTTGAAATGACTCTCATTTCAAAGGTTTAAGTGTGTTGTTTTATTACCAATATGTTCCTGAACAACACTTTATCATACCTTGGGGTCCAGTAGAAATGTGACTCCCTCAGGAACATGCTTTCTCACATCTGGAATATTGCTTGATTACCACACTCATGGTTGTTCTTCCCCTGCTACAGCCTCATTATATCTGGCTGTTAATACATGATGTATTCTCAGCTACATGGTAACTCCCTTGAAAGTAGTTACCTTGTCTCACTTATTATCCACAGCACTCAGAAAAGAGAAAATACTACTTATTTGTTAAATGGGTAGTTGAATTGATCCATCTAACTTCAGCAAAAAGAAGCTTGAGAGAAAGAAGGGAATTTACAGAAATGGTTAAAGAGTGACCTCAGAGAATTTTAACTTCCCTTCTACCACCTTTTGATTGGAGTATATTGTAACAGTGAGGTTGTTGTGAATATGTGTATGCTTTGGCAAGCAATGGAGTCATAACCATTGCTATGAGGAAAAGATAGGAATGAAAAGACCATAATACTATTTTGGTCAAAATCTTGGGTAATGTTACTCCTGACAGTTTGTACTGTCATTACATTAAGATAAGACACCATTCCTTATACTAAAAGAAGCTTTTCTATTATAAGATTTCCTCTAGGTAGACTCCTGATTCAAGTTACAAAGATAAACCTGTATGTTCCATTGAACTT
The DNA here is from genome assembly GCF_020740685.1 of Jaculus jaculus. NCBI lineage: Eukaryota > Metazoa > Chordata > Mammalia > Rodentia > Dipodidae > Jaculus > Jaculus jaculus. The sequence goes on along the minus strand of NC_059102.1, from coordinate 75,221,612 downwards.
ATAGGACAGCAAGTATATCTACTAGTTGCACAAACAGGCTCCATACTACTAGAAGTCCATGGCTTTGTATAGGTCCATAGGATAGGAATTAAAAGTTTCTTATGGTATATTATGGAGAACTATTCCTGACATGTTCAAGTAAGTACCCTAAGGACACCTTTAGTTTACATTTACAACTAGTCTTTTAGTTTGAAGTAGAATGAATAAATAGAAACCATGAAAAAAAAAAACTAGACAAGAAAGGCATGGTTCAAATATGATGCATATTGCCATTTGAAATATTTCAGAGGAATATATAATAATGCTACATAGATCATTTCTACATCTAAAAGGAGCAATAATTCCATGTAGCTGCCTTATTTCAGGAAGAAGCTACAGAAGATAATGGTAGAAAAAATACAGAACATTATCTCTCGGTGTTCAGCTCCTTATACAGTATGATTGTAATGAAGACAAGGGAGTACAGGCTAGGATAAATTTACAGACAGGATTTAGAAAGAGATAAGAATAAAGAAATTGTGATCTCAGTCTATAAAACACTGATCTTCACAAAGAGAACCATCCTGAAACCATCCAAAAACTTCCATGGGCTCTAAGGCACAAGCTATGCTGACTCTTTATAAGAGTTTCCAATGAAGAGCAAGAATTTGGGACAGAGAAGATTTAAAATTACCCCTAAACATTATGGAAGATTCTGTAGATAGAACCATCCTAGTGACAAAAGCCTTTGAGCTTCTGCAGAATATTTTTTTCACAATAACTTCTAGCACTTGAAAGGACTTGCTGGGTTGGAGAAGAGTTTCCCTGAGACTATTGGAATTGTGCTGCTCAATTCTCAGAGGTGTGATATGATGTCCTACATGGAACAAGAGCATTTTGAGGAGGGTCTTATGACTAGATGGTTATTTCTTCATGCCCTGGAACTTTTTGCCATGAACATTGGTAAGCACCTTGTTGAAGCCAAGCAGTAGGGTATATTCCAATATTTTGCCATGGTCATTGTTCACAACTCTCCTCTCTTTAGCTTTGTGATATTGTTCTCCTACCTCATCATCAAACATTCCAAGGTGGTAAATATCTTTGATTTTCTAATAGGTGTGGAAAATGCTTTTCAAGATTTTACTTGGCTTGTAGTCCTATGGGATATAAAAACTTGGGGCAAACTCCTGAAAATCTTAGATAATACAATATTTCAGATTATCTCCTACCAAGTCTAGAATTTAGTTAATGGATAGGAAACATATTTGCATTTAAACACAGGGGAAAAAAAGAACATCCAAAGGACATGGCACCCCTGAATGTAAAGAAGAGGTTTTAAACAACAGTCAATGATCAGGCAATCTGTCCTATATTTATTCAAGATGAATATATCTCAGATTGGGTGTCATAACCTATCAATGGGTCATCATAAACAAGCCACATGGCTACAATTATCATGTCATTGTTACATTTCATTTTGTTCATTTGATTTGAATGGAGGCATGGTGGTCTGGACTGAGTAGGCCAGACCTATTTCTGGTCCCCTCCCACAGCCTAGGTCTGAGTTCCTTGCATGTAAGTGTGTGGGAGGCTATGGCCCTCTGGAGTTAATAGACCAGATGCCTGTATCTGCTTCCTCCCACCTCCTCAGTCTAGGTTGCCTTCACTGATCCATGTCCTGGAGGGCTCAGCCTGAAGTATGCCAGACCCCTGTTCCTTTACTCCTCCTAGTCCTCTGGCCCTGGTAGGTCCCATTTTGCCTTGCTTGTGGAGGCCTGATACCTGTGTGAGCTGTGGAATCAGGCTTTTTTCACTTGTATTTTGACTGGACACTAAGTACCAACATCCCTATTCACCTGAGTCAGAGGGTGAAAAGGCCAAAGGACACAAGCTTGTTTCCTCCTCAGTAAAAGAAAGAGTCCTCCTAAAATGGGTAGAAAACAATGCAAAGAAAGCCAGTGAAAGTCAGAAACCTGAGAGATCTCAACCAAGGATGCCAAGTTCCTACTACATAAGCATCCAATGAAATTGTAGAGAAATTTATTCCCCAAATTAAAACACAGTAACCAATAAGACCTTCATAAAGAAAAAAATCACTGAGCTTAAAGCAAACTATCAAAGAACCAACAATGGTATCAATGAAATTGAACAGAATCATCTCCTAGAGCATTCAGCTTTTGACAGTAGGCTTAACTTGATGGAAGAAAATGTTAGAACTCTCCGGAGAGATCTGAATAAATTGAAGGTAAGTCAAGAAATTGAAGATGTCAATAACCAGTTAATTAAGCTTAATGAAGGCTTGATCAAATCCAAGAATGAACTACAAGAAACATCAAGAAAATCAGAATTAGAATTAAAATCATGCTTCAAAAAAGAAATGGACATTATACAAAACAACACACCAGAAAACAAAAATCAAATAGAATTAATGAAAACCTCTCTAGAACCACTCCCCAACAGAGTTACTCATGTGGAAGACAGAATCTCTGACCTGAATGAAAGGAAAGAAGAAATTGATCGGGAGGCCAAAAATTTGTTAAGTTCAAAAAAATCAAGTGAACAGAATATGAGGGAACTGTGGGACACTCTAAAATGACAAAATATCCAGATCATTGGTAGACCAGAAGGAGAGGAAATCCAGACCAGAAGCATAGAAAACATACACAAAAGAATTATTGAAGAAAAATTTCCAAATCTTGCAAAAGAGAGGCCCAACCAGATACAAGAAGCCTACAGAACACCAAACAGGCAAGACCAAAGAAGAAACTCTCCATGACACAGTATAGTTAAAACCCTTAACAATGAACACAAAGACAGAGTGTTAAAAGCAGCAAGAGAGAAGCAATTCATAACATACAAAAGCAATCCCATTAGAATAACAAGATTTCTCAGCAGAAACCCTGAAAGCCAGAAAGACCTGCAATGGAACACTTTAAAGTCAGAAAAAAAATATGGCTTCCAACCCAAGCTACTTTACCCCTCATAATGGATGGTGAAAGACAAACTTTCCATGAAAAAAAGTCAACTTTATAATTATATGAACACAAAGCCAAACCTGCAGAGACTATTGGAGGGAATACTCCACACAGAACAGTTAAGCAACCAGTCTCAGAAGCCAACAAAGAGAAGATCACAATAACCAAAATAGACCAGGCTCAAAACAGTACATCACACAAGTAAGCACACAGTCCCATAAAACACCTTATCATGGTAGGGATTAATTCAAACATCACAGTAATAACCTTAAATATTAATAGTCTTAATTCACCCATCAAAAGACACAGGCTATAAGGATGGATCAAAAAACTGGACCCTTCTATCTGTTGTCTTCAACAAAACCCACCTCACCACTAAAGATAAACACCTGCTCATGGTGAAAGGTTAAAAATTTCTATTCTAAGCAAATGGAAATAAAAAACAAGCATGTGTTGCTATATTAATATTCAATAAAATATACTTCAAACCAATAGTAATCAAAAAGGACAAAGAAGTCCACTTCTTACTCACCAAGGGAATGATCCAACATTAGCACATCACAATCATAAATATATATGTGGCAAACACATGGGCACCATTTAATAAACAAAATCTACTCAACAATAAAACAGAAATAAACACCAACATCATTATAGCTGAAGATGTCAATACCGCACTACCATCAATAAACAGATGATCCAAGTGGAAAATGAATAGGGAGAAAATAGAGCTCAACAGTAACATAGACCAACTAAACCTAATGGATTTCTATAAAACTTTCCACCCCAATCCTATAGAATTCATATTATTTTCAGCAGCCCACAGAACCTTCTCCATAATTGACCATATATTAGGCCATAAAGTATGCCTTCATAAAGTCAGGAAAATTGAAGTAACTTCCTGCACCATGACATATCACAATGTTTTAAAGCTAGAAATTAACAAGAGGCAAATCAATACCAGCAACAACAACTGGAGAATAACCACACTTTTAAATAGTGAATGGGTCCTGGAAGAAATCAAAAGAGAAATTGTAAAATTCCTAGAGTTGAATGATAATGAAAACACAACCTACCAAAACTTATGAGACTCAATGAAGGCAGTTATAAGGGAAAAATTCATAGCTCTAAATGCCTTCATTACAAAGACAGAGATATCATAACAAATCAATAAAGGCACAGGAAAAACAAGTATAAAACCCAAAGAGCTCCAGGTAAAAAGAAAGAATCAAGATTAGAGCAGAAATTAATGAATTGGAAACTAGGAAAACCATTTAAAAATTCAATTCAATGAAAAAAAAAAGCTGGTTTTTTGAAAAATGAACATGATTGACAAACCCCTGGCCAAAGGGATCAGCCTCAAAAAAGAAAAGCCTCAAATTAACAAAATCAGAAATGAAAAAGGAGAGGGCACTACAGATGTCAACGAAATTGGAAAAATTATCAGGGCATACTTCTAAAACCTCTACTCTACAAAATTAAATAATCAGGAAAAAGTGGATGAATTCCTAGACACATACCATCTACCAAAACTAAACTCAGAGCAGATAATCACCTAAACAAAACTATTACATGAATGGAGATTGAAAAGGTAATCAAAACCTCACCCAAAAGAAAAGTTCAAGACTGGATGGCTTCTCAGCTGAATTTTATCTAACCTTCATAGAAGAACTGAAACCAGTTTTTTTCAAACTATTCCACATAATCAGAGACCAGGGCATCTTCCCTGACTCCCTTCATGAAGCTAGCATCACCCTAATAACAAAACCAGACAGAGATGCAAGAAGGAAAGAAAATTATAGGCCTATATTCCTAATGGACTTAGATGCAAAAATCCTGAACAAAATCCTTACAAACCAAATTAAACAATGTATCAAAAGCATTATCCACCTTGATCAAGTAGGCTTCATCCCAGTGATGCAGGGATGGTTTAACATATGGAAATCAGTCAATGTAATATACCACATAAATAAACTGAACCACAAGAACCACACGATCATCTCAATTGATACAGAAAAGGCCTTTAACAAAATACAACACCACTTCATGAACAAAACACTGGAACGAATAGGCACGGAGGGTTTATATCTCAATACAATAAAGGCTATATATAAAGTTCATAAAGCCCAAATAATTCTTAATGAGGAAAAACTCAAGGAGATCCCCCTGAGATCTGAAACAAGACAGGGGTGCCCACTCTCACCACTGCTCTTCAACATAGTAATAGAAGTACTAGGCCAAACAATAAGACTAGAGAAAGAAATAAAAGGGATTCAAATTAGAAAAGGAAGAAGTCTCCATCCCAAAACTTCTATAGATGATAAGTTCCTTCAGCAAAGTGGCAGGATACAAAATCAATTCACAAAAATCAGTAGCTTTTCTATATGCAAAGGATAAATATACAGAGAAAGAAATCAGTGAGAATGGCCTATTTTTAATAACAATGAAAAAAATAAATACCTTAGAATAACACTAACAAAGGATGTTACGGGACTATATGATGAAAACATAAAAACACTCAAGAAAGAAATCAAGAAGAAAGACCTCCCATATTCCTGGATAGGTAGAATTAATATTGCAAACATGGCAATTATACCAAAAATAACATATAGATTTAATGCAAACACCAATAAAAATACCAACCTCACTCTTCACTGAGACTGAAAAAATGATCTCAAAATTCATATGGAATGTCAGAAGGCCTCAGATATCCAAACATATCCTCACTAAAAGAAACACCTCTGGTGGTATCACCATACCTGATCTAAAGCTATATTACAAAGCCAAAGAAACAAAAGCAGCATGGCAGAATCAAAACAGAAACACAGACCAATGGAACAGAATTGAAGACCCAGACATTAGGGCAAGCAATTACAGCTGCTTGACCTTTGACAAAGGTGCCAATAATGTAGACTGGAGAAAAGGCAGCATCTTCAACAAATGTTGTTGGACAAATTGAATGACCATATGTAGAAAAATGAAATTAGACCCCCTCATTTCACCATACACAAAAATCAAGTCCAAATGGATTAAAGACCTCAAAATAACACCTGAACTACTTCAACTACTGGAAGGAAAAATAGGAAGCACACTCCATGATATAGGACTGGGAAAAGACCTCCTGAAAAAAAAAAAAAAAAAAAAAACAGGAAATTAAACAAGCATTCAACCAATGGGATCTCATGAAGCTAAAAACTTTTGCACAGACAAACATATCATAAGCAGAGCCAACAGATTACCTACCAAATGGGAGAAAATGTCCGCCAGCTATAACAGTAATAGAAGCCTAATATCTACAAAGAGCTCAAAAAACTAAACAATCAAAATCAACCAATTCACTCCATAAGTGGGGCCGAGAATAAATAGTGAGTTCTCAGAGGAAAAATTATAAATGGCTCAGACACACTTAAGAAAACGATCATTTCTAACCGTTAAGGAACTATAAATTAAAACAACTATGAAATTCCATCTTACCCCAGAAAGGCTAGCAAACATAAAAATAAAATGAAAACAAATGTTGGCAAGGCTGTGTAGAAATAGGAACCCTCATTCACTATTGTTGGGACTGTAAGCTGGTAAAGCCACTGTGGAAATCAATCTGGAGACTCCTGAAAAGGATGAATATAGAGTTAACAGCTGATCCTGTTATTTTCTTACTAGGAGTTTACCCTAAAAGCTCCATGTCTCCGTTGAGAAATATTTGTTCAACCATGTTTATAACTGCTCAATTCATAATAGCTAAAAAGTGGAATCAACCCAGGTGCCCATCCCTGGATGAATGGATAACCAAGATGTGTATATCTATATGATGCAATTCTACTCAGCAGGAAAAAAATATGAAAACATGACACATTGAAATTTGTAGAAAATGTTCAAATTTGGAACAGATCATTTTAAGTGAACTCACACAATCACAGAAACACAATTCTTTCATGATCTCACTCATCTGCAGTTCCTAACCTGGATCAGCCCAAGTTTCTGGAATAACTGAATAGAATCATGAGGCTTAGGCAATACGGAAGGTAGAGCTTGGGGGAAGAGAAAGGGGGTACACAAAATATGAACCCAAATTGAACTGGTACCATAGAGTCCTATATCCTGAAAATCAGACTAAAATGTGGAACCCTCAAGCAAACCTTAGAGGGAGCACCTGAATGAAAGGGACCTGGGGAGACTGAGATGAACCCTAATCTCAAATTTCTCCTGTTCCTCTTTTTTCCCTGGCTTTGTTGTTTTTTCTTTAATTCCCTGTACCAGGATGTGGCCTACATCCACAATAGCTGTTGATCAGAGAGAGCTACTAGATCTCCCAAATCAAATAGGACATATTTCTTTCACAGCACTTAATTACCCACCAGAGGTTAACAGTAAGACCCTACTGCTGAAGACACCAATTGCTGTTGGCACCAACCTGGAGAGAACTGGTTGGAATCCAGAGGAGAGCCAGTCCTCAGATAGTTAGTCCATCTAGTGCTGGAAGGTGCTACATGAGCTACCAGAGGAAAGTGGCCAATATCTGTGCAAGCAACTCAAAGTCTAAGTTACTCAGAAGCAAACAACCTGACTTGATGCTCACACAAGCACAATAGTGGCACATAGCCATGGTGGGTAACCAACTGTTCTTGGATTGGCTAATAGATCTGCTCAATGAAGAAGAAACCATATCTGGAAATGGGAAACAAGTCAGAATCATACCCAGACAATGATTTTGCTTTCCATTTTCAAGCTCCCACTAACCTTACACTATAAAAGTGTCTAAACCCTTATAATTCTCTTTAACTTAATAATGGTTATCCCATTTAGTTGGTGCTGACTTCACTCTCCATTGGAAAACCTTCTTCTCTTTGTCAGATGGGATCTGGACTTAAGGAGATAAACAACTCAGCATACTTCACCCCAGCCCAAGGTGAAACCACAGAGGAATTGAGGAAATGAGCAAGAATACTGCTCATTTAATTGAATACTGCTCATTTAGTTAAGCTGATAAGCACAAGTGTGATGTACACTCAACACCTACCAAACCACATATCTAGATGCTTCTAAGTGCCCATCGCTGAAGTAGACTAAAAATGCTCCCAGCATGGCTCAGATAATTTCACAGAAGAGGGTACCAAAATATTGTTAGAGCCACAAGTTGGGACATTTTGCACAGAGACATTTCCTCTCCCCCATAACTGACTGCTGCCTCCATAATGCATGACCCACAATCCCCAAGGGATTGACCTGCACCCCCAATGAGGGAGGCCTTGTCAGAAAAGGGACAGGGAGGAGGAAAAAATGGTACCAACAGGTGATGTTTACATACAAAATATGTCTGTATCTAATAATAAAAAAATGAAAAAAGAATACTTAAAATTAAAAAAAATCCTTAGAATGTATTTACCATATTGGAGATCTAGTTAAATTTGTTTTATAAGTGAATGTTCATTATTAGAGGCATTTCTGAGCTGATCATATAAACAGTATTCCTCAAGTTGTTATTAGATCTAAGGTCTATTTTATTAGAATTATCAAATATTCAAGTAAGAGTCTCCTTTCATATATATGTACATTGGTATAAAAAATGATAATTTATCATGTATAATTGATCCTAAAATGGTACCTGTTTTGATATTCATAAAATCACTTGAACTTAGTTGTTTTGTGCTTTATAATTTAATTAAAAGACAACACTTTGCCTGGTCTTTGCTATTCAAAAATGTCAAAAAAATCAAAATCTTCTATGACCTGGAATGCTCTGTATATACTATGAGACTATGAAATATGTTAGGTGTTAAAGTTCAATTTGCTTTAACTTTAAATGAATGTGCATGATTTCTAAAGTTCTTTTTAGAAATCTGAACTAAATCTCCAAATCCTATTTTATATTAACTTGTTTTTTTCTTTAATGAATATTTTTTAATCTTTTGCTCTTTAAAATTTCAACTTGATTTGTTAGAGCCATTTTTATTTTATAAGTTTTCATGATTGAAATATAGTCCATTCTGTTCTAATGAAAAAAATTTTAAATTAATTCTTATATCTTTAGTTTTAATAAAATTTATTACTCTAAAGTTGCTTTATTTTTATATCATATGCATATGTGTATGTGTGGATCTGACCTCTGTCTGTTGAGTTACACTGTACTGTATAGAATGCCATTATAGTAGTTTGAATGCAAATATATGTAGCTAATAGACTCAGCTACTTCTGATTATGTTTCCTAATTAAGTCTCCAGCAGAAAAGTCCCTACTGGCCAAGGGGTGGGGGGACTGAATGCTGATCTTCAGCCAAACTCTACTAGGTATAAGGAGAGCCAGTTTGAGTTTTGGCTGTTGGTGCTTGCTGGCATTTTTTTTTTTTTAATTTATTTTTTTCTTTCTCTCTCTCTGCTGTGGATGCTGAAGTGAGTTTTCTTCTTCTTTTTCTGCCATGATGGAGTCTCCCCTGGAATCTGTAAACCTGAACTTCTTTTCATCAGGTATTTGTCCAAGTAATGAAAAGTTAGCTACAACAGAAAATTGGTACTAAAAAGTGGGGGTGTTACTGTAATGAATCTGACCATGTATTTTTTTGGTCTTTTATAATGTGTTTAAAGGAGGAATGTGATAGTACTTAGTACTTTGGACTGCAGAATCTTGGCAGTGCTGTAAGAAATCTTGATGAGTTATTCTGGTGAGAGTTTGAAAATTCTAAATGTAGAAGGAATAGTGGACTATGAATGCTTGACTTATGAAGTTTTAAGGGGAAAGTGAGAGGGTTTTTTTTGGAACTGGGATACTGGCAAAAAGGCTTTCTTCAGTCTTCTACTCATGCCCTGAGAGTTTTAGCATAGTTGAATTTAAAATTAATTGACTATTGTGCTTGTGACAGTATAAAGAGTCATTTTATCATATAAAAAATCAAACAAGTTTGAAGTTATTAGCACAGAGACTTCTTTATCACTGCTTATGGGTGTTGGGCTTGGAACTACAGATATTTGATGTTTGCCTACTTGTTATTAATTTTGCATTGTCCCAGTTACTCCTTGTTATGCTTTTTTCAGTGGAAATGTTTATTCTCTACCATTATCTTTTGGAAGTATGTGACTTGTATTTTGATTTTACAGGGTTCACAGTTAAGAGGCAGTCTTAAATCTCAGATGATGATTTGGTACAATGTTAAGGCTGGTAAAGACTATTGGGACTTTTGAAGTTGTACTGAATACAGTTTACATTGTGAGATCATCATAAGTTATAGGTGTCAGGGACAAAATATGGTGATTTTAATATAAATATGTCTATCCTCCATAGACAAAGACATTTTTATTAAGTTTCCTGCTTAAGTCTCCAGCAAGCAGATCTCTGCTGAAGGGGATATTCCACTAAGATCAGACCTTTGATCCAGCCTTATGAGGAATGTTAAGAGCTGCTTTGAGCTCTGACTGCTGGTGCTGGCTGGTGGTGGTAATTTTCCCTCTGCTTGTTGACGCCAAAATGAGTCAGCTTCCTCTGCTTCTGATGGAGCTTCCCCTTGTTTCTTTATACCTAAAATAAATCCTTTCCTCCCATAAGCTGTTTCTGGTCTGATGTTTGTCAAGCATTGAAATAGTAGCTGCAACAGCCATCAAGACTATGTGGTCTGGGCATTGGTGAAGCACTGTATCGGTGTGGTTGTGTTATTCCCTCATTTATCTGTTAGGCTCAAGCGGCAGAAAAACTTAGTTTGATACACTCACTCATAATCTCTTTTAAAAAGCTTTTGATCTGTTTGGGTAAAGCTGATTATTCCTAAAGCTCCACTACCATGATGAAAATGAACAAAAAAAAAAAAAAAAACAGAAAAAAGAAAAAAGAAAGAAAACAGAAGAATATGAATAGTCTCAAATAGCAAGGAATGAAAAAGGCATAATATGAATAAAGGTTCTCTAAAATATTAGCCATCTTTGGTTCAGCCAACTTCTCAGTGGACACAAGAAGTTTGCAAGGGCAATACCAACCTATAGAAGGGATTGTGCCAATAATCTTTTTAGGTTCCCAAGAATCTAGGATAAAAGGATTTGTTAGTGGCCAAATGATCACTTAGAACTGTTGGCAATGTAATTTTGAGTTATTTCATTATGCAGCTGATATTGAAACAGAGAATAAGCAGCTATTGTATTTGGTAAAGAACATTCATAACTTTATGGCATATACCCTAGGAGAGCAAATTTATAGAGAATAAACATATCATAGGTGTTGCAGTCCGGTTCGCATTGCTGGTAGAAATCACCCAACCAAGAGTAGCTTCTGGGAAAAAGAGGTTTATTTTGGCTCACAGGCTTGAGGGGAAGCTTCACAATGGCAGGGGAAAACGATGGCATGAGCAGAGGGTGAACATCACCCCCTGGCCAACATAAGATGGAGCACAGCAACAGGAGGGTGTGCCAAACATTGGCATGGGGAAACTGGCTATAAAGCCCATAAGCCCGCCCCCAACAATACACTCCCTCCAGGAGGCATTAATTCCCAAATCTCCATCAGCTGGGGAGCTAGCATTCAGAACACCTAAGTTTATGGGGGACACCTGAATCAAACCACCACATTCCGCCCCTGGCCCCCATAAACTGATATCCATACATGATGTAAAATACAATGCATTCAGTCTGACTTTAAGAGTCCCCATAGTTTTTATCAATCCCAATGATGTTCATACATCCCCATAGTTCAAGATCTTTTAACTGAGCCATAATACCAAAATATAACCTCAAAAAACCCATAATGGCACAGAATAAATATTCACACTGCAAAAGATGGCATTGGGCATAGCAAAGGAGCATTCAACCAATACACGATTTAAAACAACCAGGGCAAACATCAAACTCTGTAGCTTCAAGTCCAGCAACTCTAGCTAGTGACAAGTCTTCAAGTCCGATAATTCTAACCAGCAACAAGTCTCTGGCATTCCAATTCCGCCCCTCCAGCTAGGCTACTCACAGTCTGGGAAACTTCATCGGGCCGGCAGCTCCTCGGCAGCCATTTCATGGTCCCGGCATCTCCACTGGGTCTCCACTGCAGCCCACGGTTCATCCTCATGGCCCCATGCGGTCTCTATGCAGGCAACCAGCAAACCCGCTTCACACTGCCCATGGCCATTTCCAAAACACAAGACCGTGTTGCAAACTCAATGATCCTCTTTCCAGCATTTCTTATACTCCACAATACCAGGTAGGGTGCCAATTTGTTAATCCAGGGGGGAATAAAGCAGACTTTGAAGAACAGGACCCTCCTTGAGCACTCAGACCCCTTCAAAAGAGTTGACATTCTTCTTGTTGCCCTAGCGCAGGTCAGCTAGCCCAGTCTCAAAGGTTGTAATCTCTCAGTTGCAGCTGAACGGGCAACAGTTCACCCAAAGATTTTCCTTTCTGTGCCATATCCCTCTGCACACACCAGTTCATTTCTACGCAAAGCAACCCTGCACAACTTCTCAGGACATGGGCACAAGAGCAAGCTTCTCACACAAACTGCTAGCCCAGTCCAGGCAAAGCTTTTTCTCACCCTCATAAACCAAACCTCACAGTCCATAGTTCTTATTGCATTCAGGTCTTGCAGCTCAGACCAGAACAGTCCATCAAGCTGTACTTACAGCACTGCAAGGCATCTCTTAGGCCAGGTTTCAACTCCTTCCACATTCCTCTTGAGAATCAGCTCCAAAAGGCCAAAGCCACACAGTCAGGTGTCTAGCAGCAACCCCATTCCTCGGTACCACTTTACTGTTGCAGTCCGGTTCGCATTGCTGGTAGAAATCACCCAACCAAGAGTAGCTTCTGGGAAAAAAGAGGTTTATTTTGGCTCACAGGCTTGAGGGGAAGCTTCACAATGGCAGGGGAAAACGATGGCATGAGCAGAGGGTGGACATCACCCCCTGGCCAACATAAGATGGAGCACAGCAACAGGAGGGTGTGCCAAACATTGGCATGGGGAAACTGGCTATAAAGCCCATAAGCCCGCCCCCAACAATACACTCCCACCAGGAGGCATTAATTCCCAAATCTCCATCAGCTGGGAACTTAGCATTCAGAACACCTAAGTTTATGGGAGACACCTGAATCAAACCACCACAATAGGTGAGCAAGTTAACTATGGAAATGAAAGCTGTAGTGACTGAGCAACTGGGAAGATACACATCTACTCCAATCCCCAAACTATGTCCTTATTCCAGACATGAATCATAGCAAAGAGGTGGTTGGGGATTTGAGAGAACTAGAACCCTGTTTTTGAAAAGTTTTACCAATACTCTTGTCCAGGAACTTTATTTTAATACTTCAAAGAGGTTTTGAATGATACAAATAAGACATTTTCACATTTCAAAAACTGTTCCATCCATCTAGGATAGTCAGGCTCAAAACTGGCTGTATTAGTTAATTTACTTGGGCCAAATACCTAACAAGAAGCAACTTAAGAGTGAATTTATTTTAGTTTATAGTTTGAGGACTATAGTCCATCATGGCAACAAATAAAGGTAGCAGGGTCATGAAGCAACTAGTCATATTCATTCAATGCATAGTCAGGAAGCAATGAATGCTGGAGCTTAGTTCATTCTCTCCTTTTTATTCACCCCAGCCCATGGTATGGTGCCATTTACTTATAATAATCTTCAATTAATGTAATCTAGAAACTCCTTCAAGTTGTCCCAAGATTTATCTTCTACGTGGTTTAGATCCAATCAACTTGGCAACTGAGATTTGTCATCACAATGATCAATGGGGAAAATTGAACACCTAAGAAATGGCTTGCTATGGAAAATATAATTGGTAGGAAAATTAGGTTATCAAGTTACCTGGACAATGTCCTGACTTCCTGCAGATTTATGGGTGTTTTTCTCTGGGCATGAGACTCTGGTGCAGGAATTGATAGTTTGGTTTGCTCAGGTTTTGGTAGTCTTGAGGGTATCTCAACCAGGAATTAACCAACCATAGGTTCTGGATAGTCAGGTCAGAATATCACCTATATGGTGTTCTTGTATAACTCCCTACCACTCTTTGTACTCCTTTATTCATTGACAGAATAATTTACAAGAAAACTGTCTTCTGAGGTAATAAACCCTTTGTACAGTATTTTAAAAAACCTTTTCAACAGATGCTAGTGATTTCATTACAAAGAACCTATTGCATGGTACTTTCAAACGAGTGAACAGAATCATACAACCACATTATCATTCTATCTCCATCTTAATAGAAAGATCATATATTTTTTTCTAGTCAAAATGATTTCATATTTTTGCTATTCAAATAATGATTTTATAAAGATTCTTATAAAGATTGCTTCAGGAATCTGGCTGAGGGTTGGATGAAACTTTTACTATGTATTATATTCCATTTTAAGCTATCTGATATTTTCCCAAGTTCATTTGTTACTGTGGTAAGTGAAATACAAAATTCTCATTTTATCTTACTTCAACTAAATAACTCTCATCTGATTACATTTGTTTCTTCTCAATGCCTAAGAAATATATTTAAATATAACAAACAATAATTCATTTATTTATCTTTATTTTTTTGTTTTATAATGAGCATTTATTGTAACCTGTTTTTTTATTTTTATTAACATTTTCCATGATTATAAAATATATCCCATGGTAATTCCCTCCCTCGCCACCCCCACACTTTCCCATTTGAAATTCCATAGCTACAGATGATTGGGCTTCATTTATTTTTAAATAAAGCTAATATACACATGATGGGGAACAAGTTATAATCTCTACATTTAATCATTAAATTATTGCATAATTTTAAAAATTCAGGGCTGGAGGGATGGCTTTGTGGTTAAGGTGTTTGCCTGCAAAGCCAAAAGACCCAGGTTAGATTCTCCAGGATCCATGTTAGCCAAATGCACAAGGGGGAGCACGCATCTGGAGTTCATTTGCAGTGGCTAGAGGCCCTGGCATGTCCATTCTTTCTCTATCTCTCTCTCCCTCTCTTTCTCTGTCATATAAATAAATGGATAAATAAAAATACTTTAAAAATTCAATTACTCTGATGAAATGCAAGTGATCTTTCTGTATTGTGTTTTAGTGATTCACATTTCTTATAGGTCCTTCTTAAAAAATTAAATGTACTTCACCAGTCCTTGACTTTTATACACTAATGGAGATTTTCCCATACTTCTAACAGGGTCAGAGCAACTACTATCTACCAGAATTTTCCCTTACCATCTTGTATATGCCATCTCTGGTCAGGTTGAGATCCACTGACATAAAGGTTAGCCTCCAAGGTCTAGGAATCACATGATGGAAATGGTGCTTCCTGTGTTACATATGAAACTGAAATTATTGAATGAGAAACATAAAAAAATAATGTATATTGAGGAAGCAGATGACCGCTAAAACAACTAATGAGCTACTCTAACAAAAACACTCTTAGGAAGAATCTAAATAGTACAGGTCACAATCATGAAAATTATTCACTCTTATCCAGGTGTGGTGGTACACACCTTTAATCCCAGCATATATATATATATACACTCTATCATGAAAAATACACAACCACATCAACTTTATTGATTATGTTCCAAGGCAAAGCTGTGGGCAAACTCACTACAATAGAGTCTGGAGCTGCAAGAGAATAAAAATAATCACAGGACTCAAGTCCTTATAGTTTTCCAGAAACATTTGTATTGGTTTTTGGTACTTTCTCAGCATCAATACATTCTGAGCCGAATTTCCATTCATTCAGCAGCTATATTTTAAGTAACTTTCATGCAATAGGCATTCTCTGAGGGCTTAGACAATGCAAGAAACAAAGCAACTAAGACATTTTCTTCTCTTGAGCATCATATATCAGAAAGACAGGAAGAACAATACGATCATAAAATTCTAAAATATCTTTAGATGGTGATTAATGCTACCAATAAAATGAAGTTATGGGCAGTAAGATGAGTAAGAGGGAGAAAAATGGTGAGGATTGAGGGGATCCACTTAGGATGAGCTAAGGATCAGAATTGCAAGTAATAAGGACAACAAACATGAAAGCCTGAAAGTTAGATTGAAAGTTAGACTGACATTGCAGGAAGGCTGTCACTGTAGCTCAAAATTATCAAATCCAAGGAAGTCAGTACTTGGAGATGAGAATGAAGATGCAAGCAGGAACCAGACTATTTTGAGGACTGAAGCCATGCTGAAGAATATCTTATTTTTACAGTTAAATAAAACACAAGAAGTTCTTTAAAGTTACTTCAGCAATCATATGGAGATCAGACAGAGCACCGCAAGTGCATACAGACACATCAGTAAGGAGCTCATGGAAGACATGCAGGTGAAAGTCCTTTGTGCCTACAAAGGAAGTTATGGCAGAAGGGTTGAAGATTTAATTTTTATGTTTAGGAGAGAATGGGTTTGTGGGAGAGAAAAGGAGAGGAAACTAAGATGAGCAACAAAGATTTAAGATTAAGGGCTAGAGAGATGTCTTAGCAGTTAAGCACTTGCCTTTGAAGCCTAAAGACTCCGGTTCGAGGCTGGATTCTGCAGGACCCACATTAGCCAGATGCACAAGGGGGCGCTCGCATCTGGAGTTCATTTGCAGTGGCTGGAAGCCCTGGAGTGGCCATTCTCTCTCTCTCTCTCTCTCTCTTCCTCTGTCACTCTCAAATAAATAAGTAAAAATAAACAAAAAAAAATAAAGAAGATTTAAGATTAAGAATTAAGAATTTAAGGAAAGAATATTAAACAGTGTATACTATTTAAGGGGTAGAGAGTGGAGGAGGATATGGGGAGTTCTGTTTGCCAATGTTAAGTTTCACTGATTGGTTAGAAACTTCTAACGCAATTACAGAAGTAGAGACTTTTGTGAGGGTAGACTGATTTAAGAGGTGATGAGGGTGAGTGGGATGAAGGAGAGGAGTAGAAAGGATAGGATTAACCAAAGCTAAAGATAATATGAAAATCCCATATAAAATTCTAGTTTATCAGATAATTTTAAAATATACTGTCAAAAAAAGATTAATGCTACTCTCAGAAAACATCCAATATTATAGGAAAATCCCAGTGCCAGGGGTGAGATACCTGCCAGTGACTTATTGGTAGAGGCCCTCAAGGACCCCATAACAATACAGGCTACTGCCACTACTCTTGGTTACCCACAAGAAATAAATGGTAAGACCATATTACTGAAGACATATGCTTTGGTTACAATACACTGAAAAAATCAAGCTAGAACTGAGATGGAAGTTTCCTACTTGTGGCTAGTTTTAATAGTAATGGAAGGTGCTATGGGACACAGGAGGAGAAAAGTCATCAATAGTCTAACCCAGCTGTGGACCTGAACAGTACACAAGAAAACACTCAGGCAAAGTGTGCTCAGAGATGCATTAGTGGCATGCAGTGAATGATTATTGGGGTACAGGGGGGCATTTTCTTCAGTGAAGTAATCACTGGTAAGTTGCATGTGCTATGGTAAATAACACTTTTCTCATGCTCCTACAGAAAACCCTAATTAAACTCAGTAAGTTGAGAGAGAGAGAGAGAGAGAGAAGACATCAAAGTAGAAGAGGGAAGAGTAGGGAAAAAGAAAGGGACAGAAAGATGTAGAGAAGGGACAAGAGAAGGTATTGAGAAGGGACTGTGATGAAAATCTATACATGAATGAATTGACAGTAAAAAAAAAAAAAACTGAAAACTTGCTATATTTGTTAAAACTGACCACTAAACATGTATCAAGAATGAATGCTATGAACAAGGCTTAAATTGTTTAGATTACTTCTTTCCCTCCTGGCTTACTCAGGAATTCTAGACTGCATGGAATTGTAGCGGCATCTATTAGTATTTATGCAGCCATGCATTATGCTGGGAACTCCAAGAACTAAGTTGAACAAAGCTCACTCGCCAATATAGGAATCAAGTATGAGGCAAATGATCACAAACTATGTAGCTAAAGTTTGTGATACTTAGGGACAATGTAGTGGCATCTGACAACTTCTGGGGTGTTGGTCTAGAGGTATGCAAGCCGAGATCAGAAGCAAGTTGCCATATGAAAACTTACAAGGAAAGAACCACAATAGCTTTTTAGGGAGAGGAATTAGTTACTACATGTGGCATCTGGGGAAATTGATAAAGATTAATATGGTTGGACTCAAAATGTGAGATATGAGTCCAGAAATGTAGACAGAGGCCATAAAGGGCTCAGATTATGTCCTAAGAGCAGTAGAAACTAAGAAATGAGAAGTTCATCCTTTGAAGTATAAAGAATGGATTAGAGGCAAGAAGAGAACCAGTCCTTGTGAGGCATTCTCCCCTTCACAGTATATGCTCCTAATACCCACCAGCTCTACCAAACCCACAAAAAGACCACTCTGCAATGCAAAATAAAAAAATAATCATATGGGCTGGAGAGATGGCTTAATTCTTAAGGCACTTTCCTGAGAAGTCTAAGGACCCCGGTTTAATTCCCTAGTCCCACATATGCCAGATGTACATGATGACACATGCATCTGGAGTTCATTTGCACCACCTAGAGACCCTGGCATACCTATTCTCTCTCTTGCTTGCTCTATCTCAGAATAAATAAATAAGTAAGTAAATAAATAAATAAATCCTATGAAATAGAAAATTTCATATAAACTTTGAGTGAACTAAGTATAAACAAATGCTGATACTTAAATAGCCTTCCCCCTACATTTTATCTTCCCTTTTCTATGTTCAAAGGGCTAAGAGAGGAAATATGTTCATGTTACTACTGATCTCTGTTTATGCCTTTCCATGTTCTTGGCATCCAGTTCAAAGAATTGAAAGGGCACTCACAAATGGCGAGACAGCAAGATGCTTTATGAAGAGCCAAGCATAAGTACAAGCTTTAAACACACTGCCAAGAGAGGCAGCAGGCGACCTGAGTGAGAAAGCACTGGAGGGCCCTCTGTTATTGCTTGAGGCTTCATTGGAAGGGGCTCAGGAGGGCTTGGTTGCTAAGGGGTATGGTAAAAGTAGTTCTCTATTTTGATTGTCAAGCTTCAGTTATATAAGCTTTTCTCTACTGCAAGTGTCCCTTCCCATGAGGACTAGGATTGTAATCATATACATATACAATCATCCATAGATACAAAACAGTAAACAAGGATTTCTTCCTAGAAATTCACTCACATGACACAGCTTGTTTTATTGCACATGAACCCCAATCCTGCCCAGGCTAAATTAACACCTGGATTCAGTTCATTGATATATCTTGGAACATATTTGGATAGAAATGGGTCATGTACTAAATGGTTACTAATGGGAGTAATTTATTCCACTGTTTGAAGTGGAGTGTTTGTTCATGTTTCAGGTGGTGTTCCCAGGCTGCTAACAGGTTGCTAGGTGTACTGTTAGGAAAGTGCTGTGTTTATTACCCAAGGTAACCAGCATCCTGGATTTCTAAGTTTTTCCTTATGTTTGCTTGCCAAAATTTGTTGAATTCTAAGTCTATCTGCTGGAAAACCCATTACTAAGCAGGAGACAGTAATTAGGTGAGAGTTGTTGCTTGTTTGAGAATGGTTGTCATGAGCTAATTAGAAGATAATTGGAAAAAGTTTGGTGATGAATTGCTATCAGAAGCATGGGGGAAACAAAAATGTCAATGGTGACTCATGAAGCTATAGCTGTGTACCAGGATGAATCATGCCACTCATGAGATATGAAGTAAAGGAGAACTATGCATGCATCCCCCCCTACTGAGTCTCAGGTAGGGTCAATATTTCTGATGATGCCTAATTGCCATTCTAGGGCAAATGCAGACCCCTTATCCAAAAGTTACATAAGCTAAGAGCCAATTTTAAAATGTAGTCTACCTACTGCTGAAGACACCATATGCAGTTGACACATAAAATGGAATGGCATGGCTGGAAGCTAGAAGAGAGTCAGTCCTTAGACAGTCAGTGCATCTAGTCCCAGAAGGTGCTACATGGGGAAAAATGACCAATACCTGTCCAAGCAACCTACCTAATCTAACCTACTTGGTAGCAAATAACCTGTTGTGATGCCCACACAATTGCAATAGTGGCACACAACCATGGTGGGGAACCAACTGCTCTTGATTTGGCTAACTGATCCCTCAGTGGTATGAGACCCATAGCTGGACCTGGGAAACAAGTCAGAACCATTTCCAAACATTAGCCCACTTTCCAATATCAAGCTACCATCAATCGTGGGCTACAGGAGGGCCTACACCTATTAAATTCTCTATTAAAAAAAAAAAAAAAGTAAGGGTTACTTCATTTGTTCTGGTGCTAACTTACTCTCCATTGGAGAATCTGCTTCTCTTTTTCAGATAGATGTAGATCCTAAGGAGAGAGCCACCCCATCATACCTCAAAAGGGCCGTGGCTGAAACTAAGAAAAATTGGCGAAACAAGCAAAGGTGCTGTTTTCCTGATGAACCAGATACCAGCACAAGGGGGAAGGAGACCAACACAGAGAAAAATCAACTCCTACCAAATCAGAGAGCCAGAGCCTCAGAGGCCCCCAACACCTCATCACTGAAGCAGACCAAAAATGAAACCAACATGGCTCAGGGAAATTTTGTGCAAGAGGGAGCGGAAAGAATGTCAGAGCCACATGTTGGGTCATGATATGCAGAGACATTTATCCTACCCATAACTGTGGGCTAACTCCACAATGCATGACCCATATACCTCAACAAGGAGGGGCCAAGAGGAGGGGGTAGGTCATGGATGAGCCTAATAATGGTACCAAACTGACTGTATTTGCTAAATGCAAAACTAATTAATAATTTTTTTAATGTGGTCTATGGAAAAGAAACTTTGAGTGAATGTATGCTATCCATCCTTTTCAATTAACCTTTTAACTTAAACATTCAATAAAACAAAGTTCTAATATACATGTTATGCTATGATATTTTCTTTCATCTACAATTGAAGAATGCTACCTTGTTCATATTCTGAGAATAATGTCAAAGTGTTAGAAAAGTAAGTCAACATTAAATGTAAAAGTGTTATTTAGATGTGAATAACAAATAAGATATGAAAATTAGTTGGACATCATAGTCAACACAAGTAGTTTAGTAATTCCAGCCTTCATGAGGCTTAGGGAAGAGGATTAGCACTATAGCTCAGGCTGAACTACAAAGTGAGACTGTCTCAAAAAAGTAAGAATAAAAATGCAAGCTAACAGTTGCATTTTATGGTCTTAAGCTTAACAGGATTATGTATTAATTCCAGGAAGAAAGCAAGTAAACATCTATCACATCACATTGAAAATTAGAGTGCTGACAAAAATTTTAGGCTCAGGATCACAAGCCTATTAGTAACAAAGGTTAGGTAGGGTTTGGGGCCTCTTGATTTTTATGTCACTTTCCTTTCCTATGGACCACACCATCTCTACAGCATACCAGAACTCATCCTGGAACTCCAGTTGGAAGAAATGAAAAACTCACAAGTCAGCCCATTAGATTATCTATAATTATTACCAGTCATGTTCTTAATTTTGTAGATAATAGTGCTTTAACAAAAACCTTTGTTTGCTATTCTTACAATCTTGTTAGCACTCTCAGCCCACACTTTAGTGTCTAATACTATACCGCAGAGTAATAGAATTTTCCTTCCCTCCATTTGTAAGAGGGCTGAAGGAATATCATGATATGATCCATGAAGCTAAGACTTCATTTAAGAAAATTCAATATTCATGTATCCAAACTTACAAAGAGATAAATTAAGGGATATTACTCAAATGATAGCAGACTTCCTTATAGGTTTGCTTTTAATAGCATGTTCCATTAGAACTTTCTAAATATTTATAGATAATTAAGTATTTGACATGAGATTGGAGGTGGAAGGAGAGAGCCTTAAAATTAGGGTGTTAAAATATTCAACTAACTGATGGAAATGAAAGTTTAAAAATAAAAACTACTTAAATTACACTGTAAAACAATGCAAAATGTAGCCTTAAGCATCAGAATAATCTCATTGGAATGGAAAATGCTGCTTCTTGGAGGGTGGGGGTTGGGAAGAAAATTGATCAAATGAATGATTCTGGCATTAGGTCCATCTCTAATTTAGTGGGTAAGTGTGAACAACTGCATTATAGAAGCCCCAGGACATGTGTTCTAGCAAATAACTGAAATGGCCATGTTCTTAACTTTTTGATTTTTGTCCTCACTGTTCCAAAATTAGGAGATAAAATTTCAAATAGAGTTATATTTGACACAGAGATATGCTGATTTGATGATTTCTTTTATTAAAATTCCCTCTGATGTGTTACATGTATTCACTCCCAGAATCTCACTCTGAAACACTCCTACTCACTAACATACTTGGTCTCAAAATTCACACTCCTCTGCTTTTGGCTTTTTGGTCTTATACAACTTTTGGGCCAAAGTAACCATATTTGATTTAAAAAGTTTTCCAATGGAGAGATGAGGAGAAATGAAAACTAATTTTTACTTCTTAATGCATGTTTTGTCAGATTGTTGTCAAATACTTGAAATGATTTAGATATAGCCACTTAAATAACCGGAAGAAAGAAGAGGATCCTTAAAGGTTAGGAATGGCTAATTTGTTTGCAAAATAATTTACAATTACTTAGAGGCAAGTAAAAAAAAGGAGGGATTCAGAGTTAGAAACAAAAGGAAAACTGGCCTAGCCAGTGGAGGAATGAAGGACATTCCATGCTCAAAACATATAATGAAGCAACTAAATAGATCCTCAACAGATCCTCAACTGGATAGGAAAGACGGATAGATGGATGAATGGACAAGCAGATAGACAGACAGATGGAATTGAGAATGGCAGAAAAGAAGGAATAAGGGAAAGACAAAGAAGAAAAGGAGAAGAAGAAAAGAAAAGGAAGAGACTATTGCTGTAAAAAATAAGGAAACTGGTAAAACCTGAAAATGGACTACATTAGATCACAGCAGTGTCTTGGAAGTTTTAGTTTGATAATCATACAGCAGAATAGTATTCTACTGTTTTAAGAGTTATGCATTAACATATTCAAGAATGAAAGTGGGGCTGGACAGATGGCTTAGCAATTAAGGGACTTGCCTACAATGCCAAAGGACCTCATTTTGATTCTCCAGGACCCACTTAAGCCAAATGTATAAGGTGGCACATGTATCTGAAGATTGTTTGCAGTGGCTGGAGGCCCTGGAGCAAGCATTTTCTCTATCTCTCTTTCTCTTTCTCTCTCCCTCTTTCTCTCAAATAAATAAGTTAAATATAAAAATTTAAAAGATTTTTTTAAAATAATGAAAGTGGGGCTGGAGACATGGCTTAGCGGTTAAGCCCTTACCTATGAAGCCTAAGGACCCCGGTTCGAGGCCCAATTCCCCAGGACCCACTTTAGCCAGATGTACAAGGGGGCGCACGCATCTGGAGTTCGTTTGCAGTGGCTGGAGGCCCTGGCGCACCCATTCTCTCCCTCTCTCTCTCTCTCCCTCTTTCTCTCTCTGTCACTTTCAAATAAATAAAAACAAACAAAAAATATTTTAAAAAAATTAAAAAAAAATAAAATAATGAAAGTGCACACTTATAATCCCAGAACTGAGAGGTCAAGGCCACCAGTACACAGAGTTCAAGGCTAGCCTGAGCTACATAACTCAAACCTGCATCCAAAAAAAAGAAGAGGAAAGGGGGAAGTCAGAGTAGGAGAAGGAAGGGAGAAAAAAGGAAAAAAGGGATATAGGAAGGGAGAAAGAAAGGAAAGAGAAAAGAATGAGAGATCATAATGTCTATAACTTTTACAAATCATAATAATAATAGCATATATAAGTTGTAAAGCTGGTATGCCATAAATATAAGTAATTATATTATTCTTACAGCTCTTCTATTAATTTGAATTTTATTTTAAAACTTATTGAAAAAGACAATAGTTAAGAGGCTCTAATGAGTTAAAGAGCCCTTATATTTTAAATATAAACTGGGATCTGAAAAGAAAGCAATATAAATATATACATGGATCTCTTTCTTTCATTGAAGAATTTGAGATAGTTTACATAAAAATATTATAAAACAACAGCTAAATCCATATTCTCATATGTAGTTCATATGAAGTTCAACTAAAACTATTAACTTAGAAAAAGACACTGAGTTCATATGGAGGCCCTGTCATTACTACATGCATAATCTTGAGCAAATTGCTTAACTACTCCATGCCTCAAATAATCATCTGAAAAACATGGATAATAAACTATTAGCATTGTTATAAGAGGTGAAATGATCCTGAAGAGTGAAAGAATGTAAGTGGAAAGATTATACATGGCTCATGATAAAAACTAAATAAATTTTAAGTGTTCTCATTTTAAAATATCAACCTAGAAGGTTGTAGCAAAGACCTGTCTCAATCCCAAGATAAAGAAGGCTAAAGACTGATCAACCAACATAAATCTGTTAACAGCATGCTTAAAATTTGAATCAACATCCTGAAGGTCAAGTAAAAAGATGAAAAAGATAGTCACATCAGAGAAGGATGATCACATTTATTTCTGACAGGATAGAAAACTTTCTATCAAATTCTAAAGGAATTAATTTAGGTAGCATTGTGTATTCTATGAGAAATGTTGCCCTAAGCAAGATTACTACAAAAGATGTAGACATAGATTTGATGTAACTTTTAAAAATACAATTATGAAGGCTAGAGAGATGGCTTAGTGGTTAAGGTGCTTGGTTGCAAAGCCAATGGACCCAGGTTCAATTCCCCAGGACTCACATAATCCAGATGTACAAGGTGACACATGTGTCTGAAGTTAGTTTGCAGTGGTTGAAGGACCTGGCATGCCTGTTCCCTTTCTACCTGCCTCTTTCTCTCTCTCAAAATAAATAAATAACTAAAAATATTTTTAAAATGCAATTATGGAAGAAAAGTTAAAGGAATGTATCCAAAGAGGCTGCAATGAAGATACAACTTTCAAAAGCAGCCAGAGTATTGTTCTGAACAACAGTTCATCCAACAGAACATATAAATTCCTTAAAAGAATGAACTAAATTTCCTCTGAAAGTCTCTTCATAAATATCACTCCTCTTAGTAGGGATTAGCCAATGGTTAAAGAGTATAGTAATTGAGGGCCTCAAATGGAAATTTGTTGTCTTGCTTCTTAAAACCAAATCCAAATAGTTAGGAGACTCCTACCCTATCCTTTCATTTTTGTGGCTTGCATGTATCCTAGTCACAATCTCACTTAGACAAACAGGTAACAATAAATTAGATTTATTCATGTGGTCCTTGCTAGGAAGGAACTTCATGGATAGTTATTTCATATTCTATCTTCCTTCCTAAGAGGCTGCAGGATTTCAATTAAGTTACCATATAGAATTATCTAGAAATTATCTGAAAGCCAACAAGGACATGAACACACACACACTTAATTCTTAGCTAAAATGCTAATCAGTTGAAAATGTAATTGTTAATCAGTAGAAATCACTATAAAACAAGAAATGGAATAAGCTGGTAATTGAATGGGAAATTGCCCAGAAAAGACATTAAAGGTAGGGAGATTTTTGATGAGCCAGTCTAATAGGATTCAATATGATCATATGTTTAGAGTATGAGATTCTCCCAAACTGAATTATTAGGATTCTTACTACAATTGACTGAGGCAGGACCAAGGCCAAGGGCAATACTTAGTTGAAAATTAGGCTCTGAGGAGCCTGATCACTGTTTGGTCAAGGGGAAATCTTCGTAACTACATGTGCAGAAAATGTAGCCAGAAACAAAGCTAGTTTCTTGGTATTGTGGTCATAATGGAATGAAATGAAAATTGCTTAAGATTAAAAATAAAATCTGTGTAATTACAGGAAAAAAATAATTATTCTTACAACTTTACAATGGCAGATATGGGTATGGTACTTTCAATGTACGTCCCACATAGACTCAGGTGTTCTATTAAGCTTGTAACTTGGATCTCTAGCCATCTATCAGGAAGAGGTTTCACTAGGGGCATATCCTGGAGTCCAGCCCTGAAGTGTGTTTTGGGGGCAGATCTGATTTTCCAACCCAAAGGTGTACAGAGATGTTTAAGCTCTGCCTGCCACCCCTGCTGCTTGCTGCCAGGTTTGTGCTTGCTGCTTTTGTTTGTTGCTCTGGTTTGGTTGTTTCTTGCTACTTAGATGCATGAATGTAGCTTCTCAGGCCATTGATAGAGCACCCCTCACCACCACTACCACATCTGTTAGCTTGAAATAAATTCCTCCCTCCCATAATCTGCATCTTGTTTGGATGTTCAGCACAGTAACATGAAGCTGTCTACAACTGAAGGCAATGAACTTTCTCAAAATAGAACAATCTAATACCTCAGTGTGCTCAGTAAATTTGGTATCTTTACTATCTTACATTACTTTCAAATTCCATTAAGAAGAATTTTAATGGAGCCAAGAAATGTGTAATAACTTACTGCCCTTGTGCTTGTCCTGGATTGCACTAAGAAACTACTGATTTAGAATTGCATTTTCATCTGATTAGCATTATAGCTAGAAATTGTGTGTGTGTGTGTGTGTGTGTGTGTGCGTGCGTGCATGCACGCCCATTTGTGTGCACATGCACATGCTTGTTTGCCTTCACTTATTCAGATCATTTCTAAATATTGCTATATGGTAATTGAGTTGTAATGTTGCAGCCCCTCTGAAAGGAAGATGGAGTATAAAATGACTATCCAAACAGTTCAGCCCAGCCAGTATGGGCCATAAAGGAAAGGAAAATATTCTATTTACCATCTTTCCCCTTGGAAAAATGTTATTTCCTGGGAGGTCAAAATCCTACACTCCAGTGCCAGTCAGAATTAGAACAACCTATTCAAATGTCCTTTATGAGCCCAGAACAACTGCCAGAGCTCTGTAGAAAGTGTGTGGATCAGCAAGTATTTGGAATAAAACAGCTGTGCCTAGTGGCTGCACACAGCTAATGGCTCCAACACAGGAAATAGGAAAGCCTGGGAAACACCTTCCTTTCCTCACTGGAAAGGCCCATCAGCCCTCACTCTTGAATGGGTGAAGTGCAAAATCCTGACATGTGCTAAAAGCTGGCATGGATTTAGAAGAGACATTAACATGTATGTCTCAGACACACATGTTCTGAAGTGTGGGCATGTTGAAGGGTATTGTAGAGTTATGCATGTTTTTCTGCCCTTTCTCAGTTTTCATTTTCTCTAATCCCTATCCATCCTGGAATGAACACAGAAGCACATATGATGCTTTTTGTTTAGCAGAAAAGACAGACAAAAGAAAATGTTACATATTCTAAGAATAATCCTTTGTATCGAGCATATTTCTCATATATCTCCCAAGGAGGCCACTGAGTTCTCTGAGGCTGCTGGCTTCAGAAGTTCCAGACAGCTTAAAATAAAGCACAGAGCTGTCTGTGCTTTTGAAATAGTGACCACAGTCAAGCAGCAAATTCAATAATCCAAAACAACAGCTGGTGGTGAGGGAGGGTGAAGGAGGCTGGGTAAATCCAAACTCATACAGGGGGAAGGTTTTTGAAGAGCCAATTTGTATATGCATGCACCAGCCATGCAGGCTGATAAAATGTTATCTGCAATAAAAGGTATTCTATAGTGGCTTGTGCATGTTAATGAGCTGCTGATCACACTCTCTGGGCTCAGAAGGGGGTGTGGCACTGTCTGTCCAAAAGCTGATTCTTCTGTCTCTGCTGACAAGTGTCTCAGCTGGAAGACCTGGTTAAGGAGTAATTGCTAACTGCAGAAACAACAAGCAGAAAGAGGCAGTGAGCTTTCCTTTGGGAATAGAACAATAGTCAACTCGCCCTCACCAAGCAAACTTGGGTCTCTACCACACAGGCAGGTTTTTTATTTTTATTTTTATTTTTATTTATTTATTTGAGAGCAACAGTCAGAGAGAGAGAGGCAGAGATAGAGAGAGAGGGAGAGATAATGGGCGCGTCAGGGCCGCCAGCCACTACAAACGAACTCCATATGCTTGCGCCCCCTTGTACATCTGGCTAACGTGGGTCCTGGGGAATCAAGCCTCCAACCGTGGTCCTTAGGCTTCACAGACAAGCGCTTAACTGCTAAGCCATCTCTCCAGCCCCACACAGGCAGGTTTTGAAGAGATTCCTAGCATTTAACCTTTTCCTTCCCATGCCTTTGGAATAGGCATCAAGAACAGAAGAGTGTTTGGAAAATCTGTCTGTTTGTCTAATTACAATGGCACAAGGACATAAAGCCTCATTCCCCCAAGTCATTTGGAAAGGTGTCTGTCATTGTATATGGGAACACTCCATCAAAGAAATAAAAGCACTGTAAATAATAATAAAAAATGTGATAAAAGGTGGGAGTCATTTTTTTTCTCTCAACAAATGTATCTTCTAGAAAAACCACCATCTACCCACGCATACATACGCATTAACCTTGAAATCTGTGGCAGCTTTCTGCTTCCTCTTTGAAAATAAAAGGAACCATATTTGAAGGTGCATAGCTGTAGTCAGTTCTCTTGGCCCATTTGCATTCCAACTCTTTCACGTGTGTGTGATATATGTGTCGGTGGGTTTGTATGTGGCACACAATGCCACAACACTAATGTAGAGGTCAGAAGACAATGTCAGTGTCAGTTTCCGCCCTTCCACCCTGGTTTACGGCAGGATCTCTCTTTTTTTTCCAGTGCTAGCGGGACTCAAGTTTCCAGAATTCTCCTGTCTCTACCATCCATCTCACCATTGAGGGCTGAGATTATAGGTGCTCTCTACAATATCTGACTTTTATGTGGGTCCTGGTGAGGGAGAAACAGAAGCCAGGTTATTCTTTTTAGGGAGCCAGCTAAGGAAAGGTCCAAAAAGAGGGAACAGGAAATGTCATCCTGTCTGCCAAGACTGCGCTGGAATTCAACCTCTGATTCAGTCTCATCCACAATGGTTGCAACGCCCTCTCCTGTTCCCCTACCTAGCACATTAAGCCCCCTGCCCCAGGGTACTTTGGCGTTTTGTTCCTCACATGTATTTTGTTTCCAGATGCCTTTCTCACTTTGTTAAGATTTTCCTCCAGACCTTGGGTATACCATGTTTGCCATTCCTCTACAATCTAGGTACACCATGTGTTTAATTCCTCTGAACTCAGGGCTTACCATATGTGTAACAACTGTCTTGACTTTCTATTCATTTTCCAGGTGTCTCCATTTCCCAGCCCATACTTTGGGCTTTTTCTCGGTTTTCGTACTTAAGCTATAAATCCATCTCTACCGGATCTCTCCACTCTTTCCTGCGCGGAGGGACAGGGCTGGCACTTCTGCGCAGTGTTCCCAAGCTAGGTATGAGTGTTTCTCCTAGCTCTTTGCCAAAGGCCCTGTCTTTCACGTGTATGTAACTATTCCAGTCTTTTCCTAGATACCAGTTTTCCCTAAACAAACCTGGTAATTCATAATTTCTCCCTAAATAAAGTAAATAATTTACAGTTAGTCGCTTTTAGTTTGTTTATTTCAATTCTTTATTAAAGTAGATAAGAGTCCAAAACTTGGGGTTTCATAAGCCCTATCAGAACTCCAAATCTCACTGGGGATCTAAACTCTGGTGATCACACTTGCACAGGAAGTGCTTTCATCCACTGAAACATCTGCCAGCCCACATTTCAACTCTTTCCTTTTTGGGCAATGTACTTAGAAGCTAAGAGTACTGGCTTTGAATCTCACATCAGGCACTATTTACTTGCAAGAGTTTAAGACCATGAAGAGTAAATCTATTGTTTTGGGGGAGGTACTTTTTTTTTTTTTCTTGTTATAAATACAGATAAAATGAGAATGAGTATATTTTTTGTAAACCTAATTAACCTGTTATCTCAAATCTTTTCCTGTTAACCTCAAGTTTCTCAACTCTGCCTAGCTACCCCTCATAAAACTACAAAATCACCCTAGTTTTATTCTTTTCACATTATATGGATTAGGTTGTACTTATGTCACTAGTGTGTTGCTTCTGTGTCATTTACACACTGAGCATTGTACTTGCAGAACAATGCTACTGATGAAGAACAGGAGAGAGAAATCAGCTAGGAACCTTAGGAAAATGGGGTCCTAAAAGTGAACATTTTCCTCTCTTGGCTAAAAGTGGTAAGTGTCCTGGAACCTGTATTGGGGAGGATATGGTTCTTCAGTCCTTTCTTATCTCATTTTCCTTGAAGGATGCCTTGTCGTCTCCACCTTGTTGAAGGCCAGATATGTCAGAAGGGTCTGGCCTTTCTTTATCTCTTTCCTTAAAGGAGATCCCTTTCCCAAGAAACAAGAGCAAGGAAGAGACTAAGTCTACAGGTGCCTAGATACCTGGCAGGACAACTTGGTTGACCAGTGCATCCCACCATCCAGTTAAAGTCTTACTCCTATATGAAAACCTAGTGAGAGCCGTATTACCTGCTTGTGATTGCTCCCAACTTGGTAGCTTTATTTTCTTTCCTAAAATACCCATTTCTGGACATTCTTCCTATTATACAGGAGTCCTGTCCTCTTTCCTTCTCTTAAGTTCTATAATAAAATCTTTCTAAACCTATTCCTTTGGCCCAGGGACTTCTTTCATCAACTCAAGATATAAGTGTTTGGCACCCTACCTTCCCAATTAAAAGCCCAACCAAAATCTAAGAATGGTTATGATGCTCTCAAAGCTATCCGAAATTGCCACATCACTGCATGTACTAGTGATAACTCCATTCAACTTACTGAGCATTTACTGTGTGTTTAGCAGTACACAGGAAACTATGCAAAGAGTAGATCCATTATTTTTTCAAGTCCCTTTTCATTTATGAAGGTCATAACAAAGTACCATGGACTGGTTAACTTGAACAGAATTTTTTTAATATAATTTTATAGGCTAGAAATCTGAGCTCAAGGTGCTAGCACAATAATTCCTTTTAAGGCCTCTCTCCTTATCTTGCAGATGTATGTCAGGAGTAGGAGCTCCAAGATTGAGGCCTTGAGACCAGTAGATGAATTAATTAAGAATACTTTATTATCAGCTCTAAGCCTGGCAGCACCACTTAGAAGGAAGAGGCAGCCTGCAGCCAGCCCACAGATGTACAATTCTGGCCACAGTTCTAGGCAATACGTTGGTTAAAAACACCAGCAGGAGGGTGGGAGAGAGAGACTGAGAGAGTGAAAGAGAGAGAACTAAAAGAAAAGAAGGTATATATGTGAGCATAGAGTAGGAAGTTGAGGACGAAAGGCAGGAAAATATAAAGAAATGCATGCCCTGTGGTCAAAGGGGGATCAGAGGAAGAAGGACAGAGAGAACAGAAAAACGGTGTCAGAGCTTTAATGTCCATGCCCTTAGGGCATAGAAAGTAGGGGGGCACTCTTGAGGGTGCAAGCTCAAGAGAGAAGCCCAGTGGTTTGGGTCCTTTATGGAACAGAGCAAAAAGCAGCCCTATTAAAGAAAGACTTCAGTAGTTTCCAGTGGGGAAAAGAAGGGAGCTCTGAGACTGTCAGCAGCCATCTTCTCCTTGGGCCTCCACATGTTCTGCCCTCTCAGTGTGTTCTAGTTTCCTCTTCTTAGAGACACCACTCAAATCAGACAAGGGTCCACCATAATGATTTCATTTTACATTAATTATTCCTTTAAAGACCTTAGGTCAAACACAGGTACATTCTGGAATACTGGGAGTTTCTTCTGTGGGGTATAGGACTTCAGCAAGTGAATTTGAGAGGTTAGGGAGAAATACACTGCAGCCTGTGATAAAACCTTTCATGTTTCTTATCTTTTTTATTCTCACAAGTCTTCAAGATATTTTTTGAGAAGAGGTGATGATACCTCAATCACTAATGTTTGTCATGCAAGCATGAGGACCTGAGTTCAGATCCTTAGGACCTACAAACCATACCAGGCATGATGGCTTGCACCTACAACCCAAGTGCCAGGGAGAGGGAGCCAGGGGATCTTTGGCATTTAATTGGCTAGCTAGCATGAGAATGGGTGAGCTCTGGATTTAGTGAGTGAGAGAGACCCTGGAATAAGGTGGGGAGTGACAGAGAAGACAACTCATATCAACTTCAGACTGTTTAGGAGTGATAGGGGCCCCTGAGGTGGAAGCAAGAAATGTCCTTCGGCCTGTTAGCTAGAATCTGATGTATTTTCCCTATTGTTTTTCCCTTCCATCCTTATCAAAGGAGGTGAATAAATGCCTCTGGTCTTCTCTCTTCCCCCCATAGAAGATAAAGGAATATAATTCAGATTACTCTCTTCCTGAGGAACTAGTGACATCCAGACACCTGGCACCAAGACTAAACTGACCAGTTCAGTCCCCTATCCAGTATAGTCTCTTAAAAGATCCCAACTGGGTCTCTAGGTAGGTTTTCCCATTTTTTGAGAATCCCTCCTCTGCTTCTCTTTGTCTAAGAGCTCTGTATTCGTTGCTTTGTTTTGAGCTCTATGGAACTGTAGCTCTATAGTCTCGATAACAAAGTCTTTCTAAACTTCATCCTCTGGTCTGTGGGTTTCATTCATTGAAATTCATTAGACAATAATCTTAAAAGGCTCTGACTCAGTGGGAGCTCGGTGTGACTGCAGCCCTCTGGAACCTTAGCTCCTGAGTTATTGCCCACCCATGAGCCAAGAAAGGCTCTGGTGCTCTCAACAACACCTCAAAAGTTCCTATATCAGGCTGGAGAGATGGCTTAGTGGTTAAGGTGCTTTCCTGCAAAGCCTAAGGACACAGGTTTGATTCTTCAGGTCCCACATAAGCCAGATGTGCATGGTGGCACATGCGTCTGGAGTTCGTTTGCAGTGGGAAGAGGCCCTGGCATGCCCATTCTCTCTCTCTGTCTCTCCTCTCTCTCTCTCTGTCTCTCTCTCTCTCTCTCTCTCTCTCTCTCTTCCTCTGTGTGTGTGTGTCCCTGTCTCTGTCTCAAATAAATAAATAAATAAATAAAAATCAGAAAATAATTTTTAAAATTCCCATATTGTCTCTGGATTCCATAGGCATATGCACACATGTGCACACACTCTCATCCATACTTACCCTCACACATATGAATACGCATACACATATGCACATACATAATACCACTATACTCACAAGATAATTTCTGAGGACAGGACTGGTAACGATATTGGACTGTATCCTAAAGTCTAAGAGAGACTGAATAAACCTCAAAGCCAGTGGTTTGTGAACAAGTGAAGGAAGTGTACAGACGTAAAATCAATAAAATAATTATCCTTGCCAAAAAAAAGCAAATCAATATTATAAGAAGTATGAATTAAAAGTACACATAGGGACTAGTACAACTCAAAATTTAACTTAATATGTTCTAACCCCTAGCTTATATTTTATCTTTCTTATGGTCCTTACATTTAAAAAATTATCAGATCAGTAGGTAGGAAGGCTACTTACTGAAAAAAAAAAAAAATCCAAGAGCCTACTTCTTAGTGAAAGGTGATTCCAACTGAATGAATGCTATACTGAATAAAAGCAACATGCTCATTAAATCTACTTCTGTTCACCCAAGAAATATTCTTTTCCGAAGCAAGAACTAATCAGTGATCCTTGCACAATTAGTTCTGCACCAGGAGTCTGAGGACAATATTGAGTTTCAAAAACATTTGCAGAATTTTCCAGTTTAACCTATAAACTTCAGAAAGGAAAATAATTCTGCAGAGAAAATCTACAGTGAATGAGGCATCCTTTTAGAACATGGTAACTCCTAGGTTACCACAATTTAATTGTGAGGAAGAACTTCAACATCCTTGCATACATGGAGGGATAAACATCTCAAGATGAAGTCACCATGCTGAGAAGAGAGTCAAGTGCCAAGCCAGTATCTTGTTGTGTACTTCTTCCTTCACAAACATTTCCTAACTCAGGGTGATTCACAAATATTTAACAATTTGTGAGGCATGGACACTATTTAAGCAGTATTGATTCTGTCCAAATACAAAACAATGCAAATAGAATAGCCTGGCCATTTAGGTGCATGTTGATTGAAAACTACACACTTTTCTTAATTCCATTTTCAGAAATACATACATGTGTGTGTGTGTACACACACACACACACACACACACACACACACACACACTGTATCCCACATCTCTTGGTGAAATAAGAAAACCTGTTTTTATATGATGTAGGAAGACTTCTGTCCTGGGAACTAGAGAAGCTCTAGGTTTAGCCCATGTTCTTTGAATTTTATGATTTTGGTGGAAAAATGTTCATGGTTCGGTGCTCAGCTCAAAAACCGACTGAAGGGCTGGAGAGATGGCTTAGCGGTTAAGCACTTGCCTGTGAAGCCTAAGGACCATGGTTCGAGGCTCGGTTCCCCAGGTGCCACATTAGCCAGATGCACAAGGGGGCGCACGTGTCTGGAGTTCGTTTGCAGAGGCTGGAAGCCCTGGCACGCCTATTCCCTCTCTCTCCCTCTATCTGTCTTTCTCTCTGTATCTGTCGCTCTCAAATAAATGAATAAATAAAATTTAAAAATAAATAAATAAATAATAATTAATAAAACGGGCTGAATTTTCTCACCCATGTGCTATGAAGATCAGCATTAAGAGGGAAGCCATTGTTCATTATGTAGAGCTGTCCAATGCATGGAAGAAGCTAATCAGCATTCTATTTAAATGAGTCAAAATTTTCCACAAATTTATATTGTTTGAAGACAACTCATCTAGATGATATCTAAAGCCCTTTTTGTGTTAACTTTTCAATGTTTCTTGAATATGTGAAAAGAGCTCTACACCAGTGAGGTTTGCTTTGCACTGGCCTGTAGTCTTCTCTTTTCCCCCATGATGACAAACTCACAGATGTACCAGCTCAAACATGTACCAGCTCCCTGACTTCAAAGTCTAAAATGCCTTACATCGCTTGCAATTGAGTGTTCTACAGAATTAATAGCTCCACCAAGTCAGTGAGTAAGCAGATCAGCACAGTAAATGTTTCAGAGGTATAACAGGAGAGTTCAGTTGGAAGAAACAATTACTGACTCAATAGCTTAAGTGAAATGGGATTGAATAAAGGAACTTAAATATTTTTAAGATTTTAGAAGGTTTAGAGGAAAATCCGTAGGCCATGTTGACCTCTAGGAAAAAAAAAATGCAATAACACATTGAAGCATCCTTTTAGAAGATTGTAACTACTGGGTTATCACAATTTAATTGTGAAGAAAAACTTTAAAATTCTTGTGTACATGGAGGGAGAAACATCTAAAAATAAAGTAACCATGCTGAGAAGAAGGGAGTTCAAATTCCAAGGCAGTGTCTCCTCATTTACTTCTTCCTTTACAAAGATTTTCTAACTCAGGGTGATACACAAAATATTTAACAATGGCTAGCTCCATTGAGGCAGCTGCTTTCTCTGCCTCTATAAGAAAGGTGGACTGTATGAGGGCTGCATCTGGGTTATGCTCTCAAAGACTCTAGTCTCACAATGGTGACCCAAGATCAGAAAAATCACCCCCTTCACCATCACACCATCACACCAGCACAGTGTCTTTTGGAGCCCATGAAGTGTTTGCTCACTCAAAAGTAAATGAAGAAACTCACACATGACCATGAATACTATTGGCAACAGAAAACAAGCAAAGTAGCACAAACAGAGCCCCCATCTCACTTCTAAATCTCATGGTCCATCATATGTTTTGAAAACCAAACTTATTGCTAGTACAAAAATAAGTGAGTTTTAGGAAAATGGATTTTTAACAATGCAGGAAGGCACAGAGAAAGCTTGATGCCAAATGCCCATCCGTCGCATCCTCTATGAAGGGCTGGGAGTTCTGACACAAGCTGAAGTACAACTCTCCTAAGAAAGAAAGCATACCATAAATATGAAATTTTATATGAGTTTTAAAGATATGTATAGGACATATAAATAGCATGATGTTCAATGAAGAATCCTTACACTATATAAGTTTCCTTACACTATAGCAAAGTTTCTAGACCTTGAAATATTGATAACTTTGTTGTAGGGGATCTTCTTTGTGCTTCCCTTTGAGACATATTTAGCAGCATCTGTTGCTTTTACCCATTAGATTCCAGAAGTCCACTTTAGTTGTGCCAACAAAAAGTATTTATAAACATATCCAAGTGGATATGTTGCATCCTATTTATCTTTTAAAGATCAGTATGAACATAAAACTTTGTAAGGAGAAAGCCTTGAACAACAGAGTCATTCAGAGAAGCATCATGGAGGTTAAATATTAAGTTACAAAAATATACATCAACAAGATCATAGATGACATCTTCAAAGATGGTACTAGAAGAGAGATTTTGTATTGTCATTGAATAGGCAGAGCTTAGAATTTATACTGAGAAGACCTTTGTGAGTTAAATGTATATGTCAACTTCCCTGGGCCATGATACTTAGTATTGTGAGTGCATCTGTGATGAAATTTACATTAACCATTCACTTAGCAGACTGAATGAATAGGATTGTCCTTTCATGCATATGGGCTTTATCCAATCAACTGAAGATTTGAACAGGATCAGTAAAAAGGCATTACTCCTGCCTGGCTGTTGGTCTCTCCCAGATTTGAGACTCAGATCAAAACATTGACTCTTCCTGAATGTCAAGAATGCAAAATTTTACATTTGAACTTAAATCATCAACTTTCATGGTTCTCAGACCTGCAGACAGACTGGAACTACATATTGGTTCTCCTTGGTCTCCAGCTTGCCAAATGCAGATTTGATGTTTGTATTCCCCATGATTAGGAGGGACAATTTATTATGCTAATTTTCTGCATGCATATATCTTGTTGATTCTGTTTCTTTGGAGAGTCCTAATATAGCTTAGCTCAAATGTTATTCTGTGGACTTGGACAGCTCACTTATTCACTCTGAGCTTCAGATTTCTTGTCTATAAAAATAGTGGTTATGGCCAGGCATGATGGTGCACGCCTTTAATCCCAGCACTCAGGAGGCAGAGGTAGGAGGATTGCTGTGAGTTCAAGGCCACCCTGAGACTACAGAGTGAATTCCAGGTCAGCCTGGGCTAGAGTGAGACTCTACCTCAAAAAACCAAAATATATATATAATAATAGTGATTATGGAAACATTCATGTTCTGTGATGAGAACTTGATTGAGGGAATGTGTTTTAGTACTCTTTACATATTATGTATAATAACTGTGTATTTTGTTTTATTTATTTTAGAGAGAGAGAGAAAGAGAATTGTGCCAGGACCTCAGACACTGAAATTGAACTGCAGATGCTCGTGCCACCTAGTGGGCATGTGCAACCTTGCGTTTGCCTCATCTTTGTGCATCTGACTTACATGAGACCTGGAGAGTTGAGCATGGATCCTTAGGCTTTGCAGGCATGCTCCTTAACTGCTAAGCCATTTCTCCCACCCAGAACTATACATTTTTAAGGCATTTTTCTTCTTTCTACATAGCTACCTTGATTCAGTGGGACAAGTATCTACAGCTTTGCTTGTCCTCTTACTTCAAAGAATGGAATTAAAGGAAAGCTGCTCACTTGGTAATGAATGGCTCTTCCTTCTCATCCATTTTTAAATTTTATGAAGATGATTTAAAATTGGCATCCTTCCTAATGACAAACTGAGAAGAGTTAAGCATTTAAACTTTACTAAGTTTTCATCTATATAAAAATTGGTTTTTGAATT
Source organism: Jaculus jaculus (assembly GCF_020740685.1). NCBI lineage: Eukaryota > Metazoa > Chordata > Mammalia > Rodentia > Dipodidae > Jaculus > Jaculus jaculus. The sequence continues at coordinate 75,184,209 of NC_059102.1, read as the reverse complement.
CTAGACATCAAACAAAACAATTATTGGGTATGAAGAAAACCAAAACCATAAACCCAACCATAAGTATCAGAATTGTTTCTGTCAATGGAAACAGTCTAAAAATGTGAAAAACAGTTACAATGAAAACCCACAAAACCTAGTTGGTAATTACTTCTTTCAATTTTTTTTAAAGATATCGTAAACTAGAAGTGATTGAGGTTTTTTTATTAAATGAAAATCTCATCTTCCAGCAGAAGCCATTATTTCACAAATCAATGCTTACTCCTATAAAGAGAAAGCTTAATGGCTGAACATTGCAGTAAAAGTGAAGAACCCTCCAAACAGATTTTAAAAAGAAATTATAATTCAGTAAATTCTCTTTTCTGTCTTGTCTTGTTCTGTTTGCATTTCCGTTTTCTGCTATTGCTAATTCCTAAAGCCAGATTTTCACTCTATTCCCATTTTGTTCATCTTTGCTATCTGACACAAAAGACTTTTTGTTATAGGGAAAGATGTTCTGACTCCTGGATTTGAAGCTGAATTTGAAGCCCTTTTGAGCCTAATTCATCTACCTCTACTAATACATAGTAATAAAACAGTGAAGGCATTATTAAATTTCAATATAATCCACAGCTGTTCAGATGTATCAAGAGGCAAGGGCTTTTTTCTTATGCTTTGATTGGCATGAGGACATGAATGTTGTCTTAAAACAATAATACAAGTATTTTCCAACTAAAATAAATACACTAATAAAATACTTCTATGTTACAAAGATAGATAAGTTATCAAAATCTAATAATAGGGTCTGAGGGAATGGCTTAGTGCTTGATGGTGCTTGCTGGCAAAGCCTGTTAGTGCAGGTTCAGTTCCCAGGCTACACACATAAATCAGGGATACATTCTTTTATTGCTATAACACACACACACACACACACACACACACACACACACACGCCCATTGTGATAATCTGAATGGACGTTCCCCAATAGATACAGTTTAGTAAAGCTTTTTAGATTTCCAGTTGCCCGGCTGGAATTGGTGTTACTGTGGTAGGATCCTAGGGTCCAGCCCTAAGTGTATTTGGAGGCAGATATGGAATTCCAGAATAAGATATACAGAGAGCTTGAGTTCTGCCTGATATGTGCTTGCTTATGGTCCTGGTGTTAGTATTACTATCTGTGTAGATCTGTGAAAGGGGACCAGCTTCTTCTGCCATTATATAACTTCCCCTAGTTATGTAAGCTTCAACAAATCTCTCCCTTGCATAACTTGTATATGGTTGGGAAGTTCATCCCAGCAATGTGAAGCTCACTATGACACACACTCACACACACACACACACAGAGAGAGAGAGAGAGAGAGAGAGTAGAGCTTTTAAAAGTTGAATTGTACTAATTGTCAAAATCAGTTTCACCAATGTAAAGTCATAAAATTGATAAAGATGACTGAGAATAGAATATGCTCTCAGTTAATAAATTCTTGAAGAAAATAAAAATTAGTAAATTAGTACTGTTAACATTTTCCTTTGAGTACTAATATATGCTTGAAGGGTTTTGAGAAGCCCTGCAATAAAGAAATTTCACTTCATTCCTAATGATTTCATAGGCACATTTAACTGCAGAACCTTTACTATATAAAATATGTCTTCATGAACACCAGACTAGAATCTTTGCAGTGAAGTTTAAAAATCGAGGATTAGGACCTCAACCTGCTATAGTACTCACCTTACCCTGACAGACATGCACATACCCCAAGATTATAATTTCTATTTATTTTTCTTTCTAAAGTAACTCTCCAAAACCAGCTTTCTTTCACCATCAACACACAGTAACCTTGTGAATATTGTCAAATTCTATTCTCTGCTAAGATACAGCTGTTCCAACTAACTACTGGGAATTTTGAGGATAGATAAAAATGAGAGTATCTACATCTGTCATGGTTTTGTAATTTACCAACAGGGTGATCTCAGGCATTCTCCTTGATCACACTAAGACTTAACTTGCTACTCTATGACGTAAGTGTGACAATGACACCTATTAGGTCACTGTGATGTTCCAGTGAGATGATGCCTGCATAGTAAGTGTATGAGACACAAATAAAGTAAGCCAATACATACATGAGTCACGCCATTCAATCTCATTTTATGTGTGCTCTCCTTCTACATTGCTGAGTAAATCTTGATGGACTATGATCATTTCTAAGAGGACTGTACCAAAACAAAGCAGAGTATCTGGCTCCTCCTTGCTTTCCAGACCCATATCACACCTCTCTTCCTTTGTGTTCTCTCTCTGCGCCAGGCACCCAGGGCCTCAATCAGTTCTTTAAATGTGCCAGGGTGTGTGTCACATGTGCTGCTTCCTACACCTGAAACATCCTCTTTCCTATTATTGTTTTTCTAAGAATAAGTTGGATTTTAGTTGAAAGTACCTTCCCTGATTAGATACCATCTCCTCACCAATCTAGTCTAGTCACCCCATGCTTCCCCCTGTAATAATGTGTATGCTTTATTGTATCCCAGCTTTTCCCCTCAACCTTGGTTTTGGGACAGTTTACCATTGTTTCCTACCAAATTTATCATGGAATACAGCATACTAGTTATTGTATGAGCAAGTAGCTGGTGTTGTAATCCTCAACCAACACTTAAATTCCATCCTCCATCTTCCCATAACAAATAAATCTTCTAACATAAGTCATACACAGCCCTAGCAGGGGGAGTATTTATAATGTTTGGGGAAAATTTTCTGCATAATCCAGGCACGAGAAAGCTCACTAAGACTTAAATTAATTTAAATAACAAAAGACAAACTTTTACTTATTACAAAGTTAATTTTTCCCCATTGGTAATCGTATTTTCATTTAGAGGATGTAATTGAAAGAAGAAAAGTAACTTGCCTGCAGTCCCTTAACTAGTAAATGGCAAAGCTGGCATCTAATTACTAGATTGGGTAATTTTAAGCAGTTCCTCTTAAGTTATCACAACACCATCCTGTCTCATGGCAATCAAAACTAAGATAGCCAGAAAAAAATCTGAATATAGACATTGAAAGACATATGAAGGGTAGTTGTGGCCAGCCAATCGATGCCAAGCCAAATCTATAGATAGGAGGGACTAGTGTTGTACATACATAGCACTAGCCATAGAATAAACTCATATTAGAAACAAAAATGGTCTCTCCCACTATGACCTCTTATTCATGGGGGTTAAAGGAGTGGGTAAAATCTCGACTTAAAATCAGTTAATCAGGACTTAAAATCCTCAGTTTTAATCACTGTATTGCCATTTCAATGTTTTGTGATAATGGTCTTGTTACCTGCCCTTTTGTACCTATGTATAAGGCAGTGATAATCCTACTTAGGAGGAATAGAAATAAAATTCCAACTGCTTCGCTGCTCTGGAGTCCAGCACCATTCCTTCCATTCCCCTCTCTTTGACCAGTCATTTCTAGCAGAGGAAGCTGCATCCTGAGCATCAGCTGCCTCTTTCCCTTCCTCTCTATCAGGTTTCTACCAAAGAGACTCCTGCTAAGACTCAGTAACGTAGCCTTGAGAAAAGGTGGAGAATTGACAAGGGAAGATAACAGATCCTTTGCAAAATGACTTTAAAGTCATTGGCCAGAAATGTCATGAAATTCTGTACAAAGAATACAGTAGAATCTGATGTTCAGTGATGTTGGATAAAGCCAGGCCTAAAAGAGACTTCCAGGTTGTGAAACTCAACCCTATTTACCTTTTCCATAAATATACTGATGTCTATATGGTCCCAGACAGCTTTCATTACTATAATCATCTGTTTCTGGCTTCAGACCTTCCAAACCCTACCAAAACCCAAATTCCCTGGAAAGGCTAAATTTAAAAGGACATTGAGTTTACAACCAGAAGATGGTTATGTGAGATTTGGCAGAGACTCAAAATGGGAACAAATGGGAGCCTTCCACACCCATCTAGTAAAGTCTCTGTGAAGGAATCTGGTTCTACACCTGGGCTGCCTATTGAGTTAATCAGCAATTCTTTTAAAGGTTCAATTAACACTGAGAAGGAAAGCAAGGCAGAGTTGTATTTGACCAGTGAGAAAACTCAGATCCAAATAATGGGAAACAGGAATTTGCAGCCTTGAAAAGTGTGAGAATGTAAGCGAAGCAGTCAATGATGTCATTAACTGGAAATGGAATCTCACAGAATGTGGCAAAAAAAATGAAACACAAGACACTCAGGGCTGGTGGGGACACAGTGTGTTTGGGACCTGTGCACTCAGGCCTGTGAAGGGCTCTGCATGTTTGGGGCCTGTGCAACCAATCTATGCTGCCAGTGGCCTGACAGGACCACTTTCTCACCCCTTCTCCTCCTGGATCAGCAGAACTTTTGGCTTTGACCATCTCTTCTGCTGGTGCCAAGCTGTACCACTGGCTGCCTGTGCTCACTAATGGCCCTGCATCAGCTAAGTCCATAGACACAACTCCAGCCTATTCTGTGATGCCCAGTGCATCACATCCCCCTCTCCACCCACAAGGGCTTAAAATGGAGCACCTCAACATCTAAAGTTCATGGCTTCTAACCCCAAACTATTGTACCCAGTGAAAATATCCTTCATAATAGATGGTGAAAGGAAAACCTTCCATTATAAAAGCTAGCTCTATGACTATATCAATGCAAAGCCAAACCTACAGAGAATGCTTCAGGGAATACTCCACACAGAAGAGTCAAACAAGAAACCTCAAGAGCCTAGAAAAGGAAAAACACAAAAACCAAAAGTAGAGCAGGCATGAAAATGTATAAAGTCCAACAAAGCACCAAACCCCATAGAGCCTCCAATAAGGTATGGATTAAACCAAACCTCACAATTATAGCCTTAAATTTTAATTGCCCTAATCCATTCATCAAAAAACATGAGCTAACAGGGCAGATCAGAAAAATATGGACCCTTCTATCTGCTGTCTTCAAGAAACCTACTTCACCACCAAGACAAACACCTACTCAAGGTAAAAGGATGGAAAACGATTTACCAAACAAATTGAATTAAGAAACAAGTGGTGATGGCTATATTAATATGTCACAAAATAGACTACAAAATAAAAGTAACCAAAAAGGACACAGAAGGCCATTTTTTTATTCATCAAGAAAATGATCCAGCAAGAGGACATCACAATCAAAAATTCATATGCACAAAACACTTGTCAACCAGTGTATAAAAAAATCTACTTGGAAACAAATCAGACACATGACAAAGCTATATCATAGTAGGGAATTTCACTATATCTATAGAATATTCCACCTTAATTCTATTTAATACACATTCTTCTCAGCAGCCTGTGGAACCTTCTCCAAAAATAGATCATATATTACAGTATAAAGCATGTGTTCATAAACTCTGGAAAATTGACATAACTTCCTGCATCATAATGGACAGACCACAATACATTAAAGCTAGAAACTAACAACAAGACAAACAGTAGAAATTATGCCACCTCCTGGAGACTGAACAACACACTATTAAACAATGAATGTGTCATGGAAGAACTCAAAAAGAAATTGTAAAATTTATAGCAATTAATGGAAATGAAAACACAAAATATCAAAACTTATAGGACAAAATGAAGGCAGTCCTAAGAAGAAAATTCATAGCAATAAATACCTTCATAACAGCAGCAGAGAAATGTCAAATTAATAACCTAACCATCCACCTAAAGATGTTGGAAAAGAACAAACTCCAACCCTAAGAGTACAACATGGAGATAAATAATTAAGAACAGAACTGAAATTAATAAATTGGAAACTAAGAAAATAATTAAGAAAACTGACAAAACTACAAGCTGGTTATTTGAAAAAAAAATTGATAAACCCTTGCCAATTTGATCCAATAGAAATAAAAGAGAAGTTTCAAGTTAACAAAATCAGAAATGAAAAGGGAGAGATTACAATAGACACCAATGAAATTTGAAGAAGCTTCCAGACATATTTCCAAAATCTCTGTTCCACAAAATTAGATAACCTGGAAGAAAAGAATAAATTCCTAGGAATATACCACCTACCAAATCTAAATCCAGAGCAGATAAATCTCCTAAACAAATCTATTAATTACAGTGAGATTGAAACTGTAATCAAAAACCTTCTAAAAAGGAAAAGTCCAGGACCTAATAGATTCTTATCCAAGTTGTAGCAAACCTGCATTGAAGAACTGAAACCACATTTTGTTTTGCTTTGCTTTTGATTTTCAAGGTAAGGTCTCACTCTAGGCCAGGCTGACCTGGAATTTACTCTGTATTTCTGGGTGGCCTCAAACTCATGGTGATCTTCCTATCTCTTCCTCCTGACTGTTGGGATTAAAGGTGTGAGTCACCATGCCTAGCAGTGAAGCCACTTATAATTAGGTTTTTTAACATAATTGGAGAATAGGGAATGCTCCCCAACTCCTTTCATGACATAGTATCGCCCTAACACCAAAACCAGGCAGAGCTATAACAAAAAAGAGAACTATAGACCTATAATCTTGATGAACTTAGATGCAAAACTCCTGAACAAAATTCTTGAAAATTGAATTCAACATAACAAATGCACTATCCACCTCAATCAAGTAGGTTTCATCCCAGGGATGCAGGAATAGTTCAACATATGCAAATAGATTAATGTAACATACTAAATAAGTAATCTTAAACACAAGAACCATATGATTATTTCAATTGATACAAAGAAGGCCTTTGACAAAATACAATACCATTTCATGACCAAAATACTAGGGAGAATAGGCATGAAGGGATTATATCTCAATACAATAAAGGCTATATATAAAACACCAAAAGCCCAAATAATACTTAATGGTGAAAGACTCAAGGAGTACCCATTAAAATTGGGAACAAAACAGAGGTGTTCACTGTCATCATTGCTCTTCAACATAGTGTTATAAGTTCTAGCCTAAGCAATAAGACAGGAGAAAGATACAAAAGGGATACAAAATGGAAAAGTAGTCAAATTAGCCCTATTTTCAGATAACCCAAAAGACTCTATCATAAGACTTCTAAGTGATAAATGCCTTCAACAAAGCTACTGGATAAAAAACTAACACATAAAAATCAATAGCATGTGCTGGAGAGATTGCTTAGTGGTTATGGCATTTGTCTGCAAAGCCAAAGGATCCTGGGTCAATTCTCCAGGACCTATGTAAGCCAGATGCACAAGAGGGCACATGCATCTAGAGTTTGTTTGCAGTGGATGGAGGCTCTGACATGCCCATCCTCTCTCTCTCTCTCTCATGAATAAATAAATAAATAAATAAAGCATTTTTTTAATAATTTTTTAAAATTAATTTATTTATTTGAGAGCGACAGACACAGAGAGAAAGACAGATAGAGAGAGAGAAAGAATGGGCTCGCCAGGGCTTCCAGCCTCTGCAAACGAACTCCAGACGCGTGCGCCCCCTTGTGCATCTGGCTAACGTGGGACCTGGGGAACCGAGCCTTGACCCGGGGTCCTTAGGCTTCACAGGCAAGCGTTTAACTGCTAAGCCATCTCTCCAGCCCTAAATAAAGCATTTTTAAAAATCAATAGCCTTCCTATATGCAAAAGACAAATACACAGAGCAAGAAGTCAGTGAGGCTGTCATGTTTTCAATACTCATGAGGAAAAAAAAAACTCAAATGCCTTGGAATAACACTAAACAAGAAAGTGAAAAACCTATATAATAAAACCATAAGGGCTGGAGAGATGGCTTAGCGGTTAAGCGCTTGCCTGTGAAGCCTAAGGACCCTGGTTCAAGGCTTGATTTCCCAGGACCCATGTTAGCCAGATGCACAATGGGGCACACGCGTCTGGAGTTCGTTTGCAGTGGCTGGAGGCCCTGGTATGACCATTCCCTCTCTCTATCTGCCTCTTTCTCTCTGTCTGTCACTCTCAAATAAATAAAAATGAACAAAAAATTAAAAAAAAAATAAATAAATAAAACCATAAAAACACTCAAGAGAGAAATTCAGGAGAACATGAGATGTAAAGACCTTCCATGCTCCTAGACACGTAGAATTAAGGTTGTAAAAACAGCAATTCCACTAAAAGCAATGTATGGATTAAATGCAATACCAATAAAAGCCCCAGAATAATTCTTCACACACACAGAAAAAAAAAATCTCCAAATTCATATGGAATAGCACACATCTGGAGATCTAAAGCTAGGCTACAAATATTTAGTAATAAAAAGAGCACACTACTGGTATTAAAAACAGGCATATAGACCAATGCAATGGCTATTTGAATTTTGACAAAGGAGTCAACAACATGCACTGGGGAACAAAGAACATCTTCAACAAATGGCGCTGAAAAATTGGATAACCACATGTAGAAAAATGAATCTAGACCTACTTATCTTACCATGTACAAAACCAACTTCAAATGAACTAAAGTCCCAATATAAGAACTGAAGCTCTCAAACTACTGGATGAAAATATACCATAAACAGAGCCAACAGACTACCCACAGAACAGGAGAAAATCTTTGCAGCTATACCACTGATAGAAGTCTAATAGCTAGAATCTATAGAGAACTCAAAAAAACTAAGCAGTAAAAAAATGAAACAATCCCCTCAGAAAATGGGGCAGAGAACTCAAAGTATTCTCAAAGGAAAAAATACAAATTGCTCATACACACCTAAGAAAATATACAACATCCTGAACCATCCAGGAAATGCAAATTAAAACAACGATGATTCCAATTACTCCAGAAAAAATGACAATCATTAAAAAAAAAAAATCAACTGAAGCTTGGCATGGTGGCACAGGCCTTTAATCACAGAAATTGGGATGCAGAGGTCAGAGGATCGCTGTGAGTTCAAGGCCACCCTGAGACTACATAGTGAATTCCAGGTCAGCCTGAGCTAGAGTGAGACCCTATCAAAAACAAACAAACAAAAAATATCAAATGACAATAAATGTTGTTGAGGATAAAGAGAAAGATGAACCCTAATTCACTGCTGGTGGGAGTATAAACTTGTACTACCACTATGTAAATCAATATGGAAACTCCTGAAAAAGATGAAAATAGAGCTACCAACTAACCTAGCTATTCCTCTACTGGGCATCTACCATAAAGGCTCCATTCTTCACTGCAGAAATATTTGCTCAACTATGTTTATAGCTGCTCAATTCATCGTAGCTAAAAACTAGAAACAACCCAGATGTCATCATTTGATTAATAAATAATGAAGATGTGGTATGTAGACACACAATGGTATTCTATTCAGCAGTAAGGAAAAATGATATAATTAAAATTAGGTAAATGGAACAGACATTTTAAGCTAACTCATACAAGCACAGAAAGAAAACATCAACATGTTCTTCCTCATCTGTGGTTCCTAAACTGGAACAGCTTGATTTACAGCATACCTGACAGACAACTGAGGAATAAATAAAAGGGATGGAAAGGTTTGGGGAAAGAAGAATGGGAGGTCAGGGGTAGATATACAAAAACAAACCCAAAATGAATTTGTACCATAGAAACTTCCTCCTGGATAGCCAACTAAATGATGTAACCTTCAATAGGATCACAGAGAGATTGTCTAGTAAGAAAAGCCCTGGAGAGGATGGGAGGAAGCTTAATCCTGAAAAATTTTGTCTCTCACTTGTAACTCCCAGTACCAGAAATTCGTTGCAACCCATGTTGACACTGTTGATTGGAGAAAACTAACAATGTCCCCCAAAAAAGACAGGCTTCTGTCAAAATACTTGATTACCCAACTGAGGTAATAGGTAAGACCCTATTGCTGAAGACACCACATTGTGCAGATGCAAAACACTGAGAAACCTGGTTGAATCTGGAAAAAAGCCAGTTCTCAGATGGTTTGCTTCTATAGTGTTGAAAAGTGATCCATGATCTGCTGGGGGGAAGTGGACAACAACATGATGAACAAGCAGGGGACCCTGCTGTATGAAATCAACCAGCCTGACAAGATGAACTCACCTGTGCAATACTGGTACCTAGCCTTTGTAGGTAACCAATGTCTCTGATTGGCTGAGCGATCTGCTCAGTAGAAAGTAACCCATAGCTGGAACCATGTCTACCTCAAGAAAGTTGCTAAAAGGAATTAATTTCCCTTCCTCAAGATGGAGATAGTTCACACCAAAAGACTGATCATGAACTTACAAAATGCCTTCATGTGACCTGGTTTTGAAGATCTACTTGAGCTTCAAAGCTCCCTGGGAGGTCAGCTGGGTCTTTGCTGCACTGCCCAGGGTTCTGCTGCTTCTTTTGTAGAGTCCTACCACTCTCATTCCTTATGGTAATGCTCCCTGTGCATGCCTCAGAAGTCTTCCATCATGCATGCAAACGCCTTCTCCACACTTGCTTCCTGAGGGACTTCAAGAGCCTGCTATAAGAAGTCAATATACATTGATATACATCAATATACATTGATGGCAATTTATATTGGAAAGAAATTGTACTGACTGAAGTTTTCAAGTCTGAAGGGCTCCAAAATAATGATGAGAGAACAGACCAATTGTAGCATCACTGAAAACAAGTCAGTTCTTCCTAAATGAGTCCTTCCCAAGCAGAGAAAGGAAGAGAACAAGCATTCCATAGCACACTTGTCCCCAAAACAATTTCAAACTCTGCTCCCAATTTAATAAGCATTAATGTTCCTGCTAGTCAGCATCTGTCACAATGCAAAGAGACAGGGGCTGGCTGGCTGCCTCCTCTTGAGCTGATTCCCAAAGCTGGAACAGCTGCTGTGGTACTGACTCCCATAACAGTCTTTGCAGCCATGTCACTGAATTTCCAGAAACAGTTCGGTTTATGTTCATTCCTGCTTCCTCTCTCTCTCTCTCTCTCTCTCTCTCTCTCTCTCTCTCTCTCTCTCTCTCTCTCACACACACACACACACACACACACACATTTTAATGCTGCCATCCAGTGCATGGGCTGCACAGGATTATAAACACAGGGTTTTTAAAAGGTGAAAGATGAGATGATGTCATGATTTCTAAGGTAAAAAGCCCTCTGTTCTTCCAAAGTGGTTTATCTAAAACCTCAATTTTCCTGCTTAAATTTTAAAATAAGCATAAGATGGTTCAATAGTCTGTTGTTAGTTGAAAAATAATTGCATCTGTACTAAATAGTATTTGCTTAAGGACTGTATATAATCTAAAGATAATTTAATGTATACAGGGTATATATAGGTTTTTCTAGTTTTCATTCTTTTGGTAATATGAAATAAACATTTTTAAATGTGATTAAAATTTCTGCCTGATAATCTAATCACAACATAGGCTTCCATTGTTTTTTTGTGCTCAAATTTATTGTTCTAATTCCTTGTATTTTTATATTTAAGTAGGTAGAGAAAACATTGGATATAAACTTCTGAGGTCTTATTCATGCTATGAGCTTCAGAATGTTAATGAATAATTTAAAAAATGTACCTAATGAGACCCTTGGATGACCTTTGTACTAATTTAAATTTTAATCTGAAATTGTAAAAGCTGCTTGCCGGGATGAGCATTATTTGTGTGCTGATTGGCTGAAAGGAGCCAGTGCACAGATCATCCTGCAGCTATGCTGATGAGCCCCTCCTCTGCCTCCATTGCAGAGAAAGATAGCCAGATGCAAATCTCTTCAGAGAAAAATTGTCAGGGTATGGTGGGAGCAGCTACAAACTGCAGGCATTATGAAGATGGCCCACTTGGGACATTAAAAGAAATGACCAATTAAGTGTCATCCTGGAAGGGCATCACATGAGCCTAGCAATGGTAACTCCTCAGTAGCCCTCTTCTCCCAGCTAACTTTTTTTTGTTGTTGTTGTTTATTTTGTTTTATTTTGTGGAAACTCCCAAGCAGATGAACTCTGCAAAGCCTCATGAAATCCTGTCAGCTTTTCTGCAGTACTCCTACTCCTTGTTCTCTCCCCAAACTGACTACAGATGGAACAGCATTTCCTCCATGGCCAGGATGGCAGAGTTGAGTCCCAAGGGGGCAATTCCATTATGCCACCCTCTGCTTCTACTGTCCAGCTTTCCCAAAGCCTTCGCTGTTGATAAGAATGACTACCAGCCTCTGCTGGAGGATGAAGTTGACCCTGGATTCATATTCATAGTCATAGAAAAACTTGAAAAGGCCCACAGGTATGTAATGGCTTCCCATAGGGTCTGCTCACCTCTAACAGCATACATTGCATCAAGATATAATTAACTCTTGCAAAATTGTAACAAATTCTTCTTGATAGAATGTTCCCATCCTCATTGTTGTATCTAGGGTATCTGCTACTATTTCATTTTATAGCTGAGAAAACTCATAATCATAGAAGATTAGACAGATTTTTTTTTTGTGGCTAGTTTATGCAAGTAGAAACTACCAGGAATGAGCCATGGCAAATTACTTCAGGTAGAGAATTATATTCCATTTATAAATGAACAAAGGGAAAGACAATTTGTATTATCATACAAAAATCATATCAATGACCTTGAATGTATACTTCAGCCACTTTGCCTTTAAATCCTTAAACTACACTTCCCTTCCAAGCTAAATCAACTAACAACATTTGCCTAGTGAATATCTTTCTGAACCTTTAAAAGCATGCAATGCGTTGAATGTGCCTGAATAGGCAAGTTGCCCCCATATCATAGTTCTCATCTTCATTTGACATCAAAATAGGGAATAGATCCAATACTGTCATCACTATCATTATCAGCTCCATTATCCTTTCATTATCATCATCATTATCTTCATCTGATCCTGTCTTGGAACTCCCTTGAAGCACTTCTCCTTCCTGACCAGGCATTTTTTTTTTTTTTTTTTTTTTAGAACACAAAGCAGACAAAATCCTTACTTTTGAGTTGCATTTTGTGGTAATGTTCAGTAAGAATAGTCTCTAGAGCTTGTTGAAATTAATGAACATTTATAAGTGACTTAGAGAAATTCAGTGGTAGACCCAAAGTAATAGGAATCTGTTTTTATAAGACAACCCTTGTAAATAGCATAAAATTAATACCCAGCAAGCACCTCATGGACTAGACAATAGGATGGATGGGGAGGGCGGGGAGGGCATCGAAGGGTGGAAAACAGTAATCTGGACACAAACGGCAATGGTACCATAAAATTCTACTTCCTTAAAGACAGACCAAATGGCTGAACCTTCACTAGACCCTTACAGGAAACACCTGAACCACAAGACACTGGAGAGGGTAGGAGCAAGACTAACCTAAATCTTCTACATCTTCCCACTCCCCCTCTCCCCTCTCTCTCTCTCCTCTCTAACTCTTGTATATTAGTTATGTTTTTCCTCAATTTCTTAGTGGGCACTGACCTGTAACCCCCACTACCAGCTTGGGGATACCATCCACAATGAGCTTTTGATAAGAGAAACCTACAAGGTTTCCCAAAACAATGACAGACTTCTGTCAGAGTACTTGATGACCCATCAAAGGCCAGTGATAAGAGCATATTGCTGAAGACTCCATACTCAGCTGACACGTAATATGGAATGGCATGGCTGGAAGCCAGGAGAGAGTCAGTCCCCAGACAGTCAGCGTGTCTAGTGCCAGAAGGTGCTACATGGGCAACTGGGGGAAATGACCAATATCTGTCCAAGCAACTCATTGTCTAACCTAATTAGCAACAAATAACCTGATGTGATGCCCACACAAGTGCAATAGTGGCACACAGCCATGGTGGGGAACCAACTGCTCTTGATTTGGCTAACTGATCCCCTCAGTGGTATGAGACCCATAGCTGGAGCTGGGAAACAAGTCAGAACCATATCCAAACATAAGCCCACTCTCCAATATCAAGCTACCATCAATCATGGGGTACAAGAGGACCTACACCTATCAAACTCTCTATCAAAAAAGTGTTATCTCAATTTTCCGGGTGCTAACTTACTCTCTGTTGGAGAATCTGCTTCTCTTTTTCAGATAGATGCAGATCCTAAGGAGAGAGCTGCCCCAACATACCTCAAAAGGGGCCCGAATGAAAAGGACAACTGGCGAAACAAGCAAGGGTGATGTTTTCCTGATGAACCGGATACCAGCACAAAGGGGAAAGAGACCAACACAGAGAAAAATCAACTCCTACCAAATCAGAGAGCCAGAGCCTCAGAGGCCCCCAACACCTCAGCACTGAAGCAGACCAAAAATGAACCCAACATGGCTCAGAGAAATTTTGCGGAAGGCGGGGGGGGGGGGGGGAGAATGTCAGAGTCACATGTTGGGTCATGATATGCAGAGACATTTATTGTACCAATAACTGTGGGCTAACTCCACAATGCACGACCCATTTTCATTAACAAGGAGGGTCCAATGGGAGGGGGTAGACCATGTATGAGCCTAAACAATGGTACCAAACTGCCTGTATTTGCTGAAAAAAAAACTAATAAATTAAATTAAAATTTAAAAAAAAAAAACCTTTCAGCAAATGTTTGTAACTGGAAAAGATCATAGTGAGTGAAGTAACCCAGAATCAGAAATACAAACCTGTTTTCTCTCTCATATTCAGACCCCAGCTTCAAATTTTTAGATTAGCAGGTAATAGTCAGAGTGAGTGCCTATGGAAGCCAGAAAGCTGGAAAGGGGCCATGTGAAAAGAGAGAAGTTTTATGCAGGGGGGGAAGAGGAGGAATATTTAACCACATAGGACATTAAGATAGAGGGGAAATAATAACAGGTGGAAAGGTTTAAACAGGAATAGGGTTAGTAGAATGAGGGAGAAAGGAGGAAGTCAAAGAATAAACCAAAACTAAGGATATATTAGTAAGCCATATAGACCTCCTAATTGGTAAGCCAAATTAAAATATAAATTTAAAAATAAGGTATTTGAATGAAGGTCCCCAGAATGAGTGGATAGATATGCTCCTAGAAGCCATTGAGTATTACTCAAAAATTCAAGTGCCAATGATAACATATTTCTAAATAAGTTATTGGTCAGGAAGGCCAACAGAATCTCCAGAAACAATATTTCTATTGCCATTGCTCTTGGTTGCCTACAAAACTAGATGGTAAGCCCCTATTGCAGAAGACACCATATGCTTCAGGCCCAGGTCACACAGACATCAAACTGGGCCTGGGCTGGATACTTCTGCCCTGGTGGCTAGCTTTCTTTGTGCCAGAGGTGCTATGCAAGTTGCTGGAGAAGGAAAATCATCAACAGTGCTATTCAGCTGTGTACTCTCTACTCCACATCTAATATGCCAGGCAAGGTCTGCCTACTGATACAATCATGGCATGACTGTTATGAGAGTAACTGCTGTCAGAACAGATTTGATCCTCCCTCCACATGAGGGAAATCATGCCTGGTACTATAAATCTGGCAAAAAGCCTGTGGCTAGGAACATGGGCCTTAGGGGGTAATACATTGCTGCAGTTATGCTTAGAAGAAAGCTTGTTGAACTGCTTTCTATAAATATCTGTTTGTTCCCATACTGTTAAAAGCCTTAACCACAGAAGTTTATTTATGCAAAGGGCCAAGGTAAATGCATAGATGCATAACAAAAAGCCTGTAACAAAGTTCTAGTCTCCTGGCTGGCTGGAGGTGATATATTTGGGGGTAGATCTAAATTTCAGCCCAAAGGTACACAGAGAGGTCTGAGCTCTGGTGGTCCTGCTTGCTGCCACTTTTTGTTTGCTGATTTTAGTTTTTGCTGGCTGTTTGCTTATATCTCTCTGCTTGGATGAATGAAGCAGCTTCTTCTGCTATTGGTCGAACTCTCCCAGACCACCCCCACCAAGATCTATAAGCTTGAAATAAACCCCTTCCTACCAAAAGTGTCTGGTTTGGGTGTTCATCCCAGCCACATCTACTACACCCTCCAAAGCTCAGGGAGCTTGAAGAAGAAGAATTGAAAAAAAAATATAAGAGCCAGAGGATAAGAAGGCGGGCTACAGAATGCATTCATGAACTCAAAGCAATTGGGGTTTTCTACATAAACTTGAATCTGTAAATATTTCATTATGGATGGGGAGGGCTCATGAGACCAAGTTTTGTTTTGTATGTTTTGTCCAAGTGGGATTTAGACTAGCTACAATATGGAGTGAGTCTCTGACACAGCTGTGCATCTGGAGTTTGTTTTCAGTGGCACGAAGTCCTGATACACCCATGTTCTCCTGTTCTCACTCTCTCTCTTTCTCAAATACACACCAATAAATACAAATTTACAAAACACTTTTCATCATATAAGTGGCAGCTAGAAGGTACTAGACTGAGTATTGGCCCAGTAGGTGCTGTGTCATATTGTGGTTCAGGCCTCTTTTCTCTCACAGTTAAATTAAACTGAGTGTAAGAATATTAAGTACTCCTTGTATGAAGTGAGTATTGTCATTGGTCTCTAGTTTTGCAGCAACATTAAGAAGTTCACAGTATTCTGGCATCAACAGTGATATTTTCCAACAGGCCCTGGAAAGCAACATTAGTGACCTGGTGGGCACTAGTAGATATCCTGTGCTATTCACATCGAAGTAGTTTCTCATCAAGTTAGAATACACTCACAGCTAGGACTGTGATCTGTGTAGAACTTCCTGGAACACATATGAAACACTTCTAGCTTAATCAGTGTGACAGTCAGAAGACACTCAGATTCATCAAGGATAAATTTGTGGAAATTATTAGAAATACATGCAAGAATTTCTAAAACAACTCGTTTTTGTAATCCTTTTTGATTGGAAACGTAAGGTAAGGGCCATCAAAATTGTGTTTTTAATGTTAATTCTATCACCATTGTACTCATAAGCCAAAGAGACTCAAGAGATTTGTCTCACACATCAGCTCGTAGAATGAAAATATCTCAACACCCCCCAAGAATTGGAGTAATTGCTTTCAAGCCACTTTCCTACCTTTTGCCTATATAATGTTGTTCTGACCACTAGATTAAGCCTCTTCACACTCCAATGTATGAATAATAATAGGACCTAGGATTCTGCTAGTCTACCTTGAGACAAAACATCTCTGACATCCATAAGCTCTTTCCTGAACCTATGCTCTTTCTTGTTGTAGTAAATTTGTAGCTAATTAGGCCTCAGTTTTAAAAACAGTTATTGTCTTTGAAAAATTATATTATATCAGCTAAAACAACTTAATTCAGCTTCTCTATTTCTTAGTCCAAAAACATTAATCTAAAGCATATCAGTCTGAATATGGATGGTAATATATTGGTATCACTATGAAATAGGGGACAAAATTGTGTGATATAATGTCTGCTAAGTATTCAGTAATATATTTTGTGCCAAAACGCTTAAATTGGATGGGGCAGGAGCCACAGGCCATTGCCCTATTTCTACAGGCACATCTTACTGCTGCTTTAGGTGTGGGTTACTACTCAAAAGTGTTTCACCTTTATTACACTTACAATTTCTGTAATTTTACCTCTTATTTCCTGGTTCTCTTGTATATTTGTTAGATGTTTAATAAGGAGGATTTGCTTGCATACTAGCAAGTAGAAGGGCTAGAAGATAATATCATTATACATTCCTACTTTTAGATTTGGGATCACCAAGTATTAGGCATCTGCAATAACCCACTAGATGAACCACTAGATTATTCTGAGTGGTCGAAGATACTGACAGTTCCTACTTTCTCTTTTTCACGGAGTTAGCTCCACTATTATATGATGCAGTGACTACAGTGATGAGGATAATGTAGTAATTATTCACTTATTAAGCAATACTCAAATGTCATGATCATATTTTCTCACAGAATATCTGAACATGATTGCTACATATAAGATAATTATTTCATTCATATTAAATGTAGATACTTGGGTTGACTTTCCAGGCACATTATAATAGACAAGGATTACAAATTCAGTTCTGATGCTAAAGTTTGCACCTTTTCTTTTTGCAATGCTGCCACTTAGATGTGGGGCTACAATATATTCCCATTTTACTCCTTTGTTTCTTCCCACCTATTTCTTCCTTTGAAAGAATGATGTATCTTAAAATCTTTGTTTCTTTTCCTTGTTTCTTTTTCATCCAAAGAAACACATTTTATAAATCATTTTTAACCATGGCAAAATCATTTTTTATTGGTGCCTTGAAAAAATGATAGTGGTGTCTCACAAGGCACTCTGAGAGGCTGGTATATTACAGAGTGAGACTGCTTAAACTGCAGCCTCACGCTGTGGTGCTGCTCACAACGGCTTCTTAATCTGCCACCCTGGAGCTCTGAGTGACAACCTGTAAAGATTCCTGGAAAGTTCTAGTTACAGAAAGGTCCATATCCACATTTATTTATTTAGCCAAAGTGTATTAAATGGGGACTGCATTGAAGGCTCCATACTAGGTACTAGGAATGAAATGGCAAGACATGGTCTAGGCGCTAATAAAGGATGCCCTCTAGTGTGAAAAGCCAAGCAAACTGATAATTAAAATACAGTAGGTGGAGTGCAACAATAGGCCAGTGCAGGGGTGCCATGGATGGAGAGGAAGTAGTTCAGATACAGGAAGGATTTGAGTCAAGAGCACAATTCCTAGCACATATGTTATGGCTTGAATCTGAATACATCTCACAGGTTCACGTGTTTAAATACCAAGTGCCCAGATAGTGGCCCTGATTTGAGAAGGATATAGAATGCTTAGGAGGTGATGCCTGGCTAGTGGAAGTGGGTGACTGTGGGTGGGACTTTAAGTGCTAAAGCCTCATTCAACTTCTTATCCCATTCTCTGCTTACTCCATACTGAGAACAAGCAGCCATTGCCACAACCTCCATCATGTACTCTCTAGCATGTCTTTCCTATCAGGATGAACTGAAACACTCCTGAAACTGTATGTCACAATTAACCTCTTCTTCCTCAAATTGATTTTGCCAGGTATTTTGTCACAGCAACAATAAAGGTAGCAATACAGTAGTTAGCATCAGATATGAAGGATAAGTTCACATTAGTCAGGCATGCTGAATGTCTTCTTCCACTTGTCCTGGTGCTGGCTATTATTTGCTGAGAAATCAATACCCCACATTTCAGTAAATTAAAACAATAGTTGTTCTCTGTGCTTCCAGATCAATCTGCTTAAAGAGATGTATAAGATACAAGAATTACTTAGGGGTATGAGTAGTTGTAAAGCTGAAACATTTCTTAGGGTAAGGGAAGCAGCATGCTCCCCTGACGAGGAAGCCATGACATTGGCTGGAGATGAAGATGACCCAGCTAGTCAACCACTTCCACATATTACTCTTTTTAATGTAATTTTTTTCAGTAGCATACAGAGATCTAGATACCATTCATTCTAGCCCTTACAAATACAATTTGTTTTAGTTGACCCTTGTTCCCCTGCTTCCCAGTCACCCTCCCTCTATCCCTGTCTGTGCAACATATCCCCCCATCTGTTTATGTGTCACAGGTGTTGTTTCTTCGTACTCATCTTTTTATATGCAATCTTTGATGCCATTCCAACTGAATTGGTTTTACCCACATGTTATTCTTCATGGTCTGTTTTGTTCACCCTCACTTTCCTTATATCCTGCGTCTGGAGTCCTGAGCTGATCCATATACAGTGACCATTTTTCTTTATGTCTTGTTTTGAAACCCACTGTTCAGTCCCTCATGGAGCTAAACCTCTATTTACAATAACAATGACAAAGGCAGCTTCTGATGAACAGAATATAAGACAGGGTCCTGATTTCAGGGTGTTGTGTTGCACAGAACATTTTTCCTGGGATGACACAAACACATCTGCATTCCAGACAACAGACCAAAGTATGGTTGCACCAAAACCTGTTTCAGTGAACTAATGAGTTTGTTGTGGTTACTTCACAGCAGGGTAAGGAGTTGCTAACAGGAATAATAGATGGGGCAAAGGCAGCTGTATCACTGAAGAGCCTACCCAGCATAGGTGACAACTCATGGAAGCGGCATCTCTGGAGCTCACTGCACAGCTTCCAGGCAGCTCAGTCAGAGAGTCTCATCTCTAATCAGTTGTTTTCCCTTTAACTAGCCTTATGGCAGGGTCTTTCAACCCTTTCCCAGACTTGTTGGCATCCCAAGTCTCCAGAACTGAATCCTTCAGTTTATAACATAACCTTGGGGTGTGGTTGTGGGACCTTTAAGTTTTAGGTCTCCCAGACGTGACTTCCTGAATCAGAGCCTCCTTCCACTCTTCAGGAGACTCTATTTCAATCTGATACATAACATAAGGCACAAGGGCACTATATTCTAGTGGGGGGTGGTACAAAGTACTATCAAAGAGTACTATAAAAACAGTGGCAACTCATCAAAATGGGATACCCTGAACCCATGAATCAAGAAGTCTTCACAGAAGATGGTATATAATTGAGGCCTTTAAGAGAGGTTCAGCTTGATGGAGGCAACAAAGAAAAGTGAGCTATTACCTATGCAGGGAACATCATCATGAACAATGTAAATGAATGTAGCTCATAGGGTAAAGTGTGTGCAAGACTGTGTAGAAACTCAGTGAAAGGTTAAAATAAGAAAATTATTTGATATTTAGACTTGAATCACCACATACTTCAAAGAAAACTTCAATACACATAAATTTGATCAGAAGAAATTACATTATGAAAATATATGAATTTTAAAAATTATTATTGGGCTGGAGAGATGGCTTAGTGGTTAAAGCACTTGTCTGTGAAGCCTAAGGACACAGGTTTGATTCCCCACGTCCCACATAAGCCAGATGCACAAGGTAGTGCATGCATCGGGAGTTCATTTGCTGTGGCTAGAGGCCCTAGTGTGCCCATTCTCATTCTCTCTCTCTCTCTCTTTCTCCCCCTCTATCTCTTTCTGTTTATCTGCCTCTAAAATAATAAGTAAAAATAAAATATTTTTTAATTATCTCTTTATTTGTGTTTTGAGGGGAGCACATGTAAAGGTAAGAAGATAACTTCATGATGTCTCTATTCCACCTTCTTTGAGACAGGGTCCCTTACCACTACAAACAAACTGACAGATACAAACACAAACTAGCTGGACCCCAAGAGTTTTGTATTCTCATGGCTCTACCTCCCATTGCCATAGACACACTGAGGATCACAGATGAATGTGCCACTTTACATATGGCTTTATGTGGAGGGTGTGGAATTCAAACTCAGGCCAACATGGTTGTATAGCAAGCAACTTTAAACACTGAGACACCTTCTCAACCCCATTTAAAAATTATATTTTGAGTGTGAATTTTATGTGTTGCCCTGCCAGGGCATCTTGCCTCTGCAAAGAAACATCAAATGCACCATGCTTGTGTCTTGCTTATGTGGATGACTTGGCAATTGAACTTCAGGCCAGCAGCCTTTGCAAGCCAACTCCTTTCAGCAACATTATATAGTGTGCCATCCTCCCAGCCTCACAAATGGATTTTTAAAACTTGGAAACTTTTAAATATTTTTATTCTTATAAATCTTTTTTTTTTTTTTTTGCATGAAGAAAATAGTTAACCACTGACCTGGGAATGGTGGTGCACACCTTTAATCCCAACAATTAGGAGGCTAAGATAGGAAGATACCCATGGTTTCAAGGCTATCCTTGGCTAAAATAGAGATTAGCCTGAAATAGAGTGAGGACCCGCTTCAGAAAAAAAAAATAAGTACTGATATCAAAACAGCTGCTCTGATGATGGAAACATTCTAGGTCTATAATGCCTCATTTGCTATTCACATATAGCTGGTAAAGTGTGACTAGTATGGTAGAATAATTGCTTTTTTTTAATTTGAATTAACTTAAATTTAAATAGCCACATGTAGTCATCAGCTATGATACCTGAATAAGCATCTCAGATGTGTACTAAAGTTGTCTCAAAGCTGGTTTGAGTGGTATAGACCCATGTTGTCATTCCCCTCTCAACCTCTGTATGTAGAATCAACTTTAGTACTCTCCTCTGACCCTCATTTCTGTAAAGACAGCAGAGTATTTCATAAGGTATTGCAACACTAGAGTGCTTAGAAAATAATTAGGTCAGGGTTTCTCATTTCTGAAATGTAAAGGTCACCCTAAGACCATGAGAGTTGAAGCTCCCTTGAAAACTAAGCAAATATTTGTAATTCCAGATTCTTTCTTTCTTTCCTTAAGCTTTCTCTCTGCCTACTGTAATGAAGTCTACAGCTTAAGTGATCAAAAGCTTGCAGCATCCTCACAGTGGCCTCCCACCAACGCTCCTAGAAAAAGGAGGATGATGGTCATGTGCTAGATGCTCCGTCACTGTGTTCTCAGCTCCTTGAACTCCATGAAACAGAAGAAAATTAAACTAAAAATTCAGCTCTCAACATTTTGGTACATTTGGGTTTTTCCTTAGATATAAAAATCCTTCAGTGCCTTATACTCAAGAATGTATATTTTTCCTCCTAAAAATAAGTGAGCAGCAGGTGCCACACCAAACAAGTCTGAAATGATTTAAACTGCAGTTGGGAAGACTCCATAATGCAATTTATTCTGATTACTGCTCATTTAGAGCTGGGGGAGGGTTTTGGTCTAGCTGTATACATTTCAGATCATTTCTATTGGGCAGATACGATTCTGTTATCAGTCTCTACAAGTTGAACTTATGATCCATTTAGAGTAATGAGCATGCACAAGCATACACATCCCTATCAAAGGTCAACATCAGTCAATGCTGCTAAGAATAGGTAATGTGCATCACTTAAGGATTATTTCTAATTCATTTCCTATATTCTTTATGACATTTAATGTTCTGGCTCTATTATATCACTGTTAGAAAAAAGCCATAAATAATTGGCTTGGAAAGAAATAGGCAAGGGTATAGATTCTATTGTGGTTACCAAATAAAGTTGAATGTTTTGTACAAGAGGCATAGAAAGTTTCTTCCTATGTTTCTAGATAAAGTAAAATCCTTATATTTATATCTTATTATTTGTATTATTACATGCCTGAATGTCACATGGTGTCTTGAAAATCAATATATACCTGAAATATATGAAATCAGCCAAAACTGAGTCCAAAGGATATATGGTGACAGTTCAAACAAAATTTTGAATTATTCTTGAAAACATATCTGTAGTTATCTTAATCAATTATGTATATGAATGCATATGTATAGATAATATATGTTAAAAATATGTAGGAAGGCTTCATGAAAATAGGAAGCTTCTACCCCTAAGAAAGGAAGAAGTTTAGGTTGATTGCTGCAGCCCAGGAAGAATAGACAATCTTATCTCATTGTCTTTGACGACACCTGTAGTTCTCACTGACACAAAGCAAGTTATATGGGAAAAGAGACCCAACAGGAGTACTTTGCTAATGAATGTCTTATGTAAACTTACAAAAAGAAAGAAAGGCAAAGGATAAAGACCAGAGGAACTTTGTACAGATGAAATTATACAGGGTGCGTCGCGTCTGTTTCTTCATAGCATAAATCCTAGACAGCCAATATTAAACCAGTTTATTTCCCATATCAAATTTTCTCCTGTACACTTTCCTCTAAAAATTTCTTTTTAGGTGTTACAATAGATAGTGACTATCTCTATACAGAATTTATATTAATATTTCAGTCCTTTAATTGACTCAAAGTAAATTAATGAGTTAATGTAAAATGAACATCATAAATTTCTATAGTTGTCTGTTATCAAACCAAACTCATACGCCATATCATTGTTCTCTTCATTCAAAATTATAATAGTGTCCAATGCTGGATCATACAGGTTCTTTGTTCTAATCCTCAGAGGAGTACTACATATGTTAGCAACAGCCTTGGTGAGTTGGCACAGTGCCACATACCATGCTGTTTCTTAATGGTTGAGTTAGCCATAGATATCCTGAATAGCTCAAGGCCATTTCAAGTTCATGCTACAGAAAATGAAACAAATAAGCCAAAATTTGGTCAGCATCATTTGAAACCAGGGAAATGAGTCAGTGTACATTAATTGTGGATATTATATTATTTCTGCTTCCCCCCTCCCGCCAATTCTTCACTCTTCCCAGAATCTACATCATCTCCTATTTAATTTTGTAGTTTCTACCACTAAATAAAATAGAAGAGAGTATTTTCCCATCCTTTAACTTTGGGATGAGGCACATAAATTGGGATGGTCATCAGGATAAGGTAGAAATTAACAGAGATAACCAACACCTTAAGAATCTGCATGTGTTTCCACATGTCCTCTGATCCTTCTGGTAATAAAATGGAGTAAAACATTCTTGAGCTTGCTCACAGGCCCCAAATAGGTATGGACAATGCTAAATGATTGCCATCTTAATTAAGCCACTGTGTTTTATGATTGTCTGGTATGAAACATTGATGTTGCATTTACAAACAAAGGTTACCTTCCATAGTAGTCCACCATAGCTGCTTCATACAAGGAGGGAAAAAGTCTTCACCATTATCCCCACCCACCACATAGGCTTCTATAGAAGGCCATTTTCTTCCCTCCTGATTATATAAAAACCTTGCTTTCCCACAATAAATACAACAACTTAGCTTCTTGATTAGGAATATTTTTCTCTCTAGGTATTTGGTCCCTCATCTACTGAGCTTTGGTTTCTGATTTGATAAGTGGAGCTAGCTGCAAAGTTTTCATTATTATTAAATTAAGTTCATTGTTAGAGATAATGCTTGTATAGCCCCTCATAGCAATAGTAGAACACAGTAAGAACTCAAAAAACAGTAACCACTGTAACTCTCACACTTGAGAACCACTTTCTTTCTAATTATCAGCCCTGACCTCCAGCAATAAGAACACATTATTACTCTTATTAAAATTATGTAAAAAAAGAGTTAAATCAAAGACTCATTCCAACTTTATTTTTATTTTTTAAATATTTTATTTACTTATTTATTTGAAATAGAGATAGGCAGAGAGAAAAAGAGAGAATTGGCATGCCAGGGCCTATAGCCACTGCAAACAAACTCCAGGCGCATGCTACACTTTGTGCATCTGGCTTACATGGATAATGGGGAATCAAACCTGTCATCCCAACTTTTTCATGAATAATACTTATATCATTTGGAAAAGCCTGCTTCCAATACCATTATGCTTTATTGTTCTCTCCTCAATAGTTCTGAACCTTGAATAACTTTAAAGTTATCTTCAAAATATTCTTGATCTCTTTGGAGTGGTTCTAGCCTTGATTAGCCTAAAACCATGAGACTCAAAATGAACCAATATGTCAGACTCTGTGTCAGTAACAGTACTAGGTTGAAAGAACATACACTAACATCTTCCTTTGGATAATTACAACATGAAGGGAAGTAGGTGTACTGATGTAGATACAACTACCCAAGGTGGCACGGGCTAAGCCAATTGTGAATGAAGCTGACATTATTACACAGAGTAGAAAATGCATGAAATACTTGAATTGGCATAATTTAAGGAGAGAATAACAAATGAACCATGGCACAGATAGGGCAGAATATTAGTAAACCACAAGGACTATTCTGAACTGCAGAGATAGCAATAGTAAGACACCAAATCTGGTGCGGTGAGAGAACAAAGCATTTACCCAAATGAAGAGAGAGGAGAATCTGTGGAGTGCAACTCCTGAGGAACTCCAAGCAAATGTCAAGGGAGCAAATTGACGTGATCCATATTTGTCAGCTTCCAGGACAGAGACCAAGGTGGAAAGAGGACCTGAAAGGGCAAACATAGTATACCCACTATACAAGGTCACAGGAAACAGCACCCCAAAAGATACTTGTTAAGCCTATAAATTGGAATGGGCTTCAGAGTAGACTGGTCTCTGGGTTCTCCCAGGAATTCAGAATTTGAATCATGTTGGAATAGCACCTAACAAATGTCTCTACAAATCCAGAAGGCATTACAAAAGATGGACCATGCATAAAATTGTATTATGCTCAAAAGTGAACTACAAGTGAGGAACTTTGAACTCTTCCCAGCTCTTTAATCCAGGGAAAAGTCATGGATAATAGTCCTCAAATAACCTACCCTGGTCAGAGGAGTTTTTGAAAAACATCCAAGGAGAAAGAATTTACCTAAAATGCAAGTTTTAACATAATCCAAAATTGGACTATTTTCATGCTAGTTAAAATTATTGACATGGGATTTTTCTATGACTCTATTATAATTGAACCTTTACCTCTGGATTTTCTGGGTGAGAAATTTACTGTTTCCAGTGAGACCCCCTACTTCCATCAACACAGCTGTTGGAGGTGAAGCCATTTGGAAACAGCAGTCATCAGCCTCTATGTGGTGAAATGCTGGCTTGGGCTCAATGGCACTCTGAAGAGAAGAAGGTAGTTTGGCATTTCTAATTTCTTGTTTGCAAATTTCATTAGCCGGTATGCATACTTCGCTGCTTTGTAACTGAAAATGATGCATTTGCTTTGAATTTCCATGATTTTTCCAGAATTTCTGCAAACTCCAAATGATTTCATCACCATATTTTCCTAGAATCATCAGTGGATGAGAATGCAAAGAAAAGTTAAAGCCTTCCCTAACATCTCCTATTCTCTGAGGTTTATATTAGAATAACGAGGATTGACAGTGCAATAAAGAACCTGCATCTTATGTAGGCATGTTTTCAATGTTGCATTATACATCCTCACATGTTCTTAATAAGTAAACTCATCAACCAGCTGTC
Source organism: Jaculus jaculus (assembly GCF_020740685.1). Taxonomy (NCBI): domain Eukaryota; kingdom Metazoa; phylum Chordata; class Mammalia; order Rodentia; family Dipodidae; genus Jaculus; species Jaculus jaculus. Next base: position 75,157,780 of record NC_059102.1, on the reverse strand, counting down.
ATTTTCTGTGATCTTCAATGCTTGCCTTCAGGTCTATTCTTTTTCCTAACATTACAAGATGGTAGAAGATAATGCCATAAACATTTCTAATGCTCACTGTATAGTTTTCTCATTGTTATGACAAAATATATGACAAAAATAACTTAAATAAGGAATAGTTTATTTTGTCTCAGAATTAAAAATGCAGTCCTTCATAGTTAGGCGGCATGAAGGCAAGTGCAGGAAGCAAGTGATCACATTGCATCCAAAGGCTTGAAACAAAGAGCAACAGATGCCAATCCTCAGCTAAATTTCCTCTTCTTACGTAGTCTACCCTACCGTGGAATAGTGCTACACAGTTAGCATGAGTCTTCACACCTCAATCTAGTTGAAAACTCCTGTCAGACATACCCAGAGATCGGTCTCTTAGGTACTCTAGAGTCAATCAAGTAGATAGTTGAAATTAACCACCACACTCACCATGATAACCCCTTCATCTCCATTTGCCTATAATGAAGCTCCATATTGCAGCTATAATTTTACATACTGACTCATAATCAAACAGTATGTATTTTGGAAATTTTGCTCTAGCTTATTATGTTTTGTCTGAACCATCCTGTAAAAACTTTATGGCATCCAACCCCTTTTAGAATAAATTATTATAAATGTAGCAGATATTTTAAATGCTGTCCTCACTAAGCACCTTGACTTTCTTCAGCTTTTCTATCTTTCTGAACTCTGCTATTTTCTGTCACAACTTAGACTGCACTTTCAATAAGTCCTCTCCATAATCCTATAAACTGATGCTTCCTCAAGTCTGTCCTATGCAACACCTCCTGTGGGACTCTTACCCAACTCCAGCAGCCTGAGTGCATTCCTTCTCTGAGACTACCATGTGGAGCTTTTCCCATCTTGTCATACTGGCTAAATCCAAGGCCATGTATTTTTATCCCTCACCACATGAGACAAGGGAAATACCATGGTTTGTTGTGTGTAAGTATAGAAGATGTCAATAAAAAATACATATTAATAAAATAAAATAACTCATTGGTTTGTCAAGGCAAAAAGAAAGTTGGGTTTGGGATCATCCCAGGCACCTAGCACCATGCACATGCTCAAAGATAGGCTGAATTCATGAATAAGTGACTTAAATGAAACAACTAGAGAAAAAAAAATACAGATTACTTAGCTAGAACTGAAAGTCATGATCGAGGCAATCAGTTGTGATAGCCTTCTGGCACCAGATGCTAGGCTGATAGGCTAAAGCTGTTGAGGATTATAAGCCCTGGCATCCATATTCTCTGTTCCACATGTATCTTGTTCTCAGTACAGTGAAAGAATGGTTATATATGCAAGTAAACTATTCTGTACAGCAGTACAGCCCTAAAGTCACTGGAGCTCAGAGAGTACTGTCTGCTATGAGACATGAGTTGAGTCCTCAAAGTAGGTCTTTGTCTCTCCAACCAAGCTATGAGCTTTTCAAGGAAAGAAACATCGTAAATTCTCTATTTCCCCTTTCACAACCTCTTGCTTTACTAGAATTAAATACTCAGCAAATGGTTAGGAAAGACAATATTTCTGGGAAAAGAAAGAAAATGAAGCTTTCTTATTAAGGAATACCATGCAATAACAAATAATCTCCCAGTGTTTTACCACAGATTAATTTTCTCTCTCTCTAGAGTAATAATCCAATGCAGATTTACTCCTCAGCACACTGCATGATTCATCTTGTGATACCCTAGTAGGGGGCTATAGCATCTTAATATATCCAGTTGAATAGGAAGGAAACACATCCATTGCTTAACATCCATAGCTCAGAGGCTGGGGAGTCGGCTTATTGAACAAAGCACACTGCAGCACAGGCATGAAGACTGAAGGCTGGGCCCCGCCCACCACATGCACATAAGTGTCAGCTTAGCCTGAGGTGGGACAGTAGAGCCTTGAGGCAAGCTTTTTAGTTAAATTAGCAGGATCATCAAACTGTGAATTCAAGTGAGACATCTTAAGACAGTACATAAAGAGGAGAGCAATGAAGGAAGACAAACAATACAAACTTCTGGCCTCCATGTGTACACACACATGTGCATGCTCATATGTGGGTCCACATGCATACATACACTCAAGCACACCACACACACACACACACACACACACACACACACACACTCCTTGGCTCAAAATGACATATATAACTTCTGTTCCCACTCCATGGATAAGCTCTAGTCTCATAACCAACCCAAGAGTTAAGCAGCTTGGAAAATACTTATGGACAATCTCTTCCTCATAACAATTGCACATGAGAAGAGGGAGCCCCATCTGCAGTATTCAGGCTATCTTTCCTGACACATGGATTCTTTAGTTAAAAAATAGTAATAAGGAGTTTTATTCACATAAAATTATATCATTTGCTCTAAAATGCAGCTTATTCTTACTATGGAATACATCCTTTTGATCTATCTACTTCAACATAATCTGCTTCTACTAGGGTTTTTACTGAACTTGTTGAAATTTCCATAGTCACATTATTAATTTGGGAGTTCAGAGAGATTTCCCTCTAAATACTTTTTCTAGGGAAGATTTAATGTTTACCAAATTATTCTGCAGAGCAATGAAAATGTATGTGTTGAAATATTTCCTAAGAATTACATTTGGGACATCCAGTATGATATACTTCCTCTTAAATGTGTACAATGCATGTCAATACAAAAAAAAAAAACCTCTCAGTATTATTTTATTATGAAGAATTTCAATATCTAAATGCTGTATAAGGAGAAAAATGCAAACAAAAATTCATATTTACTGACTCATATTCACCCTATGAAGTATGTTCATTTCTCCAATTAAAAGAATTATGATCAAACAAGTTAAGTAGCAAAGTTCCACCATTAAAATCTGCTTGCACCACTAAGAGAAGTAGTCAAGAAGTCTGTACCTTCAGATACACCATCCATAAAAATATTGAAAAATTACCAGTGTCCTCAACTTAACATCAGGATGATGGTGGGGTACAACCAAAACTCTGTAAGCCCAGTCTAGCAAAACTCTCCATAAAATACACTGGTCATTTCTAACTGAGCATCACTTGCATGGGTGCCCAGTAATAAGTACTAAACAAAAACAGTAGCAAGTCCATAGCCTTGAACATATTCCCACAGAAGTTCCCAAAAACTGCTAAAACTGAATGTGAAGTTTTTCTCACCAGCCTTGCTTAATGAGGCAACACTTCATTATAAGCGGTATGAGACCTCTTAAAACATCTAAATGCTCATTTACATGACCCAAAGAATGGAAATTTTCTCCCAATTTACCATCCCTGACTTCTCAAACTATATTTCCTCAAACTATGATTGCATCATTTCCATCATTGCATTGTAGTGGTATAAAGTCACCTGATTCTAGTTGCTGGCTCTTGGACAAGTGTTACTCTTGGGTCCCTAGCTAGCTATCCTAGCAAGCCCTTGATCTGTCTCCTCAACTCAAATTCTTGATCATCCAAATTAAAGGATCCTTATACTTTTATTGTCCCAAAGTACATGTTAACCATGTTCTACTTTTGTTTATTTTCCTGATTAATTGACAACATACTAACTATTCACTTGCTCAAAAGTAAGTGCAAACAGCAATAATGGTTAAAATGATGTAGGTATAAGAATTGGTTTAGTAATTCATAGTAATCTCACCCAATCTAAATTATAATGTTATGATGTAGTCAAAGAAAGCTTCATCTTTTCATTTTACACAGAACAAACTGGTGTTCAGGACAGTGAAATGGCTTATCTAAGTTACATAGTAAATAAGTGGAGAACCAGGAAGAGAAACCCTAACCCCCAGGATTCAGTTTGTACTGATGTAAAAAACTTCAGAGAAAGTCTGGTAAGATTATGCTTCTCTTTTCCCAAAACTTCTCAGCAGAGATTTATAAAGATGGAGTTAGCTTTTATTTATCATTGATATCAAACACATTGGGACTAAACTGTGTAAAGTACTCTTCTGATGGTTGTTATAGCTACTTTCAGACATGGTGACTTTGGGGATAGCTCTCCTTTAATAAGCACCACTTCTAGGACCAGAAGCACATGAAGTGCACATGCACTTACCCAATGTAAGTGTAATGGACATTCACTTGTGAACATTGTTTCAGGAATAAGAAAACATCCTATCAAAGAGATCTTCTTTCCAGATTTTTTTAATTAATTCATGTATTTATTTACTTATTTTCAAGCAGAGAGACAGACATAGACAGAGAAAGAGACAGAGAGAGAGATAGGGAGAGAAAGAGAATGGACATGTCAGGTCCTCTAGTCCCTGCAAATGAACTCCAGATGTACACACTTCCGTGCATCTAGCTTTACATGGGTGTTGAAGAATCAAACCCAGGCCATTAGGCTATGTAGGCAAGTACCTTAACCACTGAGCAACCTCTCCAGATGCTCCTTTCCAGATTTACTGCTATGCCAATGAATCTACTATTATCCCTTTCAAATTAAAGCTTTGCTGACTTTACAAAAGCTGACTCAGCTTTCACATGCAAAATTTCATCGAATTGTCCAGTGTTAAAAAGCTACTAAAGGCAACTCAGATCAGTGAAGTAGAAGCTCGCAAGTGGGCACCAGAATCAATATGGAAACAGCAACAAAGAGTATGTGGAACTGGAAGACCTAAGTTCTTCTACTTTAATTTTTGTGCTCTAGTATGCTTTCTTCTCAGGTGAAGGTACAGATTCTTTAATGATATCACTCACTGCTTAGCACTGTCATTCAAACTGCTTGTCAACTAATTCATTGATCTTTTAATTTTCAGAGTACTTACTTTTCCTAACCTTTTAATCAATTCTTTTAGTAGTCTTAAAGAAAGAGTAAACAGCATATTAATGAGATTTTCAGCTGATATTTCTTAGAAGGTAGTAGAAACAACATTGAGGACAACTAAATGAAGAAGGCTCTCTGATAAAGATATATTGAGGTCTAATTTAAGAGGAAAATGCAAGGTATTTCCCTAGAAACCTATAATGTAAGTTATCGGTGCTTAGATGAAGTGAAATAAACTTGGTCATAAAATTAAGATGCTAAGAAAATGAAAGAAATTTGTCACCACCAATAAAGAAGTCACAAACTATTCAATGCCCCAAAGAGTTTACTGGTATATAATGTCACTAGTAATATAAAGAGTGATTTTTAACCCAAGAACCAAGGACTGTCACAGGATATGGAGTTGGAGTGACCCTAGTAATTATCATGAGAATAATAATTATGATGTCTTAGCTTTGCACAGCACTTCACCATTCTAAAAGCACTTTCAGATACATGGTTTCATTTAAACCTCAGAATGAGTCTGTGAGGTGAACAAGAAAGGAATTATAATTCCCATTTTAGCAGAGAAAATTAGAAGTGAATGCAGAAAAAAATTCTATAAAGTTATTTTATTCATGAAGCCAAGACAAGCATGCAATTTCAGAAGCTGATGACTCCTCAAAAGCATCTAGTGCAAATCTCTCTTTTATGTCTTAGAAAATTGATGCTTGGGGCTGGAGAGATGGTTCAGAAGTTAAAGGGTTTACCTGTTAAACCTAATGATCTGGGTTCGATTCCCCAGTACCCACTTTATGGGGTATGCACAAAGTAGTAGTACATGCATCTGGAATTTGTTTGCAGTGGCTAGAGGCCATGGTGCTCTCTCTCTCTCTCTCTCTCTCTCTCTCTCTCTCTCTCTCTCTCTCTCTCTCTCTCTCTCTCTGTGTGTGTGTGTGTGTGTGTGTGCTTGTAAGTAAATTTATAAACTTAAATATAGAAATGTGGACTGGAGAGATGGCTCAGTGGTTAAGACACTTGCCTGCAATGCCTAACAACCCAGGTTTGATTTTTCAGTACCCACATAAAGCCAGATGCACAAAGTGGTACATGCACCTGGATTTCATTTGCAATAGCTAGAGTCCCTGCCATGACCATTAAAAAAGAAAGAAGAAAATTGATGCCTGGAGAAGGAAAGTAAATTTCTCTTGGAAAATTTGGTTATTAGTCTCAAAGTTTACACATTTCAAGCTAATCTGTGGTTTTGAAAGGGAAGGATGATTAAAGAGGTCCAGAATGCCTATACAAATGGCAGAAAGACTCCAGAGTTACCTTAATATTCAATGAGGAACAAAGATTTTTTTTTCACTCAGATATCCCATTTGAAGTGGGCTAGATGAATGAAGTTTTGAACACTCTTAAATCATAAGGACAAAGAATATGTAGGCAGAGGGGCAAAAATAGAACCAGCAATCTGGACATTGATTAAAGACAGTCTAGATTAAAAATGTTAAATAGACATGACTATGCTAATGACTGAGGAAAGACAAGGAAGTATATAAATATTTGAAGAGTACTAATTCTATATAGGATGCAAAAAATATTTTAAGAGCAAGAAAAACTAAAGCTAATACCATTAGGATTAATGAGGCACAATGAAGACAGGGGAAAGTCAAAGTTGAATATAAGAGAATAGTAAACATGGAATTCACATGTTCTAAAAGCAGAGGAAGAATCTGTAATAAGAACATGTAAAATCTTATTGGACCTAATCCATGAAACAATGGCACAAAAAGTCATAATTTCTGAACAAATGGGGACTGTAGCACAATCCTGTGGAGATCTTTACCATCTCTCGTTTCTATAATCTGTAACTAATCTATAATTTCATCCATGGTGAAAACTGGCACCCTGAAGCGTTGAGTAGGATGAGCAGTGTGTTCTTGGAATATTGGCTCTGTTCATTTCATGTCACTAGTACATAAACAGTTTGGAGAAAATCATACATGTTGTGGTGGTTTGATTCAGGTGTCCCCCATAAACTTAGGTGTTCTGAATGCTAGGTTCCCAGCTGATGGATATTTGGGAATTAATGCCTCCTGGAGGGAGTGTATTGTTGGGGCGGGCTTATGGGCTTTATAGCCAGTTTCCCCTTGCCAGTGTTTGGCACACCCTCCTGTTGCTGTGATCCACCTTATGTTGGCCAGGGGGTGATGTCCACCCTCTGCTCATGCCATCGTTTTTCCCCTGCCATCATGGAGCTTCCCCTCGAGCCTGTAAGCCAAATAAACCTCTTTTTCCCAGAAGCTGCTCTTGGTTGGTGATTTCTACCAACAATGCGACCCAGACTGCAACACATGTCTATATAAACCTGCCTTCGGACTAAGTCAGATAATTCAACATAGCAGCCTCATAGGGAATAGATGTTTGAAGTATGTCTTCACTTGATTGTTCCCACACCAAGAATTGGGGGCACTAGCACTTGCATCAGCAGGGTAGAAATCTATTGATATAAAGACATGGTGTCATCCACCTTTAATCCCTGCACTTGGGAGGCTGAGGCAGAAGTAAAAATTCAAAGCCTAGGCTACCTACCCTTAGTGTTTATCTGAAAAATAAGTCGCTTTTCTGAGGATCACAGTATTATCTGTGATTGCTGATCTTTTACATATGTCACCTACACGGTTAGCCTGAGCTCCAAGTTGATAGCTCTTCCTTGCTACCAGTACTTGGATGCCTGCTGGACTTATCATGTCCCATTTCCTTTGGTCAGCTACTGACCTGTCCCACAGTCTAATACTATGTGTAGCTTAATGGTGTAATGTAGCTTATGTGTATGGTAATCCAACTAATATCACTAAGATTTGATAATATAACTTCTAATGGAAAGAAAAAAATCCAAAGATTTTGAAACTCCTGCCTATACTAATCTTCAAAATTTCCAATATGTCTTATCCAGAGCTTGGATTCTGTCTGCCTGCTTATTACTACTACCTTCCCAGGTACAGTAACTATCTTGTTCACCTCCAAGACCTAAGAAGCCACCTATCTATCATAAAGTGAGTGCTCAGTAAATATTAAGTGAATAAGTATTCCTCATTTATTAAACTCTATTAATTTATTCATTGATAAATGAGTAAGCACTAAATTAATTCCCATCTGCTTGGTATGCTGAGTCTCAATGAGCCTAGAATTTAACTTTTTAGGTGTAGTTTATTTGATGTTCTTAAAAAAAAAAAAATGGAGCCAGGCATGGAGGCACACTCCTTTTTTAATCCCAGCACTCGGGAAGCAGACGTAGGAGGATCTCTGTGAGTTCAAGGCCACATTGAGAATGCAGAGTGAATTCCAGGTCAGCCTGGGCTAGAGTGAAACCCCACCTTAAAAAAAAAAGGATTGTTCATGTTAACATATGTGAAAGAACTAGAAATAAAGATAACTTTTCTACTTCGCAGTCTCTCTGTGGTCCCGTGTGTGAGGGAACCAGGATGTAACTTTCATCCTGTGACAGCTCTTGCTCTCCAAGACAAAAGCACCTGAGCAACTGACCCAATATTCAATTAGACTATCTGCCCAAGGAAGGGAAAGACACCATCTTCAATGGCTTGCCCTTGCTGCTTCTCTGTTTCCGCTTGACTTGTTCCACCTTTCATCCTTCTAGGGTTTCTTTAATAGATACTTGCTGGAGGGGCATGTCACTCTCCTTTTCTAAATTTATTTCTCCTAGTAGGACCACATAGATACTAGGGATTTGTTTCCAGCACCATTTCCCTATTCAGTAGAGATCCTGGATGAACCTGAACCTGGAGTGGTAAACACATACCCATCTTTATTTGCTTACTGACAAATTTTATATACATGAATATATGTTTGAATATTAGTCCTTCCTATTAACTTCTCTTGTCCCCCATCTCACTTCTATTAAATCTCTTCTCCTTTACAGTAGTCCCTTTTCTATTTTGATATCTTTGGTTTCATAGCCTTCTCCACCTATGCTGTGTGCAACTATTGTACAGTTGTGCACATCTTGGTGTCCTGAGAAGGCAGCCTGTGGTATCTTCAGCAATAAAGTCTTAACCTTTTGGCTCTATTGAGTAACCAAGTGTTTGGCAATAGCCTACATTGATTTAGGGACATTGTGGGCCTCCCTGGCTAACTATTAGTGTGTGCAGGCATCCAGTACTGATCTTGGGATTCATAAGCCACAGCTAATGATTTTAGAATTAATCTTTCTCCACCTTCTATTGGGCATAACATTCTGGTCCAACTACCTCTCTTAATTGGGGGTTATATCTTATATTATGCTATCCAGGAAAAAGGTACCTAGTGTACTAACTACTAAAGACTATTTTTTTGTATTTTTTTCCTCCACACCCACCCTTGGCCTACCCATCATCCCTCTTGTCTCCCCCCCCCCCCCCACCATTCTTTCCTATAACTAGATTTCCTGGTATTGCCTTTTCTCCTCCCTATATGTTTTCACTTTTTTTCTGGTATCATTCTAGTTATAAACTCATAGCCTTAACGTTTACTGTCTTTTGCACTCCTTTTCAGCTGATCGATGTTAGGAACCACATATGAGAGAAAACATGTAGCATTTGTCTTTTTTTAAGATTTATTTTTATTCATTTATTTATTAGAGATAAAGAGTGGGTAGGAGAGAGAGAGAGAGAGAGAATAGACACCAGGCCCTCTAGCCACTGCAAACAAACTAGATGCATGCACCACCATGTGCAACTGGCTTACGTGGGACATGGAGAATCCAACCTGGTTCCTTAGGCTTCACAGGCAAGTGCCTTAACCACTAAGCTATTTCTCCAGCCCAGCATTTGTCTTTCTTAGACTGCATAACCTTGTTTAGGATGATATTTTTCAAGTCCATCCATTTTTCCTGAAAATTTCACTGTTTTATTTTTTCTCCATGCTGAGTAGAATTTTATCGTGTATATGTACCACATCTTCATTATTTTTCAGTTGATGATCATCTGTGTTGATTCCAATTCTTAGCAAGTGTGAATATAGCAGCTATAAACATGGTTGAGCAAGTTTCTCTGAAGCAAAGAGTAGAGTCTTTAGAGTAAATGCCCAAGAAAGGAACAGCTATATCAGATGTCAGATCTATTTTCATCTTTTTCAGAAGTCACCATACTGATTTCCATAATGATTGTACAAGTTTTTACTCCCCCCTACACAAGTGTGGGTTGCTCTTTCCCCATATCCTCACCAACAATTATTAATATTTGATGTTTTTAATATTAATTATTTTTTTATTTATCTGACAGAAAGAGGGAGAGAGAACGGGTGCACTAGAGCTCCAGCCACAGCACACGAACTACAGACACATGGTCCCCCTTGTGCATCTGGCTAACATGGGTCCTGGGTCCTTTGACTTTGCAGACAAACTCCTTAAATGCTAAGCCACCCATCCAGCCCAATATTTGATGTTTTTTAATTATTATCAATCACACTGGAGTAAGGTGGAATATTATAGGTGTTTTAATTTGCATTTCTCTGATGACTAAGAATATTGAATGTTTCTTTAAGTGAGCACTGTCCATTTATATTTCTTCCTTGAGAATTCTGTATGTAGTTCTCTGCCCCATTTTCTTAGTGGAGTTTTTGACTTTTTATAACTTAATTATTGGAGTTCTTTTAAGATTCTAGATATTAGGTCTTTGCTGGTGGTATGGCAGGTAAAGATTTTCTCCCATTCTGTGGGTGTTCTAGTAGCACTGTTTTTGCCATGCCTTGCTATGAAAAAAGCTTTTTAGCTTCATGAGATCCAACTGGTTGAGTAATTATTTAATTTCCTAGGCTACTGAGGTCTTACTCAGGAAGTTTTTCCCCATCCCTATATTGTTGAGAGTTTTCCCTATTTTTTCTTTCAGTTAAGAGTTTCAGGTCTTAGGCCTTCAGGTCTTAATCCATTTGGAGTTGATTTTTGTGCAAAGTGAGAGGAATGGGTCTAGTTTTATTTTACTACATGTGGTAATACAATTTAGCCAGCACCATTATTTAAAATTCTGTCTTTTCTCCAGTGAGAATTGTGACTCCTTCGTCAAAAGTTAAGTAGCTATAGTTGCTTGAGCTAAGCCTGGACTTTCTATTCTATTCCATTCTTCAATATGTCTGTTTTTATGTCAGTGCCATGCTCCTTTAATTACTATGGGTTTGTACTAGAAGTTGAAAATGAGTATGAAGATACTGCCAAAGATATTTCTACTGATGAAGATATTTTTAGATATCAGAGACCTTTTGCAGTTCCATATGAGTTTTGAGATTGATTTTCCTAACTCTGAAAAATTATGCTAGAATTTTTATTAGCATTGCATTGACACTGCATATTGTTTTTGGTTATATGGCCATTTTTACAATATTAATTCTACCTTTTTGATTTTTTGATGACAGCCACTCTGACCAGAGTGAGTTGAAATCTCAAAGTAATGTTATTTCCATTTCTCTGATAACTAAGAATGTTGTGTATTTTAAAAAATACTTATTTGCCATTTGTATTTCTTCATTTGGAACTTTCTGTTCAATTCCATTTTTGCTTGGGTGGTTTGACTTTACTAATGTGTTTTTTGAGTTCTTCATGTATTGTAGATATCAATACTCTGTTATATGTATGGGTGACAAAACTCATTTCCCATTCCATAGGCTGCCACTAGATTTTGATTCAAAAAGTCCTTGCCATTATCTAAATTTTTAAGTGTCTATTCTTTTTTTTTCCTGTAGCAGTATCAGCATTTAAGGGCTTACCCTGAGGTCGTTGATACATTTGGAATTTATTCTCGTGAATGAAAAGAGAGAAATAACTAGTTTCATTTTTCCACATATGGAGATCAAGTTTTCACAGCATATTTGTTAAGGATTGTATCTTTTCTCCAATGATTCCTTTTGACCATAGCTGTGCAGGTTTATCTGTACCTTCTATTCTGTTTCAATAATCAGTATGTCTGTTTTCTGTCAATACCATCATATTTTTGTGATTATGGCTCCCATATTCAGATTGTAACTATCTTATTGAGATGTTTCACATCAAGATTCATGAAGGAGATTGGACTGTACTTTTCTTTTTGTGTGTGGCATATTTGGTTTTAGTATCCAGGTAATACTACTTCATAAAAGGAGTATGGCAGTGCTCCTTTTTTTACCTATTGTATGAAATAGTTTTAGATCCAATGACCTTCTTTGAAAATTTGGTAAAATTAAGCAGTGAATCCATCTGAGCCTGGACTTTTTATATTTAACTATTTTAATTCCATTGCTTGTTTTAAGCCTACATAAATTAATTGCTTATCTATCTTGGTTTAATTTTGGTAGGCCATATGTATTAAGAAATTCATCCATTTCTTTAAGATTTTTCCATATTAGTGGAACAGATATTTTAAGGCATATCCCCGTGATTTTCTGAATTTCATAAGTATCTATTGCAATGGCTCCCATTCATCACTTACTTTAATCATCTTCACCTTCTTTCATTTGGTTAATTTTGCTAAAGGTTTATCAATCTTACCTTTTCAAACTACTAACTCTCTGTTTAATTCATTCTTCTGGTTGTCTTCTTTATTTCTACTTCATTAATTTTTGTTATGCTCATATCTCTTTTCATCTACAATTTTTGGTTTAGCTTCTCTTTTCGAAGACTCCAAGGAGTATCACTGTTTATGATATTTCTCCAATTTTTTAATATAGACACTTAGAGCTATAAACTTCACTCTTGAAATTGCCTTCATCCAGCTAGAGAAATGGCCTGGCAGTTAAGGCACTTGCCTGTAAAGCCTAAGGACCCAGGTTTGATTCCCCCATACCCACAAAGCCAGATGCACAAGGTGATGCACACATCTGGAGTTTGTTTGCAGTGGCTAGAGGCCCTAGCATAACTGTTCTCCCCCCTCCCGCATGCCTCTTTCTCATAAATAAATGAATGAACTATTATATCATATTGGTATGTTGTGTTTCATTAGAAAAATTTTATTTCCTTCTTGGTTTATTCAATATTTCATTTACCATTCAATAGTGTCTTGTTTAATCTCCATAAATTTCAAAGTGTTCTATTGTCTGTACTGCTTTTAACTGTTTTATTTCATCAAGATTATGTAGAATACAAGAAATTATTTTAATTTTCCTATAGTCATTAAAATATGCTTTGTGTTCATATGTGAGAGAAAGTTCCATGAATTGCTAAAAAGAATATGAATTCTGCAGCACTTGGATGGAATATTTTATCTATTAATTCCATCTTTTTAATAATGTCATTTAATCCATATTTATCTGTATATAATTTTGGCCAGAGTAAACTATTAATTGGTAAGAAGGGGATAGTGAAGTCACACACTACGATTGTGCTGGGATTAATATGTGATTTTGCATCCAGTAGTGTTTTTTATTGAAACTGTGTGGCACCCCCTGTTTGGTCTATTGTGCCAAGACCCCTGACCAGTAGCTAAGATCCCCGGTCACTCAGGAGTCACCCAGAGAACCACCACAGAAGCCGAGACATTCGAATGTAAAAGCAACAGTTTCTTTATTGCAAGCCTAGGCCTGGGCTCTGTCCACACAGTCCAGCACAGCGGTCGGTAGTGAGGGAGAAAGCCCCGACCCTCAGAGGGAAGGGGTGTATAAAAAAAAAAAAAAAAAGATCACCAAGGCTCCATCATATTGTGGCTTTTAAAATGATTGGTTCTAAGAGGGCACGTGTGGGAATTTCCAAGAGGGTGAGCATGGGAACTCCAGCCTATTTATCTGAGGTCGGTAACCTGTTTGCAGAACTTATCTTTTGCAAGAGCTGTTTGCAGAACTTATCCCTTGCAAGAGGCCAGGGCCTCCATGACTAGGTATCTCTGGAATGTCCTTGGGTGGAAGCTTCCCAGGAATGGGGGGTAGGGGCTAAGCAAGTAAAAACAGCACATTAGTCAGCTAGTTCCTCATCTGAGCCAAGCCTGGGCTCTTTATTTACTCAAAATGGCTGTCTGATTTAAAATGGCAGCACCACTGTCCAGCCACTAAGTGAGGTCACAGAAGCCAGAAGCAGCATGTTACTTCTCCTTGGTCTCTCAGGTCCACGTATGTTTAGAATTGTAATGTCCTCTTTTTAAATTTTTTTTAATTCATTTTTATTTATTTATTTGAGAGTGACAGACAGAGAGAAAGGGGCAAAGAGAGAGAGAGAGAGAGAGAAATAGAGAATGGATGCGCCAGGGCTTCCAGCCACTGCAAATGAACTTCCGATGAGTGCACCCCCTTGTGCATCTGGCTAACGTGGGTTCTGGGGAATCAAGCTTCGAACCAGGGTCCTTAGGCTTCACAGGCAAGTGCTTAACTGCTAAGCCATCTCTCTAACCCTGTAATGCCCTCTTGAATCATTCACTTTATCAGTATAAAGTGACCCTCTTATCTTTTCTCATGAATATTGTTTGAAGTTGATCTTGTCATATATTAGAAAAAACCAGTATCTCCTTGTTCCATAGCCTCATTTGCTTGAAATACTCTTTTCCATCCTTTCACCCTCAGGCAGCATTTGTCTTTTATGGAGAGGTTCTTGGGAGCAACAGACAAAAGGATCTTGCCTTTCCATCTATTCTGCTCCTCTTTGTCAGTTGATTGGAGGATTTAGACCATTCACATTCAGAGTTACAACTGAAAGTTGTATATTAATTCATGCCATTCTTGTTGACCTCATAGTACTTTGTGTTTTTCTATTCTCCTCTTGCATTAACTATTATCCATGTACAGTTTATTCATTCCTGTGGCCTTATGTATGTGCTTTTCCTTCTCTTCAATCTGAATAATTCCTTCAAGAATTTTCTGTAAATGTGCCTTTGTGGTCATGAATTCTTCTAACCCATTTTAATTATAGAAAGTTCTTTCTCATTTAATTTTGACATCTTTTTTGGGTATAGTAGTCTGGGTTGGCAGTAGTCATTCACAACTTAAAATATATCATTCCAAACTCTTAGCTTTTAAAGTTTCAGTTGAGAAATCTGTTGTTGTTGTTATTATTATTATTATTATTATTAAGTAGAAACTTTATATTAACACATCATTTGTTGGGACCATCTTTAGCCTCCTCCCTGTCCCCATTCCACTGAAGGCCTCCTCAGTGGGATTACTGGTATTCACCATAGAGTTGTGGGTTATGAGCTGTGAGAGCAGCAGTCAGTCATTGTCAGTGCAGGAGAGGGGAATGCCTCTGGATATTCCATGTGACTCTTATATTCTTTCCGTCCCTCTTCCTCAAAATTCTCTGAGCCTTCATGGATGGGTTTTGGTCTACTTTAGTGTTGACATCCTAGCAGCTTTGGGATTTATGCTTTGGGGCATTTTGAGTATCCTTAGTGTTTGCTTGTCAGGCTTATCATAGAAGCTTCACACTTGCTCATATCACCAGTTCCTCTATGGTTTCACCTGAGCCCTAGCTGCTGTGTGGTTCAACTCTGTTGTTATTTCTTCCTGGGTGTGGTGGTTTTTCAATTATTTACCTGTGATGTATCCTTTAGCAATCTGCCCTAATAAGGGAGGAGTCATTAGCACCTTCAGTTCACACCTATGGAACAAGATCTGGAGTATGTATTAACCCAGTTGGGAACAGCCCATTTACCTTTTGGAGTGAGTTTTTATCAGATCTACACTGAGTTGTGAAAACTCTTTGGTGTGTTCTCTATTTTGTTTCTCTTGGCTGGCTTAGTCAAGGAGAGCTTTGACTCAACTTGGCTTGGTGGTATGTGGGGGGAGAGGAAAATGGAAGACATTGGCTTTATTCCATCTCCATGTTCTGGTGTTGGCATATGGGAAACAGAAAGTTGTGAAATGTTGTCTGGTGGAGTTCCTACAGAGCTCAGCTAATCTCAGGTCCTCTCCTTCAGGTTCTTCTGGCCTTTCAAGGCTGAGTGTGGGGAGAAGACCTTCCCTACAGTTTTCTTAGATCTCATTAGCACCAGCAGAGCAGTGCTATAATGGGTGAGAAGTATTTCAACACCTGACCTGAGCTGATCCAAACTGATGAGCAGTACCTCTCTTCTGCCTCTCAATGGGGATCTCACCTGGCTTAATTAGTTTATTTATAGATGTTGTCTCTTGTCATAAAACAACATATGGTGTACAATTGTGCCTCTTTTGTTTCCTGGATTTTGTTAGTGAACTGTCTATCACTCCATCTTACCCAGAAGTCTCATACTATACCTAAATAATGTTATTTCCCAGAAATTCTAGTGGCTGGCCCAACTCACTATGTTGAAATTATGTAGAGTTTGACACTAGTCTTCATGAAGCCCCAGATTATCACATTGTTCTCACCAATGTAATTTTGGTGTACAGTCATTGCCAAGGTCCTTGGTGGTTTACCTCCCCAGAGTCTATTTTCTCTCCCACCTTCACAAATGTTTCTAAAATACCATTTTATTTCCCACCAAAAATCCATGCCACTTAAAAAAGAAATTGCTTTTTTAAATTTTTTCATTTACTTTGAGAGAAAGAGAGAGAGAGAAGTAGAGGGAATGGGTGTGCCAGGGCCTTCAGCCACTGTGCGAGAACTTCAGATACATGCACCTCCTTGTGCATATGTGTGACATTGTGCACTGTGTCACTGTGTGTCTGGCTTAAGTGGGACATGGAGGTTCAAACAGAAATTCTTAGGCTTCACAAGCAAGCACTTTAACTGCTATGCCATCTCTCTGGCCCAGGAAATTGCTTTATAATTTTTTTCTGAAAATTTATTTGTTCTGCAAAAACAAAACAGCGATTACTTAGATTTTCAGCAAGAATTGTGGTTGCCATCACATCTAGACCATTCATTAAAAAATATGCAGCATGGAAAACCACTGAAGATTATTACAGCTGTAGTCAGAAGCCAATGTGCTTAGATAATGAAAAGCAATTCTGCAGTTCCCCATGCTCTGTTAGTTGTGTTTGTCATAAATGAGTTGTGGAGATTTGAAGTGAATGATCCATATCATATTGAACTGTCCTTTTTATCGCTGACAATTCAAGGTGACTGAGAAGCAGGCTAGTGTCAGACTATCTAATTGGAAACTTTCTCTCATTAATGTCTGATGTTGACTTGTATTACTTGATGAAATTAGGACCATACTGGAATGGCTTTTATTGTACCAAATAAGCTGGTTGAGCTCTTGTACATTTCAGTGTTTTTTTTTTAAAAAAACCTCCTTTTGCTCTGTAGCAGAAGGAGCCTAACTGAGCAAGAATTTTGAGTAGGGCAGGTTTGTGCCCAAACAAAGCAAAAAATAGTAATGCAGCAAAGGAAATTGAAACCATATGGACTTTTATGCTACATATGTTAGAGTAGTTCTTAGTGACTGCTGTGGAACAAGAGGACCAGAAGGACCTCTGAGAGGTCCCCTTGGCTCCAGGTCTCCAGGCAGAGCTGTCTTTAATTTGGGCCATGTGTCTGGGGTCTGGTCTTGTTTGGAGCAGAGCATCCACAGCTTCCTCACAGCCTCTTCCAGTCATTGGCTGCCTTGATAAAAGTATTCTTGGAGGGTCTCATTGAAAGTCTGTGTCTATAACTAAGATGTAATTTTCAAAAGGAACAATTATTTTAGTAAAAGGAATTTGTATTTTATTCTCATATGTTCCTTCTTTCATGGCCATTATCATTTTGAGAGAGATAAGAGAAATCAGAAATGAAGAAGTGAAAAATCTCAGAATATTCTAGAACAAGAAAACAAAACTCCAGACCCAGACAAAAACTTGTCAAGAAAATAAATTCGTTTTACATAAGAAAGCATAATCAATGCTCACATAATGATTCATATTAAGTATATGTTAGTAACATAGAGGTTGAGGTTTTATAATCTGATGTTTGGAAGCCCATAGAAAGGCCAGTTAATAGCTACACACTTTCTGAATTGTTTGTTGGAAATTTCATATGTGTAAAAATGCTTTCAAGAGGCATAACAAAACTAGGAATTTCAGAAATTTCATCTTGAATACCTCACAAACCAGTACCCATAGGTATATTTATTTTAACTAACCTCCACAGTCTTAGAAATATGTATCTGAAGCATATTTCTTTTCTCTTCCAAACGTGGTAAGGATCAAGAGAGAAGAAATATGGCTAGAATAAAATCTCACCATCCCTTAAAATTCTTTTTTTTTCTTTTAAAAATAGTATCTTAGCTAAATACACAAATTGGAAATGATACCTTCCAAAAGTGTGCACAGGCTGATAAAAATATAGTCAGTGTCAGCCTCAGAAGAAGGAATATGCTCTGCTGGAAGCTAATGGACATCTGGATCTTTTCTACTCTGACTCTATTGACTCTTACCTGCTGTGGTTCAGTAGAATTTGGGAGAGGGAGAGCCAGTTCTTAACAAACCAATGATATAAATAAACTAAATTCTTGAGTCATTCCTACCTCATTCCATGTCTTCTTCTCCACTTTTTACTCCTCTCCACTCTGCTGGCAACAAGAATTTCTCTTACTGTGGAAGTTTCAGATTCCAAGTGCTTCACTCAGGACTATCAGGAGGCTTTTGTTCATACATAGAATTCCCTGTGTAGTTAGGAAAGAAGGGTCTAAGACCGATGTCATGCCAACGGGAAGTCTATACTATCATATCTGGAGTCCAAATATGGTATTTGTGTGATAAATGCTACCCAAATGGAGTGCCAAAGAAAACTCAAACTTTTTCATTTGGAAAACGTTCTATGCCATGTAAATATATTGACATATCGTCTTGATACTCACACATCTTTTCACTGCAATGACTACTACCAGCAAATATGCCAGTGAGGTCTGCAGTGAAGGGATTTCAGATTCGGAAAATTGATAGTGGGTACTTGGGAAAAAGTCTGAAAAACATTACAAATTAAATAAAGCAAGCAACATCTCGTTACAGAATCAAAAATCATTTAATAGAGAAAAACTTTTATCAATGACTTGATAAGAAAATGCCATTCTAAAGGCCTTCTCACACATAGTATTTTTATTGGTGCCAAACATCTGGCTAGAGAGAAAACCATTCAGTCAACCTGCCAGATGTTTAGCCTACCCCCTGCCAAACATCTCAGCAATAGATGGGAACATTTCCTATTCATTACAGAGCTTGCAAACAGTGACCCCAAAGTGCCATCACAGCATGAGAACACAGCATGAGTTTAACAGATGTCTTGATCCTCCAAGATCCCCATGGTGGAACACTTTTTAGACCTGTATGGATCAATTCATCATCACTGTATCTTAAGATTTGTTGACTGGTGTTGTTCTGAAATACTCTGATGCTAGCACATTTTAAATCCCTATGTTATGAAGAGCAGAGACCTTGAGCTGAAAAGGAACACCTTATTGACATTCAAGAATACAAGGCCATTGGCTGAAAGCCACACTGGTTTCCTCCCAAATTGTTATTAAGTGACCTTCCTCTGCTGTTTCAACTGCTGTAGGGGAAAGGTGCTGACATTTTGTTGGCACTAGCCTAGGGATTTATAATGAGTATAGAACTTGGCTCCATTATAAAACATAATCCATCTGACAAAAGGAAATCATTTAATGGATACTCTCTTAATTACAACACTTTAGAAGAAGGAAAGTTGAAGACAAGAGCAGAAAGCATAACAAGGTCAGTTAATGAGAATTTTGTCTTTGGATTCCCTCCTGGTAGACCAACATGCCCCAAGAGTTAGGGGGAAAATTAACATTTACCAATATTTTGCTCATCAATTCTAATCAAAAGGGAAAGAAATAAGGGACTAGGAATATTCAAAATGAAGAGAAACAAAGAACTTGATTATCTTGTATATTGAGTCATAACAGGATAGATACGACACTTGAAATTTATTGTGTTATTTGTGAAATTCTTTCCAGGGGTGGAGGAGATCTCTGGAGGAAGACCCCTGGCAGTCAGCCACATTCACACCTTGTTCAGAAATATGGTAGAATCTGATCTGGTAGTGTTCTTTAAGACCTACAACTTTGCCAATATCCCCCTAGAGAAACTTGCTTTTCTACAGAGGAGAGTGATCTTATCTGTCCTCTTTGCTTACAGTAATAAAAATGACAGTCTTACAGGTACTCAGAACTCTAGTTCTCAAAGTTCTTTCATACATCACCTTCTTTTGGCCCTTGTTCTTCACTAAGCATTTAAAGGAAGCAGAAAGTTTAACATAATCAAACCCAAGTTTTATACTTGCTGATTCCTATCCATGCACATCCACATGGCATCTTATCCAATTAATGTGAATGTTAGTTCCTTTCTAACTAAGGGGAAGTTTGTACCTAAATATTAGCTAATATACACAAGCATCTACATTTGAAATCTCTTGGAAGCAAACCACATTAATCTTAGAGCATACCTGACATGCCTGAGTGAAGTAATCACAGCCAGTTGAGAGACATATTCACATCATCTATCTTTGACCACATGTAGAGCCATTATACGCTTAGTAATGTGTGCTGATTTAAGGGGAAAAAGTGCAACAGATGATCTCTGCCTTCAAGAAATCTATGATTTTCTTAAGCAAACTAATGAATCATCTGTATATGACATTATAGAAGTATTTAGGCTAATACTTGAATTACCATACACAGACAAGATGGGATGCATCTGTTAAATAGCTTGTCCAAATAATAAATCTTATCCAGAATATTTCTTGCTGTCTTTCTTTTTTTTGTTTGTTTGTTTGGTTTTTCGAGGTAGGGTCTCACTCTAGCCCAGGCTGACCTGGAATTTACTATGGAGTCTCAGGGTGGCCTCAAACTCAAGGCAATCCTCCTACCTCTGCCTCCCGAGTGCTGGGATTAAAGGCGTGTGCCACCATGCTCAGCCAGAATATTTCTATAATAATGAGCAGAAAAGGAGTGGAACCTAAAGAGGATACTGATTTTTTCATATATATTACTATTATTTATTAATACAATCTTTCATATGGATACATGATGTGTCATTACCCTCTTTTCCCTTGTCCCTGCCCCCATTCCATTGGATTGCAGGTAATCCACATGAGGTTGTGGTTTATGTGTTTTGGGAGCTGTAGTCAGTTATTTGGGGAGGAAGGAATGTCTCTGGGCATCATGTCTCAACCTGTGGCTCTTATAATCTTTCTGCCACCTCTTCTGCAAAAATCCCTGAGCCATGTTGAGTGACTTTTAAGTCTAGTTCAGTGATGAGTTGTGAGTAACCTCTAGATCTCTAGTAGGTATTGAGTATCCTCAGGGTCGGTTTCCTATATCCTGGAATTGATTATCAGGAACAGAATGAAAACCACAATCTTGCTCATCTCTCCATTCCTCTGTGGATTCAGCTGTGGCTTGGTTGAAGTGTAAGGGTAGTTTGTCTCCTCAGGTCTTGCTACCTTCTGAAGAAAAACAGATTCTCCAACAGAGAGTGAAGTCAGAATAGTTTAAATGGTATAAGCATTATTAATTTGTGGATAATTTGATGTATGCAACCCCTGTTTTAGCCAAAAACTAGTGAGAGCATCTTTGTCTCCACAGGATTCTGATCTGGTTCCCAATTCCAGAAATGGGTTATTTTACACTGAGCAGTTCTCTTAGCCAATCAGAAAGATATTGTTTACCCACTGAGGCTGTGTGCCACTATTGCACTGGTGTTTATATTGTGTCAGGGTATTTGCTTCTGAGTAGCTTAGACTTCTGGTTGCTCAGACCATTGCTGGCCAGTAGCTCATGTAGTGCTTTCCAGAACTTGACAGGCTAACTGGGGACTGGCTTTCTTCTGAATTCCAGCCAGGTCTCTCCATGCTCTCTGTCAGCAGCATATGATGTCTTCAGCAATAGGGGCTTAGCTTTTGCCCAAAGCATGTGCTTTGACAGAAAGCTATCTTGATTTGGGGGCCTTGTAGGTCTATCTGATCAACAGCTCAATGTGGGTAGCAACCAATTTCTGGTACTGGGAGATACAGGAAAGAAGAAAGAAAAAAATTCTTTTAAGCTTAGGCTTCATCCCACCCTCACCACAGCCCTAATTTTCAGGTGCTCCCCCATTACTCTTTTTGAGGGTTATATATTTTAGGCTATTTCCAAGGATAACAGTTTCTATGGTATCAGTTCAACTTGGATTTAATTTTGTACATGTCTCCCTCCCGCCCTTCTCCTCCTATCTCCCCAAGCCCGTCCATGCCTGTTGTCTAGGTCTTGAGTTGCCTATCAGGTATGACAGCACCTTGTACAGGTCCAGGTTAGGAATGGCAGATAAGTGACACCACATGGTAGTTGTCTTTCTGTTTGTGTGAGTTAACTGACTATGATCTGTTCCAAGTCTGTGTATTTTTCTAGATATTTCATTGTATCATTTTTTTTCTTACTGCTGAGTAGAATTCCATTGTGTAAATTTACCACAAATTAATTATTCATTCATGCAATGATGGGTATCTGGGTTGATTTCAGTCATTAGCTATAATGAATTGAAAAGCTACAAACATGGTTGAGGAAATGTCTCTGTATTGATTCATGGAGCATATAGGATAAATTCCCAGTAAGGGAATAACTGGGTCTGTTCTATGTTCATCCTTTCTAGGATCCACACAATTGATAGTGGTTGTACAGGTTTACATTCCCACCAACAGTGGAGGATGGATCATCTTTCCCCACATCCTCACCAACATTTGTCATTGTTAGATTTTTTTTTAAATGATTGCCATGCTTATTGAAGTAAGGTGAAATCTTATGGTTGCTTTAATGTGTTTTTCATAATGGTTAGGAATGTTGAACATTTTCTTAAGTGTGTCTTAGCCATTTGTAATTATTCCTCTGAGAACTGCCTGTTTAGTCTGCCCCACTTTTGGGGTGGGTTGTTTGACTTTTATATTATTTAGTTTTTGTGTTGTTTGCAGATTCTAGTATTAGGTTTCTGTCAGTGGTATAACTGGCAAAGATTTTTGCCCATTCAGTGGTTAATCTATTGGCTCTGCTTATGCTGTGTTTGTCTGTACAAAAGCTTTTTAGCTTCATGAGATCCCATTGGTTGAGTGATTGTTTAATTTCCTGGTCTACTGGGGTATTGTTCAGGAAGTCTTTCACCACTCTTATATAGTGGAAAGTGTTTCCTAATGTTCCTTCCAGTAGGAGAAGAGTTTCAGCTCTTATATTGAGATGTTTAATCCATTTAGATTGATTTTTGTGTATGGAGAGATGAGAGAATCTAGTTTCATTTTTCTACATATGATTATCCAATTTGTCCAATACCATTTGTTGAAAAAGATGTCTTTTTACCATTCTGCATTATGGCACCTTTGTCAAAGATCAAGTAGCTGTAGTTACTTAATCTAAGGTCTTAGTCTTCAATTCTATTTCATTGTTTTCCATTGGGACAGTACTTCTAATACTATGTTGAAGAGCTGAGATGAGAGTGGGCACCCCTCTCTTGTTGCCAACTCAATGGGAGCTCTGTGAGTTTTATCCAATTAAGTATTATTTGGTATTTGGATCCTTTATATATAGCCTTTATTCTGTGGAGATATAAACCCTCCATGCCTATTCTTTGCAGTGTTTTGATCATGAAGTGGTGGTGTATTTTGTCAAAGGTCCTCTTCATTAATTGAAATGATCATGTAGTTTTTATGGTTAAGTTTACTGATGTGGTATATTACATTGACTGATTTCCATATGTTGAACAATCTCTGGGATGGAGACTATTTGATCAAGGTAAATAATGCTTTTGATGTGTTGTTGAATTCAGTTTGCAAGAATTTTGTTCAAGATCTCTGCATCTAAATTCATCATGGATATATGCCCTATTGCAGTCAAGTTCACATTGCTGGCAAAAATCACCTGAACAAGACCAGCTTGTGGGGTAAAAGGGAGTGATTTTGGATTATAAGCTTAAGGGGGGAAACTCCATGATGACAGGGGAAAACAATGGCACAAGCAGAAAGGACATCACCACATGGGCAACATCAGATGGACAATAGCAACAGCAGAGTGTGCCAAACACTAGAAAAAGGACACTGGCTATAATTTCCATAGTCTACCCCGAAACAATGCACTGCCTCTAGGAGGTGTTAATTCCCAAATCTCTATCAGGTAGGAACCTAGCAGTCAGAACACCTAAGTTTATGGGGGACATCTGAATCAAACCACCACAGGCCTATAGTTTTCTTGTTTAATTTCTGTCTATTTTGGGTATTAGGGTGATGCTAGCTTCATAAAAGGAGTTGGGGAGGATTCCCAGGTCTCTGAGTATGTGAAACAGTTTGAGTTCTTCCATGAATGTTTGATAGAATTCAGCTGAGAAGCCATCTGGCCCTGGACTCTTCTTTGGGGGAGGTTTTTTATTACTTTTTCAATCTCCATGAGTGTGATGGGTTCATTGAGGAGATTAATCTGCTCTGAGTTTAGTTTTGATAGATAATATGCGTCCAGGAATTTATCCATCTCCTCCACATTATCCAGTTTTGTGGAGTCAAGGTTTTTGAAATAAGTCTTGATGATTCTCCCAATTTCACTTATGTCTGTTGTGGTCTCTCCTTTTTCATTTTGAATTTTGTTAATTTGAAGCTCCTCTTTTTTTTTTTTTTTTTTTTGCTTGATCAAATTGGCCAGGGGTTTGTCAATCTTGTTTATTTTTAAAAAGAACCAGCTCTTTGTTTTGTCAATTGTCTTACTTGTTTCCTTGTTTCCAATTCATTAATTTCTGCTGTGATTTTAGTTATTTCTTTCCTTCTGGAGCTCTTTGGTTTGGATTTTTCTTGCTCTTCCAGTGCCTTTAGGTGGATGGTTAGGTTATTGATTTGGATCTCTCTGTCTTTTTTATGAAGGCATTGAGTACTATGAATTTTCCCCTGAGGACCACCTTCATTATGTCCCATAAGTTTTGGTACAATGTGTTCTCATCGTCATTCAATTCTAGAAAGTTCACAATTTCATTTTTTATTTCATCTACTGTTCATTTATTGTTTAAAAGTGTGCTTTACAGTTTCCAGGTGCTATTGGGATTCTTGGTGGGTCTTTTGTTGTTGATTTCTAGCAATATAGCATTGTGATCTGATATCATGCAGGGAATTATGTCAATTTTCCTAAATATGTGGAGGCAGTCTTTGTGACCCAGTATATGGTCTATTTTAGAGAATGTTTCTTGGGCTGCTGAGAAGAATGTGTAGTCTCTGGATTTGGAATGGAAAGTTCTGTACAAGTCCATTAGGTCTAAGTGATTTATGGTTTTGTTGAGCTTTCGTACTTCCCTGTTGAGCTTCTGTTTGGATGGTCTGTCTATTACTGATAATGGTGTATTGAAGTCCCCAGCTATGATGGTGTCGGTGGTTATTTCTGTTTTATTGTCAAGTAGGATTTAGTTTATGAATTGTGATGCCCCTGTGTTTGGTTCATACAGATTTATGATTGTAATATCCTATTGATGGATCATTCCCTTGATAAATAGGAAGTGGCCTTTGTCTTTTTTTGATTATTTTTGGTTTGAAGTCTATTTTATCTGATATTAATATAGCTACGCCTGCTTGTTTCTTATTCTCATTTACTTGAAATATTGTTTTCCACCCTTTCACCCTGAGGAGGTGTCTGTCTTTAGTGGTGAGGTGGGTTTCTTGAAAGCAACAGATTGAATGGTGTAATTTTTTTTGATCCATCCTGTTGGCTTGTGTCTCTTGATAGGTGAATTAAGGCCATTAATATTTAGGGTAATGACTGTGAGATTTGATTTGATCCCTGCCATATTGTGATGGTATATGTGGTTTCATATTTCCATGGACTTTGCAGGTTTTTGTGCCTACTCTGAGTATGATTATAGTGATCTGCTTCTTGTAGGCATTCGAGTTTGATTATTTGTTTCTTCTCTGTGGTGAATTTCTTGAAATACTCTCTGTAGGTTTGGTTTTGTGTTCAAATAATTGTAAAGCTGAGTTTTGTCATGGAAAGCTTTTCTTTCACCATCTATTATGAGGGATACTTTTGCAGGGTAGAGTAGTTTGGGTTGGAAGCCATAGGTTCTTAGACTTTGTACGGTTTCATTCCAGGCCCTTCTAGCTTTCAGGGTTTCCATTGAGAAGTTTGGAGTAATTCTGATGGAGTAACCTTTGAAAGTGATGTGCTGTTTTTCCCTAGCTGCTTTTAGGATTTTATCTTTGGTGTCAATGTTTAGAGTCTTAATGACAATATGTCTTGGAGAGTTTCTCCTTTGGTCCAGTCTGTTTGGAGTTCTGTTGATTTTTTGTATCTTTATGGGCCTTTCTTTTAAGAGACTGGGAAAGTTTTTTCAATTATTTTGTTAAATAAGTTCTCCATGCCTTTGGTCTGACTTTCTTCTCCTTCAGGTATTCCAATGATTCTGATATTAGGACGTTTAAGTGTATCCCACAATTTCCTCATGTTCTGTTCACAGAAACTTTTGAGCTTACTGAAATTTTTAAACTCTCAAACTGTTTCTTCCATCTTGTCTTCCAGATCAGAGTTTCTATCCTCCACATGGCTGACTGTATTCTTGAGAGCTTCTAGAGAGTTTTGGACTTGTTCAATTAGGTTTGCATTTTCTACTACTTTTCTATGTATAATTTCCATTGCTCTGTCAATCTCCCTTTTCACATCATTTTCTGATTTTCTTGATGATTCTTGGAATTCAGCCCTGCATTTCTTTATGTCTTCATTTAGCATGGCCCACTGAATTTTAAAAAACTGGTTTCAGTTCTTCCATGAAGCTTTGATAAATTTGGCTAAGAAGTCATCCTATCCTGGACTTCTCTTTCTAGGGAGGGTTTGGATTATCTTTTCAATCTCTGAGGATATGATAAGGTTCTTTAGGAGATTAATCCATTCTGAGTTTAGTTTTTGTAGGTGGCATGTGTCTAGGAATTCATCCATTTCTTCCAGACTATCCAATTTTGTGGAGTAGAGATTTTGGAAGTGTGCTGTTGCAGTCAGGTTTGCATTGCTGACAGAAATCACCAGACCAAGAGCAGCTTGTCAGAAAAAATATTTATTTTGGCTTATAGGGGAAGCTCCATGATGGCTGAGAAAATGACATGAACAGAGGCTGAACATCACCCACTCACTAATATCAGGTGGAAAACAGCAATAGGAGAATATGTCAAACACTGGCACAGGGAAACTGGCTATAACACCCATAAGCCCACCCCCAACAATACACAGCCTCCAGGAGGTGTTAATTCCCAAATCTCCATGAGCTGGGAACCTAGCAATCAGAACACCTAAGTTTATGGTGGACACTTGGATCAAATCACCACCTTCCACCCCTGGCCCCATAAACTGATAAGAATAAATGACATAAAGTGTAATGCATTCATCCAACTTTAAAATTCCCCATAGTTTTTATCAATCCTAATAATGATGAAACATCCTCATAATCAAAGGTTTTTTAACTGAGCCATAATACTAAAAATACCCCCACAGCCCATAATGGCACAGAATAAACATTCACACTGCAAAAGATGGCATTTGGTGTAGCAAGGAAATAAGATTTGAAACAACCAGGGAAAACATCAAACTCTATAGTTCCATGTCCAACAACTCTAAAGTGACAAATCTCCAAGTCAAATAATTCTAACCAACAACTCCAGTCTCTGGAGTTCCAATTCTGCCCCTCCAGCTAAGACATTCATGGAAAAAATCATTGGGGCCAGTATCTTTCTTTGGTAGCCATTTCATGGCCCTGACATCTCCACTGGGTCTCTACTACAAACCACAGTCCATCCTCATGGCTCCATTGGGTCTCCATGCAGGCATCCAGAAAACTTGCTATACGTTACCCGAGGCCATTTCCAAAATATCAAACCATGTTGAAAATTCAATTATCCTCTCTTTTCTGTATTTCTTTTACTCCATAATAGCAGGTGGGGTGCCATTTTATTAATCAAGGGGGGAATAAAGCAGACTTTGAAGAACAGGACACTCTTTGAGCATTCGGGGTCCTTCAATAGAATCTATGTTCTTTCTATTGCCCTAATGTAGGTCAACTGACCCAATCTCAAATGTTGTAATCTCTCATATAATTACAGCTGAATGGGCAGAACTTTTAGCCCAAAGATTTTATTTTTTCCCATATTCCTCTGCTCACACCAGTCCATTTCTACTAAAAGTAACCCTACACAACTTCTCAGGACAGGGGCATAATCAAAAACCTCTCACACAATCTGCTTCTAGCCCAGTATAAGCAAAGCTATTTTTCACTCTCTTAAGCCAAGCCTCACAGTGATAGCTCTTACCACACTCAGGTCTTTCAATACTGACCAGAATAGTCCATCAAGCTATAATTACAGCATTGCAAGGCATCTCTTAGGCTAAGGTTTCAAATCCTCCCATATTCCTCTTCAAAATCAGCTCCAGAAGGCCAAAGCCACATAGTTAGGTGTCTATCAGCAAATGACCCCACTCCTGGTACCAACATTACTGTTGCAGTCAGGTTCTCATTGCTGGCATAAATCACCTGATCAATAGCAGCTTGTGGTGAAAAAAGGTTTATTTTTGGCTTACAGACTGGAGGAGAAGTTCCATGATGGCAGGAGGAAATGATGGCACGAGCAGAGGGTGAACATCACCCCCTTTGTCAACATCAGGTGAACAGCAATAGGAGAGTAGCAAACAGAAACTGGCTATAATACATGTTAGCCAACTCCCAAAAATATAATGCATCCAGGATGTGGTAATTCCCAAATCTTTATTACCTGGGAACCTAGCATTCAAAACACCTAACTTTATGGTGGACGTCTGAATCAAACCACCACATATGCCCTAATCATTCTTCCAATTTCAGTGGTGTCTGTTGTGACCTCTCATTTTTCATTTCTGCTTTGTTAATTTGAGATTCTGTATGTGTGGGCTTTTTTTCTTGATCAAATTGGTCTGTGATTTATCAATCTTCTTTATTTTTTCAAAGAACCAGCTCTTCCTTTCATTGATTTGTTAAATTGTTTTCTTAGTTTCCCTTTCATTAATTTCTCCTCTAATCTTGATTATTTATTTCTGTATGGAGCTCTTAGGGTTACATTCTTTTTGTTTTTCCAGTGCCTTTAGGTGTACACTTAGTTTATTAATTTGGGATTTGTCCTGTCTTTGTTATGAAGGCATTTAGCGCTATGAACTTTCCCCTTAGGACTGCTTTCCTTGTGTCTCATCAGTTTTGGTAAGTTGTGTTTTAATAATCATTCAATTCTAGGAATTTTACAATTTATTTATTTTATTTCTTCCACAACCCTTTCCTTGTTTAAAAGTGTTTTGTTTAGTCTCCAGGAGCTGGTGGAGTTCTTCATGAGTCTCTTATCATTGCTATCTAGCTTTAAAGCATTGTGATAAGATATAATGTAGAAGGTACTTCAATTTTCCTGAATTTATGGAGGCATTCTTTATGTCCTAATACACGGTCTGTTTTAGAAAAGATTCCATGGGCTTCTGAGAAGAATGTGTATTCTTTAGATTTTGGGTGGAAAGTTGGGTAGATGTCTATTAGATCTTGTTGTTCTATGGTATTGTTGAGCTCTATTATTTCCCTGTTGATTTTCTGCTTGGCTGACCTGTCTATTGATGATAGTGAAGTATTGAAATCTCCAGCTATGATGGTGTTGGTGTTTATTTCTGTTTTTTTGTCAAGTAGGTTTCGTTTTATAAACTGTGAAGGACCTGTGTTTGGAGCATATAGATTTGTGATTGTGATGTTCTCATGTTGGGTCATTTCCTTGATGAGTAAGAAGTTGGCTTTCTTTGTCCTTTTTGATTGCTTTTTGTTTGAAGCCTATTTATCAGATATTAATATAGAAACTCCTGAATGATTTTTATTTCCATTTACTTGGTATATCATGTTGTTCCATCCTTCACCCTGAGAAGGTATCGATCTTTAGTGATGAGGTGGGCTTCTTGAGTACAGCAAATAAAGGATCAACTTTTTTCTGATCAACCCTGATAACTTGTATCTTTTGATGAGTGAGTTAAGACCATTAATATTTCAGGTTATTACTGTGAGGTTCAAATTAACCCCTGCCATGATGAGGTGCTTTATGAGGTTTGTTCCTTCCTTATGTTCTGTACTTTTTTGGGCATGGCCTATTTTTGGTTATTGCAATCTTCTTGTTGGCTCTTGAAACTGATTGTTTGACTGTTCTGTGTGGAGTATTCCCTCAAATATTCTTGGTAGGTTTGGCTTTGTGTTTATATAATCATAGAGTTGACTTTTTGCATGGAATGTTTCCTTTTCAACATCTATTAGGAGGGATATTTTGTGAGGTATAGTTTTTTGGGTTGTAAGTCATAATTTTTTAGACTTTGAAGTGTTCTGTTACAAGCACTTCCAGCTTTCAGGTTTTCCACTGAGAAATCTGAGGTAATTTTGATGGGATTGCCTTTGTATGCAGTGAGTTGCTTCTCCCTTGCTGCTTTTAGCACTCTCCCTTTATTTTCATTACAAGATGTGCCTTTGAGTTTCCTCTTTTGGTCCTGTCTCTTTAGTGTTCTGTTGGGCTCATATATGGATGGGTCTCTCCTTTGAGAAACTGGGAAATTTGTCTTCAAGAATTTTGTTGAATATGGTCTCTGTGCATTTGGGCTGGATTTCCTTTCTTTTGGTTTACCTATGATCTGTATATTTGGTCATTTTAGGGTATTCCACAGTTCCTTCTTATTTGTATCCACTTGATTTTTTGAACTCAGCAAAGTTTTGGACTTGTGTTCAATTTCTTCCATCTTGTGTTCCAGGTCAGAGGTTTTGTCTTCCACATGAGTAAGTGCTAGTGAGGGGTTCTAGAGAGATTTTCATTAGCTCTACTTGATTTTCTTTTCTGTTGTGCTATTTTGCATTGTGTCCATCTCTTTTTTGAGGTACAATTTTAATTCAAATTCTTATTTTCTTGATGCTTCCTGGAATTCATTCTTACATTTGATCAACTCTTAACTTAGAGAAATCAATTGGTTGTTGAGATCTTCCATTTATGACTCACATTCAGTTCATTCATATCTCTTTTAAGGATTCTAATGTTTTGTTCAATCAAGTTAAGCCTATTGTCAAAAGTTGAATGTTCTAAGGAATTATTCTGTTCAATTTCATCTATACAATTGTTTGGTTTTTGATGCTTTTCTTCCAGTTCAGCAATTCTTTTTATCAGGATCTCAATGGTTTTATTTTTATTTTGGGATTGAATTTTGTTGATTTTTGATATGATTTCATTGGAGATTTCCATTGTGAGACTAGGTATCCTTGGTTGAAATATCTCAGATGTCTGACTTTTATTGGCTTTTTTGTATTGTGGTCTACCCATCTTGGGGAAACACTTTATTCTATTGAGAAGGAAGCAGGGATTTTTTCCTTGTAGGATCAGAGAATATTCTATTTTAAATGTAAACCAGATTGGTATATGGGTGTATGATGGGATTATAAGCATAGATGTGTAATTTGTGATTTCAGGTACCTGGGGAACTGGGAACTCTGGAATACTCACTCCACTTGCACTTACTCTTCAGCTCATGTGAATCATGGGCTGGGTAGCCAAGTATCAGGAAGCTGGAGAGCCAGAGGGAGGAGCTGCTACAGTGGTCCATGTACCCTCTGACACTGTGGAATAGGGATGTCAGTACCCCAGGGCCAGTCAGGATACCACAGCAACAGGTGTGTTTTCACAACCTCGACACAGAGACCAAGCCTCTCCAAGCCAGACAATGGGTACTAGGAAACTGGGAGGGACTAGGAAACTGCAGGGATCCAGGAAACAGGGATCTGGCCTATTCACTCCTGGCCTGGTGAATGCACCCTCTGGTGCAGGGTATCTGGAAATTGGGGACCCAGTGGCATTTTGATCAGGAAGGTGGAGCAAGGTGCCTGCTTCTGCAACAAGCTCACAAGGTCCAAGCAGCCCCAATCCAGCTTCAGGAAGAACTACTGGGAGCAGGAAACTGGGAGGAGTCCAGGGCCATGGGGATCTGGCCTACCCATTCTGTGCACCCTCAGGCACAGGGTACTGATTTTTTAAAACTCTATTTTACCTGGAAGTCACTGTCAGCTGAAATGAAGGAGCATATGAAACTAGTTAATTCCAAGCAATTCTTTGAGGTTGACATTATTAACCCTCATTGATTTTTTAAATTTTATTTTGTATTGATAACTTTAATACATGAACATATTGTACTTTTTTTCATTCTTGTCCCTTTAGCTTCTTCCCCCTCTCTAATCCACTGAGGACCCACCTTTTTCTAAGTAGTCCTTCCTCTGTTTTAGTAAATTATTCCTTTTGTCATCCTCTGTCCTCCATGTCAAAATGTGATGGGCTTAGAGCAGTGGAGGGATGATGGGGATATGGTAAGCTCTATGGAATCATGAATGCATCAGTTGGTTCATGTCAGGAGAGTGCTTCAAAGTACTCCTTGCCACCCTATGGCTCCTAAACTATTTCCACTTTCTCTTTTGCAAGATTTCCTGGGTGCTGAAGGGTGTGATATCTATCTTGTTTAATGTTGAGCTCTCAATAGCCAGCTTTGATGAGACTTGAGTCCTCTCAAGTTTGAGTGTTGTAGTGTATGCAGGACATAGAGGGGATTAATAAAGATACAAGGCTTTCTACATTCTTAAAATGCCTGGTTCCAAAAAGTCCAGAGCTCCATGATATACTTTGGCTTTCAAGAGGTCGCTGGGAATCAGGCTCACAGGCACCTACCAGTACAGTTATAGCAGATTTACAACATTGGTTTTCTGTAGCTCAGGTTTCTTAGAAGGATCCATTCTCAGTATGACAAAGAAATCAAGGTGTTTTGTCAACAGGCATTAAATTACCATTGGAAAAGTGATGGAGTCTCCAAATACTATAATGTAAAATCAGCCAAGATGCCAAGGTAAAAGTTATAGAGTTCTTCAGGTAGTGTTGAAGGGCAATAGCCATACAGTGGTGGTCTTAGGAGGCTGTGAATGACACCCTGAGGATCCCCAGTATTCTTGCCATGGTAGCAATGGCAGGCATGCACTACCTGGTAACTGGATCTTAGTAGCTCATCTTGCTCCTAAACACTGTGTGCATAGTTAAGTAGTTGGGAGCTGATAAGGTGCATGTGGCATGACTAGTTTCTCCAGATCAAAGGCATGATTCAAACTCCAGAACAAGACTACACGTTCACTAATTCTATAATCCAGGTAGCTAGGAAAAACCAATCATCTGAGCCAAGAATGAAATTCAACAACCATCCAAGTAAAAGGCATAAGGCAAGTTCAAGTGCATCTGGCTTATGTGGGTACTGAAGAATTGAACCTGGGCCCTTAGACTTAACAGGCTTGACCACTAAGCCATCTCTCCAGCCAAGATATGATTTTATTTTGTTCCCCCTATCTGATTTTTGAAAATGTTTTTTTTTATTCCAGGCATGGTGGTATATGCCTTTAATCCCAGCACTTGTGAAGCAGAAGTAGCAGGACTGCCAGGAGTTTGAGGCCACCCTGAGACTACATAGTGAATTCCAGGTCAATCTGGGCTCCAGCAAGACACTACCTCAAAAAACCAAAAAGAGGTCTATTATAGACAAATTATTGTAATTTGTATTTAAAATATGCAGTACACTGTACAAACTTTAAAAGAAGAGTATTTTACCTTTCTCTTAATTATTAATGTCTGTTGTAAATGTTAGATAATTAGGGGTGATACTTCTATCAAATGCTATATATAGGTAGTTTATGAGGACCAATTCCTGTGTCATATATCTCTTTTTGAAAAAAGACACTATTTGTAAATATGGTAGGTTTTTTTTTAGAGGAAAAGAATGAATATAATATATGATAAATAGATAGATTATAGAAGATAGATAGATAGATAGATAGATAGATAGATAGATAGATAATTATAAAGAGGATTTACTAAAATGGCTTACATGATTGAGACTGGGTAGTACAAGGTGGCCAGCAGCACATCAGCAGACTGGAGGAATTGAGAACCCAGTAGCTTCTTGGTCCATGAACCTGGATGTTATAGAAGTTCCAATCTGACACTAAAGGCCTGGAAGATGCCTGGAAGATTTGCTAGTCTTCAGTTTCTATTGAAACCTAAAGAGGCGAGATTCAGACGTCAGAGAAGAATGTCAAAATAAGCAGACATAGATATACTCACCAGCAAGAAGCAAAGGCAGATAGGCAGGATCACTTTCCATCAGATTTTTATCACTGAGATGCTACCAGAAGGTGTTACTCAGTCTAGAATAAGGTCTTATTCTGCTCTCACAGGCCCATCTGGAGCTGTATATTTTAGGAAATTCCTGGTGTAGTCAATTTAACAATCCAGATTGACTATCAAAAATCCACTCCTGGTCAACCTGATACCAAACTGTACTTCCTTAAGCCATGTTTAATTTCCAAATGAAGACAATAACAATGCTGTGATTATGTCTAACATAATAGAACCATCCCACAGGCAATCAAAAACATGTTATTCTCCTTAAAATAGATAACAAAATCACTTGAGAAACAGCCATTTGATATCCTATAACTTTAATATGATAAAATAGAGTTAATCACACTTAACTACTATTATTATGTCAATTGATGTTATATTAAATGGTAAAAGAATAGGAGAGTAAATAAAATACAAATATTTGCTATACACACACACACACACACACACACACACACACACACTATTATACATTCAATCAAAATGAACGAGTGAAATAAAGAAAGGAAGGAATATAGAAAGAAAAGACATAAAGAGAGAGAAACAAAAAGACCCAAAAGTTTGAACATGCCTGATAGGGAGTCTCTTATTAGATAATTAATATCAATAAGAAACTACAACCCAATCCAAACACAAAGATAAATGGCCCAGTTCCTCCAGGAATGAATGTGTGAGTAATCCCTGCAGGTAAATAACTAAGGCATGTTGAGGTGCTTGCTAATGATGGAGAGAATGTTAATGTGTAGTAGAAAGCAATTATAAGTGCCAGCTAAGTCCACATGACCAGTTACAGAAACAAGAGTTGTAATTCAGCAATGTTTCTGTCCTACTATTACAAATATTTGTGTGTGTGTGTGTGTGTGTTAGCATATGTATGTGCCCATGTGGTTCCTCATGCTTTCATCTGTGCTGGCCAGTGCAGACATTGCACTCTGGTAATTCTCCATCTCTTCTCCCTATGGGACTGGTGTTATAGATATGCCTAGCCACACACAACTGTTTAATCAGGTCCTGGGTATCACACTCAAGTGGTTTTTCAGGGTCTCATGTTTTCACAGGAAATGCTCTTCCATGGTGCCATCTCTTTTACCCATGCCCAACCTTTTGTCAATGTTAAGTTCACAGTCAAGAACCATGTAACTGAGTTATAATAAAAGAAATACAACAAAAATCTCATAATATTTTAATGGGCAGGCAATCAATCTCCTTATAAACTAAGTTATGACACAGGATTAGAGAATGAATATTCCCGTAAGATAAAACAGTAAAGGTGTACTGCTTGGCTTGCAAGCTGAAAGCACATTGCTTCTTGAGGCTCTCATGGAGAAGAATGAAGGAAAAATAATTTGTGAGACAATAGACCAGTTATTCAAGTCCCTTTCTTTTAACTAACATCATTGGGGCATCACCAGTAAGTATCAGATATATTGACCATGTGCAAAAGAAAATCACTGTAACATATTTCATCATACTTTACATAAATCTACGTGTCAACTGCATAGGGTGTCTTCAGCAGTAGTGTCTTACCACTAACCTTTGGTGGGTCATCAAGTACTCTGACAGAAACCTGTCTGTCTTTTAGGAAACTTTATAGGTCTCTCTGATCAAAAGCTCATTGTGGATGGTAGCCCCATGCTGGTACTTGGAGTTACAGGTCAGTGCCCAGTAAGAAAATGAGGAAAAAGATAACTAATATACAAGAGTTAGAGAGAAGAGAGAGAGAGAGGGAGAGAGGGAAGATGTAGAAGATTAAGGTTGGCCTTGATCCTACCCTCTTCAGTGTCTTTTTTTTTTAATTTATTTATTTATTTATTTGAGAGCGACAGACACAGAGAGAAAGACAGATAGAGGGAGAAAGAGAGAATGGGTGCGCCAGGGCTTCCAGCCACTGCAAACCAACTCCAGATGCGTGCGCCCCTTGTGCATCTGGCTAACATGGGATCTGGGGAACCGAGCCTCGAACCGGGGTCCTTAGGCTTCACAGGCAAGCGCTTAACCACTAAGCCATCTCCCCAGCCCCCTCTTCAGTGTCTTGTGGTTCAGGTGTTCCCTGTAAGGGCCTGGTGAAGGTTCAGCCATTTGGTCTGCCTTTTAGGAAGTAGAATTTTATGGTACCATTGCCGTTTGGGTCTAAATTTGTGTTTCCCACCCCTTCGATGCCCTCCCCTCCCTCCCAATCCATCCTAGTGTCTAGTCCACAATATGTTTGCTGAATATGTAAGTCTCTTTATTCAGTTTTTCTTTTAATGGCATCAAATGACTTACTTCTTTAGTGACATTATTTTTGTCAGCAATACTGCTAATGAAAATGGTGAATTAAACCATATCTGTAGCATCACTGCTGTCATACATAGCCAAATCATAAAATTTCAAATCAGTGGTTCTACTTTCTAAACTTCTTCTGATAGAATTTCACATTTCTTCAGTTAGCTTAGAGATAGTGAAGTAAGACAAACTGAATTTAGAAATACACTTTGTTTCTCAGGGCATGTTATTTATTTATATCTGTCACACTATCCATGCATTAGTTAATAAACTCACCATTAGTAAATGATTTAGATTTTTCTACTAAACATGCTACTACACTACTAGATTCAGAATAGTTTAAGTTGTAATTTTTTTAAAAATCATAGAGGCTTCAGACTGTTTTTCTTTTTTTAATTCTTCTCTTTTGTTCTTATGACTCAGTACGTGATTTGCACAAAATTTGCCAATTTTTTAAAATATAATGACCTTTCAAATTGCATTTTTGAAAAATTCCCTGCAAATTAGAAATTGCCTCAACAAAAGAGTGATATGCTTTTCATTGAATAACTTTCCTTCATCTGTAATTTTTCTTTGGGGGGCTTCTATTTCTTTTGAAGATGTTATAGGTATGAACATGGAGGTAAAAATAATTATATATGAGACACCATATTTAATTTTATTTATTTATTTTATTTTCACAATTTTTATTAACATTTCCCATAATTATGTAAAATATCCCATGGTAATACCTACCCCCCCTTGCACTTTCCCCTTTGAAATTCCATTCTTTATCATATTACCTCCCCATCTCAATCACTGTACATACATATATACAATACCAACCTATTAAGTACCCTCCTCCCTTCCTTTCTCTTCCCTTTATATCTCCTTTTTAACTTACTGGCCTCTGCTACTAAGTATTTTCCTTCTCACACAGAAGCCCAATCATCTGTACCTAGGATCCACATATGAGAGAGAACATGTGGCGCTTGGCTTTCTGGGCCTGTGTTACCTCACTTAGTGTAATCCTTTCCAGATCCATCCATTTTTCTGCAAATTTCATAACTTCATTTTTCTTTACCGCTGAGTAGAACTCCATTGTATAAATGTGTCACATCTTCATTATCCATTCATCAGTTGAGGGACATGTAGGCTGGTGCCATTTCCCAACTATTAAAAATTGAGCAGCAATAAACATGGTTGAGCATGTACTTTTAAGGAAATGAGATGAGTCCTTAGGATATATGCCTAGGAGTGCTATAGCTGGGTCATATGGAAGATCAATCTTTAGCTGTTTTAGGAACCTCCACAATGCTTTCCACAATGGCAGAACCAGATTGCATTCCCACCAGCAGTATAGAAGGGTTCCTCTTTTTCCACATCCCCGCCAGCATTTATGATCATTTGTTTTCATGATGGTTGCCAATCTGACAGGAGTGAGATAGAATCTCAATGTAGTTTTAATCTGCATTTCCCTGATGACTAGTGATATATAACATCTTTTTAGATGCTTATATGCCATTCATATTTCTTCCTTTGAGAATGCTCTATTTAGCTCCATAGCCCATTTTTTGATTGGCTTGTTTGATTCCTTATTATTTAACTTTTTGAGTTCTTTGTATATCCTAGATATTAATCCTCTATCAGATATATAGCTGGCAAGGATTTTTTCCCATTCTATAGGTTGCCTCTTTGCTTTTTTCACTGTGTCATTTGCAGTGCAAAATCTTTGTAATTTCATGAGGTCCCAGTGGTTAATCTGTGTTTTTATTGCCTGAGCAATTGGGGTTGTATTCAAAAAGTCTTTGCCAAGACCAATATGTTGAAGGGTTTCCCCTACTTTTTCCTCTAGCAGTTTCAGAGTTTCAGGTCGGTCTAATGTTAAGGTCTTCAATCCATTTGGACTTAATTCTTGTGCATGGAGAGAGAGAAGAATCTATTTTCATCCTTCTACAGATATATA
The DNA here is from genome assembly GCF_020740685.1 of Jaculus jaculus. NCBI lineage: Eukaryota > Metazoa > Chordata > Mammalia > Rodentia > Dipodidae > Jaculus > Jaculus jaculus. Next base: position 75,119,733 of record NC_059102.1, on the reverse strand, counting down.
TCCAGTTTGCCCAACACCATTTGCTGAAGAGGCTGTCTCTTCTCCAATAAGTATTTTTGGCACTTTTATCAAATATCAGGTGGCTATAGCTACCTGAACTCACATCTGGGTCCTCTATTCTGTTCCACTGATCTACATGTCTGTTTTTGTGCCAGTACCATGTTGTTTTTGTTACTATGGCTCTGTAGTATAGATTAAAATCAGGTATGGTGATACCACCAGTCTTACTTTTGTTGCTCAGTATTATTTTAGATATTCGAGGTATTTTGTGATTCCAAAAGAATTTTTGGATTGTTTTTTCTATTTCCAAAAAGAATACCTTTGGAATTTTGATAGGGATTGCATTAAATGTGTAGATTGCTTTTGGTAAGATTGCCATTTTCACAATATTGAATCCAGGAACAAAGGATGTCTCTCCACTTTCTAGTGTCTTCCACAAATTCTCGCTTGAGTGTTTTAAAGTTCTCATTGTAGAGATTCTTTACTTCCTTGTTTGGGTTTATTCCAAGGTACTTTATTTATTTATTTTAATGCAATTGTGAATGGGAGTGATTCTCTGATTTCATCCTCTGTGTGTTTGTTGTTAGCATATATGAAGGCTACTGATTTCTGTGTATTTATTTTGTATCCTGCTACATGGCTGTAGGTTTTGATCAGCTCTAACAGTTTGCTAGTAGAGTCTTTAGGGTCCTTTATGTATAGAATCATGTCATCTGCAAATAATGATAACTTGATCTCTTCCTTTCCAATTTGTATCCCTTTTATGTGTGTCTCTTGCCTTATTGCTATGGCTAAGACTTCCAAAACTATATTAAATAAAAGTGGGGACAGTGGACACCCTTGTCTTGTTCCTGATTTTAGTGGAAAAGCTTCCAGTTTTTCCCCATTTAGTAATATGTTGCTATAGGCTTGTCATAAATAGCTTTTATTATATTGAGATATGTTCCTTCTATTCCCAGTCTGTGTAAGACTTTTATCATAAAGGGATGTTGGATTTTGTCAAATGCTTTCTCTGCATCTAATGAAATGATACTGTGATTTTTGTCCTTCAACCAATTTATATAATGTATTACATTTATAGATTTGTGTATATTGAACCATCCCTGAATCTCTGGGATAAAGCCTATTTGGTCAGGGTGAATGATCTTTTTGATATATTCTTGTATTCTGGTTGCCAATATTTTGTTGAGAATTTTTGAATCCATGTTCATGAGGGAGATTGGTCTGTAATTTTCTTTTTTTGTTCTATCTTTGCCTGGTTTTGGTATCAGGGTGATGCTGGCTTCATAGGAGTTTGGTATAATTCCTTCTTTTTCTATTTCCTGGAAAAGCTTAAGAAGCAATGGTGTTAGCTCTTCCTTGAAGGTTTGGTAAAATTCAGCAGTGAATCCATCTGAGCCTGGGCTTTTTTTAGTTGGTAGATTATTGATAATTGTTCGGATCTCCATGCTTGTTATAGGTCTATTTAAGTGATTAAACTCATCTTGATTTAATTTAGGTAGGTCATATAAATTAAGGAAATCATCCATTTCTTTCAGATTTTCATACTTTGTGGAGTATATGCTTTTATAGTAAGTCCCTATGATTTTTTGAATTTCTCTGGAATCTGTTGTGATGTTACATTTTTCATCTCTGATTTTATTAATTTGTGTCTCTTCTCTCTTTCTTTTGGTCAGATTTGCTAAGGGTTTATCAATCTTGTTTATCCTTTCAAAGAACCAACTCTTTGTTTCATTAATTCTTTGGATTGTTCTTTTTGTTTCTATTTCATTAATTTCTGCCCTAATCTTTATTATTTCTTCCCGTCTACTACTTTTTGGTTTGCCTTGTTCTTCTTTTTCCAAGGCTTTAAGGTAAAGCATTAGGTCATTTACTTGTGACCTTTCTAGTTTCTTACTATAGGAACTTAAGGCTATAAATTTACCTCTTAGAACTGCCTTCATTGTGTCCCAGAGATTTTGGTATCTTGTATTCTCATTATCATTTGAATCTATAAATTTTTGATTTCCTTCTTGATTTCTTCATTGACCCATTCATCATTTAGTAGTGTATTGTTTAGTTTCCATGATTTTGTGTATGCTCTATAGCCTTTGTTGCTACTGATTTGTAGTTTAATTCCATTGTGGTCAGATAGAATGAAAGGAATTATTTCAATTTTCCTGAATTTGTTAAGATTTGCTTTGTGTCCGAATATATGGTCTATTTTAGAGAATGTTCCATGTGCTGCTGAAAAGAATGTATATTCTGCAGAATTTGGATGAAATGTCCTATATATATCTGTTAGGTCCATTCCTTCTATTACCTCATTTAGTCCAGATGCCTCTTTTTTTTTTTTATCAGAATGACTTGTCAATTGATATGAGTGGGGTGTTAAAATCACCCACTACCACTGTGTTTGGTGTTATCTGTGACCTTAATTTTAATAGTGTTTGTTTGATGAATTTAGGAGCCTCCATGTTAGATGCATATAAGTTTAGGATTGTAATGTCCTCCTGTTGGAGTGTGCCCTTAGTCAATATAAAGTGACCTTCCTTTTCTTTTTTGACTAATGTTGGACTGATGTCTACCTTGTCAGATATTAGGATAGCAACCCCTGCTTGTTTTCTAGGCCCATTTGCTTGAAACACCGTTTTCCTACCTTTCACCCTAAGATAATGTCCATACTTTGTAGAAAGGTGAGTTTCTTGGAGACAACAAATTGTAGGATCCTGCTTTTTAACCCAGTCTGTAAACCTATCTCTTTTGGTTGGGGCATTGAGGCCATTGATATTAAGAGATATTATTGAAAGGTGTGTATTTATGTTTGCTATTATTTGGGGTTTTTTTTTGTGGTTCTGGTTCTATCTTTGCTCTCTTATGTTAACTAGTATTTGAGTATTGTTTGTTTTTTACAGGTTCCTTATATGTGTGCTTTCTCTTTTCTTCAGCATGGAGGATTCTATCAAGTATTTTCTGTAGAGCTGGTTTTGTCTTAAAATGTTCCTTTAACCTGCTTTTGTCATGGAATGTCCTTATTTGAGTGGATAGCTTTGCAGGATAAAGTAACCTTGGTTGACAGTTGTTATCTTTCAGAACTTGGAATACATCACTCCAAGCCCTTCTCGTGTGGGGGGTGCCACCATGGATATGGCAGTACTTGGGGGGAGGTGTGGGCTACCTGCCCAAGAGGGAATCAGCAATTCCCTGTTTTCCCCCCTCTGTGGCCTCCCACAGCCAATCTATTGGAGATTTCTCTCCCCTAAAAGACCCAGTGTACCCTTAATGTCGTGCCCTTCCCCAGGATTTGCAGTGCATCTTGGCTGGAAGCGAATTTGAAAATATTAAGCCCAATCATAATCCTTTGCTAAAATAAAGCTCAGGTTATAGAGATCCTGAATGGCCTCTTCTTCAAATATGTATTACAGCTTTGAAACTTATAATATCCCTGGTACCATAGGATTTATCTTACAAAAGTATCCTACTTTCCTCCTCCTTCTCTTCCTCCTCCTCATGTATTACTGGTGATCCCTAAGTGTTTCCAGGTTCTTGGCAACTTACTCAAAAAAAAGGAAGAAAGGCTCACACAAGTAGTTATGTAGAAAAGCACTTAATTAATAGCAAAGCCCTAGTATAGGTTTGAATACACTGCTAGAGGTGCAGCAGATAACTTAGATGGAAAGCACTCAAGGGTCCAGGAAGTGGTCAGGGGCTTCATTCAAAACCAGTCCCAGGCTGGGTACAGGTGGGGATCCCAGGATCCAACAGATTGCTAGCTACATTGTATAAGAGAAAGGTGTGTTTACTTCTCAAACCAAGAGGTGTCCCAGTGACTAAACTATTTGCTATGCTTGCCTGGCTCATGAGTATGTTTATGTTCATGTGTGAGTGCAGTGTATTGGCCACTGCACATATGTGGATGTTGGACGGCCATCTCAGGTGTCAGTTTTAGTCTTCTACTCATTTGAGGCAGGGTCTCATCATGTATTGTATCAGGCTAGTTTGCCCATGAACTTCTAGGGGGCTATCCTGTCTCAGACTCCTAGTAAAATCACTAAGATTACAGATGTTTATCCTACTCCATCCAGCTTTATATCGATTCATGGATCCAAACCAGGGCATCTAAGCTTGTGCAGTAAACACTTATCCACTGAATCATTTTTCCCAGCCCCTGCACTCCTGCTTTCTTAACAAGTTTTCTGAGATAACTAGAGTTAAAATTCAAGATCAGTTAATAAAATTATTTTTAAATTTAGGCATGGTGTTTACACTCATACAAAATGTACATGTGAACCAAAGTAATAAAAATATCCTTTTTTTTTTTTTGAGGGCAGACTCCCTAGGCCTGTAAGATCACTGCTGAAATGATGGATAAGGGTATTCATTTCTCCTTCAAATAGTCATTGGCCCTTTTATTTGTTTCCCTTAACTTTAGAGGAAACAGGACTTCCTCAACAAGGTCTTTTGGTGGTTCACAAAGGCACAGCTGCCATAAATCAAACACTGGTGACATTAGTGAAGTGAAGCAACAGTGATAGAAGGAATTTTCTCCAGCCTTGCTGAGAGAGTCAAGTCTACAGTTTAATAAAACGAAATTGCTTAGTCGTGAACATGAATAAGGCTGCTGGAGCAGTTCTCTTTTGAAATGATTTAACTCGTCTATGCTAAGATTTATGCACTGTCCCTAAATCCAGAGGCAGAAGCCAACTTCATCCCCCACCTGGAAGAATTGCCAAGGGAAAGCTGTTTTCTAAGCCTATAAGCTCTGTGCAAAGCTAAACTGGGACATCTTGAAGGCACTGAAAGAAAATGAAGCAAACAAATGAACAGGGAATCCTAGAAGACCCAATCCTTGTCTCCTAAGCAGAATGCTCCCTCCACAGGAACAGGAAAACCTGTAACTGACTACAGACTGAGACAACAGTGACATGGTCTGCCTTTTATACTTTATATTCAAAACTGACTTCTCTGAAACCTGCAGATAGTTAGAGTTACAAGTAGATGAGATGTCACTGCTGTTTATACAGTGCAACTATCTGGAGGAATTTTTCAGAATACTCCAGTAGGGTCAATATTTGAATTTAATTTGAAATTTAAGATTTATTACAGACATTTATTTGTTTCTGTTTGTGGGATTTAACCACCAGATAATTTTGTACCTGGGTTGTTAAATATTACTGAGGCATAAAGGTGGAACTATCTTCTATGCAAGTGATCTTAGTTTTTCTAGCTATCTAAAAGTAGAAAAAGAACTAGAAGGACAAAGAACCTTTCACATGTTTTAACTTCTGTTGGTGAAGAAAAGAGTCTCCATCATCTCAGAGTCCTGGCTTCTAAAGATTACTGAGTGGGTCTTAATGGGTTTAGTGGACATATAAAGCAAAAATTTTGAAGTTTAAATAGTCCATTTTGGGAAGACTAGCACCAAGTTTGAATTTTCTCTTCTGAGTGTAGTCCTGACCTACAAGCTTGATACAATGGGTTCCAGATAGTTTTGCACTCTGTGTCCATAAATGATTATATTTGCCCTTAACTATGTGTTGCTTGTTTTTGCTTTTCTTTTCTAAAACAAATTATTTACTTTGTTTTTGGTTCACAACAAAAAGGAGTAGAAAGTATGGACTTCCTTTGTGCTTGCCCCTGCAGTTCTAAAATTAATATCCATGTCCCCTGCATTTTATTTTATTATTTTGTTAGTTTGTATACAGAGAATACAGAGATTTAGGTATCATTCTTCTGGTGCTTTGAAAAAGAATTTGTTTTAGTTGAGTCTCAGCCCTTTTCCTTACCCCAAATTCTCTTCTTTATTCCATTACACCTCACCACCAACATATTCCTTCTTCTCTTTACACATGGCATGTGTCCTTTTGCCCTATCTTATCCCTCTTCCTGCTCATCTCTTCATAGGCTCTCTTAGCTAATACACACACACACACACACACACAAGATAAGATCCACATATAAGAGATCATTCAATTTTGGTCTTTCTGGGCTTGACCTTAACTTTTAATAAAGCATTTCTGCCCTGATTATTGACTTTCACAAATAATTTGCCCTGGGTATTCACTTAGTACCTGACTCCCTCTTCACTTTTTTTATCTTCACACATAATCTAAGAAAAGCCATATGTACATATACATATATATGTGTATTTTGTATATGTATGAGTATATGTAATTTGAAAATACTTCATAATTTTTAAACAGAACACTCCATAACTCTAAACAATATTTCTATAGTCATTACAAAGACTTGTGATCCTTAAAAGAAATGAGGGAATCTAACAATTCAGGAATGTCCTCAAATTCTACTTCCTGACACAAAGCAAACTCGTAATTTTTAAAATACAAGTAATTAAAATAAGAAAAATTCTTACTGACTCACATGAGTTCTGGGAGTGAAGGCATGGGTGTGGGAAGGAAAGAAGAGAACAAAGGAATGGTAGGTGAAGTTCCAGGCTCAGTGCTTCTGACCACCTGTGTGAAGGGGAAGTCACTCTCTTTCCGTGTTCCAGTCATTCATCTATAAAATACTGAGCTGTGGTGAATAATCTTGAAGGTTTTTTTGCCACTATAAAATCTCATGACAATTAAGTTGCTATTTGTTAACTATTTGTCTTGTCTTAAGTTGGGGTGTTTTTTTTTACCAGGTCCACTTTAAAGTCACTGTTGACAAAGTGACTATCAGTATGCAGTTGCCACTGGCTGAAAACTTGTAAGTTAAAGAATAAATTGGTATGTAGTTATTCAATTGCTTCTATTGGGAAAATAAATATAAAACTGTAACATTTCAACATTTCAGCTAAAAGTCACATACAAAAGACATTGGAAGGAGAAATAGGGGTTTCCATTGAGGTTGGAGCATCTGTTGAAAATTTCTGGTAAGATCAACAGAATAATAGATAGCAAAACTTACAGAGTAGCTAATTTCAAAATCCTTCAGGCAATATTGATGCACTTACAAGAAATCTTGCAATACAAAAAGTTTTTGATAATAGTCATATTCTGGGAAGAAACTCAGCTCAGGCTGACCTGGAATTCACTATGTAGCCTCAGGGTGACCTCAAACTCATGGTGATCCTCCTATCTCTGCCTCCTGAGTGCTGGGATTAAAGGTGTGCACTATCACACCAGGCTCTACAATTTTTTATTTTATGTCATTCACATCTGAGTAGTATTGAGATATATGTCTAAATAAATCTGAGAGACTTTCATTACAATGCATTAAGTACTTTATAATGTAATATAACATAATATAATTCAATACTATATTAGCCATCATGTACCTACTGCTCTTGCCATGGTATCAAGTTATATTTATAAGTAATGGTATGAGAAAGCTTCATCATTTTTTCACCGACAACTTATTTCGTTTTCACATGTAAGGTACATATTAGAACTGTGACATTTTAAAACAGGCAAAATATAGTATATGTAAGCTAGATATAGCATCCTTCCAACAATTTGTCTTTTGCCTGGTGGAAACTTTGAAAAGGTCATCAGATCTTCTTGGGCTTCTTGCTAAAATTATCTTCTACCAAAGTGTTTTAGAACAATTTTAACTTCACTAAAGACTTCCTAGGAGAAGTAAAGAGCATGGTATACTAGTTACATATTTTATGTTTGTCTGTAAAATCCCCATCCAGCTAATTCTCTCCATTTCTTTGGTCATCACTTTCCTCTGCTGAGTTTGACTCCTCTTCCCTTTATTAATCTATATTTTGAAATTCTTTTCCTTCTTGTAGCATCGTAGATATGTGGATTACTAGAGTTTGCCAGTACCTCTATAACATACTTTCCAATGCATCTTTTTAACATCTCTGATCTTTCCCTTGAAATGAATTTTCATACTCATGCTAAAAAATATAAAAATCTCTTCATGCTACCTGATTTATATTCCCTCTCAATTGGCAATACTTGCAATAAAAATATAAAAAGATGAAAAGCCCAGTTGGTAATTTGAAGCAGAGTTCTGTGTCTGGAAACTCATAATTCTTTACTCATGGGCCTTACCATGATGTCCCAAATCATAAAACTTTGAACTAAGGCAAGATAAAATACACCTAGACCAAAGGAAAGAATGACACACATGATGTCTAGTATAATAAAAAATCATATTTAACAATAAAGAATAGTGGGGTGATTTATAAAATGAAGGTTTCCCTATGAATTTTTAACTCTAGAGTCAACTCAACTGTACATTTTGCTTTAGGGTTTAGAATTAAGTCATGAAATTTAGCACATTGATAGCTGGGAAACCTCTTGAAAGGCTTTTGCTTTTTTTTTTTTTTTTTTTTTTTTTTTGGTTTTTTGAGGTAGTGTCTCACTCTAGTCCAGGCTGACGTGGAATCCACTATGGAGTCTCAGGGTGGCTTCGAACTCACAGTGATCCTCCTCCCTCTGCCTCCTGAGTACTGGGATTAAAGGTGTGCACCACCATGCCTAGCTTTTGGCTTTTGCTTATTTATTTATTTTGCCTGTCTCAGTAAGCCTGTAGGGATAAATATATAAAAGGAAAATTGGTTGTTTGTCAATACACCATTCATATTCCCTTCCTACAGAAATAAAACCATGATTTACCTTGATAGAATTCACCTCTTTCCGTACATTCTGCAAATATTGTTTTGAAAGTGTTTGACAGTGGTAAACCCTGATTAGACTGAGCCAGCGGAGGTCATAGGAATTATTAGATTAACACACAACCTTTTATGTTGGAGCTTCAGGGGGTATAAAAAAACATGGTCTCTTTTCTCACATTAGGAGAATGGAATTAAAAAAAAAAAAAAAAAAAACCACTCTGAAAGTGCCTCAGAACCTTAATCCAGTGAAGGGAAGTCAGCTTGAAAGGAAGCTTCAAGCCGGGCGTGGTGGCGCACGCCTTTAATCCCAGCACTCGGGAGGCAGAGGTAGGAGGATTGCCATGAGTTCAAGGCCACCCTGAGATGACAGAGTTAATTCCAGGTCAGCCTGGACCAGAGTGAGACCCTACCTCGGAAAACAAAACAAAACAAAACAAAACAAAACAAAAAACAAAAAAAAAAAAAACAAGAAAGGAAGCTTCATGGATAGTTGTACTTTTCATCTGGTTTTAATCCTGAATCAAGCCATACCTGAAGCCAGAACTCTGAAGACTTTTCTATTATACAAACCTAGAAATCTATTTTTTTTTTGTTTTAATCACTTCAATCTTTCCTTGCTTACCGCATAAAGAGACTTAAGTAATATAATGTAAGCCAGTAGCACCTAAGATAAGAATCCATTCTGGGGCTGGAGAGAAGGCTTAGCAGTTTAGGCACTTGCCTGTGAAGTAAATGCATGCAGGTTCAACTCACCAGTACCCATGAAGGAAAGAAAGACAGATGCACAGTGGCACATACATCTGGAGTTCATTTGCAGCCACAAGAAACCCTGGCACACCCTTTCTCTCTCTCTCTCCCCCCCCTTTTTTTTCCCCAAATATATATACCATTCTGTTTATTTCCTCGATTTTATACCCATTTATTTTTTAAGCATCTACCAAATGACAATTTTCAGACTCTGGTCACAAAGAGGATAAGATAAGGAGTTAGCACTAATAACACAAGATAATGTAAGTGACAAAAGACAGAATGAGTACACTAATTCTGCCTATGATGTTCAGTAGAGAGGTCCATAGGGACATTCTGAAAGGCATGCAAGGGCCCCTAATCATCAGATCTCTTCGCTTTTCTGAGAAACCACTAAGAGGCTCTGGTGTCCTGCATATGGATGACTAAGGTAAGCGTGGAGACGTAGCAGGAAAGGTGAAATCCTTTGTTGGTTATAAAGGGCTGTGTATATCTGGTTGCTAATGGCTGATATGAAGGATGTCTGTCTTGAAGCTTAGAAAGACAAAAACATTATCCACAAGTGCAGCCATAATTGTGTTTTCTTTGTTTCATCACCAGCAGCTGCCTGACTCTTGAGATCCTGACTGGTTATTTTCATTAACATGGCTTATCCTCCCCCCCCCCCGCCCTCCTGCAAAGAAGAATTGTAAGACTGGTGCTGATAGACTCCTGTGCTATGGTGCATTTCAGATATTCATCTATGCTCTGGAAAAATGGCTTGAAATTCTCCATGGAGACTGACGACAGAAAGGTCAACAATTATGCAAAATGAATAATGGGTTTGGAGCAATCAGGCCACACAGCTGCTACAGAGTATTCTCTGAAACCCTCCTGCCAGGTGTCTGTGTCCCTTTCCAGTGGCTCCAGCCAGATGTATGCAGCCAAACTCTCAGTTAACTAATATTCCTAGACAGCTAGGGAAGACGCTGAATAGAACCAGACAAACCAGAGAGGCTCAGGGAAAGTTCTTCTAGAGGCTTCATGGAATAACTTGCACTAAGGGCAAAGTTATTATATAAGGAACAAAGATTTAAAAGTCTAGCTAAGGCCAGAAAGCTTCAGTGTGCACCCATGAAAATAATTGAGGGCACATTCTATTCTGGCAGAACAATACCTAGGTGAGAGTGTCAGTCATGCAGGCTGAGAACCTACTATGTGAAAGATGAAAGAGAATGCAGAGTTTACTCACATTCAGGGCCAAGGAAAATACACTATCCACAATGGGTGCCAAATGTTGGGCCTTGATGCTGAATATTTTTGTAAGACAATAGTTTCCACACATGCATAGTACCTCCTTAAAAATGCACAGGTGTCATGCACATGATGAGGACCAGCAAAGAAAATAAGAAAGAGTAAAAACCAAGGCAGTTCAAGCTAGCTCTCTACCAAGGAGAAGGAAAGTCACAAAGAAGCTATTACGTAAACATCAGTTCCTACAGCAGGGTTTCTGGGTCTTTCCAAAGCCAGATCCCATGAAAGGGCCCATCTATCTTTCCATAAAATCACTGCCTTAGTCAGCTCAGACTGACATAACAAGATATCGTAGGGTGGATATCTCATAAAACAGAAATGTATTTCTTACAATGTTGGTACTGTGCATAAAATATCAAGATCTCTGATAAAGCTCTTTCCCTGACTTGGAGCAACCATCCTTTCTCTGCGTCTTCACATGGTCTTCCTTTTCAGGTATGCCTGTATATGAGGATGAGAGAAAGGGAGACAAAGAGGATAAGGTGGGAAAGGGAAAAAGAAGAGGGGAAAAGAGAAGAGGAAAGCTCTTCCTTTTCTTATAAGTGTATGGATGTTATAGCTGTGAGATACCACTTTTATGACCTCATTTAACATTAAGTATCTCTCACAAACCTTATCTTCATATCTTCATATAATTATATTTATATAATTACATATGTATAGTTACACTGTAGGTTAAGGCTTTAAGTATATAATTTGGTGAGGTGATTAGGAGAAAATTCAAACCATAATAGTGAATTTTACTTAAAAAATGGGAGTTAAGAGAATTGTCTTTTTAAGGGGAGAGTGGGAATTTGTTTGGTTGAGTTTTTTTTTCATCAAATGAAACTGAGTTCTCTATGTGTTATGATATAAATGTCAAAAACATTTTAAAAGGAAAAAGTGATCCTATGTTATACTATGATGATTCTGAGGGCATGGCCTTTGGGATGGTGTAATGGAAATTTTTGAGAGGTGTCAATGCAGTGGGATAAAAAGAGAAGCAAGTGGTCAGAAGGTCTTGGATCACAGGCAGACAGCAAGAATCCCTCAAGGCTGATAATACTGATCATTTTCTGCTAATTAATCCAGACCCACTATGTACCCTTTCTCCTGCTGTGGGCTCAGGAATCCTTAACATGCTCCATACTCCCTAGCTTCCCACTGCACTCCTACCAAGAGAGTGAGGTCAGGATGTTTATTAACCCCCATTCCTCACTGTTGGCTGACTGCTGGCTCCCTGCAGATGGTCTCTTCTACTAAAGGCCACAACTCCCCACCAGTCCACCCTTTCTATATAGCTGCTCTCTCTGGGTGTCAGCAATGCTTTTCTTCCTTTTTCTTTTTCAGTCCAGAATTTGAAACAGCTTCCCACTACTCCACAATTACAGCACAACCTCTTATTGCTTAATATGGAGACTATCATACCTTTGAGAATCATTGTTCCAGGGCTGGTTTTATAAGAGAATAGCCTGTGATTCATTTTGAATTTTTAATAAGAAAGAAATATTGAGCCTGTAGGGTCCACATTCTGTATTATACCCTTGAAATTCTTAATTCTTTAATAAGGACCCCACATTTTCATTTTTTACTGGTCCCTGTGATAAACCGTCTTCAAGTACCACACTCAAGGGTGGCATCTACTTCTTGTGAAGATTTTATGTTTTATACATTCACATGTAGGGTGAAGACACTCCCAGTGACTTTTTTAGAAGGCAACAGTCTTTCCTTGAAAGAAAGGGGACCTGGGCTGGGGAGATATCTCCATGAACAAAATATTTACTGTCCAAGCCTAAGTATCTGCATCTGAATCCACAGAAAGCCAGCACCCACATTAAGCCCAAAGCTGTAGTGCTAGAGTTGTGTGACAGAGCTCTCTGAGAAAAAACTATTTCCATCTTAACCAGAAGCAGAAGAAGCTGCTCTCCTGATACTCTCAAGATTGGGCCCCATAGAAAGAAGAGGATGGAAAAGGTTGTCAGACACTGTCAGACACTCACGTGAGATCCCAGTCACTCCCATACTGGCTGTATACAATGGTGTGTCAGGTCTGTCATGGCCTGGGGAAAGAAATAAATAGGCAGTAAAATATATGGGATAGGGAGTTTCACGTAAGCAACTATGGGGAGGTTGTTACCTATACTGGAATAAAACCTTTCCATGTTATGGCTGCTTTGGGGTCTCCATGGTCCTGTAAATAACCCTCTCCTATGGCTTGCAAGGAAGCCCAACAAACTCATTAGTTTGCAAAGTAGCCTTCAATAGTACATGAATAAATGAACATATCCATGTTTCTATAAAAATAGGTAGTTACTAATAATTTTCCAAATTCTACCCTAGATGAGTGGATTTTAAACTTGATCCCATAACTGAATGCTTGGAGGTCTTATTATACCACAAATATCTGTGTCCCATTCCCAGAGCTTCTGCTACAGAGATGAGCCAAAGAGGTCTGAGTGAGTCGGGGAATTGGCAGTTGTCACTTCACAGGTGAAGCAGATAAAATCCCCACTCTGTGAGAACCACTGGTCTAGACAGAGTAGCAGACATTGAAGAGCATGGCTCTGATACCAGGCTGTCTCTTTGCATCCTATTATCTGGGTATCCATGGGAGGAAGAGTTTCTTAAGTACTTTCTGGTCTTGTCTTTAGAATCAGAACACAAATGACACCAATGCTATAAGGTTAAACAGATGTGAATTGCTTAGAAAAGTGCCTGGCACATTTGCAGTCATCCCTCAAGGACGGTTAAATCATGCTAGATGCTAGCTGATGCTTTCTAATTTTATTCTCCCAACAATCCTGATTAGATGGATAGACGTGCTTGTTGTTATACAGATGGGATAACTGGTCCATGAATTAGTAAATATCATCCTTACAACACATAGCTGGCAAATACTTAGGGTCTTTGCACTGCTCTCCCTCCCATGCACCTCCATAGTATATTCAGTTCTTCCTTATTGCTGAATTGTAACTCCACAGGGCAGGTGGGACTATGTTAGTTAGCCTGACAGCCTCACAGAATCAGAATCCCCAGTCTTGGCCAGGAACTCTCCTGTGAATGACACCCTTCTGACACTGATACTCCCACCTGGGTTTCTTCAGGCTCTGCTGGTATGAAAGGAATCTTTTCCCTCTGTCTTGCCCTTGCCACTGTTTTTTTTTTTTTTTTTCTGTCAAAAACCTCTGGCTACCATGTACCTTCTCTGGGGTGGGTTAGGAGATCTTATGACATTTGCTGGCAGTGGTTTAGATGTTGCACATATCTTATTTCATTTAAACCTAAATATAATTCTATATTAGAAGTACTATTATCCTTATTTGACAAATAAAAGTTGTAGGGAGCTAATGCAGACGCCATTACAAGATGGCGCTGGCTTCCTGCCAGTCTTGAGGTAAACAATTCCTTATTTAGGCAGCACCTTGGTGCCAACCTCACTTGAGGTTGTGCATGCACTTGACGCACCTTGTCCCAAGCCTATCCCGTGGCTCCTGTGGGCAGGTGAGCCTATGGCAGCCAATTAGTAGGCACCCCATAGTATTCTGCCCTATAAAAGCAGCTACACTCCTGCGCCCCTCGCCCCTCGCCATCAGCTTTCCTGTTAACCAAGAGGCTCTCCAATAAAGTGTGATCAAGAAGGATCTTCGTCTGGTGGTTGTTCTTCTCCTGCAGGACAGGGGGCTCGCCCCAAAGTGGTACAGAAATCCCAGGATGCCGGGTGCTTTGTGGTCACCGGGCAAGGGGCCGAAGAGGATCCAGAACTTGACACACGGAGAGGAAGACGTCGGTAAGTCATCCCCAGTCATAATGTTTTTTCACTTAGATCCCTACCTGGTCCTTGTTATTTTCATTCCTGTGTGGTTTATTGTCCTTGTCATTTGCTGTGAGCGCAACATGGGCAATTCTCAGGGTGCGAGTTTTGTGACTGTTGACTTTGTCCAGCCGATAAAGGAATTGCTTAAGCAGAGGGACATTAGGGTCTCCTCTGCAACAATTAAAAAGATTGTTAAAGACCTAGATACGATCGCACCCTGGTTTGCGGTCTCAGGGGACCTTTCTCTCCCTACTTGGGAGAAATTAGGTAGAGAATTGGAGGCAGCAAAACAAGAGGACAGAATTGGTAAGGGTACACTGCCGTTTTGGCGGCTGATTCACTCTTGCTTAAGTAAAGAAAACCACATGGAACTTATTAGAAGGGGACGGGAAGTTCTTGCAAGGCATCAGGATAGCCTTTCTGAGTCAGATAGAAATGGGGATTCACACAATAGGCCTAGAAAAAAAGGAAAAATAAAAAGGGAAAAACAAAGACAAGATATAGAAAAAAGTTTACAAGATGAGCTCAGAGAAACAGGTGAAATCTATAATTGCCCTCCCCCCAGGGGGAAAAAGGAGCCTTTGACAGGCTCTACCCTCCCATTGAGGAGCTTACACATTTAAATGTACTTGACACAGATGAGGAGGCTAGCTCCGATTCTGCAGAGGAGGAAGAAAAAAAATTATTTAAAGGAGAAGAGGAAAGACAAAAGGAGGCCACCGCCTGTTATAAAAGGGAACAATATAGGTCCCCGCCTAGGCACCCTCTGCTAACAAAGGGGCCTCAAGGCCAAGGGTGTGGTCCTTTACAGTCGATAGAGCCTTCCGCACCCCCACCCTATAACTCCCCTGGGGACACATGCCGCTTCATTAAAACAAAATCCTGGTCGCGGCTGGCCTCCGCTTTTCCCGTTTTTGAGGACCCAGTAACTCAACAAAGGAGACATGAACCAGTTCCCTATAAACAACTAAAGGATTTGGTTCAGGCTGTCAAGGATTTTGGACCAGGTGCAGATTATTCCAAGAATGTTTAGACCCGATTCCCCTCAAATTGTTGAATGCCTAATTGTTTTGGAGGTCTTTCAGACATTCTCTACTTCTTTTAACTTGTTTACGGATTCCTTACATGTGGCTAATGTGGTTGCTGGCCTAGAGACTGCTGCTTCTGTTCGCTCTGCTAGTCTGGTGTCTAATATTCTTTTACAAATTCAGTCTTTAATTTTGCAGCGAACTTGCCCTTTCTATGTCTTAGATAATAAATAAAAAGGACCGGATCTTGTTATAATAAGATCCAGGGGAGCTGTTTGTGTTTTTCCACAGGAACAGGATTCTCCTCATTGGGTTCCAGCCTGGCTGGTGAGGACAGTCAAGCAATCTCCAGAGGAGGGTCCAGAAGACAGTAAGGTCCATCAGAGCGGAGATGATAAAGGTCTTGTGGATAATCTTCCTCCTGTGCCTGGAATCCATTAAAGGAGAGCCACGTTGGGGTACTATGTCAACCTTTCCCAAACCTATGCTGGTGCTCCATTCTGCCACGGTCTTCCCTCGCTTCTTTCCAACTCCATTTTCAAAGTGGATTTTATGTGGAACAAATGGCAGCTGCACGAACTTTACACCCTTTGTACTGTTACAAGGAGGACTTGTAGCTTGCAATAATGTGCCCGGGACCCTCCATACAGAGAATCAAGTGGAAGAGGGTGTTAATGACATTGGACATGGCTGTGGGAGGAATACTTCCTTTGCTCCTGCACCGGCGTGTGTTCATACACCGTTTCTGTTCGTTCTTAGTATGCTATGGTCCTTAGGGTGCCCCGGTGGGTCCCCGTGCCTGTAGAGGCCCCCAGCACGCTATCGCTATTCAGACAAAAAAGAGATTTTGGTATCACGGCAGCGGTGATAGCGGCTGTGGCCGCAATAGCAGCTGCTGCCACAGCAGCCAGTGTGGCCATGGCCACTTCGGTACAGACTGCTGAAACTTTGAATAGTTTGGCCTCCTCCACTACCGTGGCCCTGGAGACTCAGACAGCCCTAAATTCCCATCTAAAGAGTGTTCTCTTATTTTAAGGAATGGGTAGGAGTGGGAATGTTCCTGGTGTGCTGCCTGGGAGGATGCGTACTTTGCCTCTGGTTGATTTGCCGCCTGCGAACCCAGACCAAGAGAGACAAGACGGTCATTTCTCAAGCGCTCGCTGCTTTGGAAAGTGGTTCCTCCCCCCAAATTTGGCTGTCAGCTTTAAAAGGCAAATAGCTCCCCTGGCCCTTGCACCCTCAGGGTCTTAGAGTACCCATTGCACGAGGATGGGCAGGGATCTGGTAGCTTTCGTTTGACCGCTGCCTTTGCACTCTCAGGGGATCTGTCCAATTGCACTGAGGAAGGGGAGGTTGAACTTCTTCCCTTGATCGGTCAACACATCATGAGGTGCGGACCTGATTGGGAAGGTGGCTATTTTTCCTGAGCTATGCCATAAGTTAATAAAAAAGGGGGAACTGTAGGGAGCTAATGCAGACACCATTACAAGATGGCGCTGGCTTCCTGCCAGTCTTGAGGTAAACAATTCCTTATTTAGGCAGCGCCTTGGTGCCAACCTCGCTTGAGGTTGCACATGCACTTGACGCACCTTGTCCCAAGCCTATCCCGTGGCTCCTGTGGGCGGGTGAGCCTATGGCAGCCAATCAGCAGGCGCCCCAT